>NW_028270179.1:17469593-18099593 GCF_037043375.1 Chiloscyllium plagiosum | reverse complement strand
TACAAAAGAATCAGGGCACTCTGGTCTATCATTACCTGCGTAATCTCTACTGCCCTTCTTGAACAAGGACATGACATTTGTCCCCCAGTCCTCTGGTACGAAACCAGTAGAAAATGACGACTCAAGTATCAAAGCCAAAGGCTCTGCAATCTCCTCCCTAGCTTCCCAGACAATCCACAAATACATCCCATCCGGCCCAGGGTACTTATCTACTTTCACTTCTTCTCGTATTTATAACATCTCGTTGTAACTAACCTTGATCCTTTCTAGTCTAATATCTCTGTCTCATTCTTCCCCTCTGCAATATTCTCCTTTTCCTGAATGAACACCGATGAGAAATGTTTATTTAGCACCTGTCCGATCTCAACAGGGCCCACACTCAACTTCCCACTTCTGTCTTTGACTGGCCCTATTCCTACCTGAGTCGTCCTTTTATTCCTCACATACCGATAGAAAGCGTTAGGGTTCTCCTCTATTCTATTTGCTAAAGACTGGTCGTGCCCTCTCTTTGTTCTTCACTCTCTCTTTAAATCCTTCCTTGGTGAAATGTAACTCTCCACCGCCTCATTTGAACCATCTTGACTCATCAACACATAAGCATCATTCTTCTGCTTTAGAAGAGATGCAATTTCTGCAGGAAACAACGGTTCCCTTTCCTTGGCACTTCCTCCCTGCCTGACAGGGAAATACATATCAAGGACACGCAATATCTGTTCCTTCAACCAGTTCCACATTGCCATTGTCTGCATCCCCTGCATTTTGCTCCCCAATTCTATGCATCCTAATTGCATTATAATTGTCCTTGGCCCATCGATAACTCTTACCTGTGTTATGTACCTATCCCTTTCCATCGCTAAACTAAACGGAACTGAATTATGGTCACTATCTCCAATGTGCTGACCTACAATAAGTCCAACACCTGACCCGGTTCATTTCCAAGCACCAGATCCAGTGTGGCCTCCGATCTTTCAGCCCTTCCACATACTGTGTCGGGAAACCCTCCTGTTCACGTTGGACAAAACACTGATCCATCCGACGTACAAGAATTGTAGAATTTCCAGTCAATGATGGGGAAGTTAATGTGCCCCGTAATGCCCAACCTATTCCTTTCATTCGTACCCAAATACTGTTGCCAATCCACTCCTCCACATCCCGGAACTCTGAGGAGGCCTATAAAAATCTCCAAGCAGTGTGACCTCACCTCTCCTGTTTCTAACCTCAGGCCACACTACCTCAGAACACGAGACCTCGCCATAAGTTCTTTCAGCCACCAGTATACCATCCTTTACAAACATGTCCACCCCTACCCCTGTTTTGCCGCCTTGCCTATTCTTCATGAAAGATCTAAACCCTGGAACCTGCAGCATTCATTCCGCACCTTGCCCTATGTATGTCTGCTAAATAGCCACAACATCGAATTCCCAGGTGCCTATTAATGCGGCAAACTCACCTACAATATTTGGGATACTTCTGGCATTGAAGTAGACACACTTCAAACCATCTTGCTGTCTGCCCCCACATTCCTGTGACCGTGAAATCCTGCCCCTGTTCTCCCTACTCTTATCCTCCTGTGCACTGTAACTAGACCTCAGTTTCCCATTGCCCTGCTGAGCTAGACGTCGGTAAGTGAGAATCAGGAGAAACACAGCAAGTCAGGCAGCAACCGAAGAGCAGAAGAATCGACGTTTTTGGCGAAAGCCCTTAATCTGTAATGTCCGAAATTTCGATTCTCCTGCTTCTCGGATGCTGCCTGACCTGCTGTACTTTTCCAGCGTCAAAATTTTCTCCTCTGATCTCCACCATCTGCAGTCCTAACCTTTTCTTGGGGCTGGCGATTTAGTCCATATGGATTTCACGTTCAGCAGAACAGGATGAGGGTGTTCAACGCCTGGAGCCTGATATACAGTTATAGGAGCAGGCCATTCAGCCTCTCTCCAAAGTCGGCCATGCAGGACCAGCCTTCACATGCAAAGAATAATCCTCCGCCATTTTCTCCAACTCCAACACGACACCACCACTAAACACATCTTACCTTCCCTCCCCCTGTCTGCATTGCGCAGAAATCATTCACTCCAAGACAACCTAGTCCCTTCCTACATCACACCTAACACCTCTCCTTCCCATGCAACGCAGAAGGTGCAACACCTGCCACTTTATCTCTTTCATGCTCACCATCCAAGGCCCAAAACACTCATTTCAGATTAAGCAGCTTTTCACTTCTACATCTTTCAATTTGGTCCATTGCATTCGTTGCTCCCAATGTGGTCTCCTCTATATCGGAGAGACAAAACGCTGAATGGGTGATCGCTTTGCTGAGCACATTCATTCGGTACGCAATCAGGTCCCGGACCTTCCCGTGGCTTGGCATTTCGACACACAATCCTTCTCCTGTGCCCACATGTCAGTCCTTGGCCTGCTGCAATGTTCCAGTGAAGCTCAGCGCAAACTGGAAGAACAACATCTCATATTCCGACGAGGTACGTTGCAGCCTGTCAGTCTCAACATTGAAATCAACAAATTCAGTTGATTATCCCATCTCGACTCCTCTTTTTTCATTCTGCTCCGTAATTTTATGTCATTTATTTTATTTATTTAAAAAAACAACTTTTTTCACTGTTCTGTACCTCTTATTTCTTGATTGTCTCTCTTTCTCTCGCTCCCCACTCTCTCATCACCTTTTTCCTTTCCTCTTCCCCCATTGTGACCATTCTCCCCTGTTTTCCATTTTGCCTCTGCCTCATCCACCCCCCCCCCAACCCCACATATTTATGACATAGCACTGGCTTCAACCTTGGTCATTCACATCTCCTAATCTCCCCATAATCTCTCTATGCACTGTCATTATCACCACTTTATTGCGACCTTTGATTCTGGAGCCATGACTCACCTTCTCTCAGCCGAACAGAAATACGTCCCTAACTTTCCTTTTTTTAGCTCTGACAAAGGGTAAGTTACACTCGAAACGTCAGCTCTTTTCTCTCCTTAGAAATGCTGACAGACCTGCTGAGATTTTCAGCATTTTCTCTTTTGGTTTCAGATTCTAGCATCCGCAGTAATTTGCTTTTATCCAGCACCAGTATCTTGTCACACAGCAACAGTATGAGTCCATTCAAACGTTTCATGTCAGTAACACAGAAACTGGATGAGAACATAAAATCACTGGCGTTTGGGTACACTGGAATAACAGGAGGCTATTTAACCCCTCAAGCTTCACTTCCATTCAGTGAGATCGGCGCCGATCTTCTGTCGGCCGCAATTTCTCTTCCATGCCCAATTCTTTGTCGCCTCTGAAATGTCAAATTGCGTTGGCACAGCCCATGAACATTTCAGTGATGTATCTCCCAGCCTCTCTGGAATGGAGACGCACCTACTGTCACTACCCTTTGAGATAACAAAACCCTACCCACACATAAGCTTTGGCCTGTTGACATGAACAAAATATATGAACACAGCGTAAGAGTGGCAATTCCTGATATCATGGCAGGATTGGAATGAGAAAAATTCAAATTAACAGGAATCAGTTGTAACCTCCCCAATGTTCGGATCATTCAGAGCACAATGTGACTGGTGGATCTCATCCTTTTAGACTCTGGATATCACTATGGGCATTCCCCAGGGTAGCTTCCTCGGCAAAACATCTTCAGCTGCTTCATTAATATCTTCCCTCCTTTATACAGTCTGAACTGAGGATGTACAGTGAAGATGAAACAGAAACAAAAATGTAACCCCATCAGGTGCTAAAGACTCAAAACCTGGACAACTTTCAGGCTTGTCCTGTGAACGTGTCGGTAACATACATGTAATAATACTGCTAGACACTGCACATTTCCACAATGAAAAAAAGAACAGGAGCTCATTGAGTTTCTCAAACTTGTTTCACAGGAGTATTAGAAATCCATTCAACTCATCAAAACTATTAGATAAGAAGTGGAACAGCCCATTCACCCCCTTTTGCCTATTATTCAAGAAGAGATTAAAATTAAACACTGCAAATGTTGGAATCGAAATTAGACACCCAGGAGGCTGGAAATACACAACAAGCCGGACAGCATCAGGACGTGGAGAAGTCAACGCCTTGGTATCACCTTTCTTCCGGACTGAGGGATAGGTGTAAGGACGCTAAGGAAAAAAAGGCAGGGCGAGTGAGGAGGAGGCAAAATGGTTAGGGTGGGGATAGGTGAAAACATGTAGAGGGTACCACCCGGTTAGTCGATGTGTAGAATGATAGGTTGGTAGCTGTAAGAAGGTTTGGTCAGCAGAATGTAAGGGAGGGGAGGGGCTGGCAAGGGAGTTGGGCGTTTGAAGGGATGTAATTTGAAGTTGTCAATCTCAATATTGCCTGGCACACTGTGTTCTTCCAGCCCCTACCTGTCCATTGTTACTCATAAGAATAAGCAGTCAAGTCATTTCCCTGCACTTCTTCCATATCCTTTCGTTTCTAAGTATTTGTCCAAATGTGAAAACATGCATCACGGGAAAACACGTTATTGTGGTTCTGTTCGCCGAGCTGGAAGTTTTTGTCGCAAACGTTTCGTCCCCTGGCTAGGCGACATCATCAATGTTTGGGAGCCTCCTGCGAAGCGCTTCTTTGATGTTTCCTTCGGTGTTTATAGTGGTCTGTCCCTGCCGCTTCCGGTTATCAGTTTGAGCTGTCCGCTATAGTGGTTGGTATATTGGGTCCAGGTCGATGTGTTTGTTGATGGAGTTTGTGGATGAATGCCATGCCTCTAGGAATTCCCTGGCTGTTCTCTGTCTGGCTTGCCCTATGATAGTAGTGTTGTCCCAGTCGAATTCATGTTGCTTGTTGTCTGCGTGTGTGGCTACTAAGGATAGCTGGTCGTGTCGTTTCGTGGCTAGTTGATGTTCATGTATGCGGATTGTTAGCTGTCTTCCTGTTTGTCCTATATAGTGTTTTGTGCAGTCCTTGCATGGTATTTTGTACACTACATTAGTTCGACTGGGACAACACTACTATCATAGGGCAAGCCAGACAGAGAACAGCCAGGGAATTCCTAGAGGCATGGCATTCATCCACAAACTCCATCAACAAACACATCGACCTGGACCCAATATACCAACCACTGCTGCGGACAGCTCAAACTGACAACCGGAAGCGGCAGGGACAGACCACTATAAACACCTTAGGAAACATCAAAGAAGCGCTTCGCAGGAGGCTCCCAAGCACTGATGATGTCGCCTAGCCAGGGGACGAAATGTTTGCACCAAAAACTTCCAGCTCGGCGAACAGAACCACAACAACGAGCACCCGAGCTACAAATCTTCGCACAAACTTTGAAAACACGTTATATTTCTCATAATCCATGTTTTGTTTTGAAATTCTTCTGTTGGTTTTAGCCCTCAAGTTTGAATGCAATCACCTTTTCTTCTTTTGTATCGATAAAAATTATTTCCTTCACACCCTCCTCATGGTATTATTACTGAAGGGATTAATCTCGGGAAACCCCTTTACATTGTCTCTCTGTGGCAAGGAGACCATTCCTTATGAGTGACGGACAAACTGTACACAGTGCCCCAAGTACTTTCTGAACAGCACTCGACTACTACATAAAGACATCTTCACTATTTCACTTTAAACAATTTGCAATGATGGACTGCACCCGATTCCCTGTGCTGATTATTTGCTATCAGATATGAAATCTGTTAATAACTCATGACGAAGGACATCCAGCTCATTTTTGCTAAGCGCTCTTCTGATCCCCAAACCTTTTAATAAATGCAAAATTAAGTAGGATGGTGTTTTTTGCCAAAATATTTCTTTGCCTTGCAAACAGCTGTGCTTCAAACGCAGCCGTGTCAACTGCAATATCCACTGTCGACAATGGAGCTGCTGGGGAAGCGATGGCCTCGCACTTTTCCATCTGGATTATTAATCCAGCGAACCAGGTCATGGTGCGGAGATCAGATTCGAATCCCACCACGGCAATTGGAGGAATTTCAATTCAATTTTTAAAGTAACAGGAATTAAGTATCAAAGCATACTATAAAACCATTCTCAAATGTCCGAGAATCCTACCTGACACTCTAATGTCCTTCAGGAAGGAAAGGAAATTTGCTGTCTTCACCTGGTCGGACTTACCTGTGAGTCCAGACCCAGTGCTGTGTGCTTGACTCTCAGTGGCGTTTGAAATGGCCAAAACAACCACTTAGTTGTATGACTCACTATAAAGTCTCAAAGAAATGAACCTGGACGAACCTAAGCACTGGCTCCTTCCAGCCCACGGACGGCGGTGGGTCAGGAAGGCAGCTCATCGACACCTTCTCGAGGACAATGGGGAAAGGGAATTAAATGCTGGCCCAGCATTCTTTTAATGAGTGAAAGGCGGTTATTACACTAACTCACTTGAGATCGGGAACTTGATGTCTCCCCTGCATGGTCATGACATTCATCAATATGGGAACAAGAGAAAAATAAATTAGATTAATCCGTTTTCTTTCATTCCATTCCAGCTGATCTTCAACAACCGTTTTGTTTGTTTTTTTCATCTGTTTCTCTTTCTCTATCAGTTCAACTCACTCCTTCTCCTCATCGCAGCAGACATCCCTGTCACCAACATTAAACAAATCATTTCACAGCTGTGTTCAGTTCTGATATATGGTCAGTGGACTGCAAATGCCAATTTTGCTCTCGACCCGAGGCTTCCATATCTGCTCAGTTTCTCCTGCACTTTCTTGATCTTTTTGTTTCTGACAGCTAGCATCATTCCTTGTTTGTTTAAACTTTAATTTTGATATTGCATGGGATGTTTGCAACGATGAACACGGCAACATTTGTTGACCTCACTGATTGCCCCTTACTTATGGTAGTACAGAGCCAAACACATGGTTTTCGGTCAGAATTCACTCTTAATCCAAACCAGGTAATACTGTTAGATTTCAAGGACATCAGTGAAATAGAAAAGCTTATAAACAAAATGCTGGTCGAGTTACAATTGCATTAGTAAAGTTTGCTTTTATTTCCAATCTGCATCATGTGAATTTATGCTCTGGAATAATCTCTGGTAGAATTTAATACAGTGTTTTTCGTGTAATAACTTTACGAAGTGTTTCAAATGGCTGTGAATTACATGTCCAGCGGTGTTACGACTCTGACACAATGACCCATCATGAAGTTATTTTAGACTCAAGAACAAGTGTGTGATCGAAAGATTTGTAACTGAAAGATGCTCAAAATAGAGCTGGAACCGTAATGTCTGAATTTTACCAAGGCATAGATCATGATTTATTTCGCAACAGCACTGGCACAGAGATGAAAACTGGGGATATTATGGATCCGATAGTGGATAGGTTTATTAATGGAGAGAATACCGAGATATAAAACAATTCAGGGCAAAAATTGATCTCGAGAGTGTGAACAGTCTTGTTTTCAGATGTTTCCGAATTGAGGCGGGAGGACATAAGTATGTGAGTAATGAATGGAAGTCATAATTAAAGCTGAGCACAACAGTTTTCGTCTTTGGCAAGTATACATAATGGAAATAACAATGAAGTTCACCATAGTTTATCGGATTAATAAATGGAAAGCAATGGAGAGACTTACCTGGTACACCAATAATGGCGAGGATGAGATAGTAACCCGCCTGAATAATCAGCAGCACACCGTATATTCGCCATGGTAATGTTAACCTTGACAAGGATAAATAGTAAAGGCCCTCGGATAGACTCCTGTTCATTGTTCTAACATTGCAGTTTATTGTTTCTAGAATCTGATACGTTATGGTAGCTTTCCAGTCTAAAGTTATTAGATATTGAATTTTCCTCTCCCTATCTCTGAACTGCTGAACGCTGTTAGTGTCTGAGGTGATGCATCTGCTGCTACAATGAGATAACACTTCGAAAGAAGCCCCTTACTAATAGAAGAGGTAAACCCTCCAGTGACACAATTAGTATCCATGGACACAGACACCAAAGGCAATCACTATACAAACAGTTCCTGTTAACTTCTTTTAGTATGTTACTTTCAGTTCACAATAAAATCTGGAGTGGAATACATATTGATAATTTTGGCAATTGGTCTAATCCCCATCACGAATTGCTCTAGTGAAGTTCGTTCTGAGGAAGAATGATGGATGATTCCTTTCAGCAGGCTGGATGATTCTGCTCTGTTGTCCATGTACAATGCTGGAACAACTGAACCCCCCCCCCCCCACAAGCTCCACAAAAAAGACACGCAATCAAGAGATTGTTACTTTGCTAATCTCCCCACCTCCAAAACATTGCCAAACAAAAGATTATCATGGGGCATTTTTGCCCTGACCATACACAGGAACTGTGGATTTGTCTGGACATTGATCTTATTGCATTTATAAGGTAATTTTGTATCTTCAACACCCAAAGTGCTTCAGGAATTTTAATGTAAAGTCACAAACATCTGAAAACAGCTTATTGGATTATTGCAATAAGACTTAAACTTTGTGACTTCAGTCCAAAGACAAATGTGACATGTATAATAACCTTGTTCTTTAAAACCCATGTTTAATGAGTCAGGGAGATTGCTTATATCTGGACAACATATTCAAATTTAAAAACAGACACAGGTAACAAATCTGTGGGATTACAGGGAGTTGCAGCAGAGTAATAGAAAGTGCACAGTTCATTCCGTCTGGTGCAGACATGAAAAGATGCGTGACCACCATCTTCACTTTAATTATGCTGATAAATAGTTTAAAAACTTTCAGAGCCTGAGAAGACAGGCTTATTAAAAATGGACAGACAATGTCATCATCAACAGTCTATTCCTGTTGTTTCGTTAAGTGTAGTCGCTTCTTTAGTGTCTTTTAAATCAAATTCAATTTGCTGAGGTTCGCGCATTTAAGACGATATTGACAAGGTTTTTTTTGGACTATAAGGAAGATAGTGCAATACCAGTGACACCGGCACAAGTAATGGCAACAGGACCGGAGCATATGGTCCGAATATAACCAGGTTCAACATCTAGAGCCATCAAAAACAGCAAAATACTAGAGATAATGTAAATCTGACAAACAAGCACAAAATGGTGCAGAAACTCAGCAGATAAGCAGGTTCTCCAGAGAGAAACAGGGCTAACATACCGACTCTGATATGAACCTGTTATGAACAAGTCATATTGAATTTAAAAAAGTTAATTCTCCTTCGATGTGGCCAGAACTGCTTGGTTTCTTTCCAGCACTTTCAAATAGCTTAATGGCAGGAGACAGAGAGTAATGGTGTAGGGTTGCTTTTCGGTATGCAGGCTTGTGACCTACAGAATTCCACAGATGGTAGTTCTGGGTTCTCATTGTATGTCATCTATATAAATGATTTGCATGAGAATTTAAAACATGGTATGTGCGTTTGCGGCTGACACCAATATTGATGGTGCAGTGGACAGTGCAGAAAGTTTTCTAAGATTACAAAAGGATCTTGATCAAATGGATCAATGGGCGTACAAATGGCAGAGAGAGTTCAATCTGGATAAATGCGAGGTGCACGCAATAGTGTGGGTTTGCCGCTGTCTGAAGCATCAGTAACAGGATGGTCGTGATCCCCATCTCTTGGGTTTAAAAAAAAGATGTCCTGCATGACATTTCAGAGGCCCTACCCTCTCCCTACTTCCCCTCTTGCTGTTAATGTAGTTGTTGAAACTCTCTGGATTATCCTCATTCTTATCTGCTAATGCTATCTGATATCCCCTTTTGGCATTCCTGATTTCACTCTTAAGAGTCACCCACATTCTTTACAATGGTTAACAGATTCAATTGAACCAAGTTGCATAAGTCTAAATTAAAATTCTCCTTTATTTTTGATTAGTACCTCAATAATTTTATTGATCCATCGTTCCTTAACCTTACCAGGCAAAAGAGACGACTGCAGATGCTGGAAACCAGAGTTTAGATTACAGTGGTGCTGGAAAAGCACGGCAGGTCAGGCAGCATGCGAGCAGCAGGAAAACCGATGTTTCTGGCAAACGCCCTTCATCATGAATGGAGGCAGGGAACCTCCAGGGTGGAGAGAATAACGAGGGGGGTGGGGTCAGGAAGAAGGTAGCAAAGAGTACAATAGGTGAATGGGAGTGGGGATTGAGATGATAGGTCAGAGGAGAGGGTGGAAGAAGTTAGCAAAGAGAAAACGGGGGGATGGAGGTGGGGATAAAGGTTAAAGGTCAGAAGAGTGGGTGGAACAGATAAGTGGAAGTGAAATCAGCACGGAGGACAGGCTATGAGGACAGTGCTGAGCTGAAAGTTTGGAACTGGGGGAGAGGAAATGAGGAAACTGGTGATACCACATTGATGCCTTGGGGTTGAAGTGTTCCGAGGCGGAAGATGAGGCGTTCTTCCTCCAGGCTTCGGGTGGAGAGGGAGTGGCGGTGGAGGAGGCCCAGGACTTGCATGTTCTCGATAGAGTGGCAGGCGGAGTTGAAATGTAGGGCCACAGGTCAGCGGGGTTGATTTGTGCGGGTGTCCTGTAGATGTTCCCTAAAACTCTCTGCGATGAAGCGCCCAGTTTCCTCAATGTAGAGGAGACTGCATCTGGAGAAACAGATACAATAAATGACATTGGTGGATTCACAGGCATTGAGGAAGCAAATGTGGCTTGTGGTAGCGAGTCTGTTTCAGTACATGGTTGAAGATCTTCAGGGCAGAGGAGATGGCCTGGGGGTTACTGTGAGAAAGAGACTCACTGGCATTCTTGTGGAGAGGGGAGGAGATAAATGGAGTGTGGCGCAGGGACTCCATCCGCATATCCATTCACCTATTGCATGTTTTGCTACCTTCTCCCCATCCACAGCCCACCCCCATTTTCTCTTCACCCTGGAATCTCCCTGCCGCCATTCCTGCTGAATGTATTTTTTTGCTATAATCGGCTATTTTTTCTGCTCCTCGGATGCTGCCTTAACTGCTGTGGTTTTCCAGCACCACTCTAACATAAACTCTTGTTTCCAGCATCTGCAGACCTCACTTTTGCCTACTTGATTTTAACCTTACTGCGAATCTTCTTGCAAGGATGCCTACTCTGAAGAAATACCCCTCTCTCCACAAAAAAAAAGTCAGTGAGTCTGTCTCTCACTGCAACACCCAGTTCATCTCCTCTGCCCTGAAGCTCTTCAACCATGTACTGAAACAGACTCGCTACAACAGCCACATTTGCTTTCTCAGAGCCTGCGCATCCGCCAATGTCATTTATTGTATCCGTTGCTCCCGATGTGGTCTCCTCTACATTGGGGATACTGGACGCCTCCTCGCAGAGCGCTTCAGGGAACATATCTGGGATACCCGCACCAATCAACCCCACCACCCCGTGGCCCAACATTTCAACTCCTGCTCCCACTCTAACGAGGACACGCAGATCCTGAGCCTTCTCCACCGCCGCTCCCTCACCACCCGACGCCTGCAGGAAGAACGCGTCATCTTCTGCCTCGGAACACTTCAGCCCAAAAGCATCAATGTGTACTTCACCAGTTTCCTATTTGCCCTCCGCCAATCTTACCCCATTTCTAAACTTCCAGCTTAGCACTCTCCTCCTCGCCTGCCCTATCTGCCGATCTCACTTCATACCTATCCGCTCCACCCCCCTTTGATCTATCATCTTCATACACACGTCCATCCACCAATTGTATTTTTTGCTAAATTCCCCCACCCTTCTCTCTGTCCTCTCAACTCCATCCCCATCCCCATTCACCTCATATACTCTTTGCTACCTTCTCCACAGTCCCACCATTTATCTCTCCTCCCTGGAGGCTCCCTGCCTCCATTCCTGATGAATGGATTTTGCCCAAAACATTGGTTTTCCTTTTCCTCAGGTGCTGCCTACCTGCTGTGATTTTCCAGCATCCCTCTAACCTAAACCCTTCATCTTACCAGCCTTAACTTTCACTCTTCCAGGAATATAATGTCTCTGTACTCTCGTCGTCACACTGCTGAACTCCTTTAACGTTTCAGAGATCCTTTTCCCTGCGAACAGTCTACTGCAATCAACATTTTACTGTCCCTGTTCATGCCATTAAAAGTTGTTGTACTCCAATTATAAAAATGATTTGTTTAATGAAAGGCTTATTAGTTGAATAGCCATCTTCAAGTTAATGGAATCACGATCGCAAGATCCAAAGTGTTGCCCTACTTTTACTTAACTCACCCGCCCTGCCTTACCGTCAAATGAAGATCGAAATTTGTTCCTTTTCTCGGAGGAACATTTACATAATGATAAAGAAATAAGTTCTTGAACACATTTATCAAATGCTTCATCATCCACACCATTAGCATGTTGTTAGTCCCAGTCAACGTTGAGGAAATTAAATTTCTCCATTAGTACAACCTCATTATGTTTGCATATATCTGAGATCTCCCTCCATATTTGTTTTTCACTTTCTATCTTACTGTTGCGAGCCTACAGTACAATCCCATCAAAGTGATCTTTAGTTTCTCATTTTTAATTTCTGCCGGTATATTTCTCAGAAATGAGAATATATTACTAACCTAGCAAAGTGATCTTTACTTGTGTATTTTTAATTTCTACCCTGATATTTTTCCTGGACAAGTTTTCAACAATAGTTGCCTATTTTTAGCAATAATTTATTCCTTAATCAAAAACTCCAGTCCACAACCCATGAATACTTTTCTATCCTTCTCATAACAACCAGCACCTGGAACATTGGATTGCCACTCTTGAACATTTCTCAGACAAATCTCTGTGATTGCTATGGTGTCCCAATGTCATGTTCTTAAACAAGCTCTGAGTTCATCAGCCTTCCCTGTAAAACCCCTTTCATTGAAATAAATGTAGTTGAGGTCTCCAGATTGACTCTATACTCTGATTCTCTCGCCTTTCCTTTCTAATTGACGCACTCTCCTCACATTCAGAATCTTCTCCACCAATCCTATCATTTATACTGCCACTTAGAATACGGGCACTTGCCTTCCCTATCAATATAAAGTCTCCCTACATAGAGTGAGCAAATCTTCCTGCTCAGATATTGGTCGCTTTCCAGTTTAGATTCGAGCAATCGTTTTTGAACAGGCCTTTTCTAATCCAAATGACATCCCAATTTCACAAAACCCTAAATCCTTGAACAACACATCAGCTTTTCAACCATTGATTGTTCTCGATAACCTTTTGTTCCATCCCGCGGTTGAGTTTTGCATTTGGTGTAAATCGGAAATAAAGGACTTCACTAAGAATTTTGTTTCGTCGTATACCTCACCTCTTAGATTCACTGCTTTAATCTTTTCCCTCTGATCTATCACCTTCACTTTTCCCTGAACATGTCATTCCTACCAATATGTAAAAAAGATCTGGCTTTACGATCTCACCTTTAGCAATATGCTTGAAACGTTCAGACACGTTCTTAAACCTCGCACCGGGAAACCAACAATCTGTTCTAAATTTATGCTCACTGCCCCAGAATGTCATATTGATACCCCTGACAGAAGACTCCCCTGTAGCAACGTTTCTACTAATTCTTGCCAAATGCTACTGAACATAAGAATCGTTCCAAGTGTCGAACAAATGATGCCGCTTCCATTTTCCTCAGAGGGACTACCACCTTCAACAGTTGCAAAGACTGAATTTCTGTTTCATAGAGGAGTAGCCACCGAAGACTTTTTAACGACCTTCTTTACTTTTCTGAGAATCTCCCATCTGTCTGATTGTTTTTGATGGGTAACAACTTTCTAAATCCTTCAGCATCTTTTCTGTACCTTAGATGTGGCTTTAATATGTTACTATTACTAATATTACATGTCATGTTAAAATAGGTTGCATTTACAAGTGTATATGCATATACGTATAATCATTAAATTAAACCAACCATTTAGCTAATTAACTAAATAAAAAATATTCCTCTTCAATAAATTCCTTGAAGAAAAATGTCTCCTACAGAGCTGAGTATGTGTATCCGTAATGAAAGCACAATTTCTTATTTGACAAAAGAAACTTCGGTTTTAGAAACAAAAGAAGTTTTGCAGTTTAATTTTAAAAATGAAACTTTTAAAACACATTCAGACTTTTCGAATTTCATTTTTGACCACCCTTCGTTCGTTCAAAAAGTCATTTGGAAAAAACATCTCAATTTTGTTTGCTTCTTTTTGTTATCTTGTGGTTGTTGTTGAATGTTAATAAAACAAAACGTGTTCCATTATCTTATATAAGTAAGCTAAAATGACTATATAAAGTTTAGAAAAGCTTATAACAAATCTTTAACTATGCCGGCAATCCCAGGAGCATTATGTTCTAATATTTGTTTCCAATTCAAGGTAAACTTAATGATATGAATTGACCTCCGACATTATGTCAATCATGTAGAATTCAATTGAGTCTTTATTCTTATTACTCTCGCTCTTTCAAACAGCCTTATGAGTATGTTTCCATCCTGCTCACGAAAAATTCTTTCAGCTCTGACTATTGCCGGGAATGTTATAAAGATCATTATCCAGATCCAAATAAAACAATAAATTTGCAGTGCAAGTCACCTGTACCTAGTTCAGTGTAAATTACATGCAAGCCTTACGAATAAAACATATGGAGGAGCATAGTATAAAAGGATAATTCAGCTTCATGTCCAAAATAAAATTGTGGCTCCCTCATAAAAAGGCCTCAATTGCATCACGCTGTCAGTTCATCGGAATAGGAAAAACAAGAAACTACAATTCTCAATTCTTCTATATATAACATCTGAAGAACAGGTAGAAAACCAAGGCTAATTTGTGAGCTTCATAAATGATAATGAAATGAACGTGAGGGATGGAGTGCGGGAAAGGTAAGCAATGTTGTGAATGACAGAAAGAATAGTTAGGAAGTTCTCAGTGACGAGGAAAGTGTCAGGCTACATGCAAAACTAAACAGATTTTTCAGGTGGCCCCGTTAATGTCCGATGAAACTCAACACTGATTACATATCGGGTAATGCTTTTCTTAATTAACATGACAAGAGAGTACTCAAACTATAAAAGAGGAATTGTTTTGAAGCAGAGGAGGTTGGGAGGAGCTCCTGATCAAGGTGTTTGAGAGCATGAGGGTGTGGATAGGATGAACAGAGTGCAGCTCTTCCTCTTGTCAAGCTTCTATTCAACTGCAGCAAGACATTTTGCAATTAAATCCTCTCACAATAAAATTTATCATTTCCAAAGAGCTTGCTGCACCTGTAAGTTATTTATCAGCTCCTGATAGACGAGGACACCTTGGGTTTAATGGACATCTGTAGTTTCCAAGATTTTACGATTTAAGAAATATACTGCACACCAATCTCTCCAACAAATTGGATAACTTCAAGTTTACGCATCATATGTCATTTATACTGATCTTGGCCATGCGGAGGCCTGTTCATTCTTCAATAATATTTACATCTTCCACATCGCACGCATTCCCACACAAGAATGATCTATTAAATCCTTCAGTCTGTTAACAGCCTTTTAGTGAATAATTAATCCATCCGAATATATCCATCATGAGAGATTCCGACAATTAAATACTTTCTGATGCAATCTGCTCCTCTCGCTCCCCGTGCTTATAGTTTAGGTCAGGGAGTTGTGATCACAATTACTGAAGTGTTCCCCCACCGAGAGATAAGACATCTCACCTGGTTCATTGTCAAGCACCAATCCAGTGTGGCCGGCCTCTCGTCGGCCTATTTACTTATCGAATCAGGAATCCTTCCTGGGCACATCTGACAAAGACACTGTTCTATTCAAAGTACTTGAACTAAGGAGATTACAACCAATATTAGGGATGTTGAAGTAATCCATGACAACAACCCTGTTGCTTCAGCATTTTTCCAAAATCTGCCTCCCAGTTTGCACCTCTGTGTCTTTTTTGCAATGGGGAAGTGTGGGGGTGGTGGTGGGGGAAGGGGAATTCGTTTTTTGGAAACTCCCAATCAAGTTACTGCTCCTTTCCTGTTTCTGACATCAACCCACACTGACTCTGTGGAAAAACCCTTCTCGACAATCTCTGTTTCTGCAGCTGTGATACTATCCCGGATTATAAATGTCACTCCCACAACGCTTTTATTTAACTCTCTATTTCTTCTGAATCATCTGATGCCTAGAACATCCATCAAACATTTCTGCCCCTGCGATATCCAATTCTCCGTAATAGCCAAAACATCATAGCTCCAAGTACTAATCCATGCTCTGAGTTCGTTATCCTTATTCTAGATACTTCTTGGCATTAAAATAAACACGCTTTAACCCATCACACTGACTTCAACTTTGCCCTATCAACCATCTATCCTTCCTCACAGACTCTACACGCTATATCTGCCTGTTCATAATCAACCACTACCTCCGGTTCGAATCCTCCTACCAAACAAGTTTAAAACCTCTTGAAGAGCATGAGCAAACGTCCCACCCAGGATCTTGGTACCTCTCTATTTCAGGTACAACCAATCTACTTTTTACAGTTCCTGCATTCCTCAGAATATATCCCAATGATTCACATATCTGAAGCCCTCCGCCTAACACCAGTCCTGCAGTCACGTGTTCAGCAGTACTTGCTCTCTTTTCCCAGCCTCATTCGCGCGTGACACCGTTGGCAATGATGAGATTTCTACTCTGCTCAACCTGACTTTAAGCCTCGAACATAACTCCCTATATTGATTTTCAGGTCCTGATTCCTTTTCCTAGCTATCTCATTGTCTACAATCTGTGCGACGACTTCTGCCTGCTCTCCCTCCCACTTAAGAATCTTGATGACTCCATCCAAAACATACCTGACCCTGGCAACCAGGAGGCAACATACTGCCGAAAGTCCTTTCCGCGACCAGAGAATTTCCTGTTTGTTCCTCTTACCATTGAATCTCCTGTCACCATCGCTCTCCTATTTTACCCTATCCCTTCTAATCCACAGAGACCTGGTCACTATGTTATTCCCCTGCTAATTACAGCCCACACCACCACCACCACCACCTCCGAATATATTAGTTCACTTTCCCTACCCATCATGTATCCACTTCCGCTCCTGTTTAGCCTTCGCTCCACTGATTCGCAAGGTAAGTATTTTATTTTCGAATCTAACTTCCCGCCTGCCCTGGCTCACGCTTTCCCCACTCCCACAGGTGAAATACGTCTGTTTACTCAACAGGTCAGTATTTTATATTCTAATATACCTTCCCAGTTTGTCCCTGGTTCACGCTCTCCCCACTCCACTGGTGAAGTGTGGGCTGCTGATTCGCGAGATCAGTATTTTATATACTAATTTACTTTCCTTGTTGCTCCAGAAAGACACTCTCTCCAATCCTGCTTGTGAAATGGGGGCTGCTGATTCACCAGGCCAGTATTTTGAGACCGTAAGACACAGGCTGGAGGAAGTTTCAGCAATAGAGAAGACTGTAGGTGCCAGTAGAGAATGCAAAGATAGTGAGTAATGCAGGTGCTGGAGGAGACGACTTGAAGTGGAGTGATACAGATGCTGGAGGAGGTAACTGACATAGGGAAGGAAATGCTGTGGAGGTGATGATTGCGGTACTGAGGAGTGTCAGTGCTGGAGCTGAAAATGTGTTGCTGGAAAAGCGCAACAGGTAAGGCAGTATCCAAGGGGCAAGAGAATAGACGTTTCGGGCATAAGCCCTTCTTCAGGAATCCTGAAGAAGAGCTTATGCCCGAAACGTCGATTCTCCTGCTCCTTGGATGCTGCCTGACCTGCTGCGCTTTTCCAGCAACACATTTTCAGCTCTGATCTCCAGCATCTGCAGTCCTCACTTTTTCCTGTCAGTGCTGGAGAAGGGTACAGAAATAGGAAGGTGTATAGTTGTTGTAGTTCTGTTTGCCGAGTTGGGAATTCCTGTTGCCAACGTTTCGTCCCCTGTCTAGGTGACATCCTCAGTGCTTGGGAGCCTCCTGTGAAGCGCTTCCGTGATGTTTCCTCCGGCATTTATAGTGGTTTGTCTCTGCCGCTTCCGGTGGTCAGTTCCAGCTGTCAGCTGCAGTGGCCGGTATATAGGGTCCAAGTTGATGTGCTTATTGACTGTATCTGTGGATAAGTGCCATGCCTCTAGGAATTCCCTGGCCGTTCTCTGTTTGGCTTGTCCTATAATAGTAGTGTTGTCCCAGTCCAACTCTTGTTGCTTGTCATCTGAGCGTGTGGCGACTAAGGATAGCTGGTCATGTCGTTTCGTGTCTAGTTGGTGTTCATGGGTGCGGATCGTTAGCTGTCTTCCTGTTTGTCCTATGTAGTTTTTTGTGCAGTCCTTCCATGGGATTTTGTACACTACCTTAGTTTTGCTCATGTTGGGTATCGGGCCCTTCGTCCTGGTGAGTTGTTGTCTGAGAGTGGCTGTTGGTTTGTGTGCTGTTATGAGTCCTAGTGGTCGCAGTAGTCTGGCTGTCAGTTCACAAATGTTTTTGATGTATGGTAGTGTGGCTAGTCCTTTGGGTTGTGGCATGTCCTCATTCCGTTGTCTTTCCCTTAGGCATCTTTGGATGAAACTGCAGGGGGATCCGTTTTTGGCAAATACATTGCATAGGTGTTCTTCTTCCTGTTTTTTGCAGTTCTGGTGTACTGCAGTGTGTTGTGGCCCTTTTGAACAGTGTCTTGATGCAACTTCATTTGTGTGTGTTGGGGTGGTTGCTTTCGTAGTTTAGGACTTGGTCTGTGTGTGTGGCTTTCCTGTATACCTTTGTGTTGAATTCTCCGTTTGGTGTTCTCTGTACCATCACGTCTAGGAATGGGAGTTGGTTGTCCTTTTCTTCCTCTCTAGTGAATCGGATTCCTGTGAGTGTGGCGTTGATGATCGGGTGTGTGTTCTCTATTTCTGTGTTTTTAATGATTACAAAGATATCATCTGCATATCTGACTCAGAGTTTGGGTTGAATTTGCGGTAAAACTGTTTGTTCTAACCTTTGCATTACTGCTTCTGCTATGAGTCCGGAGATGGGTGAGCCCATGGGTGTGCCGTTGATTTGTTCATATATTTGGCTGTTGAATGTGAAGTGTGTTGTGAAGCACAGGTCCAGTATTTTGAGTATGCAGTCTTTGTAGATAGGTTCCCGGTCTTGTTGTCTGTTCTGTATGTCCAGCAGGTTGGCTATTGTTTATAGGGCTTAGTTGATAGAGGTGAACAGTACCGTTACAGCAAATGAG
Source organism: Chiloscyllium plagiosum (assembly GCF_037043375.1). Classification (NCBI taxonomy): domain Eukaryota; kingdom Metazoa; phylum Chordata; class Chondrichthyes; order Orectolobiformes; family Hemiscylliidae; genus Chiloscyllium; species Chiloscyllium plagiosum. Next base: position 18,080,544 of record NW_028270179.1, on the reverse strand, counting down.
ACCTTAGTTTCTTCCTTATCTATGTGTGTATAGAAGCTGGAGGAGTTTTCTGGGAGCGGGACAGGACGCGAAGGAGGTGGTAACAGAATTTTAGAGCTGTATAGATGCTGGAGAAAGTTACAGAAATGAGGATGAGTGAAACCTATAGAAGGCAATCATGTTTTTATCGTCTGGGGGATGTTAGAGAAATAGGAAAGCAAGGGAGTTGATGTTACAGAGATAGAGAGACACGTGCATGTTCCAACAGTCTACTCATTTTTTTCTTAATTCTTTCAAAAAGTATGTGGGGGGCGGGGGTGCAACAGCTAAGGTTAGAGATATAGGAACTTGTGTAGGTGCTGGAAGTGGTTCGACTGATGGGGAGTACATGTGCTGGAGTTAATCAGAGAGATTGGGTGGGGTGTAGGGGCGGGACAATTTTACAGGGATAGGGAGAAGTGTAGGTGTTGGAAGATGTCACAGAGAACACTTGGGGAAAAGGTGCCGGAACATGTAGCATTGATAGGGAGGGGTGATGTTGCTGGAGAATGTTCCATTGATAGGGAGTGGGTGTCGGTGTTGGGGAATCTTACAGGGAAGGGAGTGAGTATTGGTGCTGGAGAATGTTACAGTGATAGGGAGAGGTGTAGGGCTTGGAGAATGGTATGAGGGATCGAGAGGATTGCAGGTCCCGGAGAATGTCATAGGGTTAGGGAGGGTCTTAGTTGCTGGAGGTTGTTAGAAGGCAGTGAGGGGTGTAGGTGGTGGAGAATGTTACAGGAATAGGGAGTGGTATAGGTGATGTAGACGGCTACAGGGATGGGAGAGGTCTCGGTGCTAGAGAATGTTACATTGACAGCAAGTGCATGCATGTACTGGAGAATGTTACAGGATAGCGAATATGTGTTTGCGCTGAAGCGTTTTACAGCGACAAGGAGTTAGTGTCAAGTCGAGGGATTGTTACAGAGATAGGTTGGGGTTTAGTTGCTGGAGAATGTTACAGGGACAGAGATGGAGTCAGGGGCTGGAGGATATAGCAAGTGGAATAGAAGCTGGAGGAGTTCATTGGGAGAGGGACCGAGTGCGGAAAGAGGTGATAAAAGCAGTTTGGGGCTGAGTAGATGTTGGAGGAAATTACAGAAATAAAGTTGAGCAAAATCTGCAGGAGATAATCGTGGTTTTCTAGTCTGGGGGTTGTTACAGAAATAGGAAATCAAACTGAAGATGACTCCATGTTACAGAGATTGCGAGGCATGTGCACACTCGAACAGACTACTGATTTTTTCTTAATTCTTTCCCACAGTTTGGGAAGGGTTGCAGCAGCACAGGTTAGAGATAGGGAGGGCTATAGCACTTGGGGTAAGGTTAGAGAGATAGTGACTTATGTAAGGGTTGGAAGTGGTTCGATTGATTTGGGGTATACGGCTGCAGGTGTTTCGAGACATAGGGATGTGTTTGGGAGATGGAGGTTCTTCGACAAATAGAGGTGGTGTGGGGTCTGAAGGTGGGTAGAGGGAAAGGGAGGGGTGTAGTGGTTGGAGTTTTTAGAGAGATGGGGAGATCTGTAGGGTTTGGAGGAGGTCAGAAACATTGGAAGGGACGTAGAGTTTGGAGGAGGTGAAAGAAAAATTGGGGTACGGGTGCAAAAGGAGGTTAGAGTGATATGTAATGGTGTTGGGTTGGAATTGATTAGTGAGATAGGTAAGTGTGTGGGGGCGGGATATGGTTCACGATCGGCAGGCGTTTGGAAGCTGGAGGTATTTAGGGAGATAGGTGTGGAGGTGGTTTCAGATAAGGAGGGATGTGGGAGCTGGAGGAGGTTAATGAAACAGGAGGGGTATCGGTGATGGAGGTCGTTCGAGAGATTGGGAGGGAGTGTGTGTGTGTGTGTAACCAAATCACAGATAATTTCACTGCCACTGATGTGAGATTTACAAATCTGTCATTTCCAGGATTATCCCTGCTGCCCTTCATAAATGAAGGGACGAGATTGGCTATTGTGAACAAAGAGACAAAAATGTCTGTCAATGCTCCTGTAGTTTGTTCGCTTGTCTCCATCAATATTTTGGTTTCGATCCCATCAGGAACCTTTTAAAGATGCATGACACCTCATCCTTTTTAATAGTAACTTGTCTTAGAAACTCGACATTCCCTCTCTTGAGATCATCCTCCACCAATTCATTCTCTTTGCTGAATACTGAGACAAAGAATTCGTTTGGGATCCCACCGACCTTTTCTGGTTCCAGTCATGTATTCCCTCCGTAGTCCTTGAGTTGGCCAACTCTTTCCCGGCGACATTCTTGCTTTTTGTAAGAGTATGAAAAACCTTTGAATTCTCCATCACCCTGTTTGCTAACGACCTTTCATGACCCCTTTTAGTCATTTTAATTCCTTGTTTATACTCTTTCCCACTTTCATTACACACTTCATGGGCTTCATTTGTTCCAATCCTACGGATAGTACGAATGGTTCCTTTCTCTTCCTGACCAAGGTCTTAACATTCCTGGTCATCCCAGGCTCCCTTCTCGAGCCCTTTCCGAAACCAAACTCCAACTTAGTGATGTCGGATGAATTGAGAACCGCAGTGCTGGGAGGTTTAGACCAAAGATCCAGATCCTGGGCCGAGTGCTTACAGTTGATCTAAGGTTAGCTGAACTCCACAAATCAGCGATAGAGAGCGCAGGTTGATTTTTCGGCCTAACTCTGAGTGGGTCAACTTCACCCCTGGTGTCGGTTGGATGGAATAATCATTCCCACCTCCCAAACCATCACCCCATAGAGCAGGGACATAACGGCTCAGGTTGTGGTTTGGGCCCTGTCAGCCAATGTGATTCGTGGTGGTGGATTAACTGAGCCACATCCCATCCGCACCCTGGCCATGGGGCAGGTCGAGAATGCATCTCAGACCTTGTGTTGCGTTCGTAAATTAGCCAATATCTCCACAACGCAGTGAAATTTCAGCTCAGGATGCATCATGGGCATACAGCTGGGATAGCCAATTAGCCAGTTTCACTCCCAGTGGTAGAGTTAGTGCAGGGGAATATAGGACAAGGTCGCCTATCAGTCCTAGTACGGATTGAGCCAATCAGAGTGCAGGACCGATCTTGCCGCTGAGTGCAAGGAAATCGAGGCTCTGGATCCGTTTTAGGTTTGCTTCCCCAATTGGCTGTGCATTTGGTTGAGGCCTCGATGTGGCCCAATTGGTTTCGTGGACCACTACTGCGCCACTGCTGAGTGCAGCCTCACCAGCCCCCGACACAGTTTCAATGATTACCCACCAAGGCCTCCACCTCCAGGAACTCGCCCACTCCTGGCAAGAACACGGAGGATTGGGAGTCCATCAGTCACCTGAACCATGTCGTGGGTGAGCAGCAGTAGCTGAATGAGACCCAGCACCACCTCCACCAGCAGCTGAAGTTCAACATTACCGTCCTCCAGGGCCTGGATGCCAACCTAGGCTGCGTCTTGACCTCGGTGGGCTCCAGCAAGGAGGAGTACAATGGGCAGCCCCAAAGGGTGCTCTGGCCTATCCTCAGTATGACACACTGGAAGGCCAAGCCAGTGCCTACAATACTGGTGGGCAGCGGTGTTGAGGATTTGAAGCCTGGGGCCTAGCACTGAGCACGAAGAATTGGTCAATATCAAACATGGTCCAAAATCATCAGACCTAGATTTAATGGGAGTAAGATTTCAGAATTTCATCGAGGCCTCTCTGACAAACCTTTCATCCCCACCTCCATCAAAATGAAGAAGAGACGAGATGTTGCTTCTCCAGTTTGTGCTGTGAGTCACTGGAGTATGGTCACATGCCGAGGATAGACAAATGGGCTTGCAAGCAGGATGCTGTGTTAAAATGTCTGGGATACAGGAAAGTTGGTGTCATGCTTGTATACAGACCGGAGGTATTCTGCAAATGGGGGTGGAAACGCAATGTTGAGCAGGGCCTGTGTGCAGAGTGGATCTCACTTACATGCACAAAACCAGAGATTCTGAAATAAATGCTGCAAGTCACACTGACAGACAGCAAGATTCAGAGACAGAATGAATCCCACTTTCAATGTGTGGCTAGAAGCGAAGTTCCACAGTTGCAAGATTCGTGAATCTGATAATGAGAGGTGGGGAGCAAATGAAAGGTTCTTGGTCACATACAGTACCAGGCACTGGATAATGCAGGTGGAATTCAATATTCTCTTACATCATCAGAGATTGACAAAATGCACTTTGCACAAACATCAACCAACAATCGTCAAACTACTGTCTGAATGACTGTTTTTTTGTGTAAAACCATTCAATCAAGTAGGAAACCGCCAACAAACGATTTTAGAACCAGCATTTTATTGAACAAAATGTACCGAGAACTCGTCTCCATCCGTACTATTCCCAAAAGGACCTGTACAAGATTATCACAATTCATTTGCGTGCTTCATTCTCTGATCTGTAAATGTTATCATTCAAGATTGTGAGGGCAATCATTGGTCAAATTTACATTTAGTCTCAGTATTATAGAAACAGGACAATGCATAATTTGAGCATAGATTCTGTCTAATCATTTTTTTGGCCATTTATTGATTAGAATTACTTAGAGAAACAGCAGAAGATTCGAGAAATAATACACGATTTTCTTCACTCGTTCCATGATTGGAAATTTCATGCATAGCTTTTAATGACAATAAAGTAAGATTTCTGTCAGATTTCTCAGAACAGTTATCTGAAATAACTCAATGACAAATAGCAATGAAAGCTGATGGCTAGACTGCAGGTTTCACAGATACTAAAACTTGTACACGGCTCTGATGTGCTATAAAAGATGAATACAGTGAATGCGAAAATGTCGAAATGATCGAGTGTCTAAGCAGATTCTGTGTTATATTCTTGGAAGAGGGATCCTCAGGGAAACAGTTGCATCTGACAATTGTCCTGTTTGAAGATGCATCCTCAGAGCATCAGCATGGGTTCTCTGAGTTCAATGACGTTTCCACAAGGACACTTGTTACTACTTTCATTCAGAAACAAATACGTTCGTATTATTTTTAATCTATTTGTAGATTTCAATTCGGTATGCCTATCTCTCCTCGTCCGCTTGGTGCTTGAACACTTCAAAGACCCCGCACACCTTTGGACAAGATCCAATGCACAAAAAGCAAAAGCACTCCAGTATTGTTTTCGCGTCTTGATCATTTCTCTCACAATTTGTGCAGTTGCTGAAACTTCATCTTTTGTAACTCACCAGCAGGTGGTACTTCGGTGTGCGTTCGGGTTGGGGAGTTGTAATCCTGCACCGAAGTCTGCTCAGCATGCTTTAAAATTTGGGATAAATGCGAAGTGAATCACTTCCTCCCCCATTGTGCACAATTCTCACTGTCAACCAATTCCCAGATATCATTATTCAACCCTATGTAAGTAAGATTATAATGAATCACTCTATGGATTAGCTTACCCCAAACCCCCATCCCCTCAGTAATCAAAAGACGTGAAGACAGTCCTGAGGACCGTATGCAGGTGAAGGGTTTCCAGTGATAGATGGATAACTGCTTTATCAGGAGCTGAATGTTTAACTAGAGTACTTAAATTTATGTCTCTCTGGGCAGAATCCGGCTCTGACACGAATATTTAACTTGATTAAAAAAAACGCTTACCAGTGAAATTCCTGCTGCATCGGTTGAGAATCGCACGTATTTTTCGAGCTGCACCAACCCGAGCAAATCTGCGAGTATCTCATCATATTTTAGACGTCTGCCTTCAAGATGGTGCATACACATTTTCGAGAGTTGGGATGAGTTCCTCACCACAGAAACCATTGCATCTAATCTGCTCCAGTATCAATGTCAATAATGTCATGAATAAAGTTCAACGCCTGGTTGATCCTTTCTTTGTTGAACCATTAAGCTCTGTCTGACAGAAAATGATATTGTTGATTACTATGTAAGGAACAGTGTCCAGCAATACACAAGCTTAACCCATCATTTTGTTTGCTCGTATGTACATTACAACCCAGTTTGCAGGACGGATTTTATCTCGCGGCCTTGTCCTCTTATCTCTGGGATGTGAGAATTTTTCTGCTCTTTTGCCATTGCTATACAAGTTCATATAGGTTGTGCCTTGCTGTTGTTGTGGATTTGGTTTATACCTGCTCATTTCTTTCAGGCCTTCAGAAGGTTTCTGTTTGACCTGGTGCCACTGTTCTTTATTAGTTCCGCTGTTCCTCCATGTGGATTGGTCACGACACTTTAATGCATCTTGCTTTTCGATTTTCTTTCCCAGCGGTGTTCTGCTAAGCCACTCTTTCAATTCACGTATCATCTTTTCAGCAGCTTTGAGTTGTTTCCTTTCGAAGTTAGTTTCATAATTAACGTAACCGGATATTTCACCATGCTCTTCAATTGTTCTCTGAACTTGGACTGTGTCGCAACATAAATTAATGTGTTTGTGCTGCAAGTTAAATTCCGCAACATATGTGCAACTTCCTTAAATATGTATTCAGAATTGTCATCGAGGAGTTCATTAACATTAAAAATATGCAAAATATACGGAAACCACAACAGTATAAAACTGCTCGATATGGTCAGGAGTAAAATCACAGAATTCCGTCTGCTCTCCATCTCTGGATCATTCTGTCCATTGTTATGACCCTTCAGTCCCTTACGGACTCGACTAGCCACTAATATATGCCTGACTATCAGAGCATTCAGCAACAGAATTAAACCAAATGGTAACAATGGCGTTAAAACCTTATCAACCATTCTAAATCCAGTCCATCTCGGGTCAGTAAAATAGGCTCGTTTGTTAGAACAATACAGAGGCACATTGTTAATTATTCGTTTAGGCTTAAATCGAAAGTAAATTGGTATGTTTTTTAAACTAAATAATATACTGATTGTTGCAAGAACTCCTGTTGCAGTTTTCCTGGTGCAATATTTAAATTTAAGCCTCTCGCAACAAATTGCAATTAATCGATCAAAAGTAAAGGCAACAGTGAACCAGACTGAACAGTCCATTGCTAAGCGAGCCAGGAGATAGTTAACTTTACACACAGCAGTGAGTTTCAGTAGAGGCATCGGGAAATAATACCAATTGATTCGGAGAAGCATGACTTCAGTGATAATCGTCAGTAAATCCGACATTGCCATTGCCACCATGTAATGAGTGGTGCATTTGGAGATCCCACACTTTCCCTGGGATAGGATGACAACTGCCACGAGATTTGCTGTAAGAGGAAAGAGGAGAAGAGTCTCAATATTGTTCATATTCGTGTGGAAATAATAAGCACTGAGATTTGTTTAAAAACATGGAAATCGGCCCTTTTCACAATTTAAAACATAACTAAGGCAAGGCAGGTAATTGTAGATACATTAATTTTCTTTCATACGTGGTACTCGGGATTTCGACAAATCTACTGATATGTAGTTCTGGATATTTTTATGTCCATAGAATCATTGAATAACTACGGAAGCTACTCGGCTCACCAAGGCTGTACTGACCCTCAGTTCAAAAATGTGTTGCTGGAAAAACGCAGAAGGTCAGGCAGCATCCAAGAAGCAGGAAACTCGACGTTTTGGGCATAAGCCCTTCGTCAGGAATGAGGCTGGTGTGCCAAGCGGGCAGAGATAAAAGGTAGGGGGAGGAAATTTGGGGGAGGGGCGCTGGGAATACGATAGGTGGAAGGAGGTGAGGGTGAGGGTGATAGGCCAGAGAGGGGGTGGGGACGGAGAGGTCGGGGAGAAGATTGCAGGTCAAGAGGGCGACTACGAATCCGGGGGTTGGGACTGAGACAAGGTGGGGGAGGGGAAATGAGGAAGCTGAGAAATCTACATTCATCCCTTGCGGTTGGAGGGTTCCTAGGCGGAAGATGAGGTGCTCTTCCTCCAGGCGTCGTGTGGTCAGGGTCTGGCGATGGAGGAGGCCAAGGACCTGCATGCCCTTGGCGGAGTGGGATGGACAGTTAAAGTGTTCAGCCAAGGGGCAGTTGGGTTGGTTGGTGCAGGTGTCCCAGAGGTGATCCCTGAAACGTTCTGCAAGTAGGCGGCCTGTCTCCCCAATGAAGAGGACGTCACATCGGGTGCAGCGGATACAGTAACTGATGTGTGTGGAGATGCAGGTGAATTTCCGACAGATATGGAATGATCCATTGGGGCCTTGGAGGGAGGTGAGGGGGAAGGCGTGGTCGCAAGTTTAGCACTTCTTGCGGTTGCAGACGAAGGTGTCAGTAGTGGAGGTTGGGTTGGTGGGGTGTGTGGACCTGACGAGGGAGTTGTGTCTGGAGTGGTCTCTCAGGAACGCTGATAGGGTTGGGGAGGGAAATATATCTCTGGTGTTCGGGTCTGTTTGGAGGTGACGGAAATGACGGAGGATGATACGATGTATCCGGAGGTTGGTGGGGGGTAAGGTGAGGACCAGTGGGGTTCTGTCCTGGTGGCAATTGGAGGTGCGGGTTTCGAGGGCGGAGGAGCGTGAAGTGGAGGAGATGCGGTGGAGAGCATCATCGACCACGTCGGAGGGGAAATTGCCGTCTTTGAAGAAGGAAGCCACTTGGGTAGTTCGATAGTGGAATTGGTCCTCCGGGAGCAGATGCGGCAGGGGCGAAGGAATTAGGACTGAGGGATAGCGTTTTTACAGGGTGGGAGGAGGTGTAATCTAGGTATCTGTGGGAGTCGGTCGGATTGTAGTAAATGTCTGTGTTATGTCGGTCGCCCGAGATAGACATGGAGAGGTCTAGGAAGGTGAGGGAGAAATTGGAGACGGTCCAGGTAAATTTGATTCCGGGGTGAAAGATGTTAGTAAAGTGAATGAACTGTTCAACTTCCTCGTGGGAGCACGAGGTAACGCCAATACAATCATCGACGTAGCGGAGGAAAAGCTGGGGTATGGTGCCAGTGTAGCTGTGGAAGATGGACTGTTCCACGTATCCGACGAAGAGGCAGGCATAGCTGGGGCCCATGACGGTGGCCATGGTGTTCAAACCAAAGGAGTAGCCATGGGCACCCGCATGGGCCCCAGCTATGCCTGCCTCTTCGTCCGATATGTGGAACAGTCCATCTTCCACAGCTACACTGGCACCACGCCCCACCTTTTCCTCTGCGACATCGATGATTGTATTAGCGCTACCTCGTGCTCCCACGAGGAGGTTGAACAGTTCATCCACTTTACAAACACCTTCCACCCCAACCTCAAATTTACCTGGACCGTCTCAGACTCCTTCCTCCCCTCCAATACCTTTCAATTTCTATCTCAGGCGACCGACTCAACACAGACATTTACTACAAACTGACCAACTCCCACAGCTACCTAGATGACACCTCCTTCCACACTGCCCCTGTTAAAACGCCATCCCACAGTCCCAATTCCTTCGCCTCTGCCGCATCTGCTCCCAGAAGGACCAATTCCACTACCAAACTACCCAAATGGCCTCCTTCTTCTAAGACTGCAAATTCTCCTCGGACGTGGTCGACAATGCTCTCCACCGCATCTCCTGCACTTTCCGCACCTCCGCCCTCGAACACCGCCCCTCCAATCGCCACCAGGACAGAACACCACTGGTCCTCACCTTACACCTCACCAACCTCCGGATGCATTGTATCATCCTCCGTCATTTCCGCCACCTCCAAACGGTGGCACAGTGGTTAGCACTGCTGCCTCACAGTGCCAGAGACCTGGGTTCAATTCCCGCCTCAAGCGACTGACTGTGTGGAGTTTGCACATTCTCCCCGTGTCTGAGTGGGTTTCCTCCGGGTGCTCCGGTTTCCTCCCACAGTCCAAAGATGCGCAGGTCAGGTGAATTGGCCATGCTAAATTGTCCGGAGTGTTAGGTAAGGGGTAAATGTAGGGGTATGGGTGGTTTGCGCTTCAGCGGGTCGGTGTGGACTTGTTGGGCCGAAGGGCCTGTTTCCACACTGTAAAGTAATCTAATCTAATCAAACCTAATCTAATCTAATCTAATCTAATCTAATCAAACAGACCCCGCCACCAGGGATATATTTCCCTCTCCACTCCTATCAGCATTCAGGAGCAACCACTCCCTCCGCGACTCCCTCGTCAGGTCCACATCCCCCACCAATCCAACCTCCACTCCTGGCACTTTCCCTTGCAACCACAAGAAGTGCAAAGTTTGCGCCCACACCTCCCTCCAAGGCCCCAATGGATCCTTCCATATCCGTCGCAAATTCACCTGCACCTCCACACACATCATGTTTTGCATCCACTGCACCCGATATGGTCTCCTCTACATTGGGGAGACAGGCCGCCTACTTGTGGAATGTTTCAAGGAACACGTCTGGGACACCCACACCAACCAACCCAACCGCCCCGTGGCTGAACACTTTAACTCCACCTCCCACTCCGCCAAGGGCATCCAGGTCCTTGGCCTCGTCCATCGCCAGACCCTGACCACACGACGCCTGGAGGAAGAGCGCCTCATCTTCCGCCTAGAAACCCTCCAACCACACGGAATGAATGTAGTCATGATTCGGATTTCTCCAGCTTGTACATTTCCCCTCCCCCCACCTTATCTCAGTCCCAACCTCGGATTCAGCACCACCCTCTTGACCTGCAATCATCTTCCCGACCTCTCCACCCCCACCCCTCTCTGATGTATTACTCTCACCCTCACCTCCTTCCACCTATCATATTCCCAGCGCCCTTCCACCAAATTACTTCCTCCCTACCTTTTATCTCAGCTCGCTTTGTACACCAGCCTCATTCCTGAAGGAGGGCTTATGCCCGAAACGTCGATTCTCCTGCCCCTGTTAAAACGCCAGGATGGTGCCTGTCCTGCTGTGTTTCTCCAGCATCACAGTTTTCATCTCTGGTCTCCAGCATCTGCAGTCCTCACTTTATCCCTGTGATGACTCTCAGAATAAGATGTCAACCAGAGTCCCCATCCCTGTAAACCCACGAGAATTTTCCATGCCTATCCGGTAATATCACTTTTCCCATGGCAAATTCACCAAGCGTGCACTTCCCTGGACACTAACGCTCAGTGGATAATCCTGCTGCCTCACAGTGCCAGGTCAGTTCACATGAAAAAATCCTTAGCACAGACAATCAACCAATTATCTGAGCAGTTCCTTCCTTGCAGAACGTTTTTCTTTTCCAACTTCCTCATTCAAGTCTGTTATCTGGGGTTAGCACAGCACCAGAGACCCGGGTTTGATTCCAACCTGGGACAACTCTCTGTGTGGAGTTTGCACATTCTCCCTGTGTTTGTATGGATTTTCTCTGGGTGTTCCGATTTCCTCCTACAGTCCAAAGATGTGCTTAAATGTCCCCAATGAATCTGCTTCCAGCAAAAGAGCTGGCAACGCATTCCATTTATTCATAACTCTCTGTGTAAAGAACCGACCTCTGATATCTCCTTCATTCCTTCCTCCTAATATCTTCAAACTATGAGACCTCGTACCAGTCAATCCTGCCCTGGGGAAAAGACTCCGGCTATTGACTCGATCTATTGATCTCATTGTTTTTTACACCTCTATCAGGTCTCCTCTCTTCCCCCTTCTCTCCAGAGAGAAAAGTCCGATCCGATTCTTCCTGTCTTCATAAGTCCTCCAGTGCCGGCAGCATTCTGGAAAACCTTCTTTGCACCCTCTCCAAAGCTTCTTATATTTGCTATAGTCGGCCGACCCAAACTGGACACAAAATTCCAAGTGTGATCTCACCAGGGACTTGTCGAGCTGCAGCAAACCTCGCAGTTTTTAAACTCGATGCCCCTGTTAATGAAAGCCAAAACAGCATATGCTTTCTTCACAACACTATCCACTCGGGTGGAAACTTTGAGGGATCCATGTATGTGCACACCCAGTTCCCTCTGTTCCTCCACACTGCCAAGAATTCATCGTCTATGTTAATGTCTGTGAATTGATATCAATTATTTCCTAAAGCAGGACGTGCGACATTCAATTCTATTTAAAATTGTGCACCAGCAAGAAGATTAATCCACATGAGAAAGTGCCGTCAATAAATAATTTCATCTAATTAGATTGAAAGTAAATGACGTGTGAAACAGAATGCAATCACCCAGACAAGAGCCAATCTAACGTATAATTCCTCTCAGAATCAAAAGACGATTGCTGTTATGGTTGTCCATTTTTCATCGCACACAGTGGAATCTGACATTCATAATCTCCAACAATACCTATTATCAGGGAATTTCCCCCTTCCTGAATCTGGCTTCACAGGACAGACCATCCAGAAACACACACACGCACACACACCACAGACAGACGGACACACACCCCGACACATACATTCGCAGACACACATCTCTGTGAGTGAGAAACAATTAAACAAGACAGAAATTTTCAGGGAAAAAAAGTGGCATCGTACAGATAAAAATGAAGTATTGGTACCAGTAATAATGCTATGGTGTCGGTATTAGAATGTCCAGCAAATACTATATGAAGTCACTGTACATATCAAAAGCCAATGCATATAAAGAATTAAACAATTTCAAGACTTATAAACACTTACCAGGAATACCAATTATAGTAAGGATCGCATAAAACATTTTCCTGACAGCTCGTACGGTACTATGCATTTTATCTGTGAAAGTGCTGTGTTGGTTTGTACTGCAGACAATTTTCACAGTTAAACTCTGAAATGTTCCATCCCAATGCATTCATTTTATACTTTCAGGGACATCCATCGCGACGCTGAAGTTTTTTTTTTCCATTTGGTAAATTTTGAGTAAACAGATTACAACATGCATGACATCCCCTGTTGATGAAATACACAGGGTGCTGAGATTTAATTAGAGCCTGAAACACTCAAAATGGCCAGGTTTGATCAGTTTAAAGTCAACAGTGTGGTGCTGGAAAAGCACAACAGGTCAGGCAGCATCCCAGGACCAGGGAAATCGACCGTTCGGACAAAAGCCCTTCATCAGATTCCTGATGAAGAGCATTTGCCCAAAACGTCGATCTTCCCACTCCTCTGTGCTGCCTGACCCGCTGTGCTTTTCCAGCACCATACTGTCGACTCTAATCACTAGCATCTGCAGTCTTCATTTTCTACTGATCAGTTTAAAAATGTGCTCACACTTGGAAACTGCGAAACTACAACAGGAGTGTGAGATCTGTATTTTATACTGTTCTTGTGCTGGACCTAACGAATCCACTTAAACAAATCAGAACCCCAAGATAAACACATTAAGATATCCATAGCCCAGCAAGTTACTATCCAGCCAGTACTGTCATTCACAGCTCTCTGTGGCTTTCACTCAGCTGAGCTCTCTCACCCACTTCCTTCTTTTTCTCCTGAACTTTATCCTATAGCTGCTTGTTCAACTCGCTTTTGAGGAAATTTGTTGTAGCTGCATTTTCTCTCAGTTATGTTTCTGGATTCACATGGGCCATGATGTAAAAGGAAGGTTCTCCAGTACCACCTTTGCTTTACTAATGTATAAAATTTAGCTCCATGAGTATTTTTCCACATGTACAAAGGTGGGAGCAATGCCTTTTTGTTTGTAATGTGTGAACCCCACATTGTAGTTATCACATCTGTCTGTTTTCTTGTTCTCGAATTGAATCCCTTCTTCAATGGTGTACCTGGTTTACAGCAGCAGCTCCTTCCAAAATAGACCGATGGGGAGTTAGATGATAAAGTGGAACCATCATAAAATGCACTCGATTTCTGTAAAAGATGCACATATACGACACGACCAGCTATCCATAGTAGCCACACACGCAGATGACAATCAACATGAGTTCGACTGGGACAACACTACTATTATAAGACAAGGCAAACAGAGAACAGCCAGGTAATTCCTAGAGGCATGACAGTCATCCACAGATTCAGTCAATCAGCACATCGACTTGGACCCAATATACCGACCACTGCCACGGACAGCTGGAATTGACAATCGGAAGCGGCAGAGACAAACCACTATAAATGCCGAAGGAAACATCACAGAAGCGCTTCACAGGAGGCTCCCAAGCATTGAGGATGTCACCTAGACAGGGGACTAAACGTCTGCAACACGAATTCCCAGCTCGGCGAACAGAACCTCAATGAAGGTGATTCATACTCGGTTATTGTAACATTGTGGGGTGTATAACACTTCCGTCAGACAGATGGCTGCTTATTCCAGTCTCATAACACAAACCATTCGTTCTCAGGCCACTCTCAGAATTTTGCTGCCTTTGCATCTGTATCGTCCTTTGGATATATTGAACAAATTGGGCCGCTTTGTCCTTGCAGTCAGGGTCATGCTTCATTACCATTACTCTGATCTCGGGATGGCCTAAGGTTTCGGATCATTCAGGCCGCTCATCCCCATGACATCAGCTATGAAGACGGGATGCTTTATATTCAAAAGAAGGAAAGGTTTGTAATGAGGCATGTGCTGGGTACAATCAAGAATATTAGGGGTTCAGTTGGTATACTGGAATAGAATTTCCATCTCTCATTCCTATTAGTGTCATCCCCATTCTCTAATAGGATCGGTATGCTAAAAATAGACCCGGGAGCCCGAGAAAAATGAAAGTTATTTATTTTACAGCGTTGTTGCTTTAACTTTTTTTGCATACTCCTCAGCCTTAGTGACCTTACACTGTATCACATGTTTCCTTTTTTTTCCATCTAACCATCCACAGTCAGCTGTGAACATGCCTCAGCTTTTGAGATTTCCATCTGCTGTACATACCTCTATCCCCCAGTCACATGCAGAATTCCTTCAACAGGGCATTAGGGTATCTTTCCAATATTTAATTAGCAATAAATTAACGCATCCACGCTTCAAATTAACCATGAGGCAATGGCACTGGTCACTGACAATGTGTGCAGTAATAAAATCAACTTGTCCTGCAATTAATTCTCATTTTATGAGTCAGGGCTAATACAATTGGTTATTAAAAATAATAACAAAATAATCATGATCTGTAATTCAGAGTGGAAACTGAACAAGTGACTGAGACATTTTAAAATTTATCAATATAAACTTGAAATTCATTTAGTCAAAATTCAATTTTAAAATGTACACAGTTAACAACTCTGAAATCCATTCTAATTACCTGGTTCTAGTCCCTTTTTTAAAATCCCAGATTAGGTTCCATAAGTGGTCCTGACAAACATTGCTCATTTACAATTCTACAGGCCGTGGAATCGCTGCAGCAGTGTTAAAAGGTCTTGTCTATTCACATGGCAACAAAATACTTCGAATGCATAAATAATGGTCAAACCCAAAGGCACAGATGTGAACAATGGGATATTGACTTTGCTGCATGATTTATCAGAACGTACTATTGGAATTGTTAGTGAGGGAAGAAAGTTGAGAAAGAGTAAAGCCATGACTAGTACTTCATAATCACCAATGAGATGCAGCAGTTTTAAAATTAAGTGGATACAAACGAGTCATAAACAAAAATTAAACATGCTAGTATCATTTTCTGAAAATAATACTGCTGGTTCGGGATATTTTGGATCTATCCTTATACTCCCAGTTTTACAATATTTAAGCAAATTAAATGAAGCTCATGGACTTCCTTCACTAAATGATCAAATGTTAAAGTCTGAAGTGATTTTCCTCAATGGTTGGTTTAGATTTTGATTAAAATGGAGCAGAGACCTGCTCTCATCCTGGAACAAAATGATTCTGAGCCAGAGGCCAGGATTTAGTGTGATACAACTTTAATTCCTTTCGTCAATTCCTTCATTTCTCCAACATGTAGGGGTGGTGAAAATAATCTTAGGCAGTCGCATGAAATTATAGGGAATTTGAGACTAAGTTTATACTAATGTCAAATGGTGCAGAATCTAATGAGAATACTTTTTTGCTTAAAACAAGATTGTAATGTCATGTTTCACCATATTAAACTGATTTCAATTGAAATGAGAATTGCTTTCATGTAAGCATAAACGTGATTAGTTAGAAATTGACAGTAGGACAGACATAGTCTGTAAGAAAAACAGGGGAGCGGGAGCGATAAGGTTTAATTTCATAATCACTGATGGTTCTTTACCCTTAAAAGCAGTCATCCTAGATTCCCAAAATGCAAGTCAAATTCAAAACATTCCTGGATCTCAACTCCAGGCGAATATGTCCTCGGAGCAGTCCTTCCAGCTGGCGTTTGAAATTAACCAACCCCATCGGAACCTCACCATTCATGGCGTGAGTCTGTAACCTGTGAAAGAGAACGAACAAAACCACACAAAGACAAACTGGCATGTGGTGCAGCTGTCAATTTTCCCGTAATTTTCCTACAATTACCTCTCCATCTTGCACAGACGAAGGCAAGTACAAATGCAGCGTGTCTGCCAATTCCACCAGCTTTCCCTTGCTTTACTTTTGGGAAACCCCTACAGTCATTTCTTCCACTCCCAGAAAACTCTTACTCACTGAAAGAGCCAGGAGTTCAGAAAGCACTGTTTAAACCAATTGTACACGGAACAATAGACACCAACACCTCCCACTTGCCGTCTTTGTGTCCAACAAACCCAAAGTTGAATTTTGAATCATAGAATTAATCCCGATAATAGCCTCCAACATGCCAGACTGCTGGAATATATTTATGTAAGGTTGTCTCGAAAATAACGTTTCCTTATTTTAAAGACAGACGTGATTTGTACATTTCACCTGTACGCAACTGTTCATAGGACTCGGCTTGAAACAAAACAGAATTAATTTAAGCACTATAGTTGGAACACGAACAAAAAGAAAGAGGAATTTAGAATAACTGCACTGTTGCAAAAATTAAACGACCCAATAAAGTAACAATGATTAACTAACTGTTCCAAAACAGTAGCATCCCATAAACACACTTGTGTAAAAAGGGTAAATACAAACAAATTATTGCAGGAAGGTTGGAATAATATCCAGAGAAAGACTTCAGAAGAAAGTCAGAGGAATCTTTCAACGAAGCTTGCAACTCCCATGTTCTCACACATCTTGTAAAAGCTACAGCAAAAACAAACTAGAAAAAACCTTAACCGTGAGGCCTGGACACACCTATTCAATTGTTAAACGATACTCTCTGGCACCTCTGCCTTTATGAAATTTCAAAATAAAGGGGACAAAACTAAAAGTGACAGACTCATCATACGAGCTAGGGAAGAAATCGTGGAGGCCCTGACAGAAATGTTCACACCATCTGCAGCTAGGGTTAAGTTTCCAAAGGACTGGAGGGTGACGAATAGTGTGTCTTTATTTAAGAGAAGTTCAACGTAGAAGCCTGGGAACTATAGAACGAAGAGTCTGACAAAAGTGGTTGCTATGTTTTTGGAGGATGCAGAGAGATAGATTTTACACGCATTTGGCGGGGGGGGGGGGGGGGGGGGGTGGCAAGAACATATTAAGAATGGTCAGCATGGCTTTGTTCGTCGGAAATCGTGACTCACAAACATGATTCAGTTGTTAATGGACGGAAGCCAAAACATAGATGAGGACAGAATGTTACACGTTTTTTACATGGACGTTAGGAAACTTCTTGACAAGATGGAATTCAATTAGAAACATAGCTGGCATTGCATTCTGGTAAAACGAAGACGGGCTGCATTTATAGATAATGACAAGGACCTGGGAGTTTTGTCAAACAGAAGGGTCTGGGGTTTCTTGCATATAGTTCGATGAAAGTTGCATCACAGGTAGTCTGGGTAGTTAATAACAGCATTATCACGTTTGTCTTCCGTGCTATTAACATTGAGTATAGGAGTGGAAGTTAATTTTGAGGTTCTACACGACCTTGTTGATGCCACGTTTGGCGTATTGTGCGTGTGGTCGCTCTGTTATTAGAAGGTTATTACTTAATTGGAAAGGTTTCAGAAAATATTCATCAGGATGTTACCGGGACTGAAGCGTTTTAAATTACGACAGGCTGGCTAGCCTCTGATTTTTATCAATGTCGGGGAGACGATTGAGTGGTGACAACATAGAGGATTATAACACTTTGAGAGATACAGATACGTTGAATACCAAAGGTACTCTCTCCAGGGTGGTGGAGTTCACAACTAGCGGGCATGTATTTAAGGTGACAGGAGAATACTGAAGAGGGACATGAGGGGCAACGTTTTGATATAGCGAGTGGTTGCATTTGGACTGGCCTGCCAGACGAAATGGAAGAGACAGGCAGAGTTAAAGCATTCAAAAGACGTTTGGACAGGTTCATGAATAGGAAAGGTTCAGAGACACATGGGCCAAGTGGATCCAAGTCGGTTTAGTTTTGTTTGTGAGTATTGCCAGCGTAGCTGATTTGGATCAAAGGCTCTGTTTTTGTGCTGTATGATTCTGCGAATCTGTGTCGCTATAACAGTCGGGGCTCCAAAATAGAAACAGGAAGTAAGTTGCAGAGGTGAATTAAATTCACTCATTCATCATCAAGCAGTTAATTTCATTGGTTTTATGAACGAGATCATACCTAGCACAATATAGTGATTTTTCACCACATTTTTGTCCAAATCCTTTCCAGGCAGGAATATTTTATAATAATCAGTTACTATCTGTTGAGTTGTTGTGATATTTATAGTGAATATGTCAACACACATTTAAAAACCCTACTCGTGACAACTTCAATATTCACGTGCAGCCGACGGCATTATGGTGTTGTTGCTGGATTTATAAGCTACAGAACGACACAATGCTCCGTGGGTCCGGGGTTTGAATCCCACCACATCAGATAATAGAATTTAAACTCAGTTAGAAAACTGTCTGAAATGAAGAGACTAATTACGAGCATGAATCAATTGGCAATTGTCAGGTAAAATCTCATGTGATTCATGGATGTTGCTATCCTTATAAGTGACCGCAGATCCACAGCAAGGTGGTTGATTCCTAATAGCCATCTGGAAAATTAAAGTTTGTCAATATTTGCTAGTATAGCCAGCGATACCCTCATTTAGCAATTGAATAAAGAAATAATGTAATCTGTTGGTACAGCATTGTATCCCCTGAGCTTTCTTCTACCAGCATGAAGTATAAAACTCAAGTGGAATAGTATTGAGTTTTGCAACTTAATGCATAATATTAACTCAGATTCATAGCTGCCTGGAGAATGAATGCATGTTCAAATGCACTCAGATCACATGACATATATGAAGAAAGTGTCCTGATAAAATCCATTCTCTGGGATAGAGCTAGCGGCACTGATGGGCCAATACATTGTGCAGGTTTAAGTTCAGACTTATCTGACTTGGATTGTTCTCACACTTCACGGCCTGGCTAGAAATCTCAATGTAAAAATAGCTTTGTGTCAAAATGCTTCTAAATGTTTCGTGTCAATTTTGGTCATTTCTTCAACATCGTGAATCCACTTAATCAGTCAATCAATATGTTTGTGAATGGGTCAAATCAGTCAGTCAGGCAGACAGAGTGTCCATTTACTCAATGAATGTGTCCATTCAGTCAGTCAGTCAATTAGTTAGTGCATTTGCTCAATACGCCAATCAGTGCAATCATTTGTCAGTTACTGCATCCATTCTGTCTGTCAGTTAGTCGGTCAGAGGATACTTTAATTCATGCATCCGTGCAGTCAGTCAACCAATAATGCATCCGTTCAGTCAGTCAGTGCGTCCATTGAGTCAGTCAGTGTGTTAATTCAACCACTCAGTGAGACAGTGTGTCCAGTCAGTCAGTCTGTCAGTGTGTGCAGTCAGTCAGTGCGACCATTCATTCAGAAAATCAATGCGTTCCATTTATTATTGAGTCAGTTCGTACATTCAGTTAGTCAATTAGTCAGTGATTTCATTAAGTATGTCAGTCAGATAGTGCGTACATTCAGTCAGTCAGTCAGAGCGTGCGTTCACACAGTCAATGCTACCATTCAGTCAGTCAACAGTACTGAGTAATCATCACTATCCCCAAAATGCTGATTCACAAAAACACTTCAAATTCTTGACCGTAATTAATCCTTACAGCTAGCTGTAACTCGATCACATTCCTCGTGGGACAATCTATGTATTGGCATTAAACGTCTCCTGGACTTCTTTTCAATCTTGCCGCCATTGAATCCTTTCACATGAAGGCAGTCTCAATGTGTATCAGCAAAGTTGGAATGCTCCCCAACTGCAACATAATCCTCTCACACATATTTGCAATTGATGATATATCTGCACATGTGTCTCTCTTCAACGTTTGGGAGATGTGCTGTCGAGTCACAGACATATATATTAAATTTATTTTATTTCTAATCTCTAGTAGTAAACGCAAATTGTAAGTAACTGCTCGATATTTGCCTCCACCACACCACCACCCACCCCCCCCCCCCCTCACCCCCGCCGCAAAAGAATGCATGTTTGCCATGGGTTAAGATAGTATGAGATTTGGTCGACTCCCCATGAAGGAAATGGTACAATCACAAACCACTCTCTTGATTGTTTTCCACTCCTTGGACTAGGATTATATAATTGTCAATCATGCTGATTTCATGACATGTTTTACACTCGAAACTATCTGCCAAACTTTCGTTTGTCTTGTAGAGAGAGGAAACACTTAAACACAAGTAGAAAGTGTTGCGGAAGTTCAGCAGTTCTGATGGAGAGAAAGCAAAGTTAACGTTTCACTTCAGTAAACCCTCTCCATTTCTCCAAATGAGTTCTGAAGAAGTGGGAAGTATGTTCCTTCTGCTTTGTCTACACAGATTCTCGGCAATCTCCTGAATTACTCCGACACCTCTACACTTTTGTTTCAGAATTCTAGCATCCGCAGATCTTACTTTTATTTCCACAAAAATGCTTAACAGAGTCAGAATTTTCGCAGGCACTCGGGTCCCTTTATAAAATGACATTCCCCGGAGATGAAAGACACTCCAGATCCACTTGTAATAATTGACTGATCTATTTGTTCTGAACGCTGGTGCCAAGTTTGACTTTTGGTTACACCTGACATCTTCAGGAAACAAGCACCCACCCACGCCTTATGTACCGTTTTTGCAAGTTATTTTGCAAAAAGAATTGTAACACTCCTCTGGCACAGTTGAAATTTAACCTGGGTCTAGTGGCGCAGTGGTAAAGCCGCATACATGTCTGGTTATGTTATGTCTGAAAAGTGGTTTTGGGAATGTCCAAGCAGCCACAGCTGAAAAGAAAGCCCGATGTGGAAATCATGTTGTATTCAGACTTGGATACATGAGAAAGTGGAATAGAGCAATAATTTGCTCGTTTTATTGTTTATAAATGACTTGGATGAGGAAGTGGAAGGATGAGTTAGTCAGTTTGCGTATGAAACGAGGATTGCTGGAGTAGTGGATAGTGTGGAGGCTTGTTGCAGGTTGCAACGGGAGATCAACAGGGTGCACAACTGAGCTGATTAGCGGCAGATGGAGTTTACCTGGGAAAATGCGAATTGATTCATTTTGGAAGGTCGAATTTGAATTTAAATGCAGGTTTGAAAGCAGGATATTTGGTGGTGTGGAGAAACAGAGGAATCCTGGGGTCCATGTCCATAGATCCCTCAAAGTTGCCACCCAAGTTGATTGGGAATTTAAGAAGTGGCATGTTATGTTGGGATTCATTAGCAGGGGGAATATGTTCAGGAGTTGCAAGGATATATTGCAGCTTTATAGAGACGTGGTTAGACCACACATGTAATATTGTGTTCAGTTCTGCTCACATCATTATTGGAAGGATTTGAAAGCTTTAGAGAGTTTGCAAGAGGAAATTTACCAGTTTGAATGATAATGAAGGAGAAGTCGATGGGCATTGGTGGATAATCGGTATGTGCCACTGACAGTCATTGGTTCAGGTTGTAATGAAATCTCCGAATTACGACTTTGGATTTCTGTCCCATTGAAGTGCATGATATTATGGAACAGAAGACTTCCTGTGTGTGCAGTTAGCAACCTTAGCTTTACGAGAACCAAACTGGAATCAGCATTTAAACTGTATCTGTAACCTCTATTCTTCCTGCCACATGCATTACTGCACATTTCTCCAT
This sequence comes from Chiloscyllium plagiosum, assembly GCF_037043375.1. Lineage (NCBI taxonomy): Eukaryota > Metazoa > Chordata > Chondrichthyes > Orectolobiformes > Hemiscylliidae > Chiloscyllium > Chiloscyllium plagiosum. The sequence goes on along the minus strand of NW_028270179.1, from coordinate 18,058,712 downwards.
ATTTTATTTAATAAGTATTGAGAACATTTGAAGCTCAGGTTGATGAGTGGCAATTTCTATACATACAGACAAAGAAGGAAACCACTTTATCTTGGACAACACGGACATCAGAGGACAAGTGAAAAGAAGACACGCATGAGATTTCTTAGAGACAGGGCAATCTCAACAGATCTCTATGAATAAATACGTCGATTTAGATCTTATCTGCCTTCTCTTTAAATTAGAACTGGAAATGTTTTCACTTGCCTGAAGAAGCTAAGATTTATAAATACAGAGACGAAGCATACCACGAGAGCTTGATTGAAGACGCTCACTGATTTTGTTACCTGGTATGGTGATGAAATGTCGAAACATAAACCTTCCAGCTCAGCGAGCTAACTTACATACCTATTGTGTTTAATCTATAAAATGTTTTCCCACTTAATTGGCCCGTGTGTAAGCTCTGCTTAATATTTATGTCTCTCTCATCAGTTGCTAGTTTTTTTTGCATCATCTATCTTAGTCGGTTCACTTTCCTCGTCTATATCAGCAAGATCAGACTCAGTTGGTGTCGTTACAGTGCCAGGGACTTGGGTTTGATTGCAGCTTCGGACTTCTGCTGTGCAGAGCTTGCACGTTCTCCCCGTGTCTGTGTGGGTTTCCTTCGGGTTCTGGGGTATACTCCCACAACGCAAAAGGTTGACGTTTAGGTGAATTTGACATGTTACATTGCCCATAGTGTTCAGCGATGTGTCGGTTAGATGCATTAAACAGGGGTAAATGCATAGCAATGGGGTAGGGGAATGGTTCTAAGTGGGTTCTTCCTCGCAAGGTTCAGACTGGACTTGTTTGGACAAATCGCCTGTTAGGGATTCTATGATTCTATGATTGACATTGTAAATAATTCTGGCCACAACACTGATCCCTGGGGCAATCAAATACTTGCAGATTGAAACCCTGAAAATGTGTAATCACCCTCCAGTCCACCGCCCATGCCCTCACTGCAAATCTGTCCTGTGATATTTCGCCTAGGGTCTATAAACATAGAAAATGAGTCCAGGAGTAGGTTCTTCAGCGTTCCCGCTTGTTGCACAATTCAATATGACGAGAACTGAACAATCTACTCAAGACCCTGTTCCCACTTTTTTTTTTTACCAAAACGGACTTTCACAATACGAATCTTCCATATCTCTTCCTTCAAAATATTTAGCGTTTTGCATGAACTACGTTCTGTGGTGCATAATTCTACAAGCTTCTCATTCTCTGTGTGAAAGCATATCGTCTCATCTCTGTCTAAGCACCGTACCCTGTACCCTAAGGCTGTGAACCCAATTTTTAGATCTAACAAATTTTCCTGGTGACTGGTCTGAAATTGTAATGCTTAAACCTATTTACACTTTGTGACAGTGTGGGAGTATGGGAACAACTAACTACGACACAACTTCGCAACACACAAGGAGTATTAACAGATGACAAACAGTCACCATCGTTTACCTGAACACTCAGTGGTGATCCATATTTCCATCTCGGTAGTTGTTATGATACACATGGTTTTGGAGCGAATGAGGTTAGGTGAAACAGTTTGTTTCAAGCTTGCAATTATCAATAATCGCCGTGGATCTGAAAGTTGTCGCTGGAAGCTTTCCCTCTTGTGTTTAAATGGTCACTTCTTTCAATGAATGTTCCATCGTGTCTGTGGGAACATATTCTCCGCAGTTAGAGGGATCACTAAATCGGGAGAGACAGAGAGCGAGAGAGAGAGAGAGAGAGAGAGAGAGGCAGAGAGAGACAGAGATCAGAATCTGGGAGCAAGAGGCTGTAACTTCAGAATAAGTGTACACAATCTGACGAGAAATGATTGAAAAGATTCTATAAGAGTTTCGAATCTGGGAACAACGGACTGGAGCATTCCATCAACGGAACCGAATCTGTAAACAATGGACTTGATATCTACATGTCATTTCAAGAGTCTATGCTGGTATTGTTTCGTACAATGATCACCTCTCATTACGATTCAAAGTACAAAATCTGCTTTAAATTATTGATTGTTATTGCGATATTATTATTGGTTTTGTTGGAGTTTCTGGTAAGCCACTTTATTCAGCCATTGACCGTAAATTTAGTTTATGAGCCTGCTTTCAATTGTTCACGCGTCACACTCTATGCTGCTGTCCCGTTTCCTTTGTTGAAACTCTGTATCCGGATATTGGAGGTGGAAACATTTTTGTGAGCACAGAAAATAGAACATAGAATATTACATATTACAGCACAGTAATGGGTCTTGAAACCACCATGTCGGGCCTAACATGACGCCAAATTAAATTAATCTAATCCTTTTTTTCTGCCTTGAGTACATATCCTTCTATCTTGGAATCTTCATGTGTTTGTCTATGATAATCTTAAACTCCCGACGTTATCAGCCTGCATCACTATCACTGGAAGAGCTATCCAGAAGTCTACCACTGCCAATGTCAAATACTTGCGCTTCTTAGCTCCTTTGAACCTGATCGCTCTCACCTTAAATGCACGGGCAAACACATTGAACTCTGATAGTAAAATTCAGACCGTTAACCCTATCTATGTAAATGATAATTTTAAAGGCTTCCATCAATTCTCCCCGAGCCTCCGCCGCTCCAAAGAAAAAAATCCGATTTTTCCAGTCTCCGCTTATAGTTCATATCATCTAATCCACGAAGTATCCTGAAAAGCTTCGTTACATCCTTTGCAAGGTATCTACAACCTTCCTGTGATGCGGCGAATACTATTGGATGCAACGGTTCAAGCATGGCCGAACTAAAGTCCTACAAAGCTGCAACATGACAGCTTGACTCTTCTACTCAATTTCATGATCAAAAAAAGGTAAGCATGCCGTGTGCTTTCTTTAAAACACCATCGTGGCAATGTTCAGGGACCTATAAACCTAAACCCCAAGATCCCTCTGGACATCTTAAACTCTCGTCCTAAGACATTCTCGCCAGTCCACGCAGCTTCATGGTAAGCCTCCTCTGCACCCTCTCGAAGGAAGGTACATCCTACCTACAATGATTCGAACAGAACTGAACACAATATTTCAATTGTGGTCGAATTATTCGTGAGGCCAAGCCCGGAAATGACTTGCAGTTTTATTACTGATGAAAAGTTTCTGCAGATGTTTCGTCACGTGGGAGAAGGAAAATATTCAAACAGATTGCTGAAGTTGAACCGTGAACGAAGTCAGTGCCTGGGAGTTAGTCCATGCCATCGGGAAATTTGCAGATGGCAAATGTTACACAGTAACAGGGACCTCATGGAGGAAGCAGTCAGTCTGTCACTGAGTAGTGTTGGGGAGATTTCACTGGGGTGTTTAATGTAGGGCTAGGGAGGGTGACACTTCCAGCCCTGAAATGGTTAACAACAGCCAAGCGAGCTGCTGCAGGCGACTGCATGACTGCTGGAGCTTGTAAGGGATATGCATAATGTTAATTAAATCTTGGAGCCTGTAAATACCAGCCAGTATCAATTGCCCCATCGAAACTCGGGATTAATAAAGAAACCGATCGGAATCTGTAACTGTTAGACAAGTGTGAATTGCTCTATCGGAACCTGTAACTATTGAGTGTGAATGGCTCTATTTAAGTCTAAAGTTAATAAGTGTAATTGACAATTTAGTTAAACTGAAACTACTGAAAATGGCTAGCCTTTTAGACGCATAGTAATTCCTGGAAACAATGAACTATTGAATACGGGATCGGAACCACTCCCGGGGATGGCTGAGCCATTGTCAAGCACAGCAGGAGCTGGACAGGCACTTCGATGCGGCCAATAGGAGGACGGATCCCCAGCGCGCGCAGATGAATGGACCAATAGGGAAGGCGAACTGACCGGGGACTCCAGGCAGCGCGAGTATAATTGTGTCAAGTTTGAACGGGAAGGGAGAACGCCTTCTCCAACGAATGCATGCTTGTAGATTCGTTGTACCAGTTAAGATTCTGTGAATAAACTGCTGTCTGCGTCTAACCATAGTTGCCAGTGTGAGTCTCTCCTTCCGAAAGAACACGCAAAGACGGGACCCCGCGGGTCCATCTTAACAGTAGTCAGAATAATGCTTCGACGTTTGACCGTGTTTTTTGCGAGAATATATCTGATTTTTGACCATTAGTGACTTGCAACTATTCGTCTAACCACGTTAACTGCTCTTCACAAGCTCAGATAATGTAAAACAAAGTCGAACCTCCGAGTGCCTTTACCTTAGTGAAATGTCAAGTTTGCTGTTAATGATACTATTTAGCAAAAAACCAACAAAATCCCAACCTACGGCTTTGAAACACCTCATATATATATATATATATATATATATATATAAAGAATATAGTGACGAGGGAGGGGAAATTAAGTAATGGTTGGAAATGGAGAAAGAGATAGAAAAACACTTTGGACAGATAAAGGAGTCGTCAGTAGTCAGTCTGAGAAAATGATGAGCTGGTCATGGGGCCTATTAATGGCTAGAAATTGGAAGTGAGTGGTAGCAGCCCATCTGATGATACAGTCTGTTGTGTGGGTTTGGGGAAAGATTTGTGACAATTTGTCACGCCCTAAAGTTGTTGCAGCAGATGCCTTGTCCAAAAAGCAGTATCATTACCAAGCAGAAAATGCGGTGCTGTTCTTCCAGCTTACTTTGAGCTTCGCTGGATCAAAATTGAGACAGAGATCTTTGCGAAAAATACGTTGGTGCGTTGAAGTGGCAAATAACAGAAAGTTCAGGGTCATATTTAGGGGTATCGCATAAGCGATCTAAGAAGCAGTCCGAAGGTTGCATTTCCTCTCCCCAAAGTAGAGGAGACCGCATTGCAAGCAGGAATAAACTAGATTGCAAAAAATGCAGGAAAAGTGCTGGTATACCTGGAAGGTATGTTTGCAGTCTTTGATAACCTTAAGGGGAGCAGTAACTAACCGCTCAGGTATTACATCTCTGAGAACGTTTTGGGATCGAAAGAGGAGTGGACCAGGGTTTCCCAGAGGGAATGGTCACAAGTGTGGGTAGGGAAAATGTTTCGGATGATGGCATTCTGCTCGTGGAAAAGGAAAGGGAAACTAATGGATGAGGATACTTATGGGATAGTGGGTCAACGGGGGCTCCATCGTGGTTGTAAAAGGGAAGAGGATGCTAACAACTGACGTATGGGAAATGGGGGTGGATCCGCCTGAAGACTCCGATATGGACATTGCAGGTGATTTCTTGGTTGAGGCAACAAGTGCACAGTTCGGAGATGCCTTTATCGACATTGGGAAAATCAGAGCATTTGTGATGAAGACAGTGGAAGAAGGAGATTGGAATACAGTCTTTATAGAATCACAGAGTCACAAAAATGTTCAGCAAGGAAACAGACCTTCCGGTACAACACATCCATGCCGACCAGATATCCCCACCCAATCTAGTCCCACCTGCCAGCACCTGGCCCAAACCCCTCCAAACCCTTCCTATTCATATACCCATCCAAATGCCTCTTAAGTGAGGCAATTGTGTTAGCCTCCACCATTTCCTCTGGCAGCTCATTCCATACACGTACCACCCTCTGTGTGAAAATATTGCCCAATAGGTCTCTTTTATATAGTTCCTCTCTCACCCTAAACTATGCCCTCTAGTTCTGGACTCCACGGCCCCAGGGAAAATACCTTGCCTGTTTACCCGATCCATGCCCCTCATAATTTTGTAAACCTCTATAAGGTCACCCCTCTGCCTCCGTCGCTCCAGTGAAAACAGCCCCAGCCCGTTCAGCCTTTCCGTATAGCTCAAACCCTCCAACCCTGGCAACATCCTTGTAAATCTTTTCTGAACCCTTTTAAGTTTCAAAACGTCTTTCCGATAGGAAGGAGACCAGAATTGCACACGCAATATTCGAACAGTGGTCTAACCAATGTCCTGTACAGCCGCAACATGACCTCCCGACTCCAGTACTCAGTACTCTGACCAATAAAGGAAAGCATACCAAGCGCCTTCTTCATTATCGTATCTAACTGCGACTTCACTTTCAAGGAGCTATGAACCTGCACTCCAGTGTCTCTTTGTTCAGTAACACGCCCGAGGTCCTTCCCATTAAGTGTATAAGTTATGCTAAGATTTTCTTTCCCAAAATACAGCACCTCGCAGTTATCTGAATTAAACTCCATTTGCAATTTCTCAGCCCATTGGCCCATCTGGTAAAGATCCTGTAGTAATCTGAGGTAACTGTCCACTACACATCCACTTTTGGTGTCATCTGCAAAAGTACTAACTGTATCTCTAATGCTCGCATCCAAATAATTTATGTAAATGACAAAAAGTAGAGGACCCAGCACCGACCCTTGTGGCACTTTACTGGTCACAGGTCTCCAGTCTGAAAAACAACCCTCCATCCCCACCCTCTCTCTTCTACCTTTGAGCCATTTCTGTATCCAAATTGTTAGTCCTTCCTGTATAGGCGCCAGGGTGTGAGTATATATAGTAACGATAGCTATGTTAGTCAGTTGGTTTGCATTAGATATTGGTGGCCAACGTATGATCAGAACTGGAAATAAAGACGTCGAGGACGGGAAGGGGAAGTAGGACATGGGCCACGTGAAGGTGAAAGCGAGATCGAAATTGGAATTGAAATAACTAAATATTTTCTAATTCTGAATGAGAAAAATAAACAGCATCAATAAGGTCATTGGTTCCCAGAGAATCGGGTGATGGCCAGTTAAAATTTAAACAAGGAATTTTCCATGTCGCCCACAAAGACATAGCCTTAACGGGGCAAACCTAGTACCCCCGATCATTCTTTTGTTCTGAAGAAAATGAGCACAGGTAAAAACTAAGTTGTTCAGGGTGCCGGTAATCTCGGTCATGTGGTGGAGATTGGTCGTTGATGGGGTTATTTCAGGCTTGTCTTTAATGAAGAAATGGAAAGCCCGAGAATCATTCCAATGGAGCACGAATGTGTAAAGGTTTTGTGCGCACATGGTAAAAACGCATTTGGACAAAGGCATAGACAGGAAATGTTCATAAAGTTTTGGGCATTAGTCTCAAACGAAAATGGGTTTCGTGCTAATGGACTTTTCAGTCAGCGTTGCCCAGTTTGAGCTGAATCGCCTGTCTCTATTGTGGAGGATTTTATGACACTATGACTATGACTGGAGCCCGCGAAAGATAAATTCTGAAACTGGCTTGAAGTATAAGAAGAATCACGGGTGGAATTGGGAAGAGGGAAAATTTCGAGTTGAGGTTGAAAAAGATGCACACTGTCGGACATGGGCAGGAAGAATCAATAGGTCGGATTGTTGTCGATTCTTTTAGTCGCAACGTTTTCCGAATTAAACCTATTCAAGCTCGTTTTGCGCACCTCTGGAGCAAGAGGAACATAATGGAGGGCAGGTGTCCATCCACTGCCACAAAATTATGCCTGTGGATTCGATTTAAGCTGTCTTTGTTGAGCCTTACCATGTCTGTGCGAGTTTACTCAGCACATTTAGTGAAGTGATCATTTTTTGTGTCAATGTTTCAGAATAATTCATTTTCAGAACTATTGAAACAACCTTGCATTTAATATCTGATTTTGCTTCACTTTGCTTCACTGTGTACATTTGGACTGCCTTGTTATCTCTTCAGACTGCTGTCAGCGCCAGTTGACTACATTTTTCTGTATTGTCATTAACAGTGATTCTCAGTATTAAATCTCATTTGAATCAAGCATTTTGATATTATTCACTGTTTTTTTTCCCGTTTCTAATAGCAAACTGCGTCACAGTTTAGATTCTTTCACAAGACAAAATGTTTGCATGTTCGCAGTTGCAACCACAGATCTACGGTTTCTGATCAAGAATGTTACACTCTATTACATCTTCAGTTATCACTTTCTATTATTATTCCTGTCCTTTACGCCTCTTTGGAGGTTAATCTTGCACATTAATGCTGTCAGTCTGGACTTATATGCTGGGTGCATTGTCGTCCTCACTTTTGTTAATAATTGGGCAAGAACTCTCAAAACGTTTTTGAGCAGGTAGCTCAGATGGTAACTTTGCTCTTTGTTTCGCGACATGCATAGTGGATATTCCCAGTGTAAATTAGCTGGGTTGAATTCCAAGTTTTATACAAACAAAGTTTAGTAAGAAAATACGGAATGGAACAGAACTAACAGAAAACAATGCATCGGGTAACTCATCCTATCCAAACCCAACTTCATGTTGCTGTTCCGAAAATACTTGCAGTAGTTTAGGGTGTAGATTTGCTCGCTGAGCTGTAGGTTTGATATCCAGACATTGCGTTACCTGCCAAATAACATATTCAGTGGCGACCTCCAAATGAAGCGAAGCTGTTGTCTCCTGCTTTCTGTTTATATGTTTATCCTGGATGGGGTTCCTAGGGTTTGTGGTGATAGAACATAGAACATGGAACATAGAACATAGAACAGTACAGCACAGAACAGGCCCTTCACCCCACGATGTTGTGCCGACCACTGATCCTCATGTATGCACCCTCAAATTTCTGTGACCATATGTATGTCGAAGAGTCTCTAAAATGTCCCCAATGACCCTGCCTCCACAACTGCTGCTGGCAACTCATTCCATGCTCTTACAACTGTCTGTGTAAAGAACCCGCCTCTGACATCCCCTCTATATTTTCCTGGTCACTAAACTATTCTCTCATGTAATTACCTTTCATTTTCATTTATTGTAAATACAACAAGTTATTCGATGATGAATTATTTATTTACGGAGTGTCCCTTATCTATATTCCAGGGAAAGATTACATATATGTTTATGGCAGCTGAAACTGTAAGGGGCACATTATCATGCTGAATGATTGTAAAAACAGCCTCATGGTATACGCGGTTTGTTCCATTGAACATTGAAGAAAGTTAAGCTAAACGTAGTCTCTTAACGCTGTCTGCGTGAAAAACTTTCGAGGCACATCTCCCCAAACTTATTCCCTCCCTCCCACACTCTGAACCTGTGCGCCCTTGCAATTGAATCTGTGATCCTGATTCAAGAATACTGAAACCTCTATAAATATGTGCCTTGCTGCTTGTTGGCAGTGCCAGCAAAAGATTTAATACTTGTCATTTGCAATGTACTGCTGGACCGAATTAGCAATGTTCATTCCCCAGTTGCAATCTTGGAAATGACCGTTCTGTACGCATTCAGAATTGGTCTGTTTCTTATGGCCCTGCCCTATTTTAGCTGGTTCACAGTTGCTTTCACAGTTGATGGATTTACATTTCTGGTCAGACATAAAATCCAGATACTACAGGAAGAGAATAGCGAATCAATTATAGGATGCTGCGAGTGATGTCAGTCGGTTCCGTGCAATTCATGGTATTTTGTAGTTGAAACTTCTTTTATTCCTTAAAATGTACTGTGATTTTGCATCTTAACAGTATTATTCCACTTTCTTCTGAAAAGTATATGATTTGATTTGATTTGAATCATTGTCACGTGTAACTAAATATAGTGAAAAGATTCTTTGTGATCAGTAGAAGAAGATCATTGAGTGAAATCTGACATGCAGATGATAGAGTTAAAAAAATGGACAGAGTAACCACTGCAGATTACAACACACAAAACATAGACCCGGCAATATCAACATGTAAATGCTTGACACAAATAAACACAGATCGAATAAAGCACATCTTTTCCAACTGATTATAAGATAATTCTAATATTCATCTTCTAGATTTATACTTTATGTACCATCAGATATAATGCAGTGTGCGTACTTATCCAAGATAATTACACGTCACACTATTTTTGCCTGATGGAAATAAAAAAAAAGAAATCACTTACCCGGATGTTTCTAAACCTAACTTCTTGTATCTCTCAGTTAAGGATGATATAACAAAAAGTAACTAAACTAAACTTTGCTATGCAGTGTACTCATATTGTAGTCAGTCAAAACTGTGGCAAATGAGAACAGGTTCAATGGATCATCAAGATTGGCAGGTATATTTATGTGTGGCGATCAGGAGACACATAAAATATGATGATAAAGAAAAGATAATCACCGAGTGACTTACGTTGACATCTAATCATTTAATTTATGTATTTTCAATAGAACATTCGTAAACGCCCTCAAGGATACTTATCGAGAATTTTCTTTCAACCAATTAGATTAGATTACTTACAGTGTGGAAACCGACCCTTCGGCTTAACAAGTCCACAACGACCCGCTGAAGCGCAAACCACCCATACATTTACCACTTCACCTAACACTACGGGCAATTTAGCATGGCCAATTCACCTAACCTGCACATCTTTGGACTGTGGGAGAAAACCGGAGCAAGCCCACTCAGACACGAGGAGAATGTGCAAACCCCACGCAGGCAGTCGCCTGAGGCTGGAATTGAACCCTGGTCTCTGGCTCTGTGAGGCAGCAGTGCTCACCACTGTGCCACCGTTGCACTCGCACATATGCCATTATATGTAACAAAGGAAATAATTTAGAGCAAATGTTTTATTTTGGAATTACATAACTTCCACAGTGTTTATGAATCTGTCAGATTTCTGTAGTCTGAGCAAAACAAGAAAAGACTTGCCCGTTCAGCCTCTGGGAGAATGACTTGGCTTGGAAATGAGTAAATTCTGGCAAACATGTTAAATTTTATTCATGAACATTAAAACACAGTTAAATATTTTCTTATATAACCAACACTGGAGTGATAGTTTTACAAATAACACCAATAGCTTCAAGTATAGGGTAAAACATACCCTCTATCTGTTCGATTACTGACTACTTCAAGTTGGCTCTTATGTTGTGAATTCACTGATGGTTACTGCTGAAAAAATAGTCGCATCTTCAATGCAAGTCACTTTTATATTGAGCAATCGCTCCCGTGATATTATTAATTTGTTTGAGTGTCACACTATTAAATTAGAGTAATCCAAACTAGAAGAAAATCAAATGCGTTGATTTCAAATCACGTTCTATGATTCTCTGTCGAACCAGATTATAAATTCTACGTGTGCCACATACAAAATAAATCAGACACTCAATGCAAAGTGGGGTATACGGTCAGAAAATTAGGAAATCTCTTGCTGAAAAAGCCATTCAGTCGTTGCAAACGCATGTGTAGTAGAGGAGTCAGCTAAAATCTGGATATTGCTGTACGTATGTATATCTTTACCTTTCTTCCAAATGGAGAGAGTGATCAAGGAGTAAGAAATGATCTGTATGGAATGATTTGGATACACTACATGTGGTGGACAGATTAACATGAGGAAGACAAAAATACATATAGTGGGAAAGGCATCAGGGCTGCGGTGACCAGAGATGTGCAGTGAAACTTTAAGGTGATTTAACAACAGTTTTCCGCTGAAAGCTACACCCGAAACCCCGGGAATACACGTCAAGTCGAATAGAATTACTTGAGGGAGGAAAGAAAATAGTAAACATTCCAGTGTAGAATTCTTTACTGGGACATTGTGCCGGCGTTATTTCAGATTTCCAGCGTCCACCATAAGTTACTTTACGATTAATGCTGTGGACAGATTAAAAATGCAAACCTTCCAACACAAACCTTCAAAAGCAACGCCATTCCCACTGTCCAAGGTTTTCCATTCTCGTGTATTGGGCGCGTGCTCGTTATGTTCGATTGAAAGATGACCTGTTTTGAATCATTGACCAGAGCTGACATAGTTAAATATATATTGGATGAGTAGGCAATGGACAGATGGAAAGTAGGGATGAGTAATAACTTCTGGCCTAACCAATAAGCACATCGTTCTTTATCATAGCGATGAAAGAAAACTGTTTGCAAAATTTCCGCAGTTGTATGAATAGTATCTTGTATAGTTTGATCAACTTAATATTGGACACTATTCTCTTTGAAATATCGGCCAATATTCTCCTTGACTGTTCTCTTACCCGCTGAACTTGGATACTTGAACTTGAACATGACATGGAATTTTATTTGTAGCAGTGGTTATGGGGCGTGTGTTTTACTGGTTGGCCAGCATTCATTGCCGATCCTTACTTCCCTTCAGAACACGGTGATGAGCATACATCTTGAACGGCTGCAGGCCATTGTTGACCCACAATGATATCAGGAAGTGATTTTGGCCCAGCGACAGTGACACAACAACTATATAGTTCCAAATATATTTGCTGGAGATCTTCTGTAGGATTCAGCCGTTGTAGCATTGGATCAGAGCCGGAACAACAAGCGAGTCAGTGGAGAGAGTAGGGACAAATGTGAGACTGAGATAGGCATAGGTTAGAGTTAGAATAGGCAGAGAGACGTCGCTGGGCTCGGATTGACGGGAGGAGACAGAGGCACAGATAGGTAGTGAGTTACTGAAAACGTTTGGAGAAAGCAGGGTACTTGTGATTTGTGACGGTTACCTTTCTGTTATTGATTGGGACTCACTTAGATGCAGGGGGTCAGATGGAGACAAAATTATTGGATGTGTCCAGGAGAATTGCTTTTGAGACAGTACATTGACAATACAACGAGAGACGAGTCCACACTAGACTTGAGATTACTGAATGAGGCAGAACAGTTGATCAATGTTTCAGTAGGAGAACGTTTTGGACTTAGTGACTATAATTTCATAAGATTTCGAGCAGTCATGGACAAGAGCGGCCGTCTGATGAGAGTGTTAAATTCAGAAAAGACCAATTGCATTTAATTAGATAATGACTGGTGAATGTGGATTGGACGGTTATTTGAGGGCCAATCTGCATCTGGAAATTTTGAGGCCTGACGAGATTCAGAATTATGGGTAACAAGGCGAATTGCAAGCTTAGTTAAAAAGGGTAAAAATAAGAGTACAATATATCTAGGCAGTTACAAACTGACAACGCACTTGGGGAGTACAGAGTAAATTAGTAAGGAGGTTAAATGTGGAATTAGGAATCCTAAAAACGACCGCGAAATGTCTTTAGCAAATAGGGTCAAGGATAATCCCAGGACTTTTCATGCATAGATGAGAATCAAGACTGTAGCAAGGAAAGAATAGGCACACCCGAGAATAAAGGGCGTGCTTTTGAAATTATGCATGGACGACAGAAATTGGAAATATTTTTAATGAAAACGTTGCATCAGTATTCACTAATGGAGATGTGCGAGCGAAGAACTTCCAGCAAGATGGGTAGGAGTCTGGAACAACTGCCACATGAGATGATGAAAACAATCACGTAGGCAATATTTAAAAGCCATTTGGATCATTACGTGAATTGGCAGGGAATAGAGGGATACAGACTGAAAAAGGACATAAGGCTTTTGTTTTATTTTAATTAGTGCATAATGGTCGGCGAGGGTTTGGAAGGCTGAGGGCCTGTTCCTGTGATATACTTCCTTTTGCTTGTTCTAAGTCAGGATATGAGTGGCTTGGAGGAAACCTTTCAGGTGATAGCTTCACCATTAATCTGCTACACTTTTTCTTGGAAGGCAAATTTGTCATGAATTTTGACAGTGCGATCTGAGTGAAATTGGCTGAATTTTGACATAACATCCGATATAAAGTACACACTATTGCTCCTGAGCTTGGGCGTTCGAGAGTTTGAATAGTTGGGAACATAATGCCATTCATGCACTGCTTTGTCCTGGATGGTTCAAAACTTCTTAAGCGTTGTTACAGCTGCACTTATCCACACAAGTGATGTGGTAGTCCATCACACTCATGATCAGTACCTTTTAGATTATGTAGAGGCTTAGTAGAGTTAAAACCTGAGTTATTAGCCACAGTATTCCTCGTCGCTGACCGCTTCCTGTAGCTAATGTGTTTACGTGGTGAGTCCAGTTGAGTTCCTTATCAGACATAAAGCGCAGGATGTTGATTTTGAGGACTTATTGATGTAACAACATTGACTGGTTCGGGTCAATTGTTAGATTGTCTCTTATTTGTAGTGGTCATAATTTGGCATGTGCATGACGTGGATGTGACATGAAACTTGTCAGTTGAAGGTGTGGTGCTGGAAACGACAGCAAACCAGGCAACGTTCGAGGAGCAGGAATATCGATGTTTTGGGCAAAAGCCCTGAGGTAGTGCTTTAATCTGAACGTTGATTTTCCTGCTCCGCAGATGCTGTCTGGCCAGTGATGCTTTTCCAGACCACACTCTGGGCTCTTATCTCTAGAATCTGCAGTCTTCTGTTTGCCTTGCCACTTGCCAGCCGAGCCTAGACATCGTACTCATATTGTTGCACTTTAAAATGGACTGCTTCCATAACTAGGTAGATGCAAATGATGATGAACATTGGGCAGTCATCAGCAACATCCGTAATCATGACGTTATGGTAGAGTAGCTGACGATAATTTAGCCTTGGTCACTATCCTGAGGAGAGATGTTCTGGTTCTGAGGTTACTGACCTCCAACAACCTTGACATTTGGCATATCTTGTGATTACCACCCTAACCAATGGAGAGTTTGCCCCTTGATATCCATTGAGACCAGTTTTGCGACCTTCATTTCAGCTCTGAAATTCAGTTATTTTGTCGATGTTTGAAACAAGTCTGAACTGTAATGGATTTCTGAGTCATCTTCCCCAATCCAAACCGGCCTTTCCTTCCATGTCACTGAGTCTCATTTCTGAACAGTCTCCCATATAGCAATGTGAGACCATGGCGAGCAAGCACTCACAACCACCTTGTTAAGGGGGAAACTAAAGTTGGGCATTAAATGCTGGATAGCCAGAGATGCTCACGTGGCATGAGTGAGTAAAAACGATGCATGTCTATAACTTCTCCGCCCATTAAAACTGATTTCTGATTGACTTTTATTAATAATGCTTGAACAAGTTTTTATTAGAAGAGCAAACACACACACACACAAACGTATGTTTCAAAAGCTGCTGTCGAATGCGAGATTAACACTGATGTTTTCTCCTGCGGTAGTATTCCTTTATCTCTTCCCAGTGTTTCTCGGATGGGTGCACATTCAAGGCCCCCACCTCTGCCATCGGCCACGTTTGGTCCAATCAATTCTTGGGACCCGAGAATTGCTCCAACCGACTGGAATTTCCTCCCATTGGTTTGCCACTTTGCAGCCCACTCTGGATGGTTCGACCCTGTCGTCAGATAGACATGCCAAGAAGATGGTTTGGAACTGTCAGGTATGATGGTTTGGATTCTCACGGGATAAATGTGTTAATGAATTTGTCTGTTGGTCAGTGAGGGCATGGAATAACTACAGGAATCAGAAATATCAATATAATCGTCTCGCAATTTTGTGGTCATCCTGGTATGTCTGGAGATCTCTGTGCAGAGCAACCCTTGCTCAATTTCCTGCTTCTACCCCTGCCATGTTTATTCCAACCTAACTCACCATCATTCAGCAAATCATGCTGGATTGCACTTGTGTATGTGCAGGATTACATCAGAACTGACTCTCCAACAGTGTGGCGCTCCACCAGATCTGGCTTTCCAGTACTGAGTGCTGACCTCAGTGCAGCCCATCCGACAGACTGATTTTTTGCTCCCTCATTACTGACACTTTGACATGACTGTGCTCAGTGCAGCTCAGAGCGGCTTGTAAATTCTCATGACTCCCCGTTCTATTCAAGTTACACTGACACTCCGATAATACGGCACTCCCACAGTTTTAGCCCGCTGACAGTGAGATCATTTTCTCAGTGTGAGCTCTCGGAAACTGCGGTACTCTCTTTTTGGTCAACCTCGACTCGCTCACATTCATTACCACTGACGCCTGACAATGTGAAGCCCCATTTGCACTTAACAGCTGCAGATACACGCATAAGGGACCATTGTCGTTCACTTGGTCATTAAGCCTGCTGCCTCATTCCATAGAATCATACAATTGTGAAACCTAAATGCAGAATTTGACCATATTGCTCCTGGACATGCTCCAACATTCGATCAGACCTCATGCGTTCCAACCGACCCCACCCCTACAGTAACTCGTGATCGTCTTACCAATCAAGAGCCTGTCTATCTGGAGACTGACGAAGGGTGTAGTAGGTTGCAGAGAGACATAGATTGGATGCAGAGCTGGGCTGAGCGGTGACAAATGGAGTTAATGCGGACAAGTGTGTGGTGATTCACTTTGGTTGGAGTAATCGGGATGCAAAGTAGTGGGCTAATGGTAGGATTCTTGGGAGTGCAGCTGAGCAGAGAGATCTCGCTGTCCATGTACACAGATCCCTGAAAATGTCCACCCAGATTGACAGGGTTGTTAAGAAGGCATACAGTGTTTTGGCCTTTATTAATAGAGGGATTGATTTCCTGAACCAGGAGGTTATGCTGCAGCTGTACAAAGCTCTGATACGGCCACACTTGGAGTATTGTGTACAGCTCTGATCACCGCATTATAAGAAGGATGCAGAAGCTTTGGAAAGGGTGCAGAGGAGATTTATTAGGATGTTGCCTGGTATGGAAGGAATGTCTTACGAGGAAAGGCTAAGGGCCTTGAGGCTGTTCTCGTCAGAGAGAAGAAGGTTGAGAGGTAACTTAATAGACACATAAAAGATAATCAGAGGGTGAGATAAGGTAGACAGGGAGAGCCTTATTCCAAGAATGGAGACGGCAAACACGAGGGGACACAACTTTAAAGTGAGGGGAGATAGGTATAAGACAGATGTCAGAGGTAGTTTCGTTACTCAGAGAGTAGTAAGGGTATGGAATGCTTTGCCTGCATCGCTAGTAGATTCGCCAAGTTAAAGTGCATTTAAGTCGTCATTGGACATTCATGGAATAGTGTAGGTGGGATGGGCTTCATATTAGTTTCACGATTCACCAATTCTCTGCCTGAAGAAGTTATTCCTTAATCAATTCTCGAGGTGTGCCCCGTTACTCTGAGGCTTTGCCCTCGGATCCCAGCCTTTCCCAAAGACGGATACATCTTCGTCATGCCCATTCTATCCAGGTCGTTGAGTATTCTGTAACTTTTAATCAAATCCCTGATCATGGCTGTTTTCATTCTAAATCATATTCCTCTGCATTTGCGATAATCTTTCATTCCTTGATCTTGAACAATATTCCGCCCTCTGTGTTATCCCTCTCTCGCTCTCTCTCTCTCTTTCTCACTCTCTCCCTCCACCCCCCTTCATTTCTCACTCTGCATGTATTTGCTGCCAGAATAGTTGGGGTTTCTCTCTGCAGAAAAGTCCAACCAGACTCGAAATGCTAAGTCTGATTTCCTCTCTGTACGCTAAAACTACCAGACGTCCTGTGCTTTCACCAGTGTTCTCTGTGCATTTGGCCCCGAATGCGGCATGGACAAGGACTGGTTAACAATTCAGCTGGTTTTAAGTCACACCTCTCGGTGAACATCGGTTAAACAGTCCGACCTTACTTAGACTCCACAGTCAAATTAAGAATCAACTGAAGTCAGTATCCTCATGGCTCTCGTGTGGCACTTGTGTCTGAGATCGCCGATTCTTGCAACAGTGTTCTTCAGGTGGGCAAAGCCTCAGAACAGGTTATACCTAAACTGTTGGGCACACATTGACTGGGCACATGCCACTAGCTTTTTTACAGTCATTTTCATAATCGGCAAGGAAGCAAACAGTTTGTTCGTCTGTTCTGCTCGCTGGAAGCATGGGGAAGGAAGTCGAATTCCAAGGTCACAGACTCCTCCAGAATATTTCGGGCGCACTCGGATGCTATTCGGCTGGCTGTGTACACTGCTGTTCTATCCCCGATGTAAACTTCGTGACTCTTTCCCCAGATCTCTGCATCTCATTTCCACACCAACAAGTACCCGACTTCCGTCTTGAAAGTATTAATTGAACTTGCATTGAGTATACCTCCAGGCCATGCATTCCAGACCCGAAGTACTCACTGGGTGGAAAAGATCTTACAGTCTTCACTATTGTTTCATTTGCACCCACCTTAACGATGCGACCATACACCCATCTCATTCTTGATCCTTTTACAAATGGTAAAGCCTTCTCCCTGTGTACACAGTTCAGCCCCATGCCATGATTTTGAAATCTCCGTCATATCTCCTCTCAGCCATTTTCTCTCCAGGGAAAGCAGTTGCACCAGTTTATTCTTTCTTTGCTGTTGTCTCCCTTTGTCCTACCAAGGTCTATTATCTGCGCACAGATACATGCATGTCCCTTTGCGCCTGCCCCCCTTTAAATTTCTGCCACCTGTACCACCCAATCCCAATTTTATATTGCCTTTCAGTGATCTTCCAATAAAGTGCGTCCCCTTTCACTTCTCTGAATTGAAATGTGTCTACCTCTTACCTGCCAACTCTACCAATTTGCTAGTGTCCTTTTGAATCTCTGTACTGTCCTTCACACAGTTTACAGTTCTCCCAGGTTTCGAGTCATCTGCATGCATCGAAATTGTTCACTGCTCAGTTCTCCAAGTTGCAGTATCACCAATGCCCTGTATTACTGAAGTATAGACTTCCTGCTCTTGCATTTTTTTCTATGTTAACAAAACAATATTCTCCAGACTGTCTGAATCTGTGAGTCTGTGCGATCTGCCTAAAAAGAAATTCAAATTTATGGTCGAGCTGATTTTTCCTCTCGTCGGGATATCGAGAACGGCAGGCAATAGTTTGAGAATAAGGGACTTCCGAATTAAGACAGAAATGTGTAGAAATTTGCTACTCTGCAAGCTTGTAACTCAATTAAATTTGCCAACTCCTCTTTTCTCCCTCCAGTACAAGATATCCTTCCCGTTGCGTGATTACCAGGAGTAGGCACAATATTTCAGCTCTGCCCAAACTGAAGTTTTGTACAGATCCAACATAACCTCCTGCTTTCATAATCGATGTGTCGAATGGTAAAGACAACACGATCCTTCTTAATTCTACCATTAACATGTGGACATGCCCCGAAGATTCCTCTATTCCTTCGAGCCTCCTCATGACCCACGAATCTTGAGTACTCTCCTACCATGATTCTTATTCCCAAGAGCGTTTCCTAAACTTATCAATGTTAAATCTAATTCTGCACTCATGTTCAGAACTGTCTTATTGAGTTATTTTTCTTTCGGGCTATCTTTCTGCCATCCACAAATTTGGAAACAGTATCTCACGTCCCTTTGTGTGAACGGTGTGGAAAAAACAGCAAACATTTGAGGGTTCAGCCAGTAACTCTGTCGCATGACTTGCAAAGTTGAACACGCAAGATGCCAAACTCCTGTTTACTTCCTGCCCGAGCAGTCATTCTTCTCTCCATGCCTGTATACCGTGCTTGCACACTGAACATTCTATATCTGCGCAGGAGCACCTGATATCCAGCCTTCATGAAATTTACTTACACCCCGTCCAAGGATTACCTTCTGTCTACAATGCGCGTTGTCAATGAACTCAAGAAGCTTCCTCAAATCACGATCTTTGAACAAACCATGTTGTTTTTACCCTGATTGCCTTTGAAATCATCCAAATGCTCTGTTACAAATTCCTAACAATATTTTCATTGAGACAAAGTTTTATCTAACTCGGTGAGTCCCAAGCAGCTGCAATTGGTGAAAAACAGAGACATGGGACATTTGGAAATCTGGTGGTGCCGAAAGGGAGGGGGAGGGTAGGTTGCCTTTAAATAATTCAAAAACATTTGCTATTGAAATTGAGGCGTTGCTTGAATTAACATACAGAACAACATCAGCATATCTGTGACTATTGCTTGGCACAGGCGAGTCAATTACAGTCAGTACACATGAAGCATTTTGAATCATTTCGGTAACAGAGTTGGTTTGCTGGAGGGAAGGGTGCAGGGAACGTGCCAGTGTCTCATTATAATAAATGAGCCCAGCGTTAATTGTGTTGTGTGAGAGGTGAAGAACAAGGAAAAGGAGAAGGATAGGCAATCCCTCAAGCCAGCGATCATTTAATGTAATCATGGTTGAACTTTTCCCAACCGCCAACTCCACATTCCAGTCCCATCTCTTCAGCGGAAGTCAGGTAAAAATCTGTCCACCTCTTCTTTATGTTTACTAGTATCCCAGCATTCACTGCATCCCGCGTCAGCGAGTTCCGCAAATCGATGGCTCTTTCAGAAAAAAAATTCTTCCTCATCCATGCTCTGAATTCATACCTTTATTTTAAAACTTGGACCTATCCTTCTACAAATCCCGACCTGAGGAAGCATCCCTTTTGGGCGGTACGGTGGCACAGTGGTTAGCACTGCTGCCTCACAGCGCTCAGAGACCTGGGTTCAATTCCCGACTCAGGCGACTGACTGTGTGGAGTTTGCACATTCTCCCCGTGTCTGCGTGGGTTTTCTCCGGTTTCCTCCCACAGTCCAAAGATGTGCAGGTCAGGTGAATTGACCGTGCTAAATTGCCCGCAGAGTTAGGCGTCGGGGAATGGGTGGGTTCATAGACATGCAGCATAACCTTGCGGTTCGTAATCTGATTCCGCTGCTAACAAAAGCCAGCACATCATACACCTTCTGAACAACCCTGTCAACTTGGGTGGCAACTTTCAGGAATCTCTGTGCGTGGATGCCAAGATCCCTCTGTTCCACCACAATGACAAGAATCCTGCCTTTACCCCTATAATCAACATTACAATTCCAAATTTCACAATGAAACACTTTACGCTTTTTCAAGTTAGAATCTGCCTGTTACCTCTCAGACCCGCTGTACATCCTGTCAGTCTCCCGTTACAACCTATAACAGCACTCCACATATCAGGAACCGCAGTAACCTTTGTGTCATCCGCATATTTGTCTAAACACCCTTTCACTTCCACATGCGAGTCATTTATAAAAATCACAATGAACAAATTTTCCGGAACAGACCCCTGCGGAACACCACTGGACACTGAGATCCAGGCTGAATACTTTCCATCTACGACTATTATCCTCTTCTGTGGGCCAGGCAAATCTATATCCAGACAGCGAGATTTCCCTGTATCTCACGCGTTGTTACTTTCTGAATTAGCAAACGCCATGCTGCAATTCATCTCGAGTACATCAAGTGCTCTGCCCTGATTAATGTGTTTTGCCACATTCTCAAATAGTTCCATTAGGCTTGTGAAACATGGTCTGCCCCGCACAAAGGCACGTTCACTATCATTCATCAAGGTATACATTTCCAAATTATATTCGATACCTTCCATTGTTCTGGTCAAGTGGGAGTTTTGTTACTTTCCTAAATATTTGTTAAATACACCATGAGGCACTGGTGCTCAGTGATTAGCCGTGCTGCTTTACAGTGCCAGGGACCTTGTGTCGATTCCACAAATGGGTGACTAATTGTTTGAACTTCTCCCTGCATTTGCTTGCGTTGCCTCCTGGGGATCAGCCTCCATAGCATCGGAAATGCAGGCTGACAGGATCAAAGTTTTCTGGTGCGTCTCAGTGGGATGTTTCTCAAACAGTCGATGTGGACACGATGGCCGAATCACTGACTTCCACACTGGAGGGATTTTGTCATTCGAGATCTGCTTCCATTCTCCATTGACAGAGACCTTTATATAATACAACGGATAGCAACAGAACTCCAATCCTCTGGGAATACCCGAAACACAAACCATTTCCTCTGCCAACGTCTTCAGGAAGGAGCTTTAGGCACTGGAAAGATTTCATTACAAGGGCATAAGCACAAACCCTGGACATCACGTCTTAATTTCTGAGAATGATGAGAGCCTTTTCATCTCTGGAATCTGAACCGTAAAAGGGTGGTCTAATCAACGACTTCAGGGAATCAGTAGCGAAAGTCAGGGAAGATAAACAGAAACAATGTCCACAATTTGAATTAAAAGTCAAAAATTATGCTGGGACGAATTCCCTTCCGAAGGGTATTGTAAGTCAACCTGGACCACACAGACTGAAGCAGTTCAAGAAGGCAGCTTACTACCACTTTCTCGAGAGGGCAACTAAGAACAGGCAATAAATGCTGGTTCCAGTAAGCAATGTCCAAATTATTTAAGAATTCTGACAGAGTCATTCAGGAGAGGTAATAGATAGCACTTCTACACACAGAGAGTAGTGTTGGTTAGGAAATGTCATCTTCAAATGGCGGCTGATGATATTTTAATACTTACATTTAAATCTGAGATAGACACATTTTTATTAAGGATGTATGTCAAGGGATGTGGTCTCAAGGCAGGCATATGGAGATCACCCACATAATATACATGGTCTTCCGAGCAGCTGCGCAGATTCGAGGAACTAAACGGGTTCACCGTGTTACTAATTTCCTATAAATAAATTATTTCGATCTTCTTTAGTTCTCTCATTACTCAGGCTGGTAACTTTGTTCGGTACATCATGTAAACTTTAAGGAGATAGCTTTGAACTTCCGTTCCATTCACTCCCTGTCTCAGTTAGTGAGTTAATTTTCAACATAATTCAAACTGATGCCAGTCATAGTTATGTCTATGATGAAAAACAGGACCATCTTTGAAACCATAAAATGATGATCTGTGTTCCAGTCTTGTCATTTTTCCTCTCGCCACAACAGTGATGAAGTGGTTGACACTGCTTTTGCTGATTGGAAAGCTTGTGTTGGTGGAAGGCCAGAAAAATTGTAAGTACCCCGGTTAATCTTCCTTACAGGGATTTGCACAACTTCTTGTGGGCAAACGAGGGCAGCACTGCTTTGAACGGTGGTCACTATGCTCTTTGCTTCTATTCGGGTTGATCATGTGTGTTCATTCACGTTAATATTTCATTCGTTCCTTTCTCTGTAATCTTGGAAGGAAAAAAAATTGCACACAGAAAGATGTCGATCATAATTCCCAATCTGTCCAAAAAATCGTATGCTTGCATTTTTTCTTATTGCAAATATTGATCGCCAAGCAGATGTGCAATCCATGCGACAACTCAGTGAAAGGGGGAATGTCGTGGTGCAATGGAGGTTTCAAATTCTACATGTTCCAAAGTTGTGTAATAATATCTCTGTCGCAGAAGCATTTGCAAACAGTTCACCAGATTTGTTTAAATATACGAATGGCATTGCGGACTTTAAATTGAAATGGATTGGATTATGAAATGCAAGAGGTTTCACTGAAGGTAAACACGACTCGAGACGGCATAATGGAATATTGTGAACAGTTTCGGGCAGCGTACCTGAAGAAAGGCAGACCACAGAAAGTTCATTGGGCTGATGCCAGTTATGGAGGGACGGTCTTATCAGGAGAGGTTCAGTAGGTTAGATGAGTACTCGTTGGAGTTTCGAAGAATAAGAGGTAAGCTTATTGAAGAATAAACGACTCTTGAACGTCTTTTCAGTTTAACTGGTGAGAGGTCGATTGATCTTATGTGAGAATGTAGAGGGCCTCGTCTTAAAATGAAGTGTTGACAATTTAAAACATTCTTGGTGAGAAGTTTCTTCTATTGGATTGTTGTAAATGCAGGCAATTCTCTCCCCAGGAGAATTGTGTGTTCAAAGGCGGGACTGACAGATTTTTCAAGCAGTAAGGGAATCGCTGAAGTATTGGGAAAAGCCTGGAAATTGTAGTTGTGGGTGTAGTTGGTCTGATATCTGCAGTGGCTGCAGTTTGAACGCTTTTACAATATCTGAATTCCGCCAAGTCCGGTCTTCTTTGATCTCAGCTGTATTATTAAAACTGTCTATGTTGCCCGTACCTCAAGACGTCTGTTGCACAAGAAATTATTTAACACTAACCACGTCTATTTCCACCTTTAAGATTGGTCTGAAATCACCCCGCTTTGAGCAAGGCTTCATCAGCTGCCCATCATATAATAATCATAGAATTTCCAGTTCAGAGCGCGACCATTCTATCCATTGTTTCTGCCCCGGCTCCAGTAAGACCTGCAAAGTTAACACAATTCTCCATCCCTACCTCCATATCCGTCTCAATTCATCCCCTTCAAATGAATATCCAATTCTCTTTTGAAAGCTTCTGTCGAATCTGCCTCCACTTCTCTCCTTGGCAGCGATGTTCCATATCCCAACAACTCTCTGAATAATGAAGTCACTGAGTTACGGACCAGGGGATCTGTTCACCTTTAAGCCAGCTGATGTTTC
This sequence comes from Chiloscyllium plagiosum, assembly GCF_037043375.1. Lineage (NCBI taxonomy): Eukaryota > Metazoa > Chordata > Chondrichthyes > Orectolobiformes > Hemiscylliidae > Chiloscyllium > Chiloscyllium plagiosum. Next base: position 18,034,884 of record NW_028270179.1, on the reverse strand, counting down.
CTATCGATTCTCACTTCCTGAAGCAAAGTGCTCAGAAACGTTGCAGTCCGTCTTCCTAACTATTTGCACACTGTGAACAAACTGATCAGTTCCCAATCGACTATATCAATAGCAGGTCAGAGCTGCAGCACTGCATGCAGGTCTGGTATTCACAAACAATAATGGAAACCACTTCAAGTAATATGTACTGCTGCGACCCCAACAAATTACTATTAGAAACGAGAGACTGCAATCTGCACTTTCTGGCTTTATGCCCCCCAGTGAGACCACAGGAGGATGTCCTGTGTGTGGAATGTTAACATTGAAGAATATTTTTTCTCTTTTGTTCTGTCTCCTAGATCCAATCATTCCATGTGTTTTAGAGCGAAGTTACTGCAGTAAAGTACCATGTAATGAGACAATTTCAGTAAGGACCGATGGGGCATGCCCACACTTCTAAGTGTGCTGCATGCCTTTCTTTCCCGCGATGAAGAAAAGGAAACATGCACCTCTGGAAAGCCTTTGAGTTTCCGAATGGAGAGATCTGTCCATTCAATCTTCATTTCATGGTCTTAATACAATGAGTCCTGACGCACTGCTTTCTCACACATATGAATAAAACTAAAAGACATCAACAAACATAAGTTGTCCAAATTTCATTTCCCAGTCAGATCATAGTTCTAACATAATGACAGAGACGGAAGCAACGGTCAGAGAATAGGCAGGATACCGCGATGACATTGTCTTTGTTGCAGCTTAGCTGCTGTGTAGACATTTGGTTACACGGCAGTCAGAAGACCATGTTCAGACCGGATCGCCACAGTGTATGAATGAAATGGAGACTTTGGGGCGGTTCCAAAAGGGGTTTGGCAGGATAGGAGAGGATTAACTGCAAGGAGTGAATGCAAAACCTTGGATCTTTTTCACTAGACTATGGGAGTAGGAGGGGGGCAAGTGTCCGAAGCACAAAAAATTATGCGAGGTAAGATTATCCAGTCAGAGCTGTTTTACCCCCAGGGCGGATATGTCGAATATAGGTAGGTATATATTTAAGGTGTAGGGAATACATATGGAAATATATGAGGAAAGTTTTTTTTACAGGGAGGGATGTAGGTAACGGGACTACTCTGCCAGGAGAGGTGGCTGAACTGGATATCATAGCAAAGCTTAAAATGTGTTAGATTTACAAATGAACGAGTAGAATAAGAGGGAAACAAGCTGCGTGCAGGCAGATAGAATTAGTTTAAAATGGTAGTATTGTGGGCAGAACCAGCTGTTCTTGCACAGTACATTTCTATATTCTATGGATCAGTTTAGCAACAAAGGGAAGCAAGATCTGCTCGGGTTATTTGCTTTGAAGCAGAAAAGGTAGCGGGATGAACAGTTTGAGGTGTGCACGATTATGCGGACAGAGTGATCAGTAAGTAGCTGCTTCCCTCTGTCAAAACGTCAATAACGAGCTGGCATAATTTGAAATTGAAAGGTAAAAGATTTGAAGGGAAGTTGAGGAGAAAACTTTTCACCGGGAGGATTGTGGTGTCTGGAATTATTTGACTGAGAGTTACCTCAGTTGGGAAACCTCACAATCCTTGAAAAGTTCTTGCATGAGCCACACGATGTGTCCAAACATTAAAGGCTACACGTTAAGTTTTGGAATGTGTGGCAAGTATAAACTTTGAGTAACGTTTCACAGTGTGGACTCAATGAGCTGAAGTGCCTCACCTACATTTTCTGATTCTACGATTCTATGTTTGAACACACACAAACAACAGCCCGCAGGTAAAGTCACTGAATAATTATACACCCTTCCTTTGGGGAAGGGATGGGAGACATGCTGTTTCTCTCAAAGGGGAGTTAGGCATCACCCTGTTGCATCACACGGAAAATCATCGTTTACTCGCGTTCTGACCGCAAAGCCTGGAATGGAAATTGGGAGCCACAGTTGCAAGGAGCTGGAGACAAAATTTACCCTGCATGCATGCCGAACACCAAGAAACCATCTGTTGTATCAATTCTATCCACATTGTGGCAACAGGGAGGGAAGTTTCCACCAGGCTTGGCTTGCAACAGGAGATGAATTAACCATAATCCAACTGCAGTAAGAGAGGCGGTCTCCGTGGATTCGTTCAAACACAGAAAATACGACCAAATGTAGACCACTCAGCCCTTCGAGTCTGCTGAACAACAAATCAATAACACAACATACAACAGAAATTACTGGGAAAACTCGGCACATCTGGCATCATCTGTGGAGAAATGTCAGAGTTAACCTTTCTCGTTGACTGACCCTTCCTCAGAACTGGATAAGTGAACCAGAGTTCTCAGGAAGGTTCTCGCGAAGCTAATGTTTAATTATGAATTCTCTCCATGGAAGCTACCAGACCTGTTGAGCTTTTCCAGAATTTTTTTCTTGGAATGTTTAGCATGCGTAGTTTTTTCAGTTTATATTCAGTTAGATCATAGTTGTTCAAATGTTATCCTCAACTCTGCATTCCTACATATTCCTTGATCAGCTTTCATCCCGTTGTTCATCAAGAATCTCTCTGAATACGCCTTAAAAGTTTAAAGTGTTTACACCATTGTCTTTTCAAGAAGGGAATTCCAAAGTTTTGAAACCCTCCAAGAGGAAAGAAATGTTTCTTTATCTCAACTTTAATTGGTTACTTTTAAATAACGGATCTGTATTTTTTTTTGATTGTGGGCTGTACATGTAACAAGTCGATAAGAATGTAAAAGGGATAATTAGGAGGCTCACTAATGACTCGAAATTTGACGGTGTTGATGATAGTGAGGAGGATGGTCTCAGGCTACATCCGGATATTGATCAGCTGCAAAATTGTGCAGATGTAATTTAATTCTAATAAGTTTGATAAGCATTTTGAGACTTCTAAAAAGGAAGGATATGCCCAATGTATCGTCGGTCCATAGGGAGTACTGGGAACAAAGGGGTATTAATATGCAAATTAATAAATCCTTGAAGATGTCAGCACATATGAAAAGGATGGTGAATAAGACATACGGAATGCTAACCATCATTAGCCTTTGGAGTATATCAGCAACAAAGTCTCATTACAAATGTTTAAGACATTGCTTCATCCACACATATAATAATATCTGCAGTACTTGTCACCACACTATCAGAAGGGAATGTGTGCAGAGGAGAGGATGGAGATGAGATTGAGTACGATGTTGCCTGTGATTAAAAACCGCAGTTATGATGAGTGATTGGACAGGTTGCTTTTGTTTTCCTCGGGGCAGGAGATGCTGTGGGGGACTCGGATTGATGTCGAGAAAATCTTGAGATTTATGAACAAATCAGGTTGCGAGACTAGAGTGTAATCGTTTCACCTGGCGAATAATTAGCTGAGAAGCGAAATGGGAACTTTTGTTTCATTCACAGGACAGTGGAAATATGGAACATCCTACCTGGGAAGTTGGTTAAGTCAAGTACTCTATTCCATTTGAAGCAAAGGCCGACATTCTATTCGCAGTTTAGTCGCAACCATCGTCATGTGGGTCTGGTGTGATATTTAGGACCAAAGCAGGTCAAGAACATGAACAGTGCTGTGGGTCTGGGCTTACATGTAGCGACAAAGCAGGCCAGTGATACCCACAGTACTTCGGCTTTTGATCACATGTAACATTGGACGGTCAATATGAACCATAGTCCTCTAAGCATGAAGTCACATGTTTGGACTGAGTGGGTTAGCAGTAACCACAGCGCTGTGGGTATCGAGTCATATTGAGACCTGGAGCAGATAATTGGGAATCAAAGTGCTGTGGAGTTGGATTTACTTGTAGAGATGGAGCAGATCAGTAGTAATCGCAGTTCTGTATGTCTAGAGGTCATACTTGGTGATGCAGCAGGTCGGTGATGAGCACATCACTGTTGGCCGGTGGTGGCGGGGGGGGGGGGAGGGGGGGTGGGGGGGCTCACATGCGTAAAAGCTCTCACTGTTCACCAGATATAACCAACTGATGTTCTTCTATGTCTCTAATAAGTCACGTCTTAACATTCTACTCTCAAACGAAAACAGCCTCAAGTCCCTCAACCTTTCCTCATAAGACCTTCCCTCCATACCAGGCAACATTGGTAAATATCCTCTGAACCCTTTCCAATGCTTACCCAGCCTTCATATAAGGCTCCGATCAGAACTGTATGCAATTTGCAAATGCGGCCGTGCCAGAATTTTGTACAGATGCAATATGGCCTTTTGGCTTTGAAAATCATATTAGCGAACTCACGGTACACCTTCTTAACAACTCTAGCAACCGGGGTGTCATCATTCAAGGGATCTATGCCCATGGATACCAAAATCTCTGTGTTCATCAGCCCAGTACTCTTCATTCCTGGTACTCCTTCGAAATTGAATAACCTCACACTTTTTTGCGTTAAACTCCATTCGTGAGTTTTGAGATGATTTGTAGATCAGGTTGAGGTTCTGGATGTAGGTTTGCTTGCTGAGTGCGAAGAATCATTTCCAGACGTTTTGGCGCCCTACCAGGTAACATCTTCAGTGGGTCTCAGGTGAAGTCCTGCTTTCTATTTATATGTTTGGATTTGTTTGGGTTAGTGATGTCATTTCGTGTGGTAATATCATTTCCTGTTCCAAAGTCGCTTCCTGTTCTTTTCTCCAGGGGTGATAGCTGGCATCTAACTCGATGTGGTTTTACTCAGACCCCTTGACATCGTGGTAGCCCACACACCCACCAACACACTAAAATAGCAGCCAAAGAACTCGAAAGAACCTATACAAACAACACGCAAAACGAATGTCATTACAAAATACCTTGCCAGGACTGTAACAAACCTTACATTGAACAAATAGGCAGAAGAGTTGCCACCAGGATACGTGAACACCAACTAGCTGGAAAACGACATCAACCTCTCTCGCTCGTGTCTTTACATATGGATGAGGAAGGACACCACTTCGACTGGGATAACACATTCATTCTCGGGCAATCCAAACAAAGACATGCACAAGAATTCCTGGAAGCATGACATTCCACACGGAACTCTATCAACAAACATTCTATCAACAGTGCTTCCCCAGAGGCCCACTGAAGAGGTTACCTAGTCGGGTGATGAAACATCTTGAAATGAACCTTCCAGCTCAGCAACCAAAATCTACATGAAACTCCATTTCCCACTTCTCAGCCCAGCTCTGCAGCTTATCAATGGTTCTCTGGAAAATGCAACATCCTTCTGCACGATCCACTTCTCCATCAAATTTTGTGTCATCCACAAATTTATTAATCCATTCGTTCCTCTTGTACATACGCTTCTGAATCCCCTCACACTTTGGCCGACCATTTTAGCTTTCCATCCCAATCCGTCAATCCATGCATGCCTGGGCCTCCTTAACAACCAAACTCTAGCCACCCAACGCATGGAGGAAGAATACTTCCTCTTCCGAATTGAGACCCTCCTGCCACACACGATCAATGTAGACTTCACCAGTTTCTTAATTTTCTCTCCCCCCAACTTTGTCCCAGATGTAATCTTCCAATGAAGCTTCACTCTCTTGAACTCCTGCTTGAGCAAGGGCCAACATCTGCTATCTTCCAGTCTTCTGGAATTATTCCTGCTGACATTGGCAACAAAAAGATTAAAGCCAAAGTATCTGCTTTCTCCTCCCCAGCTTCTCAGCGAATCTTATGACAAAATCCCACCCAGCCCAGGGGACTTACTTATTTTCGCACTTCCCATCTTCATTTCTACCTATGCACTCCACCCACCTTTCCAATGTATTACCATTACCACTTCCCATGTCATCGATCTATTTCATTCCTCGTGATCTTCCCTCAATCCCTCCGCACTCCCAATTATCCCTCAGCCCCCTGAAGCCATTCCTCATTCCTAATGAAGATCTTATGTTCGAATTGTCGACTCTCACGCTCTTCGGAAGCTGCCTGACCGGCTGTACGTTTCCAGCATCACACTTTGGGACTCTGAACTTCAGCATCTGCAGTACACACTTTCTCCTGCACCCTCATCCAGGTCAATTATAAAAATGATAAAGAGCAGTGGCCCCAAAATAGCTTCATGTGGCCCACCACAAGTGACTGAACTTCATGATGAACATTCCCCATCAACCACCACCCTCTGTCTTCTCACAGTCAACCAATTCCTGGTCCAAGCCGTCAAATCACCATCAATCGCATTCCTCCACAATTTCTACGAATACCGGAGAGAATGTTATCCAACGCTTTACTGAAATCCATGTATACCACTTCAAGCAGTTTATGCTGAGTCACCTTCTCAAAGAATAAATAAGGTTTGTGAGGCACGACCTTCCCTTCCGAAATCCGAGTTGAGTATTCCTAATGAATTTATTCCTTTCCAGATGATTTTCAATCCTATCTTTATAATCCTCTCCCTTCTTTATACCACATCCGAAATAAGGTTCAGTCCTAATAATTGTCAGGGCTTTCCTTACTCTCCTTCGTGAGCAAGGGCCTACATTTGCTATTTTCCAGTCTTCTGAAACTATTCCTGCAGACATTGACAACAGAAAGATTAAAGCCAAAGTATCTGTTTTCTCCTCCCTAGCTTCCTGGCGACTCTTATGACAAAATCACACCATGCCCAGGGGACTTACTTATTTTCACACTTTCCAGACTTGCTTACAACTCCTACTGATGAATTTTAATCCTGTCCAGTCCAATAGCTGGAATCGCATTAACCTCTTCGAAAACATTCCTTTTTTCCTGTGCGAATACTGGCGAAAAATGTTCATTTAACGCCTCTCCTATCTATTCAGACTCAACGCACACCCATTCCACTTCTGTCATTTCTGATCCTAATATTACTCTAACCGTTAATTTGTTCCTTACAATCCTGTCGAAAGCTTTCGGGCTTTCCTTGATTCTACCTCCCAAAAAATTCGCATGTCTCCTCTTGGCTCTTCCTAGGTCTCCATTTAGTCCCGTCCTGACTAACGTGTAACTGCCAAGCGCCATGACTGAGCCCTCATGTCTCATTTTTACAGCAGCCTTCGTCTTCCTCTTGACAAGAGACTCAAATCATTTCAGAAAGATATGGTTCCCCTTGATCGACCACTTCTGTTCTGTCTGACATGTACGCGCACATCAAGATCATGAAGTAGCTGTTCCTTGAACAAGCTCCCCATTTCAAAAGTGCCTATTACCTGCAGTTTCCTTCCTGATACTTTGGATCCTATCTCATGCCTAATCGCGTAATAATTGCATTTCACCCAGATATAACTCTTGCCCTGCTGTCCGTACCTATGTCTCTCCATCGTTAAAGTAAACGTAACTGGATTGTGGTCACGATCACCAAATGACTCACTTACCTTCAAATCTAACATCTGGCCTGGTTCATTACGAAGTGTCAAATCCAAGGCGGCCTCGCCTCTTGTTTGACTATCGACATACTGTGTCAGGACAACCTCCTGCGTACAGTGGACTAAAACTCACCCATTCGAAATACATGAACTCTCGCGTTTTCAGTCAATATTTGGAAAGTTAAAGGCCTACATAACAAATACCTTGTATTTGCCTTTCCTATCCGGAATCATCTTCAGAATCGTTTCCACTGGATCTTTGGAAATATTTGACGGCCTGTAGAAATCTCCTAGAAGTGTGAACTCCCCTTTCCTGTTTCTAATCTCAGCCCATACTATCCCAATTTTGGATTACTTATAAAATATCCTTTCTAAAATCTTAACGCTCTTCTGATTAACAATGCCACACATACCCCTTTTTGATCACTTTCTCTTTTTCTCACTGAAATATCAAAATCCTGGAACTGCAACAAACTTCCTTTCCCTGCTCTGTCCATGTCACCGAATTGGTCATAACATCGAACTTTCATTTAACAACCCGTGATGCAAGTTCACCCATCTTTTCCTGACTCTCCTGACGTTGAAGTAGGCATATTTCAAAGAAATTTCATGCCTGCTGTTAAATTCCAGTGAGATTGAAACCTTATTATGCTTTCACCTGTCAAACGCCTGTGCACCTCAGCTACAATTCAGGTTCACATCTCCTGTTTAATTAGATTATACCCTCCCAAAGACCATTAGCAAATCCAATCCCTCCCAACTCAGGATATTGCTATCCCCTCCTGCCCAGGTATCGAACATCCCGTTTGTAGAGGACCCACCTACACCATAATGAGTCCCAATTATCGAGGTATCTGAATCCTCTCTCCTGCACGGGAATTGAATACATTTGTTGACCTCCTCGCTCACTTCCTACTCCTCTCCTGCTAGAACTGGGCAAAGTTAACAAACAAGGCACATCCTGTTGACAGTTTTTTTTGGCCTCCGAAAAGCTTCCAACCTGTCTCCTTGAATTCCTGCCTTACATCCCCATCCCTTTTCCTACGTATTCCATGAGTTCTACGTGGAGACTTAGAGACGGGGCATGTCTGTGGTAACCATGACACTTTGGTATGGAGTCAAATACAGATGCAGACCAAGTCAATGGTAACATCAGTCATGTAGGCCGGAATGACATGCAGAGACACAGCAGGTCAGTGACAACCAAAAAGTTGTTTTTTTCTAGAACCATATGCAGAGTCAAAGCTGAACATGTGTAACCACCGTGTGTGGGTTCACTGTCATATGTGAAGACAGAGCAGATCAATGGTATTCACAGTGTTGTCGGTCTGGAATGGTGAGTAGGTCGAGAGCAGGTCCGTGGTTAACACATAGCTGCGGCTGGAGCCAAACGTAGAACAAAAAATATCATTTGCAAATACAATTCTGTGAGACTGACATCACCTGGAGAGATAGCCTATGTTGGGAGTACATTCAGTTCTACGGATCTGGAGCAAAGTGTACAGGCAGGGTTGTCAGTGGTCACTACAGGTCTTTGGTCTGGATTCAGATGCAAAGACACAACAGGTCAGTGCTAAACACAAAGTTGACCATCTGGAGTCACATCCTGACCTGGATCCAGAACAAGTCAGAGTTACGAACGGTGCTATGAGCTCCGACTATCAGTCTGAGACAGAGCAGATCAGTGGTAACCACAGTTCTGAAGATCTGGAGTCACAAGTAATTCCCAGAGCAGTTCAATGTGAACCACAGTGTTATTTGTCTGGAAATAATTGCAGAGATGGAGCAGGTCAGTAATAGCCAAAAGTACTGTGGATCTGCAGCCACTTGGAGAGACAAAGCAGTTCAGTACCAAACACGGAGCTGAATATCTGGAGTCACATGGCGGTCTAGAACAGTTCAATATGAATCACAGTGCAGTTGTCTGGATTAAATTGCAAACCCAAACCAGATCTAACGTAATCACATTGCTGTGAATGTGGTGTCACGTTTATTGACATAATAGGTCAGTGATTGCCACAATGCTACATGCTTGGCGTCAGATGTAGACACAGATCTGGTCAGGGGTAACCAAAGTTCTTTGGACATGGAGTTACATTTGAGATCAGTGCAGGATCGTAGAATCCACAGAGTTGTCGGTCTGGAGTCACGTGCTTTGACAGAACAGGTCAGGGATAACCACTGCTGTTCAGCTGTTAGGTTTCGAGAGAGAATAGATCAGTGCTAACCATAGTGCTGTGGTTCTGGACACACATGCGGACACAGATCAGTTGCGTCCCAACCGAGGTGCTGTTGGCCAGGAGTTTCATGCAGAAACAGAATAGGACAGTGGGAACAAGAGCATTGTACGTCTCATGTCAAGCATAGAATTAGAATAGATCAGTAACAACAAGAGTGCTTCGGATGTGTAGTCACTTGCAGACACATAGAAGATTAGTGATCACCACTGTGTTAAGGACGGGTCTGAAATGTCAGTCCAAAGTAGGTCCGACGCACCGACAGGTTTGGGGGCCCAGGTTTACATGTCGAGATAGCAGGTCGGTGGAAACCATTGTGTTGTGGGCCCGAGACCACATGCAGAGAATTGAAAGTAAATGTTAAACTCAGTTCTGTGGGTCTGGAATGACATGCAGAGGCAGAAGAGACCAATAATAAGAATAGTGCTATGGTTCTGGCGTCACATGGAATGACACAGCAGGCCGGAGGTCTTCATAATACCTTTTGTCTCACTTTACATGTAGACCCAGAGCTGGGCATTAGTAATCACAATGCTTTGGTCTGAAGTTGCACGGAGAGACAGAATAGATCAGTGATAACTGCATGGCTGTTGGCCAAGAGTTTCACTTAAAGATAGAACACGTCTGTGATAAACACGTGCTGTAGGTCTGGAGTGACATGCAGGGACAGAGAAGGTTAGTGTTAACACAGTGTTGTCTGCCTTGAATCACATACAGAGTCAGGGGAAAAAATGTGATAACAAAGGTGTTGTGGACCTAGAGTCACATGTAAAAAATAGAGAGCCCTGTGATAACCACAGTGCTGTGGATCTGACTTCGTATGCAGAAAAAGAAGTTCAATGTGGATTGCAGCACCTGGAGACACATGTAGACTCAAAAACGGTCAATAGCAACCACCATACTCTAGATCTGCATTTACATCATTCCAGAGCAGGTCATTTTGAACAACAATGCTGTGCGTTTGAAGTTACATCCAGAGACAGGACATGTCAGTGGCAACTGCAATATTGTTTTATTTCGGATATGCATCAGGCGTCAGAGCAGGTCAATGAAAACCACAGTGCTGTACTTGGAGTCATACGCAGATACAGAACAAGTCAGTAGTAGGCATTGAAGATTCAAGAGTGTGTTGCTGAGAAAGCACAACAGGTCAGGCAGCATCTGAGGAGCAGAACAGACGTTTTGGGCATCAGTCCTTCATCAGAAATCATGCGTCTAGTGGAAGATGTTGAGATGGAGCAAGTCAATGGATCGCATGGTGAGGTTGGCCTGGAATCATATGTAGTACGTGTCATTGGTGACAACAGCGCTGTGGGTATGGATTCACAAATAGAGACAATGCAATTAATGGTAAACACAAATCTTTGGACCAGGAGTCATATGTAGAGGCAGAGCATGTCAGAAATGAACGTAGTGCTTCGAATCTGGAATTACGTGTAGGTCCGTAACATATTGATGGTTATCACAATGCAGCGGGTGGAGTGACATGAGAGGTCAGAGCAGGTTAATAATACGCAAAGTCCTGTGTGTCGGAGTTATCTGTAGAGACAGGAAAGATTTCTGATCACCACAGTACTTGCACCCGTGACTCAAGTAGAGAGCGAGTAAGTAAATTTGTACTACAGTGATGTGGGTGTGGAATCACATGAAGAAACAGAATATGTCAGTGATGAGCGCAATACTTTGGACCTGGAGTCAGTGCATGGACACTCCTGATCATAGTTCCACACAGGACACTAAGTCAGATGTCCCGCTTAGATCTGGAGGAGGGCAGTGCTGCGGTTCTGGTGTCACATGCAGAGACAGAGCAGGTCACTGATAGTCACAATACTGTTGCCCAGGATTTACATGTAGATACAGAACACATCTTCGGCAAATACAGTGCTGTGGGTCTGGAGTCACGTAACCAGGCAGAGACAGTCAGTACTAACCACAGTACTATTGTTCTTGCATCACATGCAGAGACACAGAGTAAAATGATAACAAAATGCTGTTAGCCAAAGTCACATTTGGAGACAGGGAGCAGTTGAGTCATGACTACAAAGCTGTGAATCTGGACTCAATGTCGAGATAGAGAAGGTCAGTGGTAACTGCATTGCTGCGGTGTGCAGCCACATGGAGAGACAGAGGTATCAAACGTTAAACAGAAAAACATAGAAACAAAGAAATTTGGCACAGCAGGAGGCCGTTCTTCCCATCAAGACTGGTCCACCATTCATCACGTTCTTGACTGGCTGTCCAAATCAATAGTCTCATCCTGCTTTCTGCACATGTTCCCGTTTGTCAGAATTACTTCATTCAGTCGCCTCTTGCGTCCATTCAATGTTCTGGTATCAGTCTTTTCCTGTGGAGATGAGTTCCACAGGGTCAACAATCTTTGAATGAAGAAATAGCTCCTAGTCTCTGTACTAAATAGTCAAGCCGAATCCTCCCACTCTGATCCATGGTTCTAGATATACCCACTACCCGGAATTTCCTGTCTGCATCTATCCTGTGTAGTCCTGTTAGATTTTTTATAAATCTTTATGAGATGCCCCCTCATGCCGTCTGAACTCCTAAACTTACTAATCTCCCCTTATATGTCTGTGGGCCATCCTCGGATCAGTCTGCTAAAGCTTGCTGTACTCCCTCGAGAGCAAAAGCCTCCTTGCACAGAAAGGAAAACCAAAACAGCACACAATGCTTAATCCCTTGTTCATCAGCGATTGCGGAACACTAAAGTTTGGAGGGAAAGAAATTAAATAAAACAGGAGTGGACATTTGCAGAAAATAAACAAGACTGCTCAAGGATAGCTCACTTTCATATCTGGAGGATTGAAACGTGAGGACGCAGACGTTACACTGTGATTTTGAAATACTCTGGTTAGACCTCACCTCGAGTACTGTGTGCATATCTGAGCAGCAGATGTTTCGAAGGAGATGCTGACCTTGAAGCAACTCCAAGAAATATTTGTAAAATCGATGCCTGGATTTCAGTGGTTAAGTTGTGAGGAGAGATTGAAATAATCAGCCCCGTTTTCTCTAATATTTTCAAGATTTATCAGTGACCTGATAGTAAACTTCAAGACACAAATAGGAATGGAGAATTGGCCCAAAAACAATATAATATAGCACAACACTGCAGTGTGGGAGCAGGCCACTAGGCATTTTTTTGTATTCATTCCACTATTCAATGAGATTCTGACTGAACTGTAGCCTAATTTTATGAGAATACTCCACACCCAACTCATTCATTTCAACTCCTGTCTGGGCCAGAATTTATTACCCATCCATAATTGAGAGCCAACGATATTGCCATTGTCTGAAGTCACATGCAAATCAGAGCAGTTAAGGGTGACAGTTCCCTTCACTAAACTACATTTGTGTCAACAATGGATTTATGGTCATTATTAAACTCTTAATGCCTGATATAATAAGGCCAAGCTGACCCTCCAAAGAGCATCCCGGCCAGATTAAACTACTGCCCTGCTTCATTAGCTCTGTATTTCCCATGAATTATGCACCCAACCTGAATTTTCCGGATACTATGCGCAATTTATCTTGACCAATCCACCAAACCTGCACATCCGGACTGTATACGGAACAGCAGAGTATTCAGAGGAGAATTCCCTTTCCCTCTACAATCTGTGCACTGTTCCATTACCCCTGGTGAGGAAGGGAGTGTCAATTCTTGCTGCAATTTTTTAACATTGGCGATGTGGTGGTGAGTTCAATCAAGACATTTCAAGATGTTTAATGCAGACTGCATGCGAAAACCTAATGTGGATAGAGGTTGGAACTCCATCGGTACAGATGGAGATGTTCGCAGATATCAGGAGAATTTTCAAAGTCCACATCGACAATGTCCCGAGAGTGCAGTCAAACCTGATTGCCTTATGTAATGCGATGGGAGTGTGTTAAACTTTGAGCCACGATGCAGCTCAGTGAAAGACTTTGAGATAAGATTAAGCTTCCTGAGCCTGATATGATATGACATGATATAATATAATATAATATAATATAATATAATATAATATAATGTAACATAATATAATATAGTATAATATAATGTAATATAACATAACATAATATAGTATGATATAATATAATGTAATAATGTACGCTGATGTGTTCGGTTTGTATATTAATCATTGGAGTTTAAAGGAAAGAGTTTGGTGTGGAGCAGTCTCATAATATTAGGCCACAATTCAGCCAGAATCTCATTGAATTGTGGAGTGGACGCCAGCAGTTAAATGGCCTGCATCTGTATGATGCAGCAAGACTGGTCAGAAAATACAAAAATATGCTCCCCACGAACAGAGGAATCCAGAACCGAGAGGCTCATACGGTAAGAGGTAAAGGATAGCTATTTTGGCATAAGGCAGGGAAAATTTCATTTGGAAGAGTTTGGGAAACCTTGGCAAACAATTGACGCGGGAAGAGCCCGAGACCAAAATGTAGATATTCTTTAAGACGGAGTTAGACATGGTTCTTGCAGTTCAATGGATGAAAATGTATGGGGAGAAAGCATGAACAGGGGACTGAGTTGGATTACCAGCTATGATCATATTGAATTTTGCAGCAAAGTCTAAGAACGGAATGGCCTGCTGCTGCTCATAGTTTACATGCTTCTCTTTGAAACGGACAAGAAAGTGACCCATTCGTGAATAGCTTGATAACTTTGTTCCAAGCCAACAAGCAGAATGGTAATCTGTTCCGTGAACTAGGTAAATATTTATCAAGCAGAAAGCGCAGTCCAAAATAACCTGCTGAAATCAGGTGAAACGTTCAGATATATGAAAAGCAATTTTTCTTCATGGCCCATGAAACTCGCTGACTGTGTGCATCACTTAGTGCTGTTTTCAATATAATCAAATATATCGCTGTGGGTCTGTTGTGACATGATGCCATACTGGGGTAGGGCAACAGAATTTCTTCCATAAAGAACATGAGTGAGTTGGACGGGTGTTTGCAGCAAATTGCAATGCTTACGACTGGATCTGCTTTCATTTCATAACTCTAGATTTTCGGGGAATCATGCGAACTTGCAGAGCAGTTTGAGACCCATTGAATCTGCATATAATCCGCAAACAATTTCGTAAATAGTACCATGCTCCAGCTCTCTCTCCATAACCCTCTCAAATGTATCTATTTCAAATATATATTCCACTTTCTTTGAAACCTCTACTAGAATCCGCCTCCATCATTTTCCAAAGGAGCATATTCCAAATTCTAACAACTTTCTGAGGTTCGGCATTTCTCCTCGGCTCACCCCTCACTGTCTTGCTCACAATCTTGGAGTGTAACCCACTTGTTACTAGCAAATCAACAAGTGGAAGCAGAATCCGTCTTCATCCTGTGAAAATAGTTCATAATTTTGAACACGTCGGTAAGATCACCTGTGAATCCTCTTTTTCAATGAGAATAAGCCCAGTTTCCATGACCGTTCCTAATATCTAAAATCCATCTGTAGTGACCACTTAAATTGCTTTTGTACATTCTCAAGGAATTTACCATCCTTCCTTCCAGAGTATTGAAGAACAATAATCAAGCTTTTTCAAAAATAAAGAGAGACAAATTTTATTCTATAGTTTGCATAATGTGTTTCATTGATTTGATTTGATTTATTGTTGTCAAATGTGCCTACGTACAGTGGAAACAGATTTGTTTTGTGAGCAGTAGAGGCAGATCATTGCAAACGCAGGCATACTGTTCACAGGGTGATTTAGAAAGAGAAAAGTACATATTGTAACACGTTAGAATATTTTATAAAGGATTTAGTCCCAAAACATGCAGAATTACATATTAAGATCAAGTGCACGCAGCATAGCTTCAGGTTAGATTTTTTGGTAATATCGTATGTACTAAGATGTCTTACAGCTAAAAGCTCGGGTTTGTACAGTTGTGGCTGTGACGTGACTGCGTAATCGGCAGCTGAAGTATTGTGCATTCTTCTACCATCGACAGGATCCTTGCTTTTAATGTTCAGTTGTGAAAACTTGCAACAATTGGGAAGTTTTGCAGTCAGGTCTGGATAATGGAGCAAAACAGAAGGATGGAAAACGCTACATTGGGCAGCAGGTGGTAATGAGTTGGGGTATTGTGCTGAAAGAGGAAGGGAGCGTAGAAAAACATCACAAAGTTTCGTGCCCGCTGAAAACGCAGCGGCACCTTCATTCTTTTCACTATTCAGACGTGATCGGACCTGGCCGGTCCATAATTTGTCGTTCATCCATTGATTGTCCACTTTGAGAAGACGTTGGGAGTGGGCTCTTTCGTGAAACACCGCAGTCCATATGCAGGAGACTGACTCACGGTAAATTCTTACGGTCAGAAGTCCAGAATTTTGAGCAATCAAAATAAATGTTGGCCAAGGATTCGCACTATGATGGTGATGCCATTCAACATCAAGGGGCGACTGTGAGATTCTCTCTCAGTGGGAGATCTCGGATTTTTACAGTGATATGATTCAGTAATGGTAATGCCATTAGAGCTCAAGATCACTGAAGGAGTGAGCAGGGGACTAACTCGGGAGGCTGTCGGAAGTGACGAAGGTGTGAAATGCGAATCTGTGAGATGTTTTGATTAATAAAACCCTTGTTCAAAGTGGTGAAATGTGAGGGTGAGAGGGAGATGGCTGGTGCCAGAAGTGAGATTTGTATTTGCTTTTTTTCAGAAATAATACTGGGGAGTCAAATCCTGTGATGTAACTGTGCCAGATCTCTGTGCCAACCAGGATAATCCCGGCTACTCACGGCAACATCCACACTCCACGTGTTGCCAGATGAGACGAACTGCCTGATGGGTTGACGTTTGCCAACGCAACGACGTCCCAGCTTCTGACCGTTGGCGAATTCATTTCAGGCTTTTCTGTGACAGCATCATCTCAGGTACGCCAATCCCCAATATCAACACCAGGACCCCTGATTAAGAAGAACTTCGTCAATCACTCACCTGGGTTGAAAATCATGCGCAATTTTTGGTGCACCCATAGTGATGTAGGTTGATTGCAGGTATTCTGTCACTGGTGGCAGAACAGGATCAATGAAGGGGAAGGGGATTAGAGGGCGTATGCGGATTTCAGAAGGCTTTATTTCTCTCGCTCTCTGTCTCCCTGTCCCTCTCTCTCTCGCTCTCTCTAATACTGACACAGGCGTCACACTGAAAATACAGACACTACACTCGGCACAGACTGATCTCACGCTGAACACACACTGATCCCACACTGATCACACTGACCCCACATTGAACACAGAGGCACCCACACCGATCACACAGACGCCAGACTGAACACAGAGGTGCCCAAACTGACCACACACGCCCCACGCTGAACACAGACACACCCACACTGAATACGCAGACCAGACACTCAATGCACACTGGCACCGATGTGAAAACACAGATCCCAAACAGAAGATGCGAAGCGCAGAATGAAATCCAGACCCCACTCTGAACACACAGAACCCATACCGAACACAAATACATTACTCTGAATACACAGACCCAATACTGAATACGCAGACCCACATTTAATGCAAACTGATCCTACGTCTAACACACGGAACCAACTCTGAACACGCTGCCTCCACACTGAAGGCACAGACTCCAATTAAAACACATTTCCTCTACAGTGCCCCCAAATTGAACACACAGACCCAACCTATCACAAACTAATCTCCAACTTTGAAGTCACTCAAATCGTAATTAGCCTTCCTCATATTGCAACCAAAGTCGTTAACATCATATTTTTCGAAATTACACCACATCTGCTGTTCATTGTCCCACTCAGACTACGTGTGTGCATCTCTGTGCGTCTCGTTATTTATCTGTCTACGTCTCTTGCTTTAGATTAGCACGTGTGTCGGCTTTTGAGTGTTTGTCGCGATTTATACGTCGCTCAGTGTTTCTGTGTGTGTCCTTGTCAGTGTTCGTCCTTGTGCGTGTTCGTGCATCTGGGGTTGTTTATGCACGTGTTTATTGTCGTGTATTCATTTATCTCCGCGTATCTCTGGGCATTTTTGTCTGCCTCTATTTGCATATATTTGAGTGTGTGTGCACTTATGTGTATTCATGTTCATTCTTGTGTGTATCTCTTTTCTTCCTCTTTGTTCCAAGGGATTTTTGCTCTTTTGAAAATAGATCCATGAATTTTTGTGGATCAAAGCCTCTCTCTTTCTCTCTCTCTGTCTCTCGTTCGTGTTAAAGGAGATGCAATACCACAATCTGCTCGCCACTCCAGGTCAATGCACATGAACCACGTTTATTTTTTGAGAAGGCATCAAACCGTATGAATCTATTAGGTTTCACTGTTAGCAGGTAAAAACATACAACACAGGAACCGGTCCTTCAAAAGACGAGTTTGTGCTGAACATGACGTTGAAGTAAACTCAACGCTTCTCCTGTACTTGAACATATTCCTCCATTCCCTCCATATTCATATGCTTATCGAAATGTTCCTGAAAGTGTTCTATCGTATCTGGATCCATGATCACCACTGACAGCGCGTTACAGACTCATATCACCGCCTGTAGAAACAAAATCTTGCTCCTCACATTCCTTTGAAATTTCCCCCTCTTACCTTAGATGCATGCTCCCTAGTCTTAGACATTTCAACTCAACGAAAATGATTCTGACGGTCAACCTTTTCTATGCATGTCATGATTTATTTTTTCAAATTCTATCCTCCGCCACTGCAAAGTTTTTCTGGAGTCACTTTATAGGTCGTGCCCTCTTTATCACGTTGCATCCTGGTAAAACTCTTGTGCACGCTTTCCATAGTTTCCAAATCCCTCCTGTAAACTTGCTTCCCAGAAATGAACTTGTTGCCTGACCAATGCCTCAGCAAATTGCAACGTGATATCTTGTCTATTGTGTTAAATTTCCTGAACATGGATTCTGTATTATAGATCAGTACAGCACGGGCCATTTGACCCTCGATGCTTGGTCGGCCTTTTCATTGAAGCCCGACAGTATGCAAACAGGCCATTAAACACAACAAGTACACACCGACCCTCTGAAAATCAGACAACCCAGAGCGCTTCGATTACCTATCCCCACCGCACCCCACCGACTAATGTACCTAACTTAACATTCCTGAATACTCTGGTAACTTAGCATGGCCAATTCAACTAACCTGCACATCTTTGGACTGTGGGAGGAAACCGGAGAAAAAACATGCATCTACGGGGAGAATGTGCCATCTCCAGGCAGACAGCTGATCCCTGGCGCTGTGAGGCATTAGTGCTAACCACGGAGTCAAAGTGCCGCCCTTTTGTTACACTGTCAGATCAGACTAACTTAAATATCATTCATGTACTGGCAAGCATTCCACGTACCCACCCCTCTCTGAGTAAAGAATCCAACAGTGACGTCTTCCCTGAACTTCCAAATACCTGGGAAATGTGACTCCTTGTGATAACAATTTCTGCACTGGGAAAACGTCTGGTTATCAAACTGCCTGTGCTTTGCAGATGCCGGTGTTGGACTGGTGTGTACAAAGTTAAAAATCACCCAGCAGCAGGTTATAGTTCAACCTGTTTAATTGGAAGCACCAGCTTTCGGAGTGTTGCTCTTTCATCAGGTGGTTGTGGAGTATATGACTCAAAGAAACAGAATTTATAGCAAAAGCTTACAGCGTGGTGCAACAGAAATTATGCATTGAAAAATACCTTGATTGTTTGTTCAGTCTCTCATGTGTTAGAATGACCATGTTAGTTTCAGTTGTTTCATATGAAAATGGCAATAAGTTTTTTTTAAAAGTTATATTCTGCAGTGAAATTTAACAATTGGTGGCTGCCCAGATAATGTATTGAAGGTGTTAGCACCGCTGTGCGCTGCTGTCTGTGCCATAATGTTTAGACTGATTCTAATTTTTAAAAAATTCACAGAATTGTCCATGGATTCATTCAGATTTTGAGCAAAGTACAATACAAGTCTGCAAGTAGAAATTCAAACCACAAACGTATGTATGTGTGTGTGTGTGTCTGTGTGTGGAGGGGTTATTGAGTGTCTGTGAGAGTATGCGTGTATGTGTGCCTGTGAGTGTAGAGGGCCCTCTGTCTGTGAGAGGGTACTTGTGTGAGTCTGGGAGAGTGTGTGCCTTGTTTGATTGTGTGTGTGTGTGTGTGTGTGTGTGTGTGTGTGTGTGTGTGTGTGTGTGTGTGTGTGTGTGTGTGTGTGTGTGTGTGTGTGTGTGTGTGTGTGTGTGTACGCGCGCGTGCGACTGTGTAAGCATAGTACTGTCAGTGTGTGTATATAGTGCAATTGTGTCACATAAAGTGTGGCATGAACCCAAGGTTCGGGTTGAGGACATCCCTATGAGTAGTGAAGATGGCTATCAGCCTCTGCTCGGCCACCTTTCGCTGCTGCCTATCCTGTAGTGCGCCTTGGAGGATGCTCACCCAAAAGTCCGAGGAGTAGAACCAAAGTTTTAGTCAATGTGTGCAATTCACGGGTGTGTTCTTTGGTCGGATTGCCGGTAGTTGGCTGCAGTGTTCCTAGTTTTTCACTTGCAGTAATCTGTTCTATTCTGAATGAAGATGGCGCTTCCTTTACCTGTTGGCTTAATGACAATGTTGTGATTGGTTTTGTGTTTGGATGTCGTTGCATTGAGAGGGAATGATGTTTTGCTCTGCTTTGTGCGTGAGGCTGATGAATCTGACACATATATATATATATATATATATATATATATACATATCCTGACAGATTGAGCATGTATGTTCAGCCCAGAGCAGTTTCTCTCTGGTCGTGTCCAAGTTGACTCCTTCTTTGATTGATTCTCTACAAATACCTGCGATGACTGTTCGTGTTCGTCGGTGAGATCTTTGCTGGAACACTGAAAAAATTTGCGGAGTCTCATTCACCTGACAAATTCCTCTGTGTGTACTGCAAGAACCATGGGGTACATTTTGGTGGTGAGGCTGAAATTTAGACACCTGCTCAGGACTTCAATCTCTTCTGTTCGAAGGGTGTGGTTCATAAGTTGACAATAGACTCTCCCGCAGTGATAACGTTCCCACTGTGGTGCCAGGGTGGACTTTGCTGCTACTGACGGAAATACCAAGTTTATACAGTTTTTTTGGTTCTTGGTGTGCATGTACGTAGTGTATATTTGTCGCCTTGTCTGTTTTGCAATGTCCCGTATCTGTACTGCTGTGTACTGAGTGCACGCTGAGAGTGTGGACTCTGAATTTCAAGTTTGTGGCGTCTGCTGTATAGTTGTTGCTTGAGATGATTGAGTTGTTTGCGAGAGGTTCTGTGGAAAAGTCCCTCTGCGTCGCCTGTGTTGTAGGTCGGTTTGAGCGGTTTCGTGATCCGTACATTTCTTGGAAATTTCCCTGTTTGTGTAGAAACTTGATGTCTCTGTCAATATGTGCCATCTTCTGGGAGATCCATTCCACTTTTAGCCAGCAGTTAGCGGTGTCGATCATAGCCATGATTTGCAGGTGACGGTGTTGGACTGGGGTATACAAAGTTAAATATCACAAAACATCAGGTTATAGATGAACGTGTTTAATTGGAAAGACTAGCTCTCGGAGAGCTGCACCTTCATTCGGTGGCTGTGGTGTGCATAATTGTAAGGCACAGCATTTACAGCAAAAGGTTATAGTGTGATAATGTACACATTGAAAAATACCTTGATCATTTGTTAAGTTAGAATGACTGTGCTAATTTCACTTCTTGCATATGTAAATCGCAAAATTATTTTTTAAAGTTACATTCTCAATGTGATTCAACTATTGGTGTCAGCTCAGGAAATGTATTGAAGGTGTTAGCCCCCTGAGTTCTGCTGTCTATGCTGTAATGTTTGACACAATTGTAAGACACAGAATTTATAGCAAAACTTTACAGTGTGATGTAACTGAAATTATACATTGAAAAAATACCTTGATTGTTTGTTGAGTCTTTCATCTGTTCGAATACTATGGTAGTTTCACTTCTTTTATGTGTAAATCACAAAACGTTTCTTAAAAGTTGCATTCTCAGGTTAAACGTAACAATTGGTGTTAGCTAGACGACATGTTGAAGGTTTTAGCCCTCTGTGTTCTGCCTGTGCCATAATGCTTAGATTGATTCTAATCTGAGAAAAGAATTAACAGAATCTTACAAGAATCCATGCAGTTTTTGAGCAAAGTACAATATAACTCTGCAAGCACAAGTTCACACCACAAACGTATGTATGTGTGTGTGTGTGCGCGCGCGCGTGAGCAAGTGTGTTGTGGCAGTTGTTGACAGTGTCTGTGAGAGAGTGTATATATATATATATATATATATATATATATATATATATATATATATGTATGTGAGTGCAGAGTGGTCTAAGTCTGTTAGAGGGCGCATGTGAGAGTATGGGAGTGTGTGTATCAGTAGAAGTGTATGTCTGTCGAAGTGTCTGTATGTGAGTTATTGTGTGTGTTTATGTATGGTGTGTGTGCATTGGATGCCCTCAACCGGTACGTTGGGTTTGTTTCACACTACAGGTGACCCAATTACACTATACAAAGAAGAACAAAGAAATAAAATGAACAAAGACAATTTACAGCACAGGAACAGGCCCTTTGGCCCTCCAAACCTGACACAACCAAATCTACTATCTAAGCCTGTCGCACAATTCCTCTGCTCCCCACCTCCTCATGCACCTGTCCAGACGTCGCTTAAATGAATCTACCGTGCCTGCCTCTACCACTACTACTGGCAACATGTTCAAACTACCCAACTCGCTTTGTTTAAAGGACATGCCGCGTGTATCCCCCTTAAACTTTTCACCTCTCCCCTTGAAAGCGTGACCTCTCGTGGTCGACTCATTCACCATGGGAAAAAGCTTTTTCGCGTTCTACCCTGTCTATACCATTCATGATTTTGTAAAACTCAGTCAGGTCCCCCCCCCCCCCCCCCCATCTTCTTTCTAATGAGACCATAACCTACTCAATGTCTCTTCATACATAGCACCTTCCATACCAGGTAACATCCTCATAAAACTTCTCTGCACCCTCTCCAAAGCGTCCACATCATTTTGGTAATGAAGCGACATAAACTGTACACAGTATTCTAAATGTCTTGTACAACTTTCACATGATCTGAAAGCTCTTATACTCAATACCCCCTCCGATGACGTTAAGCATATGCCTTCTTGACCATTCTATGCACCTGTGCAGTAACCTTCAGGGTACATTGGACCTGCACTCACAGATTTCTCTGTTCAGCACCTTTTCAAAGGTTGTTCCTTTCACAGTATAATTCGCTGTAGAATTAGACTTGTCTAAATGCATCATCCCCCATTTGTCTGGAATGAACTCCATCTGCCAATTTACCACCCACATCTCTCGTCGATCTATATGTTCCTGTATTCTTTGACAGCTCCTTATACATTCTGCTGCTCCACCAATCTTTGTGTCATCTGCTAACTTGCTGATCATACCAACAATGAACTTTTCCAGATAATTTACGTATATCAAAAACAACAATGGCCCCAGCACTGATCCTTGTGGAATTTCTCCATTTTACTCCCTTAAACTACTATACTCTATCTCCTTTTGCTCAACCAGTCCTTTATCCAGTTAGCTAGAAAACGCAGCACACCATCTGACTTCAAACGCCTTACTGCAGTCCGTGTATTTGACATCAACAGCCCTTCCTTCATCTCTCAATTCTCTCAAATAACTCTATTAAGTTGTTAAGGCACGATTTCAACAGCAGAAAACTATGTTGTCCATCACTGATAAACCCATTTTTTAATAAATATAAATAGATCTTATACCTCAGTACCTTGTCCAGCAACTTTCCCACCACTAACGTCAGGCTCACTGGTCTGTAGCTACCCAGAATATCCCTACTACCCTTCTTGTACAGGGGGATACCATGAGCAACCTTCCAGTCCTGTGGTACCTCATTTCTGTTTCAGGATGCAGAAAAGAAATCTGACAGTGTTCCAGCTATTTCCTCTCTCGTCTCCCTCAGCAACCTGGCATAGATCCTATCAGATGCTGGGGATTTGTCCACCATAATAACCTCTAGCCTCGCCAACACATGTTCCCTATATATGTCAACATGATCCAGAATAATCAAACTTCTATCTCTAATCTCAACATTCATCAGGTTCCTCCCCTCAGTGAACAATGATGCAAAGTCATCATTCAGAATCTCACCCATTCTCACAAAGCCTTCATTCATTCTCATTTATTGGAGCAATCCTCTCTCTGGTTACACACTTGCTTCTAAATTCAGAATGAAATACTTTGGGATTCTCTTTAATTCTCTTCGCTTAAGCTATTGCATGAGCTATAGACGCACAGAGACATCCCTACACGCACACACGCTGAAATAAACACTCACAAACGCTTAAACAAACAGACACACACGCACACAAAGCGGAACATCTACATGCGTGCGCACATACACAGGCACTCCTACACACACACACACATACATATGCAGACACTCCCACAGACACACACATTCCTACAGACATACACTCGCACACTCACACATGCACCTTCTCACAGACTGAAAGCCCTCTACATTCAAATATTCTCTCTCACAGACCCTCACAACCGTCCCCCCAACACACAAACCCACATGCACATATTTACATATATGTGTGTGAGGTGATTTTTTATTTGTAGATTTACATTGAACTTTGCTCAAAAACTGCATGGATCTATGTAAGATTGTGTGAATTCATTTTCTTTAGATTATAATCAGTCTAAACATTATGGAAAAGACAGCAGCACAGAGGGGGCGAACAACTTCAATACATTACCTGTGTTGACAACAATTGTTAAAGTTCATTGAGAATGTAACTTCCATGAAAAGGTTTATGATTTACACATGAAAGAAGTGAAACTAATATGGTAATTCTAACAAATGAGAGACTAAACAAACAATCAAGGTATTTTTCAATGTATAATTTCTTTTACCTCACACTGTCAATGTTTGCTTTAAATTCTGTGTCTTACAATCGAGTACTCCACAAACACCAGATGCAGGAGCAGCTCTCCGAAAGCTACAGCTTCCATTTAAACCTGTTGAACTAAAATCTGGTGTTGTGTGATTTTTAACAATCTTTCTATGCCTTGCAGCATCTTTTGCACGGCTATCAGGATATTTCTCAACCTTATTCACTTCAATAAGGAAAGACGTATCACCCCCTCAACCTTTTTCCACAGGACATTCCCTCCAGTCCCGGCAGCATTCTGGTAAATGTACAGTGCGTCCGCTGTAAACCTTCCATGTCTTTCTTATAATGATGCGACCAGAAAGGAACACAATATTCCAAGAGTCGTCTAACCAGGCCTCTGTAGGGTTGCAGCACAATCCGTGGCTCTTAATCTCAATTACTCTTATATTGAAAGCTAACCCACTGTGCACTTTCTTCACAACCTATCCACCTGCGTGGAAACATTGAGGGATGTATTAACATGAACTCCAAGTTACCTCGATTTCTCCACACTTCCAACAACCCTGCCTTTAACCATGTAATCTGCATTAAAATTCCACCTTTAAAAACGTATCACGTCACAGTTTTCTAGGTTGAAATTCATCTGCCACTTAACAGCGGAACTCTGTGCAGCTGCACGCTAAAGCATTTCTCTACATTATTCACAACTCAACTCCACCAACCTTCGTGTCATTAGCAGTCTGACTAACGCACCCTTTCACCTTCTCATCCAAACCATTTATAAAAATCACCCACAGCAAAGATCCAAGAACGGATCCCAGCAGAACACCGAGCTCCACGCTGAATACTTTCATCAAGCACAACTCTCTGTCTTTTTATGGGCCCACCAATTCTGTATCAAGACAGACAGGTTTGCCTGTTTCCAACACCATCTTAGTTTCTGACTGAGGCTACCATGGGGAACCTCATCAAATGCCTTAATAAAATCTATGTATAATGCATCCACTGCTCTACCTCCATTAACATGTTTTGTCGCATTCTCAAAAAATTCAATAAGTTTTATGAGGCGTGACCCGGGCCCGCACAACGTGGTTGTGGCAATGTCTAATCATATATAGTTTTCGAAGTAATCGCAAATCCTGTCTCTATGAATCATCTTCAATAATTTGCCCACCACTGCCTTTAGACTAACTGGTCTGTAATTCCCAGGTATATCCCTATCCCCTTCTTTGAACAAAGGAATAACTTTTTCCACTCTCCAATCATTTGGAACAACTCCCCTTGGCAGTCGCCAAAGCAGCAGAAACCTCTTTCCAAGCTTTTTGTGGTAACCTATGGAATATTCCATCTGACTCATATTATTTAACAATTCTGACTTATTTCAAAACTTTCGATCCATCCTCCTTCCGAAATTCAACATATTCCTGCATATCAGTCTGTTTCACGGTGTCTTCAGAAACGTCAATTCTCTTGCAGGAGCGAATACTGAAGCAAGGTAGTCATTATGGAGGTCCTCTACGTCCTCTGACTCCAGGCGTAAGTTCCCTTCACTACCCGTGACCGACACTGGCCGTCTTTCTTGTTCCTCATAAAAGTGTAGAAGGATTTAGGGTTTTCTTAATGCTACCCGTTAAATCTTTTCTTTTTTTCATCTTATATCTCTCATCAGTCCGCTCTTCCATTCCTTCCTTGCTGACTTTTAACCCTCTGAAGACCTGTCTGATCTTTGCCTCCTCAAGTTTAAGTAAGGTTCCTTCTTCTTCTTGACTAGATGTTTCACATTCCTTGTCACCCAAGGTTCTTTCAACCTAATATCCCTTCCTTGCCTCAGTGTGACAAACGTGTGCCGCCACTATTAGTCGTTGCTTCTAAACATTTGCGTTGTGCCTTTCCCTGAGAACATCTTTTTTCCAAATTTAGGCGCCAAGTTCCTGCCGAATGGCATTGAATTTCCCCCTTCCCCAATTAAATAAATTCCATACGGTGTGCTCCTACCATTCTCCATGGATACAGTAAAGATCATGGATTTCGGACCACTATTGTTGGTGTGCTCTACCAAAGAGAGATCTGACAGCTGGCAGTGTTTGTTGCACCAAATCCAATGTAGCCTCCCGTCTCATAGGCCTATCGGCATATTGCGTCAGAAAACCCTCCTGGACACACGTGAAAAAAGCTGTTCCATTCTAACGATCTGAACTAAGGAGGATCAAACCCAATTATAGAAGTTAATGTTACCTATGGCAAGAAACTTGTCACTTGTGCACTTTTCCAATATCTGTCACCCAATCTGCTCCTCCGCGCCTCCGTTGTGATGGGGGACCTAAAGAATTCTTCCAATAAAGTGATTGCTCCTTTCTCGTTTCTGACTTCTCCCGTACATACTATGCAGACGAAACCACTTTGAAGATCTACCTTTCTTCAGCTATGATGCTATTCCTGATTAACAATGCCACTCCTCCAAGTATTTTACCTTCCCGCAATACCATTCGAAACATCTGAGCCCTGAACATCCAACAATCATTCTTGCCACAGTGATATCCAGGTTTCCGTACATTGTTGAGATGACAGATCCTTTCAGTGCTAAAGTCATGTTCTTTCGACGGTTGGACTGTGCCTTTTCTTCTCTGATGTCAGAATGTTCAATTTGCCCCTCATCGAAACACGTATGGTATCATACAGTACTTTACTGCAGGAAGTTCACTCTTAAAACGTGCATAAAGTTTAATTCTGAGCCATACTTGAAAAGTGAAATATTACCAATAATGTTAACAGTGGAACACAGTAGAGCATCCACATGTGGGTGCATTGAGAGATACGTAACGAAAACAAACTAAATTGATGCTTCTCCATTCGAAGCAAATTTATTGAGTTCACAACAGAGATTTGGGGGAGATGAAATTGTGTACAGAGATTAAAAATGTCACCAAAACGGACAAGTGAGGGAACTACTCAGCACTAAAGGTTCCCCGAGCGGATCTGTGATGGTACTGTGGAGGCAAAATATTGAGACCCATCATACCTCCAGATTGGAGAGGGATATGTGCAATTGTACAATTGGCAATTCCATTTACCCTGGCATTTGAGAAGGAAAGGATAGTAGGTAAAAAGGGAAGGGGTAAGAGATTTTTGTTAGACACTTCTTTCGATGACAGGATTTATCTAGATTCTATAGGAGTCCGAGCGGGGTTACCTGATGAGTTCAAGGTTCGCAACCAGATTGCAGCAGGCTTTGAGTCAGCTCTCTTCTGTAGGGTAACAATTAATGAAAATGTAGATTGGATAAATTACATTTTCTATAATTAACAGTGAGTTATAAATTATACAAGAGATGTGGTTAAAGGAAAATCAGAACAGCTTGATGCGACAAGTAGGGTGGCATGGGAAAATAGAATGGCCCTTGATATGATATTAGGGGAAAAAGGGTGTGTGTGTGTGCGATGTTAGGAAGAAGCTGTTGTACCTTGATTCCTTATAATACTGTGCCTGATGGTACAATTACTCGGGCCTTAAGGGGATTGACTACCTGAGCAGAGGAACTGGTTGAGAATTCAAGAGTAGACACATCTCTCACGGGATGGCTTGAATCATGGTTTGGAAAATGGAAAGGGGTGGTGGTTTCCTTCCTTACTTCCCTGATAGTAGTAGTCCGGGTATTGGTGGCCATTGGCTGTTTTATCATACACTGTATACGAGGGCTCACCCAAAGACTGATTGAGACAGCATTAATGAAACAGATGCCCCCTAAAAGGAAATCAGGCAGAGGAACCTTATCGACTAAATAATGAGGGGATGAGTGAGACCAAGATGAATGAAATCTCCGGAATGATGCTTGCGAATTTTGGGGCGATGTTTAAAAGAAAAATGCAGAAGGTAACAATTGGCAATTAATGAAAAAGGGGAAATTGTGGGATATAGGTAAAGTAGTGCTACTTCTGCATTTATAATGACTTATGCAATGTAAATGAGCTCACACCAGTGTGTAATTGTTTCATCGAAGAGCTGAGTCAACAAGAATGCAAACTATGTGGAGGAAATATATAATTGGTTTTGTATTAGCTAAAATTGTATGCAAGAATGAAACGTGACTGCAAAACAACGGTAGATGTTATAGACAAATAGATAAGGTGCTGTGAGGATGTAGTTTAAGCCAGATATGCTTGCACAAGCAGTAGTTATAAGCATCTGTTTCCCAGTTTTACAGAAACACAGGAAAAAACCCCAATTAAAATGTCATAAGGATCAGTATGGTTGGGGAAAGCACAGATGGAGGGAGTAGATAATGATGAAGAAAGGTATACCTAACAATGGGCCACAGCGGGATGTGGTCAAACGGCCTTGTGAGGCTATAATTAAGCATTTTGTCACAGACAAGGCCGGATAAGGCAAGAGATAAACAGGAGTAATGGGTGCCGGTCTTAGAGAAGTAGAAGATGTAAATGCGGAGGAGTAATTGGATAAAAAAAGGAACCAAATTACATAAATATCGTGTATTAGTTGAATTCAGTGTCTGTGTGTCCCTGCTTTGTAGACAGTGGACATCGCAACCGCTTGCAAGAGGAAAATAAATTACACTACTGATTCAGATCTTGTCTCGGACTGAAATTATTGAAGTGAGTGAGCTTCGTTTCTCACAGAGTCATGTTTAGAGTGATGCTGGAAAAGCACAGCAGTTAAAGCAACATTCGAGGAGCAGGGAAATTGACATTTCACACTAAAGACATTCATCACGAATCCAGATGAAGGGCTGTTGCTCGAAAAGTCGATTTCCCTGATTCTCGGATGCTGACTGACATGCTGTTCTTTTCCAACACTACTCTCATCTTGCCCAGTGGTTTTTCACAGGGATGTGTTCTGAGACCTCTGTCTTTTGCGATTTATATGTATGGAGTTAATGAATAAGTGGAATGTTTGCTTAATCATTTTCCTGGTGACATGAAGATTGGTAGAATTGTGAATGGTGTGCAACGATTTGTAGTTTTCAACAGGACATTGATAAGATGCGGAGATGGGCGGAGAAGTCGTAAATCGAAGGTCACATTGGAATGCATATTACAGCGTTAACAGAGGGATCTTCGAGTTCACTACTATTAGTCTCTCAAACTTGCCACCGACGTTGATCGTGTTGTTAAGATAGTGCACAGTGTGTTGCCTTTCATTAGCAGGATAGATTGAGTTCAAGTGCAGCGAGGTTTTGCTTAAGCTCAATAGAGACCTTGTTAGACGACTTTTAAAATATTGTATTCTGATCTGGTCGCCTCATTACAGAAAGAGTGTGGAAGCTTCAAAGTATGTACAGAGGAGATGCACCAGAATGCTGCCTGGACTGGAGTGCATGCCTTATGGAGAAAGATTCCGGGAGCTCGGGTTTATCTCATTGGAGAGAAGAAGCATGAAATGTGATTAGATAGAGATTTGTAAAATGATTGGAGGCATAAATATAGTGAATAGCCAGAGACGATTTTACAGGGTGGATACTGCTATCGGGTGGGGGGCATAATCTTAAATTGATTGGAGAAAGGTTTCGGAGGGATGTCAGAGTTACAATTTTTACAAAGAGAATTGTGGATGCGTAGAATGCACTGCCAGCAGTGGTAGTAAAGTCAAATACATTAGGGGCATTTAAACGACGCTGGATTGGTATATGGATGATAGTAAAATGTACGATATGTAGGTTGGTT
The DNA here is from genome assembly GCF_037043375.1 of Chiloscyllium plagiosum. Classification (NCBI taxonomy): domain Eukaryota; kingdom Metazoa; phylum Chordata; class Chondrichthyes; order Orectolobiformes; family Hemiscylliidae; genus Chiloscyllium; species Chiloscyllium plagiosum. The sequence goes on along the minus strand of NW_028270179.1, from coordinate 18,004,805 downwards.
TGATCCAAGAGCAGAATAAAAGGTCGTTATAACATTGAGGGGCAAAGGGCATGTTCTGTGTTGTAACTGTTCAATGTTCTATGCAAATCGAGAAATATATGTAAAAGGGACGGATGCAGAGGGGTATGAAAATAAGGATGGAGAATCAACCAAGCTAAGCAGATGTTACATGAGCCAGAAAAGACAAAATTTGGCAAATGGCCTTCTCCTGTATTGTAATATCCTATGATTCTGAATACGACGGGCAGGGGTTCAAATCCTGTTCAAAACGAATGGTTTCAAGAACGGTTTTAAAGGTGTATACAAACGTGGTTACTGTTATAAAGGAGATATCCATGCTTAGAGTATAGTCATCTTGAGGTACTAACAAAAATATAGGATCAACAGTATAGCATTGAATACAGAAATCCAGACATGGAAGAGTTTAGATATCGCAAAGATTTTCAACCTGTCGCCTCTTGCAGAAATGAGATCAGAAACCGGAGGAGTGAAGTAGCCAACTTACTCATTTAGTTACTATTCAATGAGATCATGGCAGATCTCATCATCCGCAACTGCACTTTCCCGCCTTTTTCTGATAATTTCTCGCTTCCCTTATGATTAAAAATCTGTCTGTGTTACCCTTCAATGAAATGAGTGAGGCAGCCTCGACAGCCATTTGCGGTGAAGAATTCCACACATTCACTTCTCTCTGAACGAAAAGGTCCCTCCTTTATCTGGTAGTGTCGACTCAGCTACCCTTTATTCTGAGATGATGACCTCTGAACTTAAAATTTCGCAGAAGGACAAGCAAACTGACCCCATCAAGTCCTCTCAGTATCTTTCATATTTAAAACGCATTCTTCTAAATTCCAACAAGTACGTTCCCAAACTACTCAACCTTTTCTTCAATACAGTTCCTGCATAAGTGATATCAGCCTCATGATCTTTCTCTGGACAGCGCCCAATGTCAGTTTGTCGTTCCTCAGATAATGGGTCCAAGAATGGTTAAAGTATTTCAATTCTCCTCTGACAGGAATCTTTCTTCATCAAACGTGTTATGATGGAATCTTATGCATTTTCAGCAATCAGTCCTGATTTTTACCTTCCATTCGTTTCGAAGTTGGAGTTGAGTACGACCAGGAGTGTTCAGAGATGTTGTTCGACAGCTCTGGTGCAGGTAAGACTTAAACCCAATCCTTCCAGCTCCGAGCTAGGGACATTATCATTGCACATATTGCAGGTACAGCATGCTGATAGGACATCTGGGAGACCCTCTTCATCAACAATATTTGCAATGCGAAAGATTGCAATCGTACAATTTTAGGCAGTCTGAGAATTCTGATTAACTGCTTTCTGAGTCGAATAAATTTCCCTGCAAGATTGCAGACAATAGGATGGGCCGATTGATGAACGAAAGTGATGTAACCAAATAGCTGTACACTTCTAAACAACACGGCAGGCACTGATCCAAACGCTGTTTCCCCTGTATTGCGATGTGCAAATCTCTGCAGGAAAGATGAACTGTGCAAGATCACTGCTGTAGGCCTGAGAACCAGAACGACAAAACTGAAATACTGGACTTCTTATTATGATCACACAGCATGCATTGGTTGCATCAGTCATGGATACAATCGCGATTGGCTATACTTTGGATTCCATTAAGATATAGATCGCTAATGGAGACAAACAACAACTGGAATCAAGTGTTAAAACAGTTTTCTGGGCGTTTACATCACGAAGCGGACAAGAGAAGTTCGCCTGAGCAATGTTTGAACTGATGAAGATCGAAATGGATTTTTAATAGAAACAGGACAAGTCATATCCAACCTCGATCTCGCTCATTCATTTAATAAGCTCATCGCTGATCATGAGATGATTCGATTGACATGCATTTGTCGAATTCTTAATGCACTTTTGTAACAACAGCAAAAAAACGTCTTCCTGAAATTTAAATTTAACTATAAATTTAGCAGCGACCAGTAATTGAGGAATGGATTTCGATTCCTCCACTACTGCATAGAAATACTTTACACGATCGCTTCTCACTGACCTGGCACTAATTTCTACATTATAACATCGCATCATTGGCTGAGCCAAGCATTTCTTGCCCGTCCCGAGTTGCCCCTGAGAAGTTGGTGGTGAGCTGCAATCTTGAGCCGCTAGTTTGTATGCTGTTGTAGCCCAACAATACACTTATGGAAAGAATTCCAGGGTAATGTCACAGCACAGTTTTGACTTCAACATCAATCTGTGGAAATAATACATTTTTATTAAATCTGCTTTTTACTTTGTTAATGTCCTAAATTATAAAAAGCCTACCGTATGAAATCAGGCCAATAGAGTACACACTGTCCCACCTATCCCGAGAAAACCACATTCTGCATGACAAGCCCACTTCGTCTGCGCATGACTGGATTCCATTGGCAACCTCAGCACAGTCAATCCACTGTGGGAAGAAGCCGGAACACCCGACTTAAACACACACAGACACAGCGCGAACGTGCAACTTCCACACAGATAGGCGCCCTTGGATGGAATCGACCTCGGTTCTTGGCATTCTGAGGCAGACTGCTAACGAATGAGCCACCATGCTTGCAAACACATTACTAAAATCACTAAATTCTCCAGAATAAACCCCATCTTGATTAATCTCTCTTGAGAACGAAACCTATGAAAGTCCACGTGTACAGCTTGTAATCATGGACTAAAATCCCTCCAGAACCAAACTCTCCTTCCTGAAGTCTGGAACCGACGTCTGCTCACAGCACTTTCTGCGAGTTATGATCTCGGAACTCAAGATCTCTCTGTACTTTTTTACCAAATGCTTCTCAATGATATTGGGGTTTCTGCATCCATCACTCATACAGGTGTGAAGTCCAGGTTCACTGCATCTTCTGAGTGAAATAAATCCCACGTCCCGTCGAAATCGTCCACGTCTTACTGTAAATCTATGCCTCAGGTTAATCATCTCTCAGTCAAAGCGAATACTTCCGTCATGTCTACTCTGTCTATTCCTCTCTTCAGACCTCCCACTCATGCCCCCTGTGAATTTTCTCTGTTGCGTAGAAAACAACTGCAGTTTGTTCGGTCTCTTTTAATAACTGAAAACCCTTCAGATTATGCAACGTGCTGGTCAATCTGCTCTTCCCACTAATGCGCCTCGCTTTGCCTGCATCTACTTGATACCATGTAGATGAAGTGAACACAATGCTCTCACTGTGGTTGTACAATGCTTTATGCTATTCCAGCAGAAACATCCCCAGCGGCATCAGGACTGACTCAGATCTTTGGTCAAGCCTCCAAAGTACAGTCTGAGCTTGGGATAGAGCCCTAAACAGGGGATGAGAAAAATATTGCCCTTGCTACTTGGAGACCCGTTTGCACTGCAGCTTGCCAATGGCTCAGGGATGTATTACATTCGTAAATTTACCTCCTGACCCTAATCCCAATAACCCATCTTTATAATTGTTATGAATTGGAACGCATAAAGATTTACTATGAAGTAAATTGTGTTTTCGAAATATTGTGGAAAAAAGTAAGTGCAGGCCCAGCTGCCGTATTGGAAAGGTTGGGAAATAGGCTGTTCCAACATAGAAACACAAAACAATTGACTTTTAAATTGATATATGAGTCTCCGTTGCTGTTTTGACATGAATTCAAAATTAATCAATAACTTTACGTTGTGGCCCGCATGCTGAAACACAGTCGAGGTTGAATTTATTGTTTCGACATCATCTGACCAATGACATGGAATGATGTTGGGGGATATAAAAACTGTGCAGTTTGAACATTTGGTCAGGAAGCAACTGCGACCCATTAGCCTAACAATGGCCAAAGAGCTGGAGAGCTAACTCCTCAACTAAAACCTTGCTCTCAAAGAAATTAAAAGATACTTTCTATCAAAAGCACCTCTTCCTGTCGAAACTCTCGCCATGATAAAAAATAGAAGAGGACACAGGGAGATCGGCCCACGGAGGATTGAATACAGTGGAGAACACAGAGACTGTGTGGACTTGAGATTACGTTAATCTAATGTTAAAAAGCATAGAATATAAGAACACAAGGTAAAAGAGCTGGTGGAGTCCGTGTGGTTCCTCGAACTTGCTCTGTTATTCAATAAGATCATGGCTGATCTATTCGTGTCCTCAGCCCCACTTACACCCGTCTCACCAACACAATTAATTCCTTTATTTAAAAACAAATAACCAAATCTTTTAAAATACTTACTGAGGATACCTCAACTACTTCATTTGCGAGGGAATTCTATAAATTGACAACCCTCTGGATGAAGAAGTTCTTTCTCAATTCAGTCCGAAATTTGATCCCTCATTTGTTGATGATATGCCCTCTTGTGCTAATTTCACTTGTCATTAGAAACATCCTCTCTCCGTCTATCTAAAATATTGCCTTCATAATTTGATATGTTTCCGTAAGATCCCCACTTAATCTTGTAAAACTCATTGATGATAATCCCAATCTATTCAGTGTCTCCTCATAAACCAAACTCAATCCCTCCTCATTACTGTGTTTTGGAACGGCATGTTAAAAGGATTGGGTTCAGTTCGGGGAAAGAGTGTTCAGTTAGTTAATAGTTTTGTACAGTGTTCTGTTAAGAACATATATTGTTATTTATATTAAAATAATGAGGATTGAGAGTTATCTTTCATTGAAAGGTGTGGGGCTTGGGAGAACGTGGCTAGGAATGCGATAGGTAAATAAAGGTGGGAGTGAAATTGATACACCGGGGTGGACGTTGGAACAGACAGGTGGGAAGGAAAATGGACAAGTAGGTCAAATCAAGAGGGCAGTGCTGAGTTAGACTGTTGGGACGTGGATAAGGTGGGGGAAGAGTAGGTGGGGAAATTAGTGAAATCCACATTGATCCAGTGTGGTTGGAGGGTCGCAATGCGGAAGAAGAGGCGTTGTTCCTCATGGCGTCCACTGGTTAGGGTTTGGCGATTGAGTAAACCGCAGACATCTGTCCTTGGAAGAGGGTGAGGGGGATTTGAAATGTTCAGCTACAGGGCAGTGGCGTTGATTAGTGCAGTTGTTCTCTGAAATGATCCACAATTTGCTTTCGTGTCTCCCGAATGTTGCGGAGACCACATCAGGTACAACGGATGCAGTATTTGACGTTTGCGGAAGAACAGGAAAATCTCTGCCGGCAGTGGAAGGAACGGAGCTTCCTCCATATATAAGTACTCTCTTATGAGGAGAGCTTGCGGATATTGCCCCTCAACTCATTCGAGTTGAGAAGATCTGCAGGCACCTTTATTGAACGAGATAACATTATTGAGGGACTTGACAGGCCAAATGCAAAAATAAATTGTTAGACCTTATAGAAGAGTCCAGGACGAGAGAGCATTATTTCAGAAAAAGAAGTCACCCATTTATGGCCGAGGAGGAATCTCTTGTGGAATTCTTTACTGCAGAGGTCTGTGGAGGTTTGATAGTTAAGTGCATTTAAGGCCTGATAGAGAGATTTTATTTTAATCAGGTAGAGAATCGAACGTTATGGTGAAAAGATCGGAAGTGGAGTTGAGAATGATCAGATTAGCTATGATCCTCAAGTGGGCATTGACACGGGGCATGCTGACATCGGCACATCGACACAAAATGGTCGCTGAGGCCATAAGTTTGTCACTGAGCTCAGAAGACGCTGTACTATTATTTGGAAAAGTACAGTGAAACATACATAGACACTGCCTGAGGCCACGAAGATAGCAGCAGAACAGACACAGAACATAAATGCTCAGTTTAAGGTGGATGGTTGAGAGACTACACATCAATAAGATGTATTGCCGGCTGAAATGTCTGAGACCATCCACCACCTTCAGTAGAAATGTTAAGAAATTGAGACTACTTGTTATGCAATGTTACTGCCTTTGATTTGCAGTAATGGAAAACGATCTTACTTCTCAGGGAAACAAAAACGATTACAAACAATTACTGCATCAAAAGACATTTGCCGATCTTATGGAACTGACATTGATTCTGTAACATTCCTCTGAAACAGACAATGATTCCGTAATGCTGGCTCCAAACAAACCATGCTGCCCAAAGAAAGGCTCGGTACCTGGTCATGAAATATATAAAATTTCGTGACATGCGCTCCGAGGGCGAGAGAAGGCTCCTAGCTGACAGCCGTGCTGCCGGACGTCTCTCTCTCCTCGGAGATCCAGTTGCTGTGCACGATAAACTCTACTGTTGAATCCCGATTCTGAATCCGAGACAGGTGATTTTGCCCATAACAATACCATTATGCGGCGGAGCAATCTCGATGGACACTGTCTCTCGCAAGAATGTCCTGGTTGAAAAAGGGACACCAAAACAAATCACAATTCACCAGTCGTGGTCTCGCCGATGTCAGTCTACAAATTACATTCCTCATGTCTTACTCCATGTCAAGCAATCAGTATACAATTGATTCACAATGAGCGCACAGATTCCAAGCAGCTTGAGAAAGAGTATCATGCAGGATGGTGACTGCTTCGGCTTCAGAGCCAAATATCTCATGAGAACCGTTGAACCATTCGGGACAAATGATTGGGTTACCAATTCCCAGGTGAGTTGAGAACTTGAGAGGGTAGTGTTTCCATGAGTTTTAATGAGTTTGAGCAAGGACCTGAACATTCTGTCTCCAAACATGTAGAAGACATAACAATAGGTGGAACTGTTCTTTAGGAGAGGAAATCAGAGTGATGCTGATAGTTTAGGTCAATGGAAAAATAAAATCGCAAATGGTCCTTCATACGGGACGACGTGAATTTGTTTATTTTGAAAGGGAGAACAAAACAGCAGCATATAATTTGAATGGAGAAACGACATAGTCAGGGGACTTGGAGATGCTTATGCACGAAACAAAAAGAATTGGAAGCAGGTAATCAGCAAGGTTGCAAGAATGTTAGTCCTTATTTCAGGGATTTGGGAAAGTAGGGAAGTTCTATTGCGCTGTTCAAATCACTGACGAGACAACGCCGAGAATAACGTGAGCAATTTTGATTCTCTTATTTCAGAATGATGTAATTTCATTGGCAGAAGTTCAGAGCAAGGACAAGAAGATGATAACTAGTTTGTGGAGTGTTGTCTTATTGTAGAAGATTTGAAAGACTTGGATTCTACTCACTGGAATTTAGAGGAATGAGAGGAGTTCCCACATCAAACATGCAGGAAACGTATGGGCCCATGAAAGAGTAAATACTGATCAGGTGTTTCCCTCGTAGGAGAGTCAAAAACCAGAGTCTCAGAATAAAGATATGTCAATTTAAAACCGAGAAGAGGAAGAATTTGTTCTGTCGGTGTTTGTAAACGTTTGGAACTTCTTGCCACAGTAAGCTTCTCCATTCAGAAACGCCATCCATTGAATGAAGGCCGAGGTAGATAGATTTTTGTTTATTTGGGGAAGCAAGGTTTCCATGGAGAGGGCAGAAAGTGAATGTGAGGAAAGTTTGAAATAGCTGTGATCACTTTGTATAGCAGATCAAGGTTGGGGGGGGGTGGCGAAAGGTCCACTTCCCGTCCTATCTCTTATGGGCTTTAAATAAGGGGGTGCGGGAATTAAACTTTCACTGTAGGCATCGCCCTGCATCACAAACCAGCCACGCAGACAACTGAATTACTAATTCTAACATCAACGCAATAGCAATTATGTGAAGGTGGATGATTGAAAGGCTGTTCACAGATTGTGACACACAGCAATGGAGCAATGTAGAGCTAGAGGTAAATAAGTGCGAAACAGAAACAGAGAGACTGTTGTTAATACTGAGTAGAGAGTAAGAGAATGAGAGAGTGAGAAAGAGGTCAAGGAGAGAGAGTAATCAGGTAGAGGAGGTGAAGTAGAGTCAGTCATATAGATAGAGACAATACGCAAAGTGAGTTTCTGGGAAGAGAACACAACAGAGAAGTTGCAGAATTTCAGTAAATAAATGACAGTAATTCCAGAATCCCGTGACATCTGGTAGTGTTGGCCTGACATTTAATGACTAATGAGTCCTGTGAATGGTTTATAGGAGAGACAGGGAGCCAGTCTTAAAGCAACCAGCACCCGATGATGGCAACAAAGAAATTGTTGGTCTAGTTGCGGGGTCCTTATTGGTGCCCGAGCACTGCGGGTAAATCTCGATGTCTGCTTCCAAGAAATGTTTGAGATTGGGGGGAGTTTCAGTGACAGGTACGTATACACCGATAAGAACTGGGAGAGGGTTTAGTTGTGGAATGAAGTAAATTATTTTCAATCTTGATGAAGTGGAACCTGCCGTGGGAACGGAAGCTGGAAGCTCACTCAGTCGCGTCATGCAGCATTCGAAGTAGAGACGTAATAGAAGAGGAAACTCACGTCAGAACCATCTTGAAAGGAGAAGTAATGATAAAGGCATAATCACCAGACCTCTGCCAAAGATGAAAATTCATCGTGCTACGCAGAATTGCCACAGATTTTAACAGACTCTTTCACTGCTTTTCCCCATGACAATGATGGCCTCAACAGACACTGAGCAATCGTAATTCCGAGTCCCGCCCTTTTTAGAGTTGATTTCATGCTTTCTCAGTTGGATCAAATGTGGCTATGAAACTGGACCTCCTGCAATAAAGACAGGGACACTTCCATGGCACCATATGAGCCATCATTAGCTTGTATCTGGTTGTTTAAGAGTACCCCAATGTTTGAAAATCAACTGGAGACGAACGTCTCCTCAGAGATAGATGAGCAGACTAAACGCTTGAGGATAGAGAAAGTTGACAGAAATTCTTCCATTTTAGGGATGTGAGGAAAAACAACCTGATCGTTTATGACAGTCGATCGGTCTGTTAAGTATTTGCCTCTGAGATGGATCACACCGGTCACAGGTCTTCATTCAGTCTAACAGTGTTCAAGAAAAGCTGCATTATCGCAAGGGTAAAGACTGGAAAGCATGCTGTAACACGTGTTCAACACAAAGGCTGCACATCGCTGAGTGTCCAAACCTCAGTCTATGAAATTGCAGATACTCTACCATTAAATATTTAGATTTCAGATTTTAGATATTATTGTCACGAGTACTCAGTGAGAGAAGTACAGCGGTACAGTGAAAAGTGTGTAATCTTACCACACCTGGCGCCGTCCTACGTATGAATTGGTACAAAGATTTGCTTAAATGCAAATTAGTGGGAGGAACTAGTGTGTTAAAAAGTTAAACACTACTTTATACAATCGAGGAAAGGTAAAGAAAGAGGAAACTATCTCAGTGGCTTTAGCATATAATCCATAAACTATTACTGACAGGATTAGTATCAGATTAATATTAATCCAGTGAATCAGCGAAATATTCTGGGATATATGGCAATCTACCTCTGTGCTTAGCATTGTTACCTCACAGCGCGAGAGACCCAGGTTTGAATCCAACCTTGTGCGACTGCTTGTGTAGAGATTTCATTTTCTCCCCTTATCTATGTGGGTCCCTTCCGCGTGTTCCAGTTTCCTCCCGCAGTTCAAAGATGTGCAGGTCAGGCAGAGTGGCAAAGCGAAATTTCTCGTAGAATCCATCGATGTGCTGCCTAGATCCGTCAGCCATGTGAAATTCTGGCTAATAAGGATAGACACGGGGGTAGGATGATCTGTGCAGTATCGATTTGGACTTTATGCGGCAATGACCTGTTCCCACATTGTAGGATTCTATTCCACTCTTGAATCGTATTTTATGCAAGATTATGATATTGAGTTCAACGAAAGAAAAATCAGGAAATGTGAGCCTACTGTTTACGAATTTACGCTTTTGATGTCCTGCGTTTTTATTATCAATACATTTTCTGCCAGCAAAGGAATAAATAAATAAAGGTAATTATCCAGTGATTTCTAAAAACAGCTCGGCTCTGTCAAATTATTGGAGATGAAAGCTTTTTTATCAGAGCCAGATTCTGAATGCTGCTATGTCGCTTTATTACGGAATAGAACGAGACAAATGACCACAGCAACTCAGGAATTCCCTCAAAAACAAGCAGGTAAGATGTTCATCCACTTCTGTCAATCATGTGGTTTAGTGATTCCGGAATCGATTCACACTTCTGATGATTGGGTGCCTTCTCCTCTCGGTTGCCTGGCCGCCTGAAGAAGCACTGTCAAGATGGCAGTGAGGGAGTCCGACTCCACAAAACTGTGAGGAGTTTCTCTGTGTTACTGAGAGACAGGGTGAGAGAGGAGGAAGGGGAGACAGTGACGAAGCTAGAGGGAGGGGAAATGAGAGCAAAAAGAAGCAAGAATAGAAAGTAAGTGATGTAAATGGCTAGAGAGACAGAAATGCAATCAAAGGCCTCGGGGAGTCAGAGCGTGATAGCGAGATGTAGGGAGTTATTTACGGAAGAAAAATGATGGAGAGGAGGGGAGGAAAGAAAATGCATGGGCAAGGGCAAGAGTAATACAAGTATGGAAAAAATTCGGAAATGTATGGCGCAGAAGAATTGAAGATAATGAGAGATTGCAAAAGAGAGAAAAGTGTGAAGGCGAAATCGGGACGAAGAAAGACTGAAGCAATGAGGAAATGCGAGGGAGGTCGCAAGAAGAGGAGAGAGAAATAAGTAAATAAATAAATAAATAAAGAACGAAAGAAACAAAGAAAGAAAGCAAGGGAGAAAGGAACGAAGGAGGGCAGAAGTTTCAGATGTGTATGCGAAAATGGGTAGAAGAAGAGTAAATTATCGGAAGTGAAAGCAAGGACAGGGCTATTTAAAGCCAACTGCTGAGCTTGACCTTGGTCCGCTCCCTTTCCCAAAAGGCCAGGATTTCGGCCCGAATCTGTCCCTCACCATCTCAGCGTCTTAATCAAAAATGATCAGTTAGCACTGCTGCTTGGCACTTTTTGAAGAATATTTTTCTCATTTACAAACTGAAATTGTAGACAGCTTATGTGCAATTGCGCCTGTTCTCTCTGGTCTTGGAGTCAAGAGAATCATTGAAACATTGTGTGACAGGTTTGAACAAGCCAGAACGGCTGTCAAGTCAATGACAGGATAAAAATGGCCGAGATCAAAAACGGTTAGATTGTTTTTTCTTGACTTTGCAAAGCAATATGTTTCTGACAAGCCCTATATCTGTGATTCCGCAGTAGATTCCGACATTCTGGCCACTGAAATGTGTCAGAGATTGTAAGTATTGAGGAGGGGAAATTTAGGACTGCAGATGCTGGCGATTCGACTCAGGATTAGAGTGGCGCTGGAAATGCACAGCAGATCAGGCAGCATCCGACAGCAGGAAAGTCGATGTTCATCAGGATGGAGCTCCTGCCCAAAACGTCGATTTACCTGGTTTCTGAGAAGATATGGATATCAAATCTATTCAGGAAAACACTGGGAACAGTGGGGGCAAGTAATCCAATGGGTGTAGATTACAAGCATACCAACAATAACCACAATGTGGAAGTAGAAGTACAAGAAAGCAATATTATGTGTGAGAGCTAATGGATAGTAATAATCATCGGTGACCATGTCCCACAGAATAGCACGAGACATATTTTGGTCTTTGTTAATTTGCAGGTCATTCAGTGTCAGTCCTTCCCTGACATTTGTTCCATTGTGAGCATCAAGAACGAAGGCAAGCCTGTTTGCCAGAAAAAAAAAAATCTGTCACTAGACTCTTTTTGTGACGGACACAAGAGCATCCAGATTCCTCTCTATCGCACTTTTTTGGAGTTTCTCTTGATTTAAATAGTGGACTGCCTTTTGACTCTTCCAAAAAAAGTGCATTACCTCACACTCCCAACATGAAACTGAATATGCCTGGTTTTAGCCCATTCAACCTAACTGTGTCCCTTTGCAGATTCACCCGTCCACATCACAACATGCCTTCCCTCCTATTGTGCATCGTCAGCAAAACTGGACACATTTTGCTCTGCCACTTCCTCCAAGTCATTAATACAAAAGAAAATCATTGAAGCCCGATGACTGACCGTTCTGGCACCTCACTTCTTACACCATTCCATATTGAAAAATATCCAATAATTCCAATTCTATATCTTCTATTAAATAATTAACGGGCAGTCAATGTTCATTTATTACTCAACACCGTGATCTCCAACATTATGCATAGAGTTTTTATATGGTTCCTTCTTTGATGCCTGCCAAAACTTCAAATTTGTATCATCGACTGGCTGCCTTGAACACCTCTGCTTGTAATATTAGCAAAGAAATCAGATATATTTCTCAAGTGTGATTTCTCTTTAAACAAACGATGTGTGCTCAGTTTGACTGCAATAATCTTTTCTAAATGTCGTGCTATTTCTTCCTTCATAATGGTCTCTAGCATTTTCTAATTGATAAAGAAGGCCTTGGAGCAAATGATGGCCATTTAGCCCACCAGGTTTTAGTGGGACCATGTTTGATTTGGCTAATCCTCGACTCCACTTCTCTGCTTCATCCCGTGACCCTTCTTTCCCCAAGTGACTAAATGTCTGTCTATCTCAGTCTTGAATACATCCAGCCTTGACAGCCCTCTGTTCTATAGAATTGTATTCATTTGGTGCCCTCTGATCTGAAGAGTTTGCACACAATCTGTGTATTAATTTAGCAACTATTTCCTCTGAGATTAGGCCATCTGGTTCTCCACTAATCTGGCTGGAAGTGAGAGCAGAACAACGCCCTAAAGATAGGTACGAACTCACTGGAGTCTCCAGTTCCATGTGTGAGGTTTTGAAGCATCATCCTTTTTGAACTCTGCTTAAATAATCTGCCTTGATTTTCACATTACATTTGACAGTGACAAAGCTGCTTCAACACTATTTCATGTGCTGTAATACGGGTCGATGTGAAAGGCGCTTTATAAATACAAGGACATCTTTCTTTCTCGAACCTTTGCCCTGATTATTCATCTCTAAACTCATGGAAATGTATCCTTCCCAACCAATCGATATCTTATGAATGTTCAAAGTTTGTGCGAAGATTTGTAGCTCGGGTGCTCATTGCTGTGGTTCTGTTCGCCGAGCTGGAATTTTTGTTGCAAACGTTTCGTCCCCTGGCTAGGCCACATCATTCGTGCTTGGGAGCCTCCTGCGAAGCGCTTTTTTGATGTTTCCTCCGGTGTTTATAGTGGTCTGTCCCTGCCGCTTCCGGTTGTCAGTTTCAGCTGTCCACTGTAGTGGTTGGTATATTGGGTTCAGGTCGATGTGTTTGTTGATGGAGTTTGTGGATGAATGCCATGCCTCTAGGAATTCCCTGGCTGTTCTCTGTCTGGCTTGCCCTAAATTGGGAGTGTTGTCCCAGTCGAAGTCATGTTGCTTGCTGTCTGCGTGTGTGGCTGCTGAGGATAGCTGGTCGTGTCGTTTCGTGGCTAGTTGATGTTCATGTATGCGGATTGTTAGCTGTCTTCCTGTTTGTCCTATATAGTGTTTTGTGCAGTCCTTGCAAGGTATTTTGTACACTACATTAGTTTTGCTCATGTTGGGTATCGGGTCCTATGAATGTGTGTTGTTCAATTCAAACTTCCATCAGCTTCTTCGGTTCTGATCAAATACAGGGGACAGAAATAGATTGGGGTCATGGTACTGACAGGTCAACTCAAAAACTCTCCTTTCCTGTTGGAGTCCACAATTCACTGAGAAATATCCAACACTCCCCAGGGCCATGTAGTCATGACCACATGGTGAAGGCACAAGCTCGAATTATGCTACGTCGGTTTCCAAAGGTGATCGAATTCAATTGCCATCCTGCCGAAACAGTTATCTCTCAAACTCGAGAAAACCCCACTTAGCAAAGCCCTTTTTCACAGATTCGGCCATTTGCTGACATTCAGGAAACTCGACTTCTAAATCAGAAAAAATACCAGGCTCACATCGTAGCTCTGATTTTCTTAGCACAGTTACTGCGAGACCTACTGAGTTTCTGCATTATTCTCTATTAATTCTACACAAATGATATTTTTCATTAAATACCTTCAATCCCGGTCCTCTGGTAACTAAACCTGGTCAGTAGCAATGCTCCCTCCTGAACATTAAGGTGCCCATCCCACTGTTCCCTCCCCCATCATTTAAAACAGCCTCAGGAAATCTCCAGTTAAACTTCTTTGCTCCAAAGAGAACATTCCCAGCCTCGGCAATCCCTCCACAAAAAGGGATTTCTCATCCATGGACATGGTGCAAGCCGCAGGATTGTGAAGCGATTTTTGGAAAAGATTGTCATTTGGCAGGCGGTAAATGTCAAGGAATCAAAATAGAAAACCAGTCTCCACCTTTGGGCATCTTCAGAAACTCTTTGGGAAGCGGAATCAGAGGAGAATGAAGGGTGAACTGACAGGCTGAGCACAGACAGTCAAGACAACTTCATCTTTAAGAGGCCTGGACATTGACTTTGATGCTCTCTGGGCATGAACTGATCTGAGACATTGAAAGGATTCTCATTACGACACTTCTGCAAATGAAAGCTCATCTCAGCTCTGGGACAAATGAGAAAGCTCAAGACCAGACACGACACTGAAAGGCACGAAGGGAGACGGTCCTGGTTGTCGGAGAGCTGGTCCCCGGTGACATGGGTGTGTCTGCAGAGGGTGGAATAAGACTGTTCCCATGTCTCTACAATGAATGTCCCAGGCTTTGTTTTAGACAAGTAAAACTTATAGAGGGCAATTGTATTTTCAGGAGGGGCAGGCTGAAGTTTGAATTCGCTAACAGCGTGCTATAATGGTCAAGAAAATTTAGGATTCACCAGTTTCTGTGCCTTAATTGGTCAGTGTGTTCGGCTGCTCACTGCATGTTTAGTGTTTCGAGCCGACCGAGGGAGGGAGCGATCGCTGTAGACACTTTGTGCCTTTTCTTGCCTTGCAATTCCAGACTTTTAATGCGATCAGGAATATGTTGCCCGAACAGAAATTTTATTCGGAACATGAATAGGCGTTCTGCAAAGTGTTTACGACTAACGTAAAGGGCTGTGGATATGGGGGATCAGAAACAAAAGCATAAACTGATGGGAGAACTGGGAGGTTTCGCAATACCTATGGGGTAAAAGGAGTTCTGGAAAAGTTCTGAAATATTGTCTCTGATTCTCTCTCTACAGATGGTGCCTGACATGCTGAGTTGTTCCTGCAATTTCTGCTTTTGTTTTCAGCTGATTGTCCATTCCATATATTGGTGTAATTAAATCAGACCCAGCATGTACTGACATTTAAAACTTGCTAACGCTGTCGATATTGAATGAAAATAAACCCAACAATGATTGCATCTCCTTCAGCTCCATGCGATAGAGACCTCTAAAGAATTTATGGGGCCGTCATTCTGTAGTCATAGCTGAGTGTGTCAGATGATAGATTTGAAGTCTATTGGAACTTCCACATGTGGGTTCGAGTCTAACTGACTACGGCTGAAGACAGAAAGAACGCATTTGTTTCCCATCTTGTAGATTGCGATTCTAATCATGGCGGGAGAAACACTTAATCTAGGTTAGGAATGGTGCACTCACCGAACAGTTCAGACGCACACTTGAAAGGATAACTTTGTTTGAATCTGGGAGACGAGAACAATGCATACTTGAAGGGCTGAAACCCATGTTTGTGCTGGAGGCCTCTGTGTCCAGCTGCAGTGAGCTCGGTGTCTGGAGTGGCGGGGTAATATTTGCAAAATGTACCCAAACCATGAAGGGGTGGAACCGACTCTTTCCTGATCTGTATATCAGACAAGGTATCCACTGGGACATTGGGACTGGGGATAACTGGCAGTGTGCTCAATCTTGGGATCAGTCTCTGGGAGAATCAGGAAGATGAGATCCTAATGTTCCCTAACACAGACGTGTACAAGGCCATCGTTTCCCAATACCTTGTGTGTGACATTCCCTGGCCATGCATTCCAGGTAAAGACTGCCTTCACGATCTGTTTATGTTGTGTCAAACAGCTCATTGACTTCAGTGCTGGACGGTCAGAGCGATCTGGAAGTGACACCAGGACAGAAACTGAAAGAGATGCGACATCAAATTGTTTAGAGTTTGTTGTGTGTCAGTTGTTTTTTCGTTTTGAAAAGCTGCGGGTGCTGTCCTGTCAGATTTGCAGGAGCTGGAGGGATTGCGTCAGTGGGTTTTGAGAAATTAAAAGTTACACACGAGCAGTGAGTGTGGCTATTTCAGCTCAGTATCCATTTCATATTCCAGCCCACTGCAACAGTTCTGATTGTCTGGAGAAGGGTTTGTGTTCCAGCTAAAGCTGCCTTTTGTGGGAGAACCTTGTGCCCGTGAAGCAAATGGAGCCGGTATAATCCTGAGGCCGCTGTCCCTCTCGGGGATGTGTCTGTGTGTCTCTCTCTGTGGCTGGAAATCAGGATGAGACCCTCAAGGGTTATTCAACGCAGTGTGAACGTGTCAAACGTCAGTCCCATTGTTGTGTCATTTTGGATCGCAGGGTGAATCTCATTGACATTTGTTCCGGAAATATCAGAACACACAAGGTTATGGGCCAAAGCTAGAATCTGGGAATTGAACAGAAGGATGTTTATGAGCCACAAAGTCGATTGGCCCAATTGTCTTTTTCCGTGCTGTAAAAACTGGAAGGCGGAGAGAAATGATTTGCAGTGAAACTGATCAGAAATAAAAAGGTGAAGGCATTGTCATTGAGAACAGAGACGGCGATGTCTGTCGCCTTTTCTGGTGCTCCAGTGCTTAGGATTTGGTGATCTTACCAGCACGCCTCAGGTTCGATTCCAGGTCAAAGAATAGAAGTGTTCCCCTGCTCGTACATTGTGGTGACATAAAGACCAGATTGGCTTCGCGAATGCAGGGAATTAAGAAGCTCAGGAGATCGGAGAAAGAACGGCCAACAAAGTGCAATATTCTCAAAAATCAAGAAATGTAAGATCCTAGACATCTCAGAGGGTTTTGGCCTGAAGGAGATTGTGAAGGTATAATAAGTTTTCAGATGATTTTGAGGCCCCAGAAGTTAGCAACAAATCCCATTGCACTTCAGTCGATACATGTTGGATTTTATTTCCTTTTGATATTTATTTTCTATCTGCTGTTTCAAACAAATAAAATCCTACTTGATTATGTTTACTTTAAGGCAATTAGCGTTAGAAATTCTTTTATCTTTGGGACTATGTGATTCTGGGTGTTCGCATATACGTCTTTTATTGATTTATGGACTTTGTGTATGTGAATATGAATCTCTCTGGTTGTTTAAGTGGATGTTCAGTGCGAAGTGTCTATGTGAGTACGTGTGTTACGGTGATTGAGTGAGTGTGTATGTCTGTGGGTTTGTGTGCATCAGTGTATGTGACTGTGTACTTCAGTATACGTGGCAACAAATCAATCAAAGCGCACTAAATTATATATGAAACTCATTATAATGGAATAATGACTGAATAATGACAAAGGCAGAGGCATGATGGAGGGCGCTGGGCAAAATTGCCTGGGAAAGAAGCTGAACAGGAATGACATTGGAACAGCGATGTCAGGAGGTTTTGGGAATAATTCAGGAGACAAAGCAAACATTAAATCCTGAGAGAAAAAGAAGCATGGAACAGTGAGAATGAGGCTACAATGACTGACTCAGCAAGTCAGAGATTGATTAAAAGTAAACGAAAAAGCATACAATGTGGCTAAGGGCTGTGGGAAATCAGAGGATTTGGGATGTTTACAAAGATCAACGGAAGGCAACAAAATAGAAGTAATATAGCGGGGAAAACAAATATGAGTGGGTTAAGCTAGCTGGACTATTAAAGAAGACTGTTGGAGTATCTCTAGATTTATAACAGGTAAAGGAGAAAGAAATATGGGCATTGGACCACTGGAAAAAGACGCTGTAGATCAAGGGTTACTGACAGAATGCGGGAGAATGGGGTTGAGAAATATTTTATGATTGAATGACAGAGCAGACTCGATGGTCTGAATGACTTAATTTCTGCTCTAATGTCATATGTTCTACGGTCATCATTTATAAAAAACAAACTTTTCAAATAGCCATACTCATCCAATTTGGGCTTCTCGCCCGTTTTGAGATTTATCCTAAGTCACCATTGAGGTTGGTGCCTTCATCTCTTTGGGCGATAAGCTGTAGACTTCCCTTTGGAGCCGGACCACTCTCCTCTTTAAAACGGGTCCAAGATGCCTAGTTCTTTGAAAAAGCGTTTGGTCTCTTGCCTCTCATGTCTGCTTTCGTGATTCATTATATTGTCATTCTCTTTCCCACAAGGAATTTTTTTTGATATTGTAAGTTTAGAAAATAATGACTTGTTTTGTCTCAATCCACTTATATACACTCACAGCTCCATGTCACGTGGATCGAGCACACTGGAAGCACTGTCCACTTCTCTTCGCTATCTACGTGTGCACTCTTCTAGTCCCGTTCCATCTTGGGATATTACAGTGGAAGCACTGTACACACCTCACACCGCAAAATACTTTGGGATGACCGTCAAGGGAATATTAGTCACCCTTCGAATTCCAATTCACGGCGGGAAGAATTCACTTGCAGCAATATCCGATCTTCGACTATTATGAAAGCGATGAGAAAACGAGGGTAATGCAATGTTGGAATCGTGACCATTGCTGTACCAAGTAATGAGAAGTACAACGCACAGAATTTCGCCCTGTGTTGTGCCTCGGATCACCTGACCTACATTGGTCGCAATTGTTGTCATTCAGACATAATTAGTTTATATGCATTCTCTTTCCTTGACCAGTTGCTTTAAGAATGCTGTGAATAAATCTTGCTGCATTGAAGAGCGCCACTTGCGTGTTTCTCCTTTCTGATTGTGATTGGTGTGTCCCGTTTGCAGATTCAACTTGGAACCACGTGTGTCTGTGTGTGTGTGTGTGTGTGTGTGCGTGTGTGTGTGCGTGTGTGTGTGTGTGTGTGTGTGTTTTAGTGGGAGTGAGAAAGAGAGAGACGGGGAGTATTAACGAATATAAGGGTCTTCTGTCCTCCCTTCAACGGGTAGTTATTGTGATGATCTTAGCGGACAATAAAGAAAGCACTGATTATTCTTTCGTTACCCTGATGCTTATGCAACCCATCACTGCTGGAGAAGGAATGAGTGCAAGTTACTTTATTGAATGTGATTGTATCTCTCTGTATCCACAGAAAAAAATCAGATGAAGTGGTAGAGACCATCCAACACACTCAAATCCTGAGGTTATATACAGGTAAATCGAAGCTAAATATGTGTCTTAATCTGGTCAGGAATCTTCAAAACACGATCCTTATGCAATCATCAAGCACAGAGCTGAAATTTCCATTGAGTGTCTCTCATGATTTAGCCAACTTGATGTCCACCAAGGAGTTAGAATTAACTATGGATTATTTCTCATCTCTGGGAGACATCAGGTACAAACCAAATATATCTTTTCTAATTCCTCCAGGGTCTCTCTCCGCTCTGTTATAACAATCCCCTTTATCGCAGGGAACCACTCCAGAAAAGCTCTGTGTTCACCTTGTTCGAGCCTCATGCCCACTCTGAGACGAGAATCCAGTCACCATCGGTCGCTGCGTCCACAGCTGTTTGGAAACGAAGCTGCGCCCTTCATCGAATGAATCTCTACATCCCTTATCTCCTCCTTCATTGCTGCCCATGTTCCCTGCCACGTGTTGAAACACACTTTTGGTACGCCGTCCATAACTTAGATTCTGTGTGCAACATCAATTTGTTTCTCAATATCTTTGCCCAGTAAAACTGCCTGGAAAGTTTCATTTCCAGCAATTGATATAATTTTTTGTCACTGTCACTAAATATCTGCTCTCTATAGAGCTTACTAAGTTCAAACTGGGAGCAATGCCCCCCCCCCTTTCTGTTTCTATGAACATTATTTGAATCACATTCTTGTGGAAACAACATCCTTTTGTTGTCTGTGCCCCAGCCTTTGTGACCATTTGTCAGAAGAATGGAGGAAGGTGAACAAGGTCCCGTTTGCACAAGTACGACACTCTGAAACCTTTGCACTGCTAACCAATTGCAAGAAGCCTCTTGAGGAACTAGGTGAGAAAAAGGGTATCCCACTGCGAGACCCTTTTCGACCTCTGACTAAGCTGAGTAATTCCTGTTATTCGCACTTCACTTGTTTCAGCAGATCCAATACTCTCGGACCTCCCACTTTGTAAAACATCTGAACAAAACTCACTGCAATGCTCACTGCCTCTTGTCAGTGTCTAATTTCCAAATAAGACTCGGGAGGGTCGACACTGAGAGGGAGGTAGAGGATGTTAGAAAATGACAGGAACCGCCTTGACACCTTTTAACTCTGACACAGTTATCCCCACAGAATCATGCCTCACAACCAATTTCCCAGGCTCAGATATCAACGTCGTTGGAGATAACTTGTGACCATGGCAGAGACCAACCAAATGTGTTGGGAGCGACATATCTGTAAACAAAACAAGGAGGGACTAGCCCTGGAAGTCCCTAATGATGTCTTCAGTCTCTGCAGTCCACCGCTCTGAGAAACATAGATTCTTGATTTTTAGGGCTGTCACAGTTACGTGGAAAATGCAGGACTGTGGACGTCAAAACTTCTGGATCAGACATGATCTTATTAAATTGCAGAGCACGTTCGAGTGACTGAATGAACTGCTTCCGCTTCTGTTTTTTTATTTCTTCAAATCTCAAAGGGTCCTTATTGGCAACATAAATGTTCAGCGTTCTCCCAAGTGAAATTGATCTTGCATTTGTCCATTTCAATTAGGAGAGCGAGGAGTGTTAGAACCCAAAAGATTAAGAAGAGTTCGACAATGAATGGAAGAATTACTTTCACACAGTGAGTTGCTGACAGCTGATTGAAAACACACGGAACACAGTTTAATTGCTTTAGCACGACTTACGTGAGAGTATGGCGTAGACTTGACGGTGAAGAAATGAGGTGAATGGTCTGCTAAGTTTCGGATAGTGGTTCAGACTGAGTGCATGAATGTTTTGTGTCTCATGGCTAGATTTTCCTCCCTATGTTTGATTGTTCAACAAATTTAACCATTCGTGTGATGGGATATGATAACAATGTTTTCAGCTGCTCTCGAAACCTTCTCTGGCTCACAGCATAAATGCAGGTATTGGTGCAACAACTCATGAGCTGCATCATGAATCCAATCTCACGTACAAACCGGTGCAGGTATACAGACCTGTATCCTAAACTGAACATTCGGTACCAGGTGAAGTACAGCATTGACATGGACCACAGCAGGATGAAATTCCCTGAGATCAGAAATAATAGAATGCTAGATTTCCTTCGGATCTCCAATTCTGGCTTTCTCCGACCCTCAACACCTTTATGAAGGCAAAGTCTCCTGTGAGTTCTGTTGGCCACAATGATATGTTTCACCGAGAAAGCATTCAGTAGCAGTATCAGAATGAATGCTATGCCAGGAGTTAGGTGATGAAGAAATTCTACTGAAGTCCAAACCTTGGATAGCAGAACTTCCTTTGTTATTCCACAAAACCAAGGGTTATTCATTATCAAGTATTGACTCGTTAACATGAAATACCAGAAAACGTTCTTGATGCAGCTAAGCACAGTCACTGCTCCCAAAGACACAGCTGCTGTTTTCTCCCTGCAATATTTCCCTTTTAACTTCGGGCAACAAATGGCCACAAAGCGATCAAAGGTGAAAGCAACGGTGAACCAGACAGAGCAGTCAATGGCTGCATAAAGCAAGACAGCGTGGATATTACACACGGGGACATCCCTCAGAAAAATAAAATTCTTCCGAAAAACAATTGGAATGTGTCGCATGACAAGATCGACGATAATGACGAGCAGATCAGCTGCTGCCATGGCCACCAGATAGCGCCGAACAGATTTTGAAAGACCAGATGCAAGCCGGGAAAAAATCACAATTGTCAAAACGTTCGCTTAAAAGGGAAATAGGCAAGGAATTAGTCTATCAGACGACAGGAAAAGCTAGAAATCTAGCTTACATATTTATTAGTAATTTAAAGAATGTTCCACGGATCAATAAATTTATTGCCACCCAAGTTAACAGGATTGTAAAGAAGTCATATTGCATGTTGGCTTTCATTAGCAAGGGGATACAGTTTAAGTGCTACGAGATTAGGCTGCAGTTCTTTGAACCCTGGGTTGCACCATATTTGGAATAGTGTATTCAGTTTTGGTCACATCATCAACGAATGATGAGGAAGCTTTCGAAGGTTGCAGAGGGGTCTTACCACGATGCTGTCCGGATTGGAGAGCAAGTCTTATGAAGAAATGTTGCGGAAGTTAGGGCTTTTTTCTCATTGAAGCGAAGTAGGGTAAGAGATACATTGATACATGTGTACAAGACGATGAGAGATATGGAAAACGTGGTTAGCCAGACACTTAACCACAGGAGAGAAATGTCTATCACGAGGGGGGCATATGTTTTTCGGTGACTGGAGGATGGTACAGAGTGCGTGTCAGAGGTAGTTTCTTAACACAGAGATTGGTGCACGCGTGGAATGCACTGCCAGCAGTGTTAGTGGCGTCAGATACCTCAGGGACATTTAGCGACTCTTGAATATGCACATGGATGATAGTAAAATTAAGGGTGTGTACATTAGTTTAATCTTAGAGTAGGATAAAAGTTTGACACAACATCGGGGGCTGAAATGTCTGTGCCATGCCATACAGCTCTGTGTACTATCTTCTATGTTCGAACATCATTTTGGTTGAAATCGAGGCACTAGTTTCATTGCTGACCCTCTCCTGCACTTCAATATAAAGAGAAGCTGGTGCAATATTTAATATAAAAATATTAGAATTCTGGTTACAATGAGGAAATGGGATTATGTAATTTAAGTGCCCTAAGGTAATGTCCGATAATGTGTCCATGTTCCTTCTGAGGATCGAATCACTAAGTCACAGATTTCCGAAATTGTGAATCAGATCAACAAATATCCAATCCCTCCCCCATCAGCGTTCAGTCGCAGCAGTATTTGCTATCTACAAGATGCACTACAGAAATTCAACAAAAATCCTGAGACAGCACCCTCTAAAACATCTCACACTTCCATCTACAAGGACGTGGGCAGCATATACTTAGGAATACTACCACCTACAAGTTCCCCTCCATTCCAGTTACCAACCTGACTTGGAAAATACCGTCGGTCCTTCACAGTAGTTGGCTCAAACTATGGAAATTCCCTCCCTACCGGCGTTGTGGTCAAACCACAGCAAGTAGACTGCAGCGATTCAGGAAAGCAGCTCTCTACACCCTCATTAAGGGGTAATAGGGATGGATTGCCAATGTTGGCCAGACCGCGACGCACAAATCACACAAACGACAAAAAAAACGCTGCATGGAAGAAAGTATTCCATGCTGAATCTCCCTGCCACCTCTCTCTCTCTCTTTCTCTTTCTCTCTCCTGTAAAGGCCCCAGACCCTAATTTTTCCAATTCGTTTGAGCTGGTGATTATTATGGATTTTCCAGGAGTGATGCAGTTGATCAAAAACCCTCGGCTTTGAAAAATACAAGATGTATTTACACAGTACCGAATGAAACACAAAAAAAGAGAACAGATTACAGAATTCCTTAAACTGTGCGAAAACCCAGCACACTGCCACCCCCACCCCCCTCCGCCCACACACACACTTAATTATGCTGTTCTGAGTTCCTACTAAGATCCCCATAAACACCCTTAGTTCTTAGGTAGGAGAAAGAGGGTGGTGGTGGAGGATTGCTTTCAGCCTAGAGGCCTGTGACTAGTGGAGTGCCACAAGGTTCAGCGCTGGAATCACTACTTTTCGTCATTTATACAAATGCTTTGTATTTGAACACAGGATGTATTGTTCGTAAGTTTGAAGATGACACCAAAACTGGAGGTGTACAGCAGACAGCGAAGAAGGTTACCTCACAGTTCAACGCGTCTTGTTTAAATTGGCATATGGGCTGAGGAGTGGAAGGTGGAATTTAATTGAGAAGAATGTGGTGTGTTGCATTTTCGAGAAGCAAATCTTCGCAGGAGATATACAGTTAATGGAAAATTCCCAGGGAGTGTTGCTGAACAAAAATTCCTTGGAGAGCAGGCCCATAGTTTTGGAAGTAGGCGTTGTAGTTAGAAAAGATAGTGAAGATGGCATTAATATGCTTTCCTTTATTGGTCAGAATATTAAGTATCAGTTTTGGGAAATCATATTGCGGCTGTGCAGGACGTTGGTTCGGACACTTTTTGAATATTGCAGGCAATTCTGTTGTTCTGCCAATAAGAAGAATGTTGGGAAAGTTGAAAATGTTCAGAGAAGATTTTCAAGGTTGTTTCAAGGGTTCGAGGATTTGAGCTCGAGGGAGAGGCTGAATAGATTCGGGCTGTTTTTTGCTGGAGCATCGGATGCTGAGGTGTGAACTTCTACTGGTGAATAAAATCAAAAGCAGCATGGACAGGATGAATAGACAAACACTTTTCCCTGTGGTGGAGGAGTTCAGAATCAGAGAGCATAGATTTAGCGTGAGAGGGGACGACATAAAATTGATGTAAAGGGAACAGTTTTCACCCCGAATGCTGTATGCGTATGAAATGAGCTACTGGATAAAGCAATAGAGATTGGTACAATTTCAGCATTTAAAAAGCGTGATTACTTGAATAGAAGGTTTTAAAGGGATGTGCGCCATGATCTGGCGAATGAGACTGGAGTATCTCAGGATATCTGTTTGGCACGGATGAGTTGGAAAGAAGTGACTGTTTCCGTGCTGTACATCTCTCTGACTGATTCAAAGCTGCAACATGGGTGTCTCTGACTGAACGAAGCACTTTGCGTATCTATTGTTTCCCCTTGAGAAAATAGTGCTGAATTGAATTCTAGAATTGTCACAGTTAGTTTTGTTGTGGGAACGCCCTGCTATTAGGGAGGAAGTTACAAGGTATGAGCTATGGGGAACTGGAGGAACCATGCTATATTTTAAAATAGGAATGTTGAGTGACTCGGAGGTGACCTTGCAGGTGGAGGTATTGACATATAGCTGCTACCCTCATCCTTCCTGATTGAAGCGTTTGTGCCTGGGGATGATTCTGTCTGAGGATCATTGGCAAATTCGTGCCCTGCATTTTATAGATGCTACACGCTGCTGCCATTGACCGTTACTGCTGGAGCAATGGACGTGTTCTCGAAAGAAGGCTGGTTTGCTTTGCGTGGTACGGAGCTTAGCGAGTTTTTTTTGGAGTTACGTCAATCCAAGCAAGTAGAGAGTGTGACATCACACTCCTGACTTGCGCTTTGTCGACGAAAGTCAGAGGTGAGTTACTCACTGCTGGATTTCCCGCTGATAGCGTGCTCTTGAAGCCAATATTTTGATATGTCGAATTGAGTTATTGCACAGCGTTGTTACTGAGTGTAGAGTTGAGAATAAATGGCGGAGCAGGCCTGAAGGTCCGAGAAGACTACTCTTGATTCTTGCTCATAGGTTTTATTGGGTCTCTTATAATTGATGGAAGTTTTCAGAGAGAGAGCACAGATTGCCAAGCTACTGAACATTAGGAATAGCAAGAGCTAATACGTTGGTTGGGTATGTGGGGACAGTTGGTTACAAGTGAGCCCTTCTGAGAAACGAGTTACCTACTGCTTGCGGCAGGATAATGAGTTATCCTACATTAGCCAGAGGCAAGAATAGAGACAAAGACATTAATTCTAAACCAGCGCCCACTGCGTTTCCACATTTCTACGGGATATACATGAGGGCAGTGGAGCATTCTCTACTGTAATAGTTAAATATACTCCCTGCACCACATCTAAACTCCTGAACCAACTGATGTACATTTGATTTAAATTTATGATAACTTTCATTTGGAAGGTGCGAAGCCAAGACCCATTAAAACCGCTTTAAAATAAACACACACCAGAAACCGTGGAAGTCAAACCAATGATCACAAACCAATGGACAAGTACAGAAACTCTAGATTTAAAATCATACACTTACACTATCCCTGTCATCTTGCATCTCCCTGGACCCTATGAGAAACTAGAATGACAAATCCACCTGAACAACATATCTTTGGACTGTGTGACGAAAAGGGGGCGGCACGGTAGCTCAGTGGCTGGCACTGCTGCCTCTCAGCACCAGGCACTCCTGTTCAATTCCCGCCTCGAGCAACTGTCTGTGTGGAGTTTGCACATCCCCCCCCACCCCCCCCCCCCCCCGCCCCCCGTGTCTGCGTGGGTTTCCTCCGGATACTCCGGTTTCCTCCCACAGTACAACGATGTGCATGCCAAATGAATTGGCCATGATAAATTGCCCGTCGTGATAGATGCATCAGTCAGGGGGAAATGTAGGGGAATGGGTCATGGTGGGTTGCTCTTTGGAGGGTCGGTGCGGACTTGTTGGGCCGAAGGGCCTGTTTCCACACTGCAGGGAAACTAATCTAATCAAACAGGGAACACATGCACACTCCACGGAGACAGTTTCCAAAGGTGAAATCGAACGCGGATCCCTTGTGCTATGCGACAGCTGTGCTAACCACTTAGCACTCTGACGTTCCACTGTTGTGGAGAGGAATGTGTTGTTATGAAAATGTTTAGGTGCACCCAAAAACTGACATAATCACTGGAAAAATGTCAACATTTGCAGAACCCAAGGTGAAGGAACAATGTGGTTAGGAGAACATAGGATGGATGACGAAATATTCATGCACTTTAAGATGGTACAGCAGAACTGCCAATGAGCAATATCTTCTTCAGATATTAACTCCAGGGTCGCTATCAAGGGATTACGAATTTTGGATTGACTGTACTCATTAGTAAGGCTTCATGCAGTGCAGGATCTATGGCTTTGGTGATGAGCTAAATCATGGGGTCGTCAACAGGATTGGCGTTGTGAAGGGCACGGAATCTGGATTTGCTTTGCATTTGTAAACGAAAATAATGTTTTTCAAAACAAAAAAGTTCGCCGGAGAAACTCAGCATGTCTAGCAACATCTGAAGAGAAAAGGATCATTGGGAGGCAGAGGTGATGTTTGTGGAAATTGTTAAATCTTCCAGCAATTGGCAAAGTCAATACATACTGTGGTGACTTAGTTCAAAACGACTGGTGCCAAAAGAGAGCATAATACATTAAGACAGCTTTTGCCGGTTAGAAGTTGAACAGTTTAACATGTTAGGCAGCAATGTAGTCAGTGTAGATGATTCCAGAAAATTACATCGAGATATTAAGAGACTAAGTCAATGGAGAGAATTGTGACTAATGGATTTCAACGTAAGCAAAGGTGAGATTATCCATTTTTAATGGATAAAGGATAGACGTGGGACCTTAAAACGTGGCGTGAAGTTACAAAGATACTTGGGTGTTCAATTGCATAGAGCTTTAAAACGACAGGAACAGATGCAGGAACCAATCAGAAGAGTTAGGAAAATGCTAACCTTCATATGTTGAGGACGGGAATACAAAGATGTCGCTGTTATGCTGTGGATATATAAAACACTGGATATACTTCTCATTAAGTAATGTGAATCGATCTGTTCACCACACCTTGGGCTATGTTGGGCTTTGGATTCGGAATGGT
This sequence comes from Chiloscyllium plagiosum, assembly GCF_037043375.1. Classification (NCBI taxonomy): domain Eukaryota; kingdom Metazoa; phylum Chordata; class Chondrichthyes; order Orectolobiformes; family Hemiscylliidae; genus Chiloscyllium; species Chiloscyllium plagiosum. Next base: position 17,977,435 of record NW_028270179.1, on the reverse strand, counting down.
TCTACTGACGGGGTGAGTGGGGGTTGGGGCTGGGGAACGGTCCAAAGTTTAGAGGTATGGGGATAAATTATCAGAAGTTAATATACGTCAAACTAGTTTCTTCGAGAACGCAGGTTAAGGGATCATCTGTTGGAAGCCATCTAGATAATAACATGATTGACAAAGCCAAACGATTTCAATTGTGTGAGCATTCTGGAACTAGGGCCACACTCTAAGAATTAAGGCCAGCCTGTTCATGAGAAATGATAGGAAGCAGTGGAATCATTTTCCAGTAAAGACAGTAGATGCTGGATCAAATATTGATTTTAGATCTTAGATAATCGTTTTTTAAGGAAGGGGCTTGGGTGAAAGGCAGATGTATGGAGTTATGACACAGACCGTCGCAAATTCATTGAATGACGAAACACGTCCTATGCGCTGAATGGTCTATTGCTCTTCTGATGTTCATATATGCCTCTATGGGTGAGGGAGGGGGAGGGGAAACAGAAATGCTTGATTCCTGATGCCCCAAAATCTGAAATACAGAATGAATAGTTTGACACACAGACTTACCAGGTACACCCAAAATCGAAAGAAAGGGATAGAAAATGTGTTGGACTATCTGAAGAGACAAATTAATTCGGGATGCTAATGGTATTCTGTCATAATTTGCAGAGAGATAGTCATATTCCGATGAAAAACCTTTCCCCATTATTGTAGCCTTCTGATTGCAACTTTTCAAATTCGGACTGAATTTCTCCTGCATCAGGTCTCACTGCAGCTGATAATTCCTCTCCGTAGCAGTGGCTGTTCTCTCTCTGGAAATGTATCAACAGGGTTGCAGTCTTAATCGAGAGAGGGAAATCTACAGGGACTCCATTCAGTGCCACCGAGACTGGCAACAGGTGCAGACAAATACACTAATTAAGATGATGTGAAGGCCCTTAGTGACAGTCAACAAGGGACATTTAACCAATTATAAATCAACACATTTTCACGGCAATAGGTTTGTATCTTCATCAATCTGAATGAGAATTAGGAAGTTTCTGAAATCAAGAATGGACCTTTCAAATTCGAACAATTATTAACGGACAAGATGTTGTTGTGATGATCCACACGTCAGAAAACGTACGCCCAATTTGCACAACAGTGCAGTGATGTGTAGTGAGGGCAGTGCTTCGGGCATGACTGGAACAGGAATTGCTCGCCTATCGAGCAGAAAGCATATACAATTGTTCTGTTCTCAACGTTTTCAATAAAATTGCTATTTATTCTTACTCCCAATTATTGCCACTCATGCTGCTTACATGCTGTGGAAGTGGCAGTCGCCTGGTACTCCAGCAGGCACTCCAATGCCAATAGGCACTTGCAAGAATATATAAGTTAGGGAAAAGTGGAGGCCAATCAGTCGCCGGTGTCTGAGCCATCAGTTGATCCGATCATTTCTGATCTTATTTTGACCTCAAGTCCAATTTGCTGGTCGAGTTGCATTACCATTCATTCCATTCTAAATTAGAAGTCAGTCTCACCGCTGAATAAATGTGATCATTGTCCTGACATCTATTTCGATCTGTGGGAGTGAAATCTACAGGCATTTGACCCTGTGAGGGATACAATTCCTCCTTATATTTGTGTTAAACCTGCAACTCATTGTGATAAAGCAATGTAGACTACCCCCATTTTTCGAAATATCCTGCCCATCCCATAAATGTACTTTCCCTTTTATTGATCTTATATTCCTTGATAAGATCTCTTCTCGTATTTCTGAACCCCAGGGCGAACAGGCCCAAACTGCTCAATCTCTCTTCATAAACTAAACCACTTATCTCTGTCATTAAAACGTCACATTAAGCAAGACGACAGAATGGAATGAATCCAGCTATCATGGAGTTTTTTTTTTCAATACTGTAGAAGTTGACAGAGCTGTGGGCTTGGTGGAATTTTTAATTTCGGTATATTATTAATGCAAGATGCTGCCATTGGATGATGTGTGGATGGGTGATGTGAGGACACATGTTTGTTGCTCCTGGAGAACGCAGTCTAAGGATATTTAATCAGAAAACACAAAATGGTGGTCAAATGTTTGAAATGGTCGAGAACTGAAATTGATATATTTTTATTCGTAAATTAATTGAGAGTTTACAGCAACAAAAGGCACTGACATTGCTAAGATACGAATTGGCCCAAATCTAATTAAGGTGCAGGATAGATTTAAAGAACAGAATCTCTTTCTCCTTTTGCTCAGAATTTGCGATAGATTGTTCAATGATAAGCCTAACCATTTGGCACAAAATGCCTCGTGTGCACTTTGCCATTGTCAGCGATTAGCACAGGGTAGGCGAGGAATGCACTGCTGTTGATTCTTGAAGCACCTCCCCTGATGCAACCTCTCATCGTCGAAGAGCATGTGGTTATGGTCTCATTCGGAAGTATAACCAATCTCTCAGTTACCAATCTTAGTGACAGGACCAGGCCATTTGGTTCCTCGAATATGCTCCACCACACGAGTTGGTAATGGATGCTGAGGCAGGATTTTAACTCTGTCTGAGCACTTTGTCCTACGCCAGAACCCCACCCTGTCAAAACAAGATTTTCTTCCCCTTGGAAGCCATCCCGACTGATCCTTGTCACCAGGTGTATGAAGTCGGGGGCAAGCGTGGGGAAGGAAGTGCGGAGGGTTGCAGAAATCTACTCTTCGCTGTGTGTATCTATGATTTAAGATAATAGAAGTCCTCTGAGTTGTCTCGTTGGAGCCTGACTGTCTAATGTTCATTGATTCCAATCTCTCCTTTCAGATGAATAATTCGAATTTTCCAATGGATTGACTGCCGTTAAAACAGTTTGGGCAGAAGACTGACATGAGGATGCTGCAGAATCCCAGGTTGTAGGAGACTACAAATGAATTTCACTGGATATTTAATGTTTTTCTGGGCATTTCCTATTGCCTGGGATTCTTCCAATGTTTCAATTGAATTCGTAGGCTGGTCCCAATGAAGTTATAAATAGATGTTCCCTGGGATATGGATACCAGAATTATATACAGTGCTCCCCGCGTGGGTTTAAGTGATGTGTAGGCTGAAGGGAACTGTGCACAGAGCAGCCAGTGTGACGTTATCTGAAGGATATAAAGAGAGGATTTGTGCACCGTATTTGCAGTATAGTCTGATTGATCGATGGCTATGAAGCAGCCTCTGTCTCCGGATTTACAGCTGTTGTATCCGCCGAAGCACGGGCTGAAATTGGTTGGGGGGGGTGGGGCGGAGGCCGTGGCCAGTTTTGTGAGTTTCATGGAGACGACACCTAATTAAGTTGTATGAGAGGACACTTTCGCCAAGCCTACGGAGTCCCATAACTTTACCGAGTCAGCATAGCAAATCACAGCATTGACCATAATCTGAGATCTGCCTCCCCTTTACCCACTGCAGAAGATTGAGTGGGGCTTTATAACAAAACTGAAGAAAAAATCGGACTTTTCCATGATCAACGCTGAGGGAGTTGCACGTGATCGAACGGTCAGCGCTGATGAAGTAATGCACTGTCAGATTGTCAGTGCTGAGGAGATTTGCATGGTCTGAGGATCAGGGCTGAAGGAACACTGTATTACCGGAGGCTCAGTGCTGAGGGAGCACCACACTTTCGGAGGTTTGGTGCTGAGTGATCGGCACTGTCGGAGAGTCCATACTGACTAAGCTACATATTGTCGAAGGGTTACTGCTTCGAGAGATCTGCACGATTGGAGGCTTCGAACAAGACGATGAGATGATTAGAAGAGAACAAAATGAATTTTGATCTGACAGTTCGGAAAGGGTGGGGGCTTTCATATTGGAAAGACTGAGATCGTCATGCAATAGCTGGAGCTTTGCTGTGCTATTGACATTTGGGTTCACGTTTATAACTCGCCTTTTGCTATTTTCCTACTGTGCAGCACTTACTGAACTATTTCTATTTGTTGCGAATTAAACCCTAGTTCCTCCAGCAAGACTCAGGCGTTGGGCACAGTTCAGCAAATACATGCCTTTCAGCTCTCGAGGTTTTGCCGACCTTCTATCCTACTACAAGATCAAACTAACCTATATTTCACTATCGTCCATGGGCCTATCCAAGAGTAGCTCAAATGTGCCGAATGCGTCTGACTCTACCACGCACTCACAATTCTCTGTGTACAGATCTGACCCCTGCAGCATCCTAAATCCTGTTCCACTCACGTTTAAATTCTGTCCCATTGTGATAGACATTCCTGCCCTGAGAAAATAAACGTCTTTGAAAATCCAGTCTATCTATGCTGCTGAACATTGTGTACCCCTCCATAAAGTCACCGTTCATCCATTCTCTCTCCAATGGGTAAACATCGAGTGCCCTAACCTTTCCTCAATACAAATGCCCCCCACTCCAGGCAACATTCTGATATTTCTCAAGTAAACTTCCTTCTTGCCCTTCACTAGATGCTCCTCAAAACCTGTCACCCAGTTCTTCTTCAATCTCCCAACCCTTCCTTGCCTCAGTTGGGCAAACCAATCCAGCTAGTGCGACTGAAACAACATCCACGTTTCAGTTATGCATTTCCCTGAGAACGCCTGTTCCTAATTGGGTGTTCTAGTTCCTGCCTAAAGACATTGTGATTTCCCTCTCCCAATTAAATATTTTCGCCAGACCCTCTGCACGTAACACTATGACTATAGTAAGATAAGTAAGTTGTGATCACTGTCACCAAAACGCTCTCCCAGTGAGAGCTGTTACTTGGCCTGTTTCCCAGTTATCCACATATGTGAAGACGATGAACTATGTTTGTTGAATTAAAATGCAGTTATTTCAATGCAAGAGGACTGACAGGTAAGTCTAATGAGCTCAGGGCGTGGATACGTAACGTGACAGAGATTATAACCATGACAGAGAGATGGCAAAGAACGGGACAGAACTGGCGTATTTTGTGCCAGGGTGTCGGTGCTTTAAGCTGGTCAGATGAAGTGAAAGGAGGGAAGGAGATTTGTTTTTTTTATTAAGGCGAGTATCACAGCAGTAGTCAGCGATAGAAAAAGTAAAGCATCATCTAGTGAAGCTTTGTGGGTGCGGCTAACAAATAAAAGGGGGATAGTGGCGTTACTGGGTTTTATTCTACAGGACCCCCTAAATGTCAACAAGAATTAGAGGAGCAAATATGCAATGAGAATGGACAGACTTGAAGGATCAATAGAGTTTCATAGCAGGGGGTATCAAATTTCCGAATATAGACTGGGACAGCCAGTGCATTCAAGGCTTAGGTGGAATGGAACTTTTAAGTGCGTTCAGGAAAGTTTCCTTCAGCAATATCCAGAGGATCCTTAACGGAAAGTGGCAAAATTCGACTTAATCTTGGGAAACAGATTAGGACAAGTAACGGAAATGACAATAGGGGAGTACATTGCGACCAGTGACGATAGTTCTCTCAATTTTAAGATAGGTATTTGGAGGGACAAAACTGGTTAACAGGTTCAAGTTCGAAATCGGGAAGTGCGAATTTTGATGGAAGAAGACAGGAGCTTGCACGACTTGATTTGAGTAGTTTGTTTGCAAGCACATGATTTCAGACAGGTGAGAGGACATTAAATGTAAGGTAGTTGGAGTTCAAGGTCTATATGCCCCTGTGTCGGTGAAATGCAAGGTTGGCAGTAATAGGGAAATCTGGATGTTATGAGAAATTGAGGCTTTGAAGAAAATTTAGAAGCAGTCCTGTCTTAGGCACAGGTAGCTGCGATGACCATAATTTCTGAACATACTGGAAATGCTGGAGTTTAATGGTGCAGAATGTTAGGGGACAGAAAGCAAGCACGAGCTAGCGTTGGCTGAGAATAGTCAGGTGAATCAAAACAACAACTTTATGTATATTAAATGTAAAGGAAATAACTAAAGACAGAATGGGAGAGTGTAAGGATCGAAGTGGCCACTTATACGTAGAACTGCAAGGAATGGGACATAGTCTCAAAGAATATTTCTTCTCTGTGTTGGCCATGGAGAAAGAAATGTAGTTTTAGGCGTTTGGAAAAGTTCCTGGTCATATTTTGGTGACACTCCATATGATAGTATAAGAGGTGCTGCAAGAAATAAGATGTATTAAGGTGCATTAATCTCCTCTTTCCGATCAGACATGTCTAAGAGGACTAGCGAAGACTTTACGACCCACTGGCTGATATGTTTGCATCATTGTCTGCCACGGGAGAGATCCCAGAATTAGGGAATGTTGTGGCAATATACAAGAAGAGCTGCAAATAAAATCCTGGGAGAACTACAGACAGTGAGCTCAACAAATGTGGTGGATGAGGATAATCTCCAGTATCTGCAGTCCTCACCTTCGCCCTGCTCTGGAAGATTAGATTGCTTGGAATCTAGCTCAAGCTGGCCGTTTGGTATAAAATTGGCTTAATGTTGGAAGTAGAAGTGAAAGAATGCTTGTCAGTCTGGTGGCCTGTGACAAGTGGAGTGCCTCAGCGATCGGTCTTATGTCCAATACTGTTTGTTATCTTTATAAATTATTTGGATGAGAATGTAAAAAGACATGGTTAGGAAGTTTGCAGATGGCACTAAAATAGATGGTATCATGCACTATGAGGAAGGTTATAGAAAATTGCAGGAGGACATTGATATGCTGGGGAATTGGGCTGAGAAATGGCAAATCGCGTTTAATATAGGTATGTGTTAGCTGAAAAATCAAATCAATGTAGGTGAGTCATTAGATTAGATTACATTACAGCGTGGAAACTGGTCCTCCGGCCCAACAAGTCCACATCGACCTGCCGAAGCGCAACCCATCCATACCCCTACATTTACCCCTTACCTGACACTACGGGCAATTTAGCATGGCCAATTCACCTGACCCTGCACATCTTTGTGACTGTGGGAGGACACCGGAGCACCCGGAGGAAACCCACGCAGACTCGGGGAGAACGTGCAACCTCCACACAGTCAGTCGCCTGAGGCGGGAATTGAACCCGGGTCTCAGGTGCTGTGAGGCAGCAGTGCTAACCAATGTGCCACCATATGGAGTGGAGTGGAACAGAAGGATCTTGGAGGACCAGATCACGTTCCTCTGAAATCAGAGTCACAGGCAGACAGGGCAGTGTAGCGGGTTTTGACATGCTGGTCTGCAGAATAAATTCTATTATTTGTTGAATATAGGAAGTGATTATCAGATTCTGATAGTCAGGACTTCACGAAAGTCAGTAGAAGAGCCTGGAACTTGGGGTGCTGATACGCAGATCACTGAAGACAGACAGAATCTGTGTTTGCAAACAGCCAGGCGGTGTCTTCCTTGTTACAGCAACACTATCCAAATGCAAAGATATTTTCCAACAATTATTAATTCTAAAGACAGAGTGGATTCGGCCGATGGATTCTTCTCATTACCTTATACACGCTTTTCATAATCCTCTCAGATTCCACCATTCTAAAGAAAAACACTCCTAGATTGTCCAAAATGTCCCTCCAACTCAGACAATTGTGTCGTGGCAACATCTCTGTATATTGCTTCTGCACTCTTTCCAGTTTACTGACATTCTTTCTATAGTAAGGTGAACAAACCTGAACATAATAATCCCTGTGCAGCCTCACCAAAGTTTTGTACAACTGCAATATAACAGTCCAAACTCTGTCCTCAATGTCCTGTCTGATGAAGGCCAGGGTACCAAAAGACTTCTCAACTGCCCTCCCTACCTCTGCCTCTGCTTGCATAGAAATTAGGCAACTGAACGCTAAGATCCCTCTGTTGCAAAGGTCTCCTGAAGCCCCTGCCACTCACCAGGAAAATCCGACGTTGAATTTATTTCCAAAATACCAGACCTCACGCTTATCTATATTAAATTACATTTACCATTTTCCAGCCCACGTGTCCAGCTGATCAAAATCCTGCTGCAATTTCTGGTAATCTTCCACAGTATCGACGATACCATCTACCTCATTCTCATTAGCAAAGTTACTAATCATACCTTGATATTCTCATTCACATCATTGATATAGATAAGTAACATTAATGGGCTCAGCACCTGAGATATTCCACTACTTGCAAGCCTCCAGTCCAATAAGTATCCTTTTACTGTTACGCTCAGCTTCGTACCTTCAAGCCAATGTTGTGTCTCATTTGCCAGCTCACTCTGGATTCCATGTATGTTACCTTTCAGAGCATACTACAATGTGCAACCTGATCAAAATACTTACTGAAGTCCACATAGATTTGGTCTACCGCCCTGCTATCTTCAACCTTCCTGATCACTTCATCAAACAATTCTAACAAATTTGTGAAGCATGATCTCTCACTCACAAAGCTATGCGTACTGTTTGTAATAAAGCCCGCTCTTCCCAAGTACAGATGCATCTTATCCCTCAGAATCTTCTTAAGTAACATTCCGAACGCAGACGTTAAGCTTTCTTGATCCTAGTTCACTGTTTTCTTTTATTTGATGTCCTTATTAAGCAATGACACAACATTTGCTCTCCTCCAGTCTTCCATCGTCGCTCATGATGATACAAAAGTATCAGCTTCTTCCACCGCAATTTACTATCCAGCCTCTTGCATGGTTCTCGCAAATACCTATTCAAGAGCAGGAGACGTATCCACCTTCTACATACTAATACATCCAACACTTCCTTTACTGTGATATTGTCTGTACTGAAACTATCACTCTTAACTTCCTCAAGTACCCAAAACTTCATAGTTTACTCCATGGTGAACATAGACGAGAAACAGTCAGTGAGCACCTCGCCCGTCGGCTGTGCTTCTACACATATATGTTCCCTTTGGTCCTTGAAGGTTCCTATTCTCTCTCCAGTTATTCATTTTCCTTTAATATACTTAAAGTATCTCTCTATAATCACCTTAATCTTCTCAATCGAGGCTATCTCATCCCCGCTTTCTCCCCCTTCCTGATTACCTTGTTCAGTGAACTGCTATATTCGCTGCATATATCCAGGGATTCCTTTGTTCAAAACTGCCTGTACTTACTTCATGCCTTCTTCTTTTTTACAGGTCGAAGCCTCATTATCTCTTATCATCCTGTGTTCCGTATTTCAGCGAACGTTGCCCTTCAACCTCATAGGAACATGTTGCTATCTCACTGTTAAAGCTTTCATTTGCTAGAGATCTGTGTGGAGTTTGCACATTCTCTCCGGGTTTGCGTGGTTTTCCTCCGGGTGCACCGTTTCCTCCCATAGTCCAAAAATGTGCACGTCATGTGAATTGGCCATGCTAATTTGCCCATGATGTTAGATGTAGCAGAATGGGTCTGCGTGGTTTGGTCTTCAAAAGTTCAGTGTGGACGTGTTAGGCCAAAGGGCCTGTGTCTACTCTGTAAGTAATCTAATCTAATCTAATCTAATCTAATCTAATCTAATCTAATCTAATCTAATCTAATCTAATCTAATCTAATCTAATCTAATCTAATCTAATCTAATCTAACTTAATCTAATCTAATCTAATCCAATTTATCGCTGCAGACTCGTGTGCAATTCCTCCAAAATTCGCGTTGTTCCAACTTATACCTTGAACCCATAGACCAGATTTGACCGTAGCCTTAAGTATTCTAAAATTAATAGAACTGTGGTCACTGATACCAAAGTGCTCCCTCACTGACACCTGTGACACCTGTCCTGTTATAGTTCCCAATATGTTGACGTGTTTTGTTCCCTCCCGTGTATATACAGCTTCAGGATATCTTCCTGAACGCACTTAACAAATTTGACTCCAACTTAGCCCCTTACACACCGGCAGTTCCAATCTATGTTAGAAAATTTGAAATCCCCAACTCTGAAAACCCTATTGCTCCTGAAAGTCTCCTGAGTCTCGCTGCATATTTGTTCCTCGAATTATCGTTGAGTATTTGGGGACTTTGAATGCAATGTCAAGACGGTCAGCATCCCCTTCTTATTTCTCAGCTCTACAGAGTTGTATCAAATAGTGTTAACTGAACATGTTTGTTCAGAGATTGCGAACAATATTAGTCTCCATGGATCCTGTCCGTAATCTTGGGAAGTGCACACTTTGACTTAAAAAGTCTTCGCTTTTGATGTAATTTTGACATCATATGACTGGCAAGCTCGAATCCACCTCCAACTGATAACTGTGTGAGAGAGAGATAGGCGAGGTAAGAATCAAATAACAATGGAATAGAATGTTACTGCAATAGATTGGTACTTGAGATGGATGATGGTTCTTCAATAGCTCTTTGTGGATCGACCTTGCATAACTGAGGCTCATCGGATTTCATATGCAATCAGATTACATAGCATATTTATTATCCTATGTTAGCGATTGCTGGCATTCTTGGTAAGTTTCGCTTGCTAATTCCTGTTTGTCAAATTTACTTCCTGTAAAGATGCATAAATCTGATTCCCATGTCTACAGCTCCATTCATAAACTCTGATTCCTATCCAGTCGTGCCAGCAGCACAACAATACCACCACATCCCTCCATTTCCAAAACCGGCTGAAATTGAGAGAGCTCACCAACTGTGCCACCCTTTTGAACACATTTTCAATTAGAACGTCTTTCATCTCTATTGTCCAGACTGTTCAAAATGGGACCTCTGCGTTTGTAAACTGCACAAGATTGTCGTCTGTAAACTTGGAGGGTGCATGTTCCTATTTTGCATTTCGCCTCACCTCTCATGCGAGTTCCAAACCTGGATTAGGCAGAAACCATACAATCTTCCCTGCTCTAACTCCACTGGTTATAATATGCATCTTAGTTTAGAAATTTTCAATTTATTCATTTGAATTGGCTCCATGGTTTTCAATTCCGAATGAATTCCACTCTCCCCTCGACATATTACCGCCATTTTTATTCTTTCAAACTTATACCTAATTCCTAGTTTGATGTGACGTTTTTTTCTTCAAACCCTGCCATATCCACGATTTTAGCCGTGATTTTGTGAGCTTTATAGATGCTAGAATACATAATGCAGGGACAGAGGTTGTTCGAAGAAGGAGACAGACAGACAAACTAACTCAATATTTCCACATTCATGTTAAACCAATGGAGATCCCAAAATAGTCGCATCTATTGTTCCTGAATAATTGTTTCAATACAAACAGTCCCTGAAACTTAATATTAATAAATTCATTCAAAAGACAGAAAAACAAATGCAGATAAGGGACAAGTAAGGGGCTGCATGGTGGCTCAGTGGGAAGCCCTGGTGCTTCCCAGAATCAGGTTCGATTCAAGCTTTGGCCAGCTGTCTGCATGAAGTCTCCACATTCTCCCCAATTCTGAAAAACTTTGCTCTCGGTGCTCCGATTACCTTTCATGGGTCAAAGCTGTGTAGGTTAGGTGGAATGGACGTACTAAATTATCCATCGTGTCCAGCGAATGGAAAGCTATGTGGGTTCGTCCAGGAATGCAAGATTACAGGGTTAGAATAGGGTGTGGGATTGGATGGGTTACTTTTCAAAGAGTCGGTGTAGACTGAATCGAAAGAATGGCCTGCTAGCACACTGTCTATGAAATACATATTCGTACACACACACATACACACACACAAATACATACACACCTGTTGTTTTTCACGTACTCATGTGGACACCTCTCTTCCTTTTCCTACAAATGTTGCTTTGGGTCACCTTCTCAATTCACTCGCTCAAAGACAGCAACACTTCTGGCCATCTGGACGGTGTAGTACCATATGAGACAGGGACATTTCTCTGTGCTTTTTCCCTTTCTCTCCGACCCTGTCGGTCTCTATCTTCCTCCTTATGTCTCTCAGTCAATCTCTCTCTCTCTGTCTCTTTATCACTCCCTCCACCTCTCTCTCCACTTTTCTTTCCATCTTCATCTCTCGCATCCCTGTCTCTCCTGAAGAAGTTATCGTCATCCTTGCCCTCGCTTGACAATGACTGCCCTTCCTCCTCTCTTGTATCTTAACTCTTGCATATTGCCTTTGATCCTGGCTTCTTCCACTCAACCCCACTCCTCCTCTCACTCCTTGCCAATTCTCCCTCTTCGCTGCCAGCATTGGTCATTGCAAATCTCCTGTACTGAATCAACATGACAGTCAGTTCACTTTCTTCCTCCAGATGAGAAATGCTTCAATATATCTTATGATGTGTAAGCTCAGTGAGAATCCTCAATCCATGAAAAAAATATTTTTTTAACTTGCGACCCAGGGGTAACAGTTAAACTGAACTGTCATCACTGTCAAAACACAACAATGAATGACCCTAAAAGTGGTCAAATAGTTCCCCAACAAAGTTTGTCAAATAGCATTTAGTAGACACCAAGCTTCACAATTAAACAGAAATTTACAATTTATCACCGATACTGTAATATTTGCAGAAGAAAGCTTATAAATGCAGTCAAATTAAAGTCGTTGATTTAAACTCAGTCTTCTCTGATTATGAACTCAACTCTCTCTCACACAGACAGGCAGGTGCATTTAAATGATAAACTCAAAGAGAAAACAAAAGAGCTGCAATGTGCCTGTTTGTGAAGTGTATCATTGAAGAAAATCAGGTCTTCATAGAATCCTTCAAAAACATGTTGTTTTTGTGACACTAAAACTGCGTCTTGCTTGACATACAAATAGCCAGTCACTGCAAGCATCTTGTCGCATCATCTGAGGATTTTTCTTTTAATTTATTGTAAATGGCATGATTTTTCTTTCGGATCTTGTAACAATTCATTCAGGAGATAACATGCGAGAGAGTACAAAGTTCAGACACGTCTTCCCAATAAATAATTTCAAAACATGCACAGCCAAGAACAGTTGAGTCAATGGTCAATGATTGGCTGGTCAGGATTGCTCTGCCCTTGACGAACTAAAGTTACATTCAACGAGCTGTCAGAACTTAAGCATAACACATCCCTGCACTGAACTACTGACTGCGCAATTCCGACAATCAGGTTTTCAGAACTTTTTCCGAGTGTAAATGCGAATTTGGCTGTTCTTTCCATTTTAAAATATAGATATCCTGCCGTTTAAAGTTAGATTTTTTAGTTCAGGTCACAGTTTCAAACGGAAAATGAGAAAAAAATGACAAAATGACAATGATCGCAAAATTAGCCACTGACAAAGTGTAGAACCTCTAAATTATTTCTTTCTCTTTCTCGCAGTGAATTTACTGACGAAAGTCATCTTATCTCAAAACAAAAGTGGTCTATCCGAATGCATCATCTGTTATATATTTTTCATGAAGTGGTAGATCTCCTGGTCGTTATCTTTGAACTGATATTATGGCATATTCAAATTGTTTTCTGGGAAAAGGTTTATTTCATGAATTTCATCCTCAGCTCTAACATCCACGCAGTCATGCTTAATGCAGCCTCGGACTGTTCTGACTGGTTTATATTTCTTTTTCCATCAGATCGACTTCTGGCCAATTTTACCAGATGCCGTAATGTAGATATTTCAGGAAAAAAACTTGACAGATGTCAACCTTGGAAATGTGAATCTGCAAGCTTGTGCACAGAATGTATTCTGTTTATTATGTTAACGAGAAAGTATCATTTTAAGAACACTCGTTGCTTTTGTGTTGTATGATGGAAGGTTATTTGCTCTAGGATTTGGGGAGCTATTGACTTTCTTCAATACAGTCTAACCCAGGATTGCCCTTTGCACGGATTTTGCTTCTCAACATATTCACTGTCAGATATATTTTAATGACAAGCAGGGTCCACAGCAGATTCATGGCCGACAGTTGCAGGTCCAACCAAAAAGAACAAGAGATGGAGAGATGCTGTAACGTAAGCTGTAATGTAAGCTGCTCAAGTAAGCTGTTCAAGTTGTCCAAAAACGATGAAATTCGCTAAGACAGTACAGCTGGAACAAAATCTCATGTCTCCGAAACTCACTCCTGCACCAATGAGAGCGAACACTTCTTCTTTCCATCTTTACAATTGAGCGGAAACTTTCAGGGATCTGTGTACGTCGACGACGAAATTTCTCTGCTCATCGACTCTGCTAAGAGTTTTACCATTAGCCTAGTACTCTGTATTCCAGTTAATTCTTCCAAAGTGAATCACGTGACATTTTTTACTTTAAACTCAATTTGCCACCTCTCAGACCACCTCTGCACCTTATCTATGGCCCTCTTTAAGCTGGAATATCCTTCGGCAGCATCTGCACCAAAATTAGTGGCGTCCGCAAAATTATTCACTTATGCTTCTCCTGCCTCATCCAGATCATTTATTACAGTGGCCTAAAAGTTGACGCTTGTGGTGAACCACCAATAACTGAACTCCAGGAGGAACACTTCCCATCAACCGCCACACTCTGCCTTCTCTCATCAAGCCAATGTCTGATCCAAACCGCTAAATCAACCTCAATACGATACCTCTGTATTTTCTGCAATAGCCGACAGTGGAGAACCTTATTAAACGTTCACTGAAGTCCATAAACAGCTCACCGACCGGTCTCCCCTTATCCACGTGTTTGGTCAACTTCGCAATGGACTCAATAATATTTATGATGCTTGACCTACCTTTCCCAAAAACGTGTTGACTATCCGTAATCAAATTGTTCCTTTCCAGATGATTATAACGCTTATTTCATAAAATCATTTCCAACACTTCACACACAACTGAAATAAGGCTCAATGGTCTATAATTACCAAGGCTGTCCCTACTCTCCTTCCTGAACAATAGTACAACATTGGTATTCCAGTTTCCTGGCACTGTTTTGAAGACAGTGATGACATAAAGCTCAAAGCCAAAAGTTCACGAATCTCCGGTATACCATCTCAGGGACACCTACAATTAGTCCCTTCCGGTCCAAGGGACATATCTATGTTTACCCTCTCCATAATTGATAACAACTCCTGATTATGAATCTCAATCCCTTATAGTCTTTGAGCTTGTATATCCGTATTCTCTTCGACAACATTGTCTTCTGCCAGTGTAAATACTGACCAACATTTGGCGCTTCCCCTATCTCCTCGGACTCCATAAACAAAGTCGGACTACTGTCATTGACTGGACTTAGTCATACTCTATTCGTTCTTTTATTCCTAACATACGTACAGAAAGCTTTATGGTTCTCCTTCAACCTCCCTGCCAAATACTTCTTATGTCCTCTCCTGCCTTAGTACAGCTCTTGCTCAAACACGCTGACTGAGCTTCGCGTCTCATCCTCATATAAGCCGCCTTCTTTCTCTTAACAAGAGAATCTGCTTCTTTTTTAAACTACGGGTCCTTTGCTCAACCACTTGTTCCTTGACTGCAGGGTCATATTTATCAAGAACTTAAAGTACCTGTTCCATGAACATGGCTTCACATCTCAACTGTTAACATTGCCGATCTTATGCATCCTAAATCATGCCTAATGACTTTCTAATTGCCTTTTAGGCACCTATAACTACTGCCCCGCTGTACATGCCAATCTTGTTTTAGTCACTAATGTAAATATAACCAAATTGCAATTACTTATACAAAAGTGCTCACCTACCTCCAAATCGAAAACCTGGTCTGAATCTTTTTCCAGGAAGAAATCCAAGGTAGACTCGTCTCTTGTTGGTCTATCTGCATACTGTATAAGGAAAACCTCCTGCAAGTGGAGGACAAAAACTGATCTTTCTGAAGTACTCAAACCACAGCGTTTCCATTCATTATTTGGAAAGTTAAACCCCATAACAACCACCTTGTTACTTTTGCTCCAATGCAGAATCATTTTTTGCAATCCTATCCTTTACATCACTGCAACATTTCAGAGGCTGATAGAAAATTATCAACAGGGTGACCTGTCTTTTTCTTTTTTAACATCACCCACACTACTTAGGCAAACGAGTCCTCATCAAGAATCCTTTCTGCCACTGTAGTATTGTCTTTGATAAGGACGCTCAACCTCCTGTACTCTGGAGCTGCAAATTAGGTTCCCATCCCCTGATGAATTAGTTGAAATCCTCCAGAAGAGCAGTAGCAAAATTGCCCTCCAGGATATTGGAACCCCTCTGGTCCAGGTGGACAACATCTATTTTATAACGTCGATCATTTTTCGAACATTTGCGTGTGGAGAAACAGCGATGCCAGGTTATCTCCAAAAAAGTAATGAGGTCATGAGATGTGAAAACACTGAAATGACAGAGGTCGCATTCACTGCTATAGCAGTTTGGAGACAGGCAGTGTGCCATATAGATCAGGGGAGAGCTGCAACTGTTGTGACACGGAGGAGCTGGAAGTCCCCCATTGGTGCTGTAAAGATCAAGAGTGTAGTACAGATCAAGTGAGAGCTGCCATTAAGGTAACAGAAAGGGGTCACTCAATGTGCTCTATCGACCAGGAGGTGGCAGTCACTGTGGTAGCATGGAGGGGGAACGTTGACTCTATTAGGGTGTAACATCGAACTGGAGAGAGTTGTAAGACATGACCTTCCCTTCAGAAATTAATGTTGATAAGTCCATTTTCTCCAAATAAGAATTTCTCCTGTCCCTCAATATCTTCTCCAGCAGTTCGCGCTCCCACTGACGTCAGCCTCACAGGTCTGTAATTACCAGGATTATCCCTGATACCCTACTTAACCAAGTGATAACATTAGCAATTCTCCAGTCCTCTGCGATCTTACCCGGTCCTAAGTTTGCTGCGAAGATATCTGTTAAAGCCCCAGTCAATCTCTTTCTTGCTTCCCTCATTAAACTTGGATAGATCCCATACAGACCTGGGGACTAGTCCACCTTAATGCCTTTTCTAATACCCAACAATTCTTCCCTTCTTCTGCCGACTTTGGGGCGGCACTGTGGCTCAGTGCTTTGCACTGCTGCCTCATAGTGCCAGAACCCGCGTTCCATTCCTGCCTCGGGCGACTGTCTATGTGGAGTTGGTACGTTTTCCCTGTGTCTGCGTGGTTTCCTCCCACAGTGCAAAGATGTACAGGTCAGGTGAATTGGCCATGCTAAATTGCCCAATGGATTCGGTGCAAAGGTCAGGGTCAAATATGTGGAATGAGTTTGGGTGGGTTACCCTTCGTAGGGTCGGTGTGGACTTGTTGGGCCGAAAGCCTGTTTCTACACGTTAGGCAAACGAATCTAAACTGGCCTTGACGTACAGTTATCAAAGATCTATTCCTGACCTGAACATCGCCATTTCCCTTTCCTCGTTGACTAGCGATGCAAGGTTCTCATTAAACATCTCACCCATTTTCTCTGACTCTACGCATAACTTTCCTTCTTTGTCTTTGAATGGGCTAACACTCTCTCCAATTCCCTTCTTGATCCTTGTGTATGAATAAAAGTAATTGGGATTCCCGTTAACCCTGTTCACGAAGGATATCTCAGGAGACATTTAAGTCACCTTAATTCCTCGCTTCAGATTGATCTTACATTCCTCATATTTTTTGCAAAGGTTCCTCAGTCTTCAGTTGCCTCGACCTTACGTACGCATCATTTTTCATCTTCGCCACTCTCAAAAGTTCACCAGCCCTTCATGGTTGCTTAATCTTGACGCGCCACAACAGTTTAAATCAAATGGAACCATATCATTCCTCCCAAATTTCTACCCTATTGCCAATGCAGTCACGTATTCGTTCAGGCTTTGCCTCTTTCTCGAATCCGTCGATATACTGCACATTACGAATTTCATCCTATCTAAGCCCTTAAAACTCTGGCAGTTCAAATTTATGTTAGAGAAATTCAAATCCGCTGCTCTGCTAACAATATTGCTCTAGAAAGTCTCCCGAATCTCTCTACATATTCGTTACTCTAATTCAAGTTTACTAATTGTGTCATCTAGCAAAACTCCAATTATTTCACCATTCCACTTCTTATTTCTAAGCAGCACTAACAAAGCCTCACTGGATAAATTTTTAGTTATTTCATCTCTAAATATGCTGTGACACTCGCCTTAATCAAAAATGCAACTCTTTCCACCACCTCTGTCCAGCCTACAGCACCTGCACACTTCCACATGAAGTTGCCAGTCCTGTCCCTACCTTAGCCATGTTTCTGCAATGGTCATAATATGGCTGTCCCACGTGCATATGCACAACTTGAGTTCATCGGCCTTCCCTGTCAGCATTGCTGTCTGTTGTTTTCCGGCCTTACCTAACTCTTCACTTTACTAATTCTGAATATGTTAGCTCTTCCCAGCGTCACAGTTGTTGAGGATCCCGTCCCCGCCAATGTGGTTCAAACCCTCCTTTGTTGGACTCGAAATATTGGTCGTCCCCCGTTCTGGTGAAACCCATCCCTCTTGAACATGTCACCTCTTCTCCAGAAAGGATACCATTGATCTAAAAATCTGAATTCCTGACCCTTCATCAAATCTGTAACCAAGCATTGTTCTGGCATATCATCTTATTCTTACCCTGATGATCACACAGAACTGGATGCAATCCGGTGATTGCCAGTGTCGAGATCCTGGTTTTTGAAGTGTTGCCTAGCTCTCTGCAATTACTCCGCAGGATCTCATCCCTATTTCTGACTTATTCAATTGTGCCAACATGCACATTGAATTCTGCCTGGTTATCCTTCCCCCAAGAACATTCTGCAGCCGCTTTGAACCATCCTGGTTTCTGGCA
This sequence comes from Chiloscyllium plagiosum, assembly GCF_037043375.1. Classification (NCBI taxonomy): domain Eukaryota; kingdom Metazoa; phylum Chordata; class Chondrichthyes; order Orectolobiformes; family Hemiscylliidae; genus Chiloscyllium; species Chiloscyllium plagiosum. The sequence continues at coordinate 17,958,995 of NW_028270179.1, read as the reverse complement.
CACTGGATTCCCATTTGAAGCCACAGACTCTCCTGTCTGCCCCTAACTATCGAGTGGTCTTCTCATTAAGGTACTATTTACCTTAATGCTTTCCCGCTGTGCGCCAGAGTCTTTCATAGTGCCACTGACGTTGTCTTTCCCCGAACGATCATCTAACCCAAGGATATCTAAAATGATATACTTGTTTTTGAAGGGAATGGCCACGGGGATTCCTGTGCTTTCTCACTTTCTGCCCTCTCTGCTGGGCAAGCTACTCTTTGTCCTCATAATAGGAGTTACCACCTCACTAACAGTCTTGACGATGCAGCGCTTAGAATCTCGACAAACCTCCTCGTTGTATTTTGTTCATTTACATATCAGGTATTTATGCAAATTAAAACAGCACTGTTCCCAACGCTGAGCCATATGCTCCACCAGAGGTTACAGGCTTCCAGCAAAGAGGAATCACTTCACCATCCATTGCCACACTCTGTCTCCTGTTTGTAAGTCAATCTTGGATCCAGTCTGCAGACATTCCTTGGCTCTTACAGGTGGAACCTTGTCTATAGACTTAAGGAAATCCACGTGAAATACAGGATCTCCTTCAACCAAATCCGAGCATATTATCCCTGGTCAATTCCTGCTTTCAAAGTAATGACTAATACTGCCCGACAGATTTCCTTCTCCAATTATGTCTCTGGCACTGAACTCTGACTAATTGTTGAATAATTAGCTGGCCTTTCCTGCTGTCCCTCTTCATACAAAGGAACCACATTAGCTGCCCTCCAGCCATCCGACACTTTACCAGTGATCAATGAAGTATTTAACAGCTGCCGAGGGACCCAAAAATCTCTTAATTCCTCTTGCAAGACCCACGATACATCTTGTTAGGCTCGGACGATTTATGCATTTATGATCCTTCTAAAACATCCAATACCTCGTCATTACTAACTTTTAAATGATCTAACTTTTAAATGTTCTAGAACCTCAGCGTCCCAACAAAAATCCCTGGCAAGAGTATATTTATCTTTTCGGAATACAGATGAGAATTCTTCATTTCAAACTTCACCCATGTCCTCGGGCTCCATGTCGCTTTTGTCTCTAATTATCGCCATTGTTTTGGCAGTAATAGTATTCACGTAAATATAAAATCCGATGTACTTTTCCTGCATCGTGTCTACCAGTGGTGGTGTCTATTCTTTCTTAATTTCTTTCTTCGGTACCCATGTATACTCTCTGTATTTTTGAATCAACCACCCCCAAACATGCACTGATTTCAAAACGTTCTGACTGACATATGCTTATTTCTTTTACTTTGCCAAAATCTCTATATTCTTCGATATCTGCAATTTTATGCATTTTACGACCTTGCTGATCAGACTTACGTTTCATGCAGGCCATAAGCCCTCAATATACTACGTTTCAAAGTCTCCCACTTTTCAGTTGTGAACTGCCCTGCAAATTGCTGCTCCCAAGTCTGTTTCACAAAGTGTGGTGCTGGGAAAGCACAGCCAATAAGGCAGCATCCAAGGAGCAGGAGAGTCGACATTTTCAGCAAAAGCGCCTCATCAGGAATGAAGAGGTGTCCCAATGGGGCTGAGATATAAATGGGAGGGTGTGGGAGTGGGGGCAAGGCAGCTGGGAATGCAAGAGGTAGGTGTAGGTGGGGGTATGTTGATAGGTCGGAATGGAGGCTGTACTGGGTAGGTAGGAAAGATGGACAGATAGGACAGTTCAGGAGGGTGTTGCCGTGTGGAATGTTGAATCTGGAACAATGTGTGAGTAGGGAGAAAGGACAAACTGGTGAAATCTACATTGATCCCGTGTGTTGGAGATTCCAAAGGCAGAAGATGAGGCGTTCTTCCTGCAGGCGCTGTATGGTTAAGGTTTGGCGGTGTCGGAGCCCCAGAACTTCCATGTCTTGACGGAATGGGAGGGAGAGTTAAAGAGTTCTGCTATACTGCGGTGCGGTGGTTTACTGTGTGCGTCGCAGTTATGTCTCTGAAGCGTTCTGAATGTTGGCGACCTGTCTGCCCACTGTGGAGGGGACACACCAAATGCAATGGACACTGTAGATGATGTGTTTTGAAGTGCAGGTAAATCTCTGTAGGATGTGGAAGAATCGATTCGGGTCGCGGACGGAGGTGAGGGCAGAGGTGTGACCGCAGGTTTTGTACGTCTCGCAATGGCAAGGCAAGATGCCAGGAGCTGAGGGTGGGCTGGTGGGGACCGTGACTTTTAAAAAGGAGTCGCAGAAGGAATGGTCTCTGTGTAACGCGGATAGAGGTGGTGAGGGAAATGAATCTATCATGATAGAGGTTGTTTGCAAATGGTGGAAATTGCAGAGGGTGATGCGTTGTATCTGGAGTGTGGTGTGGTGAAAGGTGGGGACTGGTGAGTTTGTTGGTGCGGGGTTGTCGGTGGTTCTGGCCTTGTTGCGCTTGGAGATTTTTGGTTCATGGGCAGAGGTGCAGGAAGTGGAGTACATGCACTGTAGATCATTGTCGTCCACATGGGAGGAGAAATTGCGCTTCCTGAAGAAGGAAGACATCTGGGATGTTCGATTGTCGAATTAGTCCTCCTCGAAACAGATGACGTCGACTTGGAAGAATTGTGAGTAAGGAATTATTTTATTTTATTGGAGGCAGATTGGGCGGTTGCGTAGTCCAATAACTACGAGAGTCAGAGGGTTTGAAGTAGGTGTCTGTGTTGAGTCTGTCGCTAGAAATGGAGATGGGGAAGTCCAGGAAGGGGAAGTATGTGTCCAAACATTTCCAGGTGAACTTCAGTTCAGGGTGGAACGTGATGGTGAAGTTGATGCACTTTTCAACCTCCTCGTGGGAGCACGAGTTGGCACTGATTTCGCCATCTACATAGAACTGGAAAATGTTGGAAATGGTGCTGGTGCAGCTGCGGAAGATGTGCTGCTCCACATACCCAGCGAAGACGCCAGCACAGCTGGGGTCCTTGCGTAGGCTTACGGCTGCCCCTTTTGTGTGGAGGCCATGGGAGGATTCGAAACAAAAATTGTTGATGGCACGCATCAGTTCAGCCAATAGGAATGGTGTGTCTCACTCGAAGCATTATAGTTGGGTCAGCGGGTGGAGAAGAAACGGAGGTCTTGGGGTCCTATGTTCCACTATCCCTTACAAAACTCCTGGACGTCTCCATGTCCATTTCGGGTGAAAGACTCAACCTGGACATCTCCTTTTAGATCTATCACGTCATCCCCACCTCCATCAGTCTGTTGCATTCACAGCTACCTTCCACCACAGTCCCTCCCAATTATCTCTCAGCCCACTTGCCCTCCCACATCCGTCACTGGCGATGAAGACTTTATGCTCACAATGTCGACTCGATTGCTTCTTGGATGCTGCCTGACTGGCTGTGCTCTTCCAGCGCTACGCTTCTCGACGCCGATCTCCATTATCTGCAATCCACACGTTTACCTCTGTTTGAAACATGCTGTCTAATAGGATTAGGTTTCGCCCAAATTTAGAGTCTTATACACTGCCCAGCTCATAATCAATTCGAGTTCGACTTTGGAATTTACCGAGTTATTGTAACTGTCCCCAAAATGCTGATCCAAAAGAACCCTTCAAAATCTTGATCTGTAATCGTCCCTACAGTTACCTGCAACTCTATTATATTCCTAATTGCACTATCTAGATATTGGCATGAAAACCCTCCTTGAAAATGTTAAATCTTGCCCCCTTCTGCATTGAAACCTTTCACGTGATGGCAATCTCGGTTCATGTCAGCAAGGTTGCAACCCACTCCAACTGCAGACTACTCCTCTCACGTTCTTTTGAATTTGATTAAGCATCCGCTCATGTATCTCGCTCAGACCTTTGGGCGATCTGCTGTATCATGCCAGAAATATGTAGTTTTTTTTTTTAATTTTAATCTCTACTGAAGGAGCCCGCTGCTGTAATCGGCTTCCCTATATTTGCCGCCACCCCTTGCATGGGTTTTTGCCATGGGTTAAGATAGTATGAGAGTTGGGCAACTCCCCATGACAGGCAATGGTATAGAGACAGACCACTCCTTTGTTGGTTTACCATTCCTAGGAATAGAATGACAAAATTGTTCATCATGCTGATTTCATGACGCTTTTTTGCACTCGAAACTATCTGCCAATCTCACTTGTCTTGGAGTGAGAAGAGAAAATTAAACACAAACAGAAAGTTTGATGAAACTCAGCAGTTCAAGACAGCATTTGTGGAGAGAAAGCAAAGTTAGCGTTTCACCTCTGTAAACCTTCTCGGTTTCTCCAACTGAGTTCGGAAAAAGAGTGACTGGGTTTGTCAGTATCATTTGATTTATCTATACAGATTCTGAAGGTTCTCCTGAATTGCTCCAACACATTTACGCTTTTGATTCAGAATTCGAGAATCCGCAGGTCTTACTTTTATTTACACATAAACGCTTAATGGGGTCAGGATTTTCCGAGGAGATTCGCAGTTGATTGAAGGCACCCCATTACCACTTATATAAATCGACATACTAGTTTGTTCTTTACACGGTTGACGAGTTAGCCTTTCAGATGCACCTGACGTCTTGAGGAAACAATAATCAAACCACCCCAAAACAACTTCTGACGTTTGTTTTTTCCTTTGAAAGTAATTTTGTAGAAAAACTGTAACCCTCGTCTGGCACAGTATAAAACTGAAACTACATAAAACACTGTAAATAAAAGCCCTTTACGGGTCTGGTGATATTATGGCTCCGATACGTTTTGGGAAACCTCCAGACAGCAACAAGTGAACCAACGATCTGGCTTAGAAATCATCCTGAATTCAGATTAGGATAGCTGAGAAGGTGGATTAAAGCTCGTTGTGTGTTTATAAATGACTTGGATGCCGACGTGGAAGGGTGAGCTCGTCGTTTTGCCGATTACACGAATTTTGGTGAAGTGGTGGATAGTGTGAAAGGCTGCTGTCAATTTCAAAGAGACAATGACAGGACGCACAACTGGGCTGATAAATGGCAGAAGGAGTTCACCTGGAAAAGTATGAAGTGATTCATTTTGGAAGCTCTAATGACAAGGTAAATGTAGGGTTGACGGCAGGATTTTGTGCAGTGTGGAGTAAGAGAGGGATTCGGAGTCCATGTCTATAAATCTCCCAACGTTGCCACTCAAGTAGTTTGGGAATTTAAGATGGTGCATTTTGTGTTGACTTTCATTGACAGCGGGATTGAGTTTAGGAGCTGCGAGGTTATGCTGCAACTTAATAGAACCCTTGCTAGATCACACATGAAATATTGTGTTCAGTCCTGTTCACCTCAGTGTTAGAATCATTGGAAAGCTTTAGAGAGGGTGCAAAGGAAATTTACCAGAATACTGCCTGGAATGTAGCGCGTGTCTTATGAAGAAATGTTGAGAGAGCTAATGTTTTTCTCATTGGGGCAAAGAAGGATCTTGGGTGATTTGTTACAGGTGTACAAGATGATGAGAGTGAAAGAACGAGGTTGTAGTCAAATACATTTTTTTTCCAGTGCAGAAATGTATCCTTCCTTTCAGGAGGATGTTGTGACGCTTGAAAGGTTCAGAAAGGATTTCCAAGAATGTTGCCAGATTTGCGAGTTTGAGCTGTAGGGAGAGGCTGAATAGGCTTGGCCTGTTTTCCCTGAAGCGATGGAAGCTGAGGATAACTTTATAGAGAAATATTAAATCATGAGGTGCATAGATAGGAGAATTAGACAGTCGTTTCCTTGCTGCGGTGGAGTCCAGTATTAGAGGGCTGAGGTTCAGCGCAAGAGAGGTAAAACATCAAAGGGACCTCGAAGCAAAGGTTTCACGCAGAGTACGTGTATGGTATGAACTGCCAGAGGAAATGGTTGAGGCTGGTAAAATTGTTGTATTTGAAATGTGTGTGGATGGGTATATGAATAATAACGTTTTACAGGATTATGGGTAAAGTGCAAGATTAGGTTCGGACATCTGGTCGGCATGAACAAGTTGGACCAAAGTATTTGTTTCCGTGCTGTATATCTCTACGACCCTATGGTAAGGGGCCATCCTTTAAACATCACTGCAGGCTGATTTGGGGAGACATCAGAGGTTGTTTCTTTCCACGGAGAGCATTGGTTGCCCTTCCAAAAGAAGCTTCTCAGAATTCTCAGTCGATCATTATATCAAATCAGAGATTTTATATTCTCATTAAAAGTTCTTCATTAGTTATTCCTAAATATCCGTTCCTTCAAAACAAAGTTTAGTATGCGTGTTAGTCGGATTACTGTTGTTACTGCTAACCATACACAGACTATTTCATGGCTTTTCTTCTTCTTTTAGGTACTAAGAATGATGTTCATGATAACAACAACAACAGCAACAAAATATATTGTATACAGAACAGTATTATTAACAACGTGGAAATAACTAAGGTCAGGCATGCCATTACTTTAAAAACGAGACTTACTACCTTCCAGTCTTTGCACAGTTATAGCCTTTAGTCACCTTTCCACGGCTGTCATTCAATTGTTCTGACGTCTGCAAATGAAGAAACTGAAGCTTCTGCTGCTAAGAACACAGTGTTTTCTTGATGGAAAATTGTTTGGAAATATTCAACTGTTTATCGAATGAACGCTGGTTCGAATAGAATCAAAGATGTCCCTGAGCAAGAGGCACTGGCAATTCAGTGGTCTTACTATAGCTTTGAAACAAAGCGTATCTTAACAGAGAGAGTTAGAGTTTGGATAAGTGAGGGGATTTAGTGAAGCGGTGAAGGAGGTGCTCCTTTCTTATTCTCATCTTGCAATGTTTACTTATCACTCTAGAGCAAGATAAGAAACTGCACGCTGACTACTGGTTATGTTATTCCTCTCATTCTGCATTGAAGGAACACTGGATATCTAATGAATGAGGGATGTAGGATAACTCGAAAAGTAGCATGTCCGCCCTATGGAATATAAGAAATGTGGATAAGGATGGTTGACAAGTTTCTTAACACCAGGAGACCAGGACATACGAAAAGAGACACAAAAACGGAAGATTCATAGTGGAGAAGAAGCAAATGAATATATGAATTGGGAGAAGGAGTGGGTATTCCAGCCTGTCAAGGCTTTTCAGAAATAGATTTCCAAAGAATATTTATCATGCAGCAGAAGAAAAATGAATTAGCTAATTTCTAAACTAACACCACTGAATTCACACATATGGAGAATCACCAACACACACACAAGAATGTGGTGTATCTGTTTTCAATATGAAGTGTTTAATTTCTGTGTGGAGTCTGTGTCTTCAGTGTGTGGTCTGGGAGTTCTGTGTCAGGGCCGCGCATTAAATGTGAGGTCCCCGTGTTCAGTGTCGGCAACTGAGACAGAGTCCTTCCAAAACGGCACATATTGGGAGGAGTGAATGAAGAATAGACCAGCGTCCCCCGGAGGGACCGGCCTTTGTGGAGCCTGAGGCCCTTCAGGGCTGAATAGAGAGTTCAACAGCTTGAGGACTTGGTCTCTTTAATGTCCCAGTCCCGAAACCCGCTCAACAGGCTTTGGGATCATATCACCTGCTATTAAACACAATGCACTTCCATCCTGTGCTGGACTGTTACCCCCCCCTTGACTTATTCATTTCCAAATGACTGTCTCAATATGTCCACCCCTAACACTCACTGAAAACCTTTACTATTACAACACGTAGCACTCCAATCCGTCCGTTCCTATCCCAGGCTCAACATCAAACCAGTGGACAAGCACGGTGCAGCGGCCGTTTGGTGCACCGATCTGTTCAGAGTTGAACTCAGGCATCAATTCACGGTTACCTCCTCCCACTGCCTTCTCGACGAAGACCTCACCTCCCATCCGAAGAAGGGCATGTGCCCGAAACGTCGAATCTTCTGTTCCCTAGATGCTGCCTGACCTGCTGTGCTGTTCCAGCAATAAAGTTTCAGCTCACCTCCCATCACCAAACCATCATCTGTCAAACTGTCATGACCTCATCATCTCAGGGTACCTCCCAACCACCGACTCTCACCTCAAAGTCCTGGGAACAGGCACTGTCCGGTTCCATCTGTTACCTAAAATTCACAAAATTTATTGTCCCGGTCGACCCAGTGTTTCTGCCTGCTTCTGCCACAGCGAACTTATCTCTATATACCTTGAAACCGTTGTGCCCCACTTGGTTCAGAAACTCCCCAAAACATTCAGGAAACTGCACATGCCCTTAGCTTTCCTCATGCAGAGAGAAGCAAGGGCGTGTAAAGGCTGCTTGCAACAGAAATAGACTCGCCGATATTCAGCGCATTTAAATTGACATTGGATATACATATGGATAATAATGGAACGGTGTAGGTTAAATGGGCATCAGATTATTTTCACCAGGTGGCGCAACATCGATAGCCGAAGGATTGTACTGCTCTGTAACCTTCTATGTTCTATGTTCACTACTCCTCCCACATTACAAAAGTGATGCAACTCCTTGGACTCCTTCACTACTAAATCCTTGCCACCCAGTGTTTGGAGGGAGAATGCCTCATTCTCTGCCTGGGGACCTTCCTAACACACGGCACCAACGTCGATTGTACGAGTTTCCTCATCTCACCTCCATCCACTTGATACCAGATTTAAGTCTCCGACACGGCACCTCCCTCTTGTACTATCCCACCTGTCCATCTTCCTTCCCACCTACCTGCTCTGCACTGCTCAAACCTATCACCATCAACGCCCACCTACATGTACCTACCGCCTTCCAAGCTCTCTTCCCCAGCCCTACCAGCTCCTAGTTATCTCTCTGCCACTTTCACCTCATCCCCACATTCCTGATGAAGAGCTTATGGCAAAAACGTCGATTTTCTTTATCTTCAGATGCTGCTTGACGTGCTGTGTGTTTCCAATAACACATTTTCCAAGTAATTTTCAGCCACTAACAGTCTATATTAACAGTTGTTTTCTCTCCTGTCCAGATCGTTATTCGTTCCTCTGTCTCTACAATTGTTCACCTATATTTGGGATTCCATCCCAACCGATCATTTTCTACCTCCGAGATTGCACTTACTGCATACAAAGGAGGACACTTTCCTCAGTATCATCAGTTCTGAAGAAGAGACACCGGACTTGAATCGTTAAGTATATGTTTTCTTCACAGATGAGATCAGAACTGCTGAGCTTTTCCCGAAATTTCTGTTTGTGTTTCTGATTTAGAGCACCGCAGGCCTTGCAGTTTCCGTAAAATTTTGTACCCGCCTCTTTTTCTCATTTAACAACTTACTTTGCGACTTACCTTTTAGTCATGAGCACATTTGGCAAAGATATCTTTCGTATTTTAATACAAATTATTCGCATATTGTATAAGTAATTGAAATTCCAGCAGATTGCACTTATTTATTTTTAACATGACTATAAACGTTAATGTGTGGTATATATTTCATATCAGTAAGACAATCTTCTTGATTCACAATAATATTCCCACTTGTCCATTAACATTTTTTAAACTAAATAACTTTTATCAAAAGTCTATGCAAATCTATGCAGCGTACATCACCTCCTTTCCACAAAGCAGAGAGCAAATTCATCAACTTGGAGTTATGTTTTTGTTTCCACGAACCTCTGAATGAGATATTTGTGTTAAGCAAGCTGTTTGGAATTCAATTTGATACACTTACTTTGCAAAAGATGAGAAAATATTACTTACTCCCTGTACCCGTCAGGCAGGGAGGAAAGGGTCGTGTGAGGGAGCCGTGATTTAATAAGGAATTGGAATCCCTTGTTAAATGGAAGAGGGCGGCCTATGTAAAGATGAGGCGTGAAGGTTCAATTGGGGCGATTGAGAATTATAAGCTGGCCAGGAAGGACCTGAAGAGAGAGCTAAGAGCAGCAAGGAGGGGACATGAAAGGGCCTTAGTTGGTAGGATTAGGGAAAACCCTAAGGCTTTCTATAGGTATGTCAGGAATAAAATAATGACGACGGTAGGAATAGGTCCAGTCAAGGATCGTAGTGGGAAGTTGCGTGTGGAGGCTGAAGAGATTGGGGAGACACTGAATGAATACTTTTCGTCAGTATTCAATCAGGAACAGGACATTGTTGTCAATGTGAGTACTGAGTCACAATTAAGTAGAATGGATGGCTTTGAGGTATGTAGAGAAGAGGTGTTGTAAATTCTGGAAAGGGTGAAAATAGATAGGTCCCCTGGGCCTGATGGCATTTATCCTAGGATTCGCTGGGAAGCAAGGGAGGAGATTGCAGAGCCATTGGCCTTGATTTTTATGTCCTCGTTGTCTACAGGTGTAGTGCCAGAAGATTGGAGGTGAGCAAATGTGCTTCCTTTGTTCAAGAAGGGGAGTAGGGATAACCCTAGTAACTATAGGCCGGTGAGTCTCACTTCTGTTGTGGGCAAAATCTTAGAGAGAATTGTAAGGGATAGGATTTATGAACATCTGGATAGGAATAATGTGATCTAGGATAGTCAGCATGGTTTTGTGAAGGGCAGGTCGTGCCTCACAAACCTTAATGAATTCTTTAAGAAGGTGACTAAGGAGGTGGACGAGGGGAAAGCGGTAGATATGGTGTATATGGATTTTAGTAAGGCGTTTTATAAGGTTCCCCATGGTAGACTACTGCAAAAAATACAGAGGTATGGCATTGAGGGTGAGTTGGAGGTTTGGATTAGGAGTTGGCTGGCTGGAAGAAGACAGAGGGTACTAGTTGATGGCAAAGGTTCATCTTGGAGTGCCGTCACGAGCGATGTTCCGCAAGGATCTGATTTGGGACCATTGCTGTTTGTCATTTTTATAAATGACCTGGAGGAGGGGTTAGAAGGTTGGATGAGCAAGTTTGCGGATGATACGAAAGTTGGAGGAGTTGTAGACAGTGAGGAAGGATGTGGCAGATTATAGCGGGATATAGATAACCTGCAGAACTGGGCAGAAAGGTGGCAAATGGAGTTCAATGTAGTTAAGTGTGAGGTGATTCACTTTGGTAAGAGTAATAAAAAGATGGGGTACTGGGCTAATGGTCGGATACTTGGTAGTGTGGATGAGCAGAGGGATCTTGGTGTCCATGTACACAGATCTTTGAAAGTTGCCACCCAGGTAAATAGTGCGGTGAAGAAGGCATATGGCGTAGTGGCTTTTATTGGTAGAGCAATTGAGTTCCGGAGTACTGAGGTCATGTTGCAGTTGTATAAGACTCTGGTGCGGCCGCATCTGGAGTGGTGTGTGCAGTTTTGGTCGCCATACTATAGGAAGGATGTGGAGGCACTGGAACGGGTGCAGAGGCGGTTTACCAGGATGTTGCCTGGTATGGTAGAAAGATCGTATGAGGAAAGGCTGGGACACTTGGGGTTGTTTTCATTGGAGAAAAGAATGTTTAGGGGTGACTGGATAGAGGTGTACAAGATGATTAGGGGTTTAGATAGGGTCGACAGTGAGAATCTTTTTCCACGTATGGAGTCAGCTATTACAAGGGGGCATAGCTTTAAATTAAGGGGGGGGGTAGATATAGGACAGATGTTAGGGGTAGGTTCTTTACTCAGCGAGTCGTGAGTTCATGGAATGCCCTGCCAGCAGCAGTGGTGGACTCTCACTCATTATGGGCATTTAAGCGGGCATTGGATAGTCATATGGAGGATAGTTGGCTAGTGTAGGTTAGGTGGGCAACATCGAGGGCCGAAGGGCCTGTACTGCGCTGTATTCTTCTATGTGCTATGTTCTAAAATTAAATAGAGCATTTATTTCTGCAGCTGCAGCTTGAAGATTGAACATTAGTGCTTCGTTGTCTGAGAATATGTGCACTTCCCGTGAATGCGGTGAATAACTAGACCCTGGAATGTTGTATTATCTTACAAGCTACTGAGGGAACTGTGTTTCAGCAGAGTTTCACAGAGAGATGGTGTCTTTGAATCTTCCAGAATTCTGGAAGTACATGAAGGGCTATATGTTCATCACATGTTTCTCCTTTCTGCCGACCCTCGACACTTTCACAACACAGCAGCGTTCCTATCTCTTGAACGCAAAATGGTTCCAGAATAAGGGGCTTCCCCACTTAGGACTGAGGTGCAGAGGAATGAAATGTCCCACAGTGGGAATATCGAGTCATAAAGAAGAACAACACCAAACCAGCATCTTCGGTCCAACTCGTCCATACCAACCAGATATCCCAACCCAATGTCGGCCCATATGCCAGCACCAGGCTCATATCCCTCCAAACTTTACGTATTAATTCAAGCATCCAGATGCCTTGTAAATGTTGCAATTGTACAACTCTCCACCGCTTCGTCTGGTAGCCCACTCCACACATGCACCACTCTCTGCGTGAAAATGTCGTCCCTTGGGCCGCTTTTATACCTTACCCCTCGCACACTAAACCTATGCCCTCTCGTTCAAGACGAAACCAACTTATGAAAAAGGCCTACTATATTTATTCAATACACGCCCTTCATGATTTAAAAGCCTCTATATGATCACCCCTCAGCCTCGACAACAACAGGGAAAACAGTTCTAGCCTATTCAACCTCTCCTTGTAACTCAAATCCTTCAACCCTGACAACATCCTTGTCTATTTTTCGGAACCCTTTCAAGTTTCACAGCATCTATTCCATAGGAAAGAGACCAGAATTGCACGCAATATTCCAAAAATGGCCTAACTAATGCCCTGTCCAACTGCAACATTACCACCGAACTCATGTTCTCAATACTCTGACCAACGAAGGAAAGCTTACCAAACTCCTTCCTTCATATCCTGTCAACTTGCGACTTTTGTTTAAGGAGCTATGAACAACACTCAAAGGCTTCTATGTTCTTACCATCAAGTGTATAATTTTGGCTCAAATTAGCTTTCCCAAAAAGCAGCGCCTCGTGTTTATTTAAATTAAACCCCATCTGCCACTGCTCAGCCTGTTGGCTGCTCTCATCAAGATTTCGTTGTAATCCGAGGTAACCTTCATCGCTGTCCGCGAAGCCTCCAATTTTAGTGTCATCTGCAGTCTTCTAAATTATACCTCTTAAGCTCACGTCCAAGCCATTTAAATAATAAAAAAAAAATGGACAGAGCGCCGATCCTTGTGGCACTCTGCTGGTCGCAGGCCGCCAGTCTGAAAATCATCCCTCCAGCTGTCTTTTACCAGTGAGCCAGCTCTGTATCCAAATGACTCGTTCTCCCTGTATTCCATGAGATCTAACCTTGCTAACCAGTCTCCCATGGTGAAACTTGTCGAACGCCTTACTGAAGTCCGTGTGGATCACGGCTATCACTCTGCTCTCATTAATCCTCTTTGTTCGATCTTCCAAAATTTTAGCCAAGTTTGTGAGGCATGACTTCCCCCGAAGAAAGCCACGTTGACTGTCTCTAATCAATCCTTGCCTTTCCAAGTATCTGTACATTCTATCCCACAGGAATACCTCCAACTACTTGCTCACCACCGACGTCAGGTTCACTGGTGTAAGAACAAGCCAGCAAACTGGCTTGTTCTAACCAGTTTGCTTAAATAGTAGCACGACGTTAGCTAACCTCCAGTCTTCCAGCAGCACACCTGTGACTTTCGATAACACAAATATCTCAGCAAGAGGCCCAGTAATCACTTCACTAAATTGCCACGGAGTTCTTGGGTACACCTGATCAGGTCCTGGGGATTTATTCTTTTATGCATTTTATGAGCGTCAAGACAATCAGTACTTCCTCCAATGTAATGTGGACATTTTTCACCATCTATTTCCCTACATTCTATATCTTCCATGTCCTTTTCCACAGCAAACAGTGCTGAAAGTACTCGTTTAGTGTCTCCACATCTCAACACTGTTCCATACAAATGTTGCTTTGCTAATCTTCGAAGGGCCCTAACCTCGGCCTAGTTACCCTATTGTCCTTAGTGTAGTTGTAAAACGCTTTGGATTCACCTTAACTACATTTTCCAATGCTACCTCATGTTCCCTTTTTGCCTTTCTGATTTTCCTCTTAGTATACTGCCACTACCTTCATAATCTTCTAAGGAATCATTTGATCTATCCGCCTTATACCAGACATATGCTTCCTTCTTTTTCTTAAGCAAATTTTCAATTACATCAGTTATCCAGCATCCTCCATACCTACCAGTCTTTCCTTTCACCCTCATGGGAAAATATTCTTTCTGCACAATCGTTATATTTTTTCTGAAGGCTTACCATTTACCAGCCGTCCCTTTACCTGCAAACATCTGTCCCCAATCAGCTATTGAAATTTCTTCCCTCATAGCGTTTATACAGATCATTCTGCAATTTATAACTTCAACTTTTAGGTCCGGACTATCTTTTTCCATCTCTATTTTGAAACTAATTGTGTTATAGTCGCCGGACCAAAATTGCACCCCCACTGACAACTCAGTCACCTGCATTGCCTGCTTTCCCAACAGTAGATCAAGTTTTCACCTTGTCTAGTAGGTATGCCCACATACTGAATCAGAAAATATTCTTGTACATGCTTAATAAATACCTCTCCAAGCAGACCCTTAATACTATGGCAGTCACATGCAGGTCCTTGGCATCCTCCATCTCCACTCCCTTCCACTTGACGGCTGAAGGAAGAATCCTTCATCTTCCGCCTCGCGATCCTCCAACCCGTTGGCATTAATGTGGATTTCACCAGTTCCAATCTTCCAGCTCAGCATCGTCTTCATGACAGGTCCCATTTGTTCATTTTCCTTCCCATCTGTCTGCAATACCTTCCCCTTCGACCTATCACCTTTACCGCATCTCCATCCAGTTATTGCATTCTCAGCTATCTTAACACTAGCCCCAGCCCCCTCCCATTTATCTCTCCAAGCCTCATTTCTGATGAAGCATTTTTCGCCAAAACGTCCATTTTTCCTGGGCCCAGAATTCTACCTCACCTGGTGTGCTTTTCCAGCACCACACTTTTGAATCTTATTTCCAGCATCTGCAGTAAACACGTTCACCTACAATGGCAGTCCCAGTCTATGTCTCGAAAGTTAACACCACAACCTTAATCACCCTATTAACTGAGATCTCCTTGCAAATTTAATTCTCAATTTCCCTCTGACAGTTGGGGTCCACAATACAATTCGAATAAGTTGGCCATCGCTTTCTTCCCTCACCCAAATAACCCTCCTGGGTGGATTTCTGGGAATTTAGATGAAGCACGACACATTCATGTTTATCTGTCTCAACATTATTCATTATTCTATCCAAAGTACTTAAAAACCTCAGATCATTTAAATTCACCCTGCATTTGTGTTATTCCATTCCATCACCTTTGAACCCTTACTTTCCCGCTTACATTCTGGTGAATCAACGTTGTATTCAAATGAACACCAATTGCCAACTCCCACTCTTTCTTTCATTTTTTGATTTAAAATTCAATGACAATACTGGGCTAACATCATGTCCTGTTTGCAGATTAAAACATGTCTCACAGTTCGCGCATATCCCGACCTCCTGCAGATGAAACCCAGCTGGAAAGGAGCCGATCCTTTTACAAAGTTAGATTGAGAAAGAGCAACATCAACGAAATCTTTAAATGTGAAACTGGATGCAGGAATGGAGAAGGCTTCTGCTTGGGGCTGCAATTCTATCAGCAGTCGAGAAGGGCAAATGTGTAAAAAGATGGTTTCATTGATTCGACCTTGCATTGCTGAATTTACCGTTTGTTTGCAGAATATGGAAAACTCAGCTGCAAGGGATACACAAATTTCGATCGATGAAGATGCAAATTGCAGAATCTCTTTAAACTCGCTGCCCTGAAATAATGGAGTGTTTCAGCAGCGCCTTACTTGCAATTCAAGTTTGTAATAGACAGAGTAATAGTAATTTACACAATATGCCCTGTTGTGTTAACCGCTCATCTGGCGTCATGGAGACATTTTTTCAGAACTTGTCAGAGTTCTAACTCGGGGTCAGGTTGTTTCAAACCGAAGGCAAGAAGTTATAAAATGCCTGTTGTGACTTCACGAATTGTGCTCGGTAAAAATAAAATAAAAATGATCAGCAAATTAAATGATTAACTTCTATGATGTAAAAGGAAAAGTAAGTGATATGATGGGATGGAGCAAGCTCATCTATATTCAATACCTTCATATTGTTATGTTGTAATATCTAGCAAGGAAACTGCCTTCCGTCATAAACAAAAACTCACTAGGACTGCAAATATCGATTGGAAATGGAGTATGATTTTGACATGTCAGTCTTTGCTGCATTTGGACAGCCATGCATATTATGCTGCATCTGGCAAATATTAAACCAAGGATTTTCGAAGAACTACAAACTAGGTTATTGTGGCTAAAGCAGATGAGTGCCAGTGAGCAGTCCTATTCGTGACCATATTGTGCTTGGTGGTTCTGTTGATGGCCCTGCATATCTTTTTTTTTGACAAATATGAACTAACAGTTTGAGGGGTATTAATTGGTTTAGACGTTTTTTAAAAAATGGTTTGTGAGGTTTGGGCATAGCTATCTGACCATAATTGATAGAACATTCATATTTTCCCTTGTAAAGGTGGGGCTGAAATGCTTTCTTGAATTACTGCTGTCCACTTGCCGTGGGTTGACCGGAAATGCGAGGAGGGAGGGAATTGTCTGCATGATGAGCAGGGAAAAACTGGTTTTCAAAGGCAAGTCGATACCAGTGTTGTGGTTGGATTACAAAAGCTTTGTTTTAGACAACTCAGGTTTTGGAGAACACTACCACAGGCAGAATATTTTTTTGGCTCATTTCCTCTGTGAATCTATTATATTCAGATGTCACGTGACGTGAATAAAATTGACTGAGTACTGGCTGGGCATATTAAGAAGTCCTGATATTATGTTCTTACATATGTGCATTGTTTATGATCTTCCAGGATGGCCTGTCAGTATTTGTTATATTTAATGAACACTGGCTTGTTTTCGAGGCATCGAACCAAAATTAAATTGATCTGAGTATATTCATTGAACAGTTGTAAATAGTGTTCGTGATGATGTAACTTGAGTTTGTCAGAGGAGACCTCTTGCCCGTATTTATGGACGATGACTTCTACTGCCTCAGCAGTGCATCAGTCCTTTAGCCTGCGACAGGATTTTGTAGTATAACAGAAAATGGGAAGACCAGCAATTGTGTTGATGAAAGAATTTTACTATCCAATTTTGGCAGCGATCCGTGTGCCTGGTGAGTTAGTTTATTTTGTATTCTTATCATATATAAATTGTCTCTCTTCTTCGATGCTCTACGTGCAGAATAAGATAATATATTTATGCAAAGTCACAAATACCAGATGCAAAAATAGACAATACTGGAGAAATGCTGGCAGCAAACGTGAAGAGAAGAATGGACGTAATGCTATTGATTTATTGACTCTTTGCAACAATTTCTGTTTTCTTTTCAGATTTCCACTATATTCAGTTATTTATGTTTTATTTGAGCTGTTATTGCTGTTTGCTTAATTTGACCATCCCTTGCTTTGCAGTTGACTTGTAATTGAATCAGAGTGGGTTGCACTACTTTAGAAGTTTTAGTAGAATAATTGGAGTGCATTGCTTATCAAGCAGTTCCTTTTTGCAGAGTCAGTTTTATAACAGATTCGTGGGAGGTGTGTTTCATGGGTAATTGCTTTGAGTATAATCATCTTCCTTTACAGTATTTTGTATTCATCTGATAGCGGGAATATTTGCTGTACAGTTATTTCCATTACAATTTTCAACAGGTAAAGGAACATTAATAATTGTTTTAACATTTTACAGCGAACCTGCTGACAATTGTGGTTCTTTTCCGAGGAAACTGCGCTCTTTCCAAGTGTATCTCTGTCTACATGGTGTCCATGGCAACGGCAGATCTACTGGTCATGTTCAATAATGTGTTAATATACTATATTTTCAGTTACCACTTTCCAACTTCATTCCTCTCTCACACCTCGGTTTGTAAATTCATTATCTACATGACAGGAGTTACATTGACTGCTCTGTTTGGTTCACTGTTTCCTTTACTTTCGACCGATTTGTGGTGATCTGCTGCCGAAAGTTTTCGACAAAGTACTGCACTGAAAGAACGTCAGTCGTGGTTGTTGCAATTCTCACTCTCCTTGTCCTTTTGAGAGACGTCCCAATTTTGCTTTCATTTGATCCTGAGATGACAATTAACAAAGTACAGTGGAGATGCCGGGCAAAGGCATCTTTCTTCTCCTCAGATTTTGGTGAAGCATTTGTCTGGTTTCACAACGCGTCCCTCATTTGGTTCCCTTTCATTTTGATTACCACGTTTAACTCGTTAACTATTAGAAAGATTTTATTGAGCAGTCGAGCCAGAAGAGGAATCCACAGTCACAGCACTGAGAATCAGAGCGATGCTGAGATGCAGAACCAAAGGAAATCTGTCATCCTGCTCTTTGCTATTTCAAGCAGCTTTATATTGTTGTGGTTGACACATGCTGTGACAATGGTAACGACAAAACTGACAAACACCACTTACTACCGAGGCGATATCACAGACCCAGGCTACATCGCGACTGAAGTTGCAGCTCTCCTGAGATATTTGAGCTCCTGTCTAAACCCGTGGATTTATGCAGCAACCCAGACCGTATTCAGGAATCAACTGAAAACTACATTAGTTTCTCCTTGTAAGCTTTTTGTCAGATTGTGTAAAAAATGTGGATAAAAAATAAATGAAAGCATTGAACAGCTTTGTCTACCTAAAGCTAACGAGAGAACGTATTTAAATTACAGAACCTGGTTCTTCATCGTGCATTGTGAATCAGGATGCGACCTTGTGAATCTTTCTTCCAAAGTGTACAGTGTCACGCAATTAACATCTGTAGAGAAGAAATACGACACAGCTGGCAGCAAAATACGTACCTAAAGGCAAGAGTGTCGTTGTCCAGACAGAACTTTGCAATACTACAAATAATATGTGTAGTAATAATTGAGCAAAGCACAGTATGGTGCTGAACAGAGATCATATGGTAAATGGGAAGAGGTGTGTTGTCGATGATTAGCAGTTCAGGGAATGTGAGCAATTGAAACAGGCGTGCTGATTAAAGATTTTAATGAACATGAATCCCGCGTTGTCCTCAGTCCTGGCGACAACTGTCAAACCTTTATTGCATGTGTGCTTGAAAAACAAAGTCCCTAGAGGACGCATTGGTGCTTTCAATTGAAGAATAGCAACATCATTCATTAGGGCAGTTCAGAGAATGTCCAGAGGATGGTCCCTGTTAAGGAACTATTATCTTTTCAGCAAAACAAGTCTTGAAACGTTCCACATTAGAGTTTACAAAAATGTACAGTAACCTGAATGAAAGAGAAAGTATTCATAAGGTACTTGACAGAGTAAATGTTAACAGTATTTTCCTCTTTATGAGAAAGTAAAAGACCACAGGACAGACTCTGGGGAGTAGGGGGTGACAATTTAAGACTGAGCTGAGGATGGATTTGCTCTTTCCGAGAATTATGTGTTTGATTTGATTTGAGTTATTGTCACGTGTACATATGTAGAGTAAAAGCTCTACTTACGAACATTACAGATACAACATTGGATTCAAGGCATGCACATCAGAGAGTGAAAAACAAACATAGACAGCGAATTATATACAGGTTACAAATAACATAACGTGTTTGAGGCAAGATAAACAATCAACAAGATCTTGATAATTTGAAGTAGAAAGACTATTCCGCTATCTATTAACAGCAGAGTAAAAGCTGCTATTGGACTTGCTGGAGTATGTATTCACATTTGGAACACCTTACCAGAGACACTGCTTGGGCATAGTCGTGTTACCTATTTAAGGATGTGACAGGTAGCCTCACGAAAAATGGCCCAAAAAGTCGACACCAATCCTTGGAAGTGCATCCAACCCAGACCCATTATTGTACCCGCTTAATTCACATCTCCCCAGAGGAATGCACCTAAGTTACAATCTCCCTGAAAACTGAGGACAATTCAGCGTGGCCAATTCACCTAACTTGGACGTCTTCGGAATATGGATTAAAACCAGAGCACCCAAAGGATTCCCGCACAGACAAGGAAGAGAATGTGCAACCTCCACACTGACAGTCGCCCGAAGTTGGAATCGAAACCTGCTTGGTGTTGCGGCGAAGAGGCAGTTTTTACCACTGAGCCACCATTCAGCCCTTAAAGACTGCGTCCACCATGTTATATTTTAAAATTTCTCATCTGGACTAAGATAGCCTCAAATTGTCGCCAAATTGCCAATATTCATCCCCCTGAGGATGGGGCTTCGCCATGGCATAAATCGTCTCAGAATTGAGCAACTCCTCATGTTAGGTGATGGTGAAGACAATTGGGGAGGCTGGGCGCCTCCGAGCAGAGCGCTTTAGGGAACACCTTCGGGACACCTGCACCAATCAACCACACCATCCCATTGCCTAACATTTCAACTCCCCCTCCCACTCTGCCGAGGACATGGAGGTCTTGGGCCTCCTCCACCACCGTTCCCTCACCACCAGACAACTGGAGGAAGAACGCCTCATCTTCCGCCTCGGAACACTTCAACCCCAGGGCATCAATGTGGATTTCAACAGTTTCCTCATTTCCCCTTCCCCCACCTCACCCTGGTTCCAAACTTCCAGCTCAGCACTGTCCCCATGACTTGTCCGGACTTTTCCTACCTGCCTATCTCCTTTTCCACCTATCCACTACACCCTCTCCTCCCTGACCTATCACCTTCATCCCCTCCCCCACTCTATGCTACTTTCTCCCCACCCCCTCCGTTCTGTAGCTTATCTCTCCACGCTTCAGGCTCACTGCCTTTATTCCTGATAAAGGGCTTTTGCCCGAAACGTCGATTTCGCTGCTCCTTGGATGCTGCCTGAACTGCAGTGCTCTTCCAGCACCACTAATCCAGAATCTGGTTTCCAGCATCTGCAGTCTTTGTTTTTACCTCAATGGTGTATACACAGACCACTCTCTTCATTGTTGACCATTCCTCACACTGTTATGACAGAATGGCTTATCATTCCGATTCCGTCATACTTCTCACAGTCGAAACTATCTATCTTCATCCGTTCGTATTGTAAGGAGGAGAAAAACTTTAATACAAGCTGAAATTTCTTTTTGAAACTCAGCAGGTCTGATGCATTTGTGGAGCGAAGGCAGGGTAAACGTTTCGCTTCATTACTCATTCTCCAATTCTCCAACTGAGTTCTGAAGCACAGTCACTGGACTCGAGTGTTAACTCTGCTTTGGGTATGCAGACTGTGGGCTGAATGAATGCAGTATTTTTTCTTTCAAAATTCCAACCTTCATAGAACGCAGAACATCGAATATTACAACACAATTCAGGCCTTTCGGCCCTCGATGTTGTGCCGACTTATGGAACCAATCTGAAGTCCATTTATCCTACGCTATTCCATTTTAATCCATATGTTTATCCAATGACCATTTAAATGCCCTTAAATCTGACGAGTTTACTACTGTTGCAGGCAGGGCGTTCCACGCCTCTCCTACTCTCTGAGTAAGCAAACTCCTCTGTCATCTGTCCTGTTTCTATCACCACTCAACTTAAAGCTGTGTCTCCTCGTGCTAGCCATCAGTCTGAGTGGAAAAAAAGGCTTTCAATGTCCACTGGATGTAATCATCTGATTATTTTATATGTCACAATTAATTCACCTCTGAGCATTCTTTTCCGTACCAGTCAACATTCCAGTAACACTTCTACAGATACAGATTACATTACAGTGTGGAAACAGGCCCTTTGGCCCAACAAGTCCACACCGACCCGCCGAAGCGAACCCACCCATACCCCTACATTTACCCCTTACCTAACACTACGGGCAATTTAGTATTGCCAATTCACCTGACCCTGCACATCTTTGGACTGTGGGAGGAAACCGGAGCACCCGGAGGAAACCCACGCAGACACAGGGAGAACGTGCAAACTCCACACAGTCAGTCGCCTGAGGCGGGAATTGAACCCGGATCTCTGGCGCTGTGAGGCAACAGTGCTAACCACTGTGCCACCGTGCCGCCCACAAAACCCTTTGCAAATCTTCTGCATCCTTCGTATAATGTGGTCACCAGAACTGCATGCTATTCTCCAACCGAGTCCGCACGGTAGCTCTGTACAGCTGCAGAATGGCCTCGTGGCTCCGAAATTCAATCCCTTCACCAATAAAAGCTGATAGACCGTCTGCCCTATTAATAACCCAAACAACTTGGCAACTATGAGGGATTTAATTACATGGACACCGAGATCTCTCTGCTTATCTACAGTGCCAAGAATTTTACCATTATCCCAGTACCCTTTATTCCTGTTTTCCTTCCAAAGTGAATCACCTCACACTTTTCCATGTGAAACGGCATTTGACAACTTTCAGACCAGCAAATCTGAAGTACTCTGCAATATCGTATCAAACTGTCCACAACTCCATCAATTTTCGTGCCATCCGCAAATGTACTAATCCATCCTTCTACTCTCTTTATTAGGTTATTCATAAAAAATAACACACAGCAGTGGACCGAAAGCAGATCATTGCCCATACCTTTGATAACAGTTCTTTGCTTTGTTTACACAGAATTGCTTACCTGGATTCAGAATTTTCCCTTTACTTTTGTCCATTCCAAAATCAAACAGTCCCCAGAGTTAGAAGGCACTGCAGTTCCCCTTACAATATTCGACAGACCTGTTTTATCTGGATACATCTGGCGAATTTGCCTTTCAGATGCTTATGCCTTCTTGAAGAAACGCACTCCAGCCCAAACTAAACAACCTCTTCGTGTATTTTATTCCCAATTTGAAAACAGTTTTATTGATAAATTATGACCCTTGCTGGGTCATTTTGAAATTGAACCTACTGTTGCAGTGGCAGATTGCTACCACTACAGATAAAAGGCCGGCATGGTCTTGTTATATACTGTCTCAGACATGGTTTTGGGAACCTCCAGACAGCTACCGCTGAACTGAAGGTTCTGCTCATAAATTATCCTGAATTCAAACCGGAATACCTGAGAATGTTGATTACAACCACAACTTGGAACCAAAATGAACTTGAAAACTTGATTTGTTTCAATTTTCACCTCAGTCAGGTAAACAGACGGGCTGAATGTCCTCACCGACAGATGGCCCAAACAACACAAGTCTTAACTGGGGGGATCAATAAGACATCTCTTGTCTCTCAGTATATAGGTGAGGATATGTCCATTAAATAAAGTTCTCAGCTCCATGACCTGTCATTATAATTGGGAGATATTAGAAGTCACCGTGTATGAAACAATGATAGATCCAGAGAAAAGGGCAATATTGTCAAGGAAACGGAAGACAAGAAAGTTCTGGAATGCTTTGTAGAGCATGCGATTTTCAGTTAAGAAAGGGATGATCATCCCAAACGGTTAACCACATTTTAAACAAATATGGTTGGTACCATCGAAAGGGGAAATGCATAAGGTAAAATCTCAATGAACTGCAAGGCAAGGTCAGAGGCGGTACTCCTCAGAAATCAGTGTGTGTGTACGTGGTGGACAAAGATGTGGAGTCCCCTGGTGTGTGGCCTGTCTCTATGGATGTGCACCAATGAGATTCTTCAAGCTAAGCATTAACATGCACCTCCAAGCCATAGTTACAATTGCAACATTGTTAGGACACGTGGACAGGGACATGAATAAGGAAAGTTTACAGATATAATATAAGGAGCAGATGGCACTAGCGCAGTATATTTGACATTGACTGATTGTGCCAAAGGGGCTGTTTCTGTGCTATTAACTCAATGACTTGATGAGACATCGGTCCAAATGTCAATGACGATCAAATTTCCAATCTGAACTATCCACTTTGGTTGAGTTTGGTTCAGATCCGTGCAAGCCTTTCCTTTTAATGATCAAATCCAAATTATTTTCAAATTTTCTAAATGTAGGCCCATCTCCTAATTACTCTGAATGATTAATCCATACACAAACCAGAGAAAGATGTTCGAATACCTTGCCTAATCACCTTATCTATTCCTCCCATGGCTTAATAAACCTATATCAAGTCACTCTTTCATCTTCTACGCTCCAGGAAGCAGATCTAACAGGAATGTGGGAATGTTGTGCTGACAGATTATTATAATCGATTCAAAGTTGAATCTTTAGAATGCTGCATTGGGATGTTATTCAGAGAAATTGGGCAGTGGACACGATTCTGCAATGGTTCGTGTTTGTACGAGTCGGAAGTAGATATAAGGACGCTCTCCTTTACTGTAAGTTTCAGACGTGTGCAGGCAGACATATCTGAAAGGGGAATGAATATCAGTCGCGCAATGTCTGAGCTGCTGACGAAGTGACCCCATGTTATATGGAACTGGAAGTGGAGAATGAAGCAAATAGCAGTGAGGAGAAATGTGTTATTATTACTACTGATTCTAAACAAATCAAGTGTATCAAATCTCAGTGTATATGATTCATGGTTATTACACATCGTTGCAGAGAGACTCGTCACTTACTGAAGGATTTTGACTGCTCGTTTTGCAACCTTAAATCAACAATAATTGCCTCTTTATCGTGTAAACTGTTAAGTGAAAGAGACAGTTATTATCCGCACCTCTATTGTTCCCCTGACAAAAAAAATGAATACCTCACAGCGATGATAAACAAAGTCCTGGAACTATGTCAGTGAAGGAAATTACTTACTAATTCCACCTGCTTATGGGGACTTATTTATAATAAGCATGATGCAGTGCCCAACACTGAATACAAATCTGTAATGTCAAATATTTGAATCAAGATCTGAACCCTGTCGATGCAAATATCAATTTACGAGTGTTCAAAACCCCTTGTACTTCAACAGTGATGGAACTCCAACGCATTCGTTCCACCAGCGAACTATCTGACTTCTTGATTGATTTGACATTTATAACAGTTGAACATATGGAATACATAGAGGATGCAATTAGTGTAAGCCACACAATAGCACTGCACAGGTAATTTAGGAGTTTTGATTTACCTGAATGACATCACAAACTGGATATTTGTAAAAGGGAGAATATTGCATCAACACTTGAAACTGTCAGTAACTGAAAAAAAAAGAAAAAAGTCTTCACTTCGTTTCAATTCAATCGTTGCAGACACATTCCACGGACCTCAGTAATGTCAAAGACAGTAAATCAACTGTCCTAACTATTTTAATTGATAGATGCATTTCCCTCAATAGAATGAAATATTTTCTTGCTGGAGAGATTACATTCGGACCCAACTATAAGGTCTTACATCTTAAGGGCATTTAATTTAAATTTCGTTGCTATATACACACATAAATTGATGTTGAAAAGTTATTAAGATTCGTTTATCTTGCTTAAAATTTGAATAAGCATGTGAACACATGTCATAACTAACTCCCACCTTTTGGAATATATTTATCTCTGAGGTTCCTTTGGACAGATGCAATCATACTAAGGTAACAATCTAACTTGGAATCACCAGTAAACATCCATAGAAGTATTTCATCAAAAACACGATGTCGACTCTAGATACATCACTGTGCGTCAATGATTTCATTGCAGTCCGTTTGATGAGTGAGTTCGCACAGTTAGAGTTTCCTCTCACGGACACTCGCTTAGAGTTTTGTATTCGCTGTTCTCGACATCAGTGTCATCATTCATAGTTTTATATCTATTTGGTTAATCACACACGTGCTGTCGCTGCGTATGAATAACAGAATGCATCTGAATTGCCAGTGCTCAGCTCTCACTTTGTTTTCTCACTCAGTTGCTTAATCAACAGTGTTCTCATATCACAATATTCCGGCGCAGGAAAAGATAGTTCCTAATTTCAGCTACTCATTAGATAGTTACGGCAACTTAATTTTAAAATCATTTTAACGCTATTATTTATTGCTTTCACAATTGCATCAAATCAGAGTTCATTAGCTTTCATCTGCTCGTTCAAAGGTCTTCCTTAGTTATTCACAAATATCCCCTTTCTTCAAAATAAGACTTCGCCTACTTGTCAGCAGGATTACTGATGTTACTGTTATCCATGCACAGGCTATTTTTTTTAGCTTTTCTTCTTCTAATCAGATATAAATTATGATATTCATTTTAGCAATAATAATAAACATACGTTTCTGAGTAAACAATGCTTATAATTAATATTGAAATAAGTAATGTCAGGCATGCCGTAATAATAAATATGACACTTATCACCTCCGATCTTCGCGCAGCTCTCGTCTTCACGTTAACTTTCCACTCCTCTCATTCAATTGCTGTGAAAACAGAAAAAAGTAATACGCTGAAACTTCTGCATGTAAAGACAAACATTTTGAACTGAACAGCATTTGGAAATATTTAACTATGTGGCTCGACTAAACCATGGTTTCTGTATGATAGTAAATGTAGCTAGGCAAGACACACCCTCAACCCAGGGATCTTATTGTGGTTTTGAAAATATGTGCCATTTGGCCAGATGTAGAGTTAGAGTTTGGATAAGTGAGCGGATTTAGTGAAACGCTGAAAGAGTGCTTATTCGTTATTCTAACTTTCTCACCTGTCAATATTTGTTTCTCACTTCGGAGCAAGGTAAGAATTTGAATGCTAATTAATACATTATACCCCTTATTCTAGAATTAACAAATACTGAAATTCTGACGAATGTGGAATGAAAAACTACTCGACAAAGTAGAATATCTATCCTATGGAATATAGTAAATGTGCATAAAATTGAAGTGTTTGGTAAAACCGGAAAACCGGCCCTACAAACAGAAGAGGAAAGACTGAACCTTGACAATGGAGAAGAAACAGTCCAGAATATGAATTAGGAGAAGGAATGGGTCTTCCAGGCTTTCAATCCTCTTCCAACATCCAAACATGTTACGACTGATCTGACTGTAACATTAAATCCATATTTTCCCTCAGAATGCGACTTGTTTGATTCAAGAAACATCGATTTTTTAAAATTTTGGTGGGTATAAATGGATCCTGTAAATAGTGTACCCATAATATAATCCTCTCATTCAAAATTCTTGTTTCGAAAAATGTACGTGGCTACATCTAATGGTTTTGCACACTCCCCAAATCAGATGAGCAGAACTACACAATGAACTCCAGATCCAGTCTCAACAATGTCACGCATAACTTAATCACGACTTCCCAAATTTGCAAAGAATTCTCACCTTGACAAATTAAGATATACCCTTCGCTTTCGTAAGCTGTCTGCTTTAACTATAGCATAACCAATTGTGAATCATGGAAAACACTCAGACAGTGCTGCATTTCACATCTCTCGGTACTTAGAAAGATTGCTTCGTTTTGATTATCCAAGATAAATATTTTCATGTAAACCTGTACTGCATTCTGTTTGCTCGGAGACTGATCGCTTTCTTCACCAAATTATAACTTCTTGTAAGCAGAACAGAAATTTCCGAAAAAGGCAGTATCCATGAAGAAAATCAGTGTTAATATTTCCGTTCTGGTGACTCTTCTTCAGAATTGCTGGTAACTCGGAACATGCATGTTTTAAGAAGTATGCACTGTGTGGGAACGGGGTTACATTTTTTGAAATTGTAGGGATACAGCCAAAGGAGAGAGAGGACAGTTGAACAAAATGGACAGTGAACTGGCTCCTTGAGTGAATAGCTGTTAATAGAGACTGTTAGTGCAGATAGTGGGTTGCTGTCAATGTGTTGTGTGTATTTGTAGAATGATTATCACAAGGGTGGATGTGCAGGGCTAAGAGCAGTGACATAGCTGAGTTCAAGCACTAAAGCTATTGGACTCGACATTGAATCCTGAAAGCTGCAGTGCGGCCACGCAAAGAATGAGGTACATGTATTCCCCGTATCTATTCACCTTTACAAAAGACCTGAAATAATCGCTATTTTTGCTAAAAGAAAGACGGTTTTCACTTTTATGAAAAAGCTCGAACTGTGAGACTAGGGCCGCCAATTGTCTTCCCTGGAACTGTTCATAGATGTCACTCTTCCTCTTTCTCCTCCAACCAGGATGGTCTGCCTCCCACAATCCGATCTCCAACAACTCAGCCGAACACACCATCATCACCACCACTACTTGTCAGCTTTCTGGTGTGCTCTCTAGTCTTCCCAATTCTGGTGAGTGAAGCCACACTAAACGGACATTATTCGACTTTATATGGTCTGTATTATTAGCATTTCATTCCTATTTTTAACATATCTTAGTGTTATTTCTGGTTTTTGTTTGTTATTTAGTATGATTCTGGTTTTTTGAGATCTTGGAACGCTCAATTTTTTTTCTCATGAAAATTCATGATAACTGCTTCTTCACTCTGTGCCATTTTGGCAGACGCAAGGTTTCACAGGAACGCTCTACTTTCAGATAGCGCGGTTAACCTGTATCGTTCTTCCAGCTGACCTTCGCTGGAGCATAACAACAAGCCTGACAATGAGGTATCGGCCAGGGAACAGGATGGCGTCTTGAAGTGGCAGGGAACTGAAAGCTTAGAGTCACTCTTGCGGACAGAACACAGGTGTAATGGTCACCTGGTCTTCCCATGGTATCCCCAATGTAGAAGAATACATAATATCAACAGTGACAACAGTTAACAAGAATATATGAAGTACAGGTAACGTACTGCTTCACGTGGAAGGCATGTTTGCACTCCTAAATGTTGAGGAGGGAACAGCTAAATGGACACCTGCCCACCTTGGGCGACTGCAGGGGAAGGTGCCGTGGGGCTGTGGGAGTGAAGAAACAATGTAGTAGGATGGTCAGGAGGGACAGGATTTCTCGGATGTTACGGCTTGAAGGGCACAATAGAGAGTTCAGTAACTTTAGGGTGTGAACTGTAAAATGTCCCATCGCTCAGCCCCACACAGCAGGCCTTGTGATCACATACTTTGGTATTCCACAGAGCTAATTCAAAAATTACGCAACGCCAGTTTACAGTCCAGCAGTTTATTTGGGTATTTGGAAGCATGAGCTTGCCGTGGTCTACTCACCCATCAGATAGCTGTGAAGGAGGTTCATAAGACACAAAATGTATAGTAAAAGATTGTAAAAGATTGCACTTTTACGTAACTGATAAGAGAAAGTGAACAAACCCTGATTGCTCGTAATTTTCCCAACGTTTAGAATGGGTTGCAGGATTCATCATGGCTGCAACTTGCAACCCTGCAATCCTTCAGCAAACCTGCAACCCATCCTAAAAGATGAAAGACTCAACAGCAATCACGTTTTATTCAACACATTGTATCAGTTTCATGAAGACTCAGTCCCTTGTTACAAATTCTGTGTCCCATGATCCAGATCCACAGGTACCCAATGAATGAGCAGTGCTCCAAAAGCTAGTACTTCCAACAATCCTGCCTGACTGTAATCTTGTGTTGTCCGACTTCACTCTTTCTGTCTGTCTGTCTGTCTGTCTGTGTCTATCTCCACGCCCCGCTGCCCCACACGCACGTGCACACGCAAATTTACTGACTCATCCTTCCACGTCCTAATCCAGGTCATTTATAATAATGACAAATAACAATGACCCCAAAACAAATAATTGCTGTTCACCATAAGTAACTGAACTTTATGACGAATATTCCACATCAATAGCTACGCTCTATCTTCTTTCAGCTTGTAAATTTGTGATCCAAATCGCGAAATCACCCTCAATATCATGCCTTCGTATGGGGAACTATGGGGAACCTTATCAAACGCCTTACTGAAATCCACTTACACGACATCAATCAGGGAAAATTCAGGAAGTAAATACGTCGCTAAGAAAACGGTTTGGGAAAGCCGGGTTCCATTTCTTGGGGTGTTGACATCAGATTTGGAACCGGGGAGTCTGTTCTGTTTCTCAGCGGGTAGTAAATGGGATCCAAGTCAATGCGTTTGTTGACAGAGTTTTGTTGCCATGCCATGCTTCTCGGTATTCTCGCGTGTGTCGCTGTTTGTCTTGTCCTAGGATGAATGCGTTGTCCTACCCGAAGTGGTGTCCTTCCTCATCCATATGTACGGATATTAGTGAGAGTGGGTCATGTCATTTTGTAGATAGTTGATGTTCATGTATCCTGGTGGCTAGCTTTCTGGCCTGCTTGTCCAATGTAGTGTTTGTTACATTTCTGTCTCTGACTCAGTGAATGGTTCCAGACTAAGGGACTCGCCACTTCGGGCTGATGTGAAAACGCTTTTAATTTCACATCTGCTGAACTGCTTGAAGTCTGTCCTAAAGTCGTCTGTGGAATGTCAATGAAAATATTCATGACAGATCATAATATTTTAAAGTTACGAGTGATATGGGAACTTTAGCGAAAAAGAAACGCTTTGGAATAAATTATCGATTCGAAAGGCAGAGCAGACTTGTTCAACAAATGTCCAACTTCAGTTCATATGTTGTATATGTCTCAGATATCATGGACTTTTTTTCATGATAACATAAACGGAAATAAACTAACAATATTCTTGCCCATTAAAATAAGTTCAATGACTGACAATCTCCATGAGCTCTAAAAACTGTCTTAAGAGATATTTGATAAACAATGTTTGAAATATTGAGTTAGTGGACACGACAAATCTGAGTGGACGACCTAGAATCGAATCAGCTCACCGTTTCTTAGTTTGGATATATCTTATTTCTGCTATTCTTCAAAATAAAACATTACCACACAGGGTTTGCCTATTTATATCAAGTGACGATTTGGGCTATGCTTTGTTTTCATGATATTAATGTGTATAATTAAATAGTTTCTTCCCTTTTACTGTATGGGGTGTATTATTCCTGCTCTTTCGTCTGTGGCCAACACTTCTTAGAAGTGACATCATCTTCCCCTGCTCCAACCATCTTCTCAGCTTTCATCATCGTTCAGACACTGAAGTACAGATAGCATTCAGAAAAATCTTCTCAGCACTCTCTTCAGTGGAAGGCCATAATTTCAATTTTCACTTGACAAAATTGCACACAATGCTTCAGTTTTGAACTGATCAAATGTTTGTGCGGGAGCAGCAGACCATTGCGACTCTTGCATTCAATGTCAGGCGTTAAAAAAAAGACATATTTCACATGCCTAAATGATCAACTTATTCAACAGCATTCATGCATTCAGCGATCTATGTACTAGCAGACCAATGTCGCTCTGTTCTGCTGTACCTTTCATTGTCCTTTCCTTTAAAATGTACTCCCTTGCCTTTATACAAATAACAAAAGAGAAGTGCATCTAACGGCTATCCAAGCTTGTGACAAACATCATGTCCTTAATGAACGAAAGGAAACTCTGTCCTTGATCAGTATGTATCCCTGTAATGCCTCCCTATTCGTACAACCACACAGATGCCTCGTAAATATCGCCAACATGCCTGCTCCCACGACACCTTCCAAGCTCTCTCTTCCACATTTAAACCGTGTGAAACTACAAACCTGGAAAAAAACGCCCAGCTGCCCATCTTATCCATGGCAAAATTTGTACAAAAAGCCTTGGGATTGGTCATGATCCTGCTTGCTAAAGACACTTCATGTTGCATTTCAGCCTTCTTAATTCTGCATTTCATTTCCTTCCTAAAGTTTCTATTGTCCTCAAGGGCTTCGTCAATTTGTCGGATCTCGGACATAAAGTATGCGTCTTCTTTATTTTCCTTTTAACTAAACTTACTATTTCCCTTGGAATCCAAGGGTCTTGAATCCTGTCACTCCTATCCTTCAATAAATATTGCAGGTACATGTATATGCTGCACTTTAATCAACTGATCAATAAAAACCGTCCACGAACCAGTCGCAAGTGTGCAAATATCTGTTCCGAATCTACATCCTCGAGTTCATTTCTCGTTTGAATGTTATTTTCCCTTGCTCAATTATGAACAATTTGAATCTTCTCGCGTCACTGACTCTTTCTGGGTTGAATTCCGTTTCCCACAGATTTTCTTATTTGAACAATCTATCGATATCCTCCTGCAGTTTTCTGCTATTCTCCATCTTATTTGTTCTGTAAAACGTTTTCATCTTCCCTACAAATGTCTTCATTGTAACTGCAATATTAGAACATACCTAAAAAGGACAATGGACCCAGCAGCATGCTCCTGAACTCTCCGCTTGTGCAGATCCAAATAGAGGCATATTCTTGAATGATGGTAATCGTAACAGTCAGGAAGATCTTTGATTTGTGACATAGTATATTGTGGAGAATTCTAAACACAATAAAAATGAACACGTGCACGAGGCTGCAGAGTTATTATCTGTGGTCTGCCTTTGTAGTCGAATTATTTATATCACTTATTTAATTTAGTTTCTGTTCAATAATGACCACCCAGTATGTTCATGTTCAGAATGAATCAATGGTCACGTTGGTGAGCAATAGAAGGCGATGTACAAATATACACCATTGCGACATGTTGTTATTGTTTAACTTTGCTGCGTTATTTTCCTTTGCAAGTTGAACACTTCCTTCTGCGTTTGGATAGAAACTGACTCGTTCAGCGAGGAATAGTGACAGAAACTTTACTTTTCTCACTTATCAGCTGGTATTTCCACTTCGGATATTACAGGAAGTATTCTGTGCAACATAACTTTGAAAAAAACAGTGATACGATCTTCTTTCATCTCAGTTGTGAAGGTTGTGAGTTTCCAGTTCGATTTTTAAATGGCCATTCAAGTGCTCGCAGAAGC
Organism: Chiloscyllium plagiosum; assembly: GCF_037043375.1. Lineage (NCBI taxonomy): Eukaryota > Metazoa > Chordata > Chondrichthyes > Orectolobiformes > Hemiscylliidae > Chiloscyllium > Chiloscyllium plagiosum. The sequence goes on along the minus strand of NW_028270179.1, from coordinate 17,926,571 downwards.
ATGATTCATTTCTCAGTATCTATCTCAGCAGTCTTAGTAATTGTTGAAAACATTTAAAGAGCTAAGATCATTTAAAATTCAACCTGCGTTTGTGCCATTCCACTCCTTCACCATTGAATGCCTGATTTCCCACTATCGTTCTGGTAAATCAACTGCTTTTTCAAATTGACATGGATTGCCACGTACCCACTCCTCAATTTCCTGATTTCAAAAGTCAATGGTAGGGCTGCGCTATCATTACCTCTGCCTTGCAGATTAAGCCACATTTCATTCTTTGTATGCCTGTCGGCCAACTGCAGATGACATTCTGCCTGAAATAAGTTGATGCTTTTTGGATGTTAGACTGAAGAAGGGCAACATCAACTGAGTGTTCAGTATGAAACTGGATGCAGTAATGAAGAAGGTTTCTTTTGGGGTCTGGGATTCTTTCAGTAGTGGAGAGCGTTAAATGAATAAAAAGCCGTTTTCATTGATTCGTCGCTGCATTGGGGAAATGTCAGGTGTTTTTTTTGCAGAAACAGGCAATGGAGAACTCAGCTAGCAAGGATATACAGGCTTCAATAGATGAAGATGCAAATTACAGAACCTGTTAAAATCAATCCCCATAGATAATGAATTATTTCAGCGTTACCCGGCGAGCTATCCAAATTTGAAACAAACTGTGTGAAATGATTTTGCAAGATATGTCTGTAAGTTTAATCGCTCAATTGGGGGTGTGGAAGCCTTATTTAGAATTAGTCACATCATGTTAAACCGAAACCTAAATTACATTTTTTTTTAAAATCCTGAGAGTAGAAATTTATAAAGTGCCAGTTGAGACTTAAAAATGTTGTGCTGTGTAAAAATAACATAACCTAGATCTGAAAGTTGAAAAGAAACTCTAGCCCCAGAGATACATGTGCTTTCTTTGGCGATATTTGTGAGGAACAGAGCATGCATGTGCGAGAGTGAGTACGACTGTGAGGGTACATGTGAGAGTTTGTGGATGAGTTTATTTTAAATGAGAGATTGTATTTCAAAGTGTATGAGAGGTACTTGTGCGCTTGTGTCATTCTGTCAGATGATGAGTAGTTCCCTCCAAACTTGCATCTGCGTGAGAGTGTGTGTGTGTGCAAACATGTGCGAGAGACTGCAAGCGTGTGAGTACATGCAGAGTGTTTGTGTATGTGGACGTTTGTGCATGTGAGAGACTTAATGAGTGTGTGCCATTATTTATATATTTCTATGTCTATGTGTGTGAAGAAGATCTCCAAATGAATGCTATTATCTTTAATGACACGCGATTCTAACTAAGAGTGAGTCCCAGCGCTGCCACAGATACATAATAAAATGTCCCGGCCATGAACGGAAGTGAACCGTTTATCATCCGAAGTATTGACTGCACTGTCGTCTTAAATTCCCAGTGCTATAAACTCCACCTTCCTAGGGCCATAACGTTAAGTAATTTCTCGCTTTTTTGGACAGAAGATTTCGAAGTGTTTTTTCCATTCTCGCTATAAGTACGACTCACCTTTCGTCATGTTATATTCCAATTGCAATTCTGAAAGAGTATTCTTAAGATGTAGACATAAAATTCGGCGGTACAATTGATGTAGCAAGCTCAGCTACATTCAATACCTCATATTCTTTTATTATCATATTTAGTCAGAAGATTGCCCTGCCTCATTGATAATGGCAATGTAGGTTTGATGAGAATTGTGATTCTTAACAGATCACCAAGTTATTTTTCAAATATCTGCTGAACATAGACATGTATTTACTGTATATTCCATCTGGCAAATACTTCTCCACTCAGTGAATCTGTCCACATCTATTTGCAGTCGCTTTGGTCGTACCCGAAGTTATCTCAAAAAAGTGGCCTCGTCATTGATGATGGAGTCACGACATCTGTTCCCTTTGTCTAAATCACTGATATTGATTGTACAGTACAGCGGCTTCATGTCTGACTGTTCTGACAGACTCACTAATGTCAATAAACTAATATGTGAATGAAAAATGTAACCATCCACTATCCAATGTTCTATTCAAGCGTTGTGTAAGAAAACAGTTGGATAAATGTGACAACTCGCCTCAACTCAGCTGGTTTGATCAAGTTTGAAACAAGACTGTTGCAAGAAAAAATAGGTAGTTTTGGTAAAGCGAAATGCTAGCCAGTGAGCAGGGCATATACTGAGCAAATTCTAGTGAATAGCACTGTTGATGACCCTGAAAAGATCATTTTTGATAATTAAGTGCAAACTACTGCAGTGATTACTAATTGGTTTGGACGTATCCTGCTTGAAAGACAAATGATATAACCAGGAAATTTCTTCCATTCTTATGAAGATGTCAGTGTTGTAGATGGAAAAAATACTTTGTTTGGGACAAGTCAGTTTTTGGAGTCTTCACTACCATTGGCAGAACACTTTGATGGCTAATTTACTTTGCGACCTTCATTATAACGAGATGTGATATGGAATGAATGGAATTGAATGCGTACTGGCAGGGTCTCTGAAGCAGTCATTATATTATGACGTGGTATATTTCCGACATTGCCGAATTTACGGTTCGGATTTCTTACATTTAATGAACACTGGCTTGTTTTCAAGGCATCGAACCCAGACCATGATCTGAGTACATTAATTGAACAATTGTAAATAGTGTTCGTGATAATCTTAATCCTCCTGAGATTGTCACAGGAGGATTTATAGATGTATAAGTGGACGATGACTTCTACTGCCTCAGCCGTGCACAACTCTTTTAGTCGCGAAAGATTTTCGAGGTATAACAGAAAATGGGTCAAGCTGCAATTCTGTTGATGAAAGAAATTTACTATCCGAGTTTGGCAGCCATTGGTGTGCCTGGTGAGTTGCATCATTCTCTATTATTATCGTATGTGAACTGCTTGTTCTTTCATCTCATTCGAAATGTAGAATAATAGAAGAAATTTTTACGAATGCGCAAATACTAGTTCCAAAAATTGACCTTGGTGGAGAAATATTGACAGCATTTGTGAAAACAGAAGCAGCGTCAATTTTTCAGGACTCGTGAGTCTTTGCAGCAATTTCTGTTTAGGTTTAAGATTTCTACGTTCTACACTTCTTTGTTTTATTTGAACTGTTATCAGTTATTTGTATTATTTAGCCATGCCTTTCTTGAAGTTTACTCGTAATTTAATTACACTATATGGCAATCCGCTCGACATTTTAGCAGAACAGTTTGAGCCATTTTTTTAAACTCAGTTCCACTTGAAGGATCATGTTTGAAACAGGTTTGAAAACTACTCATTATAAGTAGGTTTCACAGTGAATTGGTTTAAAAAATCAAATCCCAACATGGTATTTTGTGTTACCGCATAAAGAGTGGACATTCCATGCACAGTTATATCCATTACAATCTTAAGGAGAAAAATGAAATATTACCATATGTTTTAATTCTTTACAGCGAACCTGCTGACTATTGTGGTTCCTTTCCGAGGAAACTGCGCTCTTTCCAAGTTTATCTCTGTCTACATGGTGGCCATGGCACAGCAGATCTGCTGGACATGCTCAATAATGTATTAATATACTATATTTTCAGTTACTACTTGCCAACCCCATTCCTCTCGCAGACCTCAGTTTGTAAATCCATTATATACATGGCAGGAGTTACTCTTGATTGTTCCGTTTGTTTCATTGTTTCCTTTACTTTTGATTGATGTGTGGTGATCTGCTGCCGAAAGTTTAAGATGAGGTACTGCACTGAAAGAATACAGTCGTGGTTGTTACAATTCTCATTCACCTCGCGTTTTTGAAAGACGTCCCAATTTTGCTTGCATTCCATTCTGAGATATCGATTAATAAAATACAGTGGGGATGCCTGGAAAAGGCATCTTTCTTCTCCTCAGATTTTGGTGCATCTTTTGTTTGGTTTCACAGCGCTTCCCTCATTTGGTCCTGTTTCATTTTGATTACCACGTTTACCTCTTCAACCATCAGAAAGATTGTATTGAGCAATCGAGCCAGAAGAAGAATTCAAAGACAAAGTGAAAATCAGAGTGATGCCAAGATGCAGAACCGAAAGAACTCCATCAGCTTGCTCTTCGCTATTTCAAGCAGTTTCCTTTTGTTATGGTTGACACATGCCGTGACATTCGTAAAAACCAAACTGACAAACACTACTTAAGTTGCAGCTCTCCTGGGATATTTTAGCTCTTCTCTGAACCCGTGGATTTATGCAGAGACCCAAAAGGTATCCAGGGGACAAGTGAAAAATTCATTATTTTTGCCCCGTACGTTATTTGTCAGATTCATTAGAAAATCAGGACAAAAAGACACGAAAATATTGAAATCAACTTCCTCTAAAAAAAAGCTAAAATTTCAAGGCATTTCCATTATTGAAGTGACTTCTTCACTGTGTGGTGTCAATCAGAACACGATTTTGTGAATTTTTCTCGTAATGTACAGATTCACTTTGTTTTTGAATTAATTTTACGTATGAGGCAAGATGCCATGTGGACAGAGTCAGGCAATTAAAACCAGCAGAGAAAGATAGGGTGCAGGCAGCAGCAAAACAAGTACTTCGAGTTAGAAGTGTCATTGTCCTGGCAGCGTTAGCAGAACTGGGATTCAAATGAATTTGCGTAATATTCGCAGAAATAATATATGAAGCAACAACCGAAATAAGCAATGAAAGAGAATCTATTCAAAAGTGATTTCACAGTGTAAATGTTCAGGGTATTTTTCAGTTCCTTGGCAAGACAAAGACAGAGTCTCAGAACAATGGGGTGATAATTTAAGACTGAGCTGAGGAGGGATTTCTTCTCTCAGATATGAGGCTTTGATTTAATTTGATTTGAGTTATTGTCGCGTGTACCTAAGTACAGTGAAAGCTTTGCTTGTGAACAGTGCAGTCAGATCATTGGAAACAAGGACACGGAGATCAAAGATGAGAAAAAAACTTCGGCCGAGGAAGACATGCAGGTTGTACTACACAGGACGTGCGTGAGGCAAAGTAAATTTGAACAAGATCAACATGAATTGAATTTAGAAAGTTTTTTCGTCAGTGAAATAACGGCAGGGAAGGAATGTATCTTGAATATGCCAATGCGTATGTTCAAATCTGAATCTCCTTAGAATAGAGAGCTGGGGGAGGGGGAGTTCCTTGAATATTACTTGTGGTGTGATACATGGACTTCCGATCAGTAGTGAAATCGTGCTTAATAGGAGAAAGCAGGCAAGTGGCCATGAGGAATTTTAGCCGATTGAATGTAAAGGCTAGCTCGAAAAACTGAACAAACTATCCTCATTCGTATATCTTCAGGCCTTATAATCTTCTAAATTACTAATGTTCTGCGGTTATGTGTTAGAACCTCACCACACAACATGCCGAAATTTGAGCACAATCAATATATGGAAAGAAACGCTAACATCAATAAATATAACTTTGCAACATATCTCGTTGTTCCAATTTGAGTGGCTAATCATCATATCGGATCGAATAACAGTTATGCTCCGGTTGCTACGTGTGACAGTATCCTGACTTGTGATAGATCTCCTTCCAGAGTGTCCATTGATGTTCTACCCACATCCAACATATTTTGTCCAACACTTCTGTCCACATCCGTCCTGCCGTATCCTCTTCAATGATGCCTAATTTCAATTGCGAGTAATAAAAGAACTTGCTTGTCAATTCTTTGTCTAAGTTCACTCAATTTCTCTTGTCAATGTGGGTTGGGGTTCGTTCTACTCCCTCATCGTCCATGGTTGAGGATCGTCTCCGATACCTTGATCTTTGCAAATTCTTGTTGTGAAGCGGCATCATCTGTACTTACTCTAAATCAAATGGCAGGCAGAAAGTGAAGCGGAAATTGCGCTGTGTGATGGGGCAGTGTAAACTTGCAGAATTATATGATGTTTCTGTGGTTGATTCCCATCATTGTCCATTTCACCGATATACAGTTTGAGCGAAATGTTTGTTTTGTAGTTTGGGAATATGGATTCAAAGGCAAATTACAGAACACATACTTGCACGAAATTAAATTTTCATTATCTTAAGTCTCCTGCCCCGTGGATTTGGGATTATAACTATGCTCATCTTTCCGCTCAAACCCGACAAGAGATTTTCAATATGAGTTATTATTCATACATTTTGCATTTATGTTTGTAATGTAGTTTCGGAGAATGTTCTTTTCTTTCATAAGCAAATCCTTTCCTTCTGCAAGAGGGCCCTGGGCTTATCAAACATCTTCAAAGTTATCGTCTAACTTTAATGTTGCTATCTTCAATTGAGCACTGTCATTTCAACCCTTATTCGGGCTCTCATTGGAAAGTCATCAAGATTCCCCTTAGTCTAAGTTGTTTGTGTCAGTTGCATGATGTGAATTCAGTCAAGTACCACTCTCTATGGATCCGGTCGAGTTTGTGTCACATCTGTTCTGCTGACCATAGCTCACATGTGTGACGTAATTGCTCATGTCGAAACTTCACGGTATCCATTCGATTGATTGATATGGTGTGTGTTTCCATCACAGCTACCCAGCTGATCTGTATCTCTATTGCTTTCTAAACCAGCACGCATGATTCTTTTGAACTTGCCCTGCTCACACCGTTTAACCTTCCATTTTTGTTAAGAGCAATTCCATACTTTTATTTACAACGTGTTTACCTAAAGAATAAACGATTAGCGTTCCTGGATTAACTCCTGATACAATTGTGTTTGATATCTCACTCTTTTTCCGTGGAAGCTTTGGTGTCCAGATGGCCCCTGTGCCAAATGCATCTTTCTGGAGTACAACTTTGGTTAATATCCGATACCGTGTCTGTGTGGGTTTCCTCCGGGTGCTCCGGTTTCCTCCCACAGTCCAAAGATGTGCAGGTCAGGTGAATTGGCTATGCTAAATTGCCCGTAGTGTTAGGTAAGGGGTAAATATAGGGGTATGGGTGGGTTGCGCTTCGGCGGGTCGGTGTGGACTTGTTTGAGTGGGAGCAGCGGCCGAGTAAAGGCGAACCCGGGAGACTACAGCTAAGGTAAGACAGTTTGTTTCAAAATTACTTACCTGAAGCGGGCAGCGGTGTTTTTTTTCTCTCTTCACAAAAAGAGCGGAAGCAGCAGAGGAAATGACGGCAAACAGAGGGGCAGCCGGGAAGGAGAACTGTGAGTATAAATACTCACCCTTTAATCACCAACGGTCATTTGAGTGGGTGCAGTGGAAGTGAGGTTGGAGCGCATAGCTGGGCGGGAAGGTAAGTGATTAGTATTTGAGTGGGTGTGTTCTCGACCCCAGGTCCTACTTCCGTAGGGCCTCCCTCCCAACCTCCTCCTCTAACCTAACTTTAAAGTCCACAGGTAAGTGACTCAGTGTTATTGACTCAGTGTTCTTGTTTTTGGAGAAAGTGTACAGTCATGGTAGCGCAGGCGGTGGAATGTTCCTCCTGCAGGATGTTTGAGATAGGGGTGACCACCGATACTCCTGCCGACTTCGTCTGCAGGAAATGCAGTCAGATCCTGATCCTCACCGAACGAGTTAGGGAACTGGAACTGGAGTTGGATGAACTGAGGATTATTCGAGAGGCTGAGAGGGTGATTGATAGAAGCTACAGGGACATAGTTACGCCGGAGAACAGAGGTAGCTGGGTAACGGTTAGAGGTGGGAAGGGGAAGAAGCAGGCAGTGCAGGGTTCCCCTGTGGTCGTTCCCCTAAAAAATAAGTATACAGCTTTGGAAACTGTTGGGGGGGGGGGACAGCGTTGCAGGTGTAAGCTGCATGGAAGGGATCTGTGGCTCTGAGACTCAGAAGGGAAAGGGGGAGAGGAGGAGAGCGCTAGTTTTTGGGGACTCTCCAGTTAGAGGGACGGACAGGCGGTTCTGTGGACATGGGCGAGACTCACGGATGGTTTGTTGCCTCCCAGGTGCTAGGGTCCGAGACGTCTCAGACCGTGTCTTCAGAATCCTTAAGGGGGAGGGTGTGCAGCCAGAAGTTGTGGTACACATTGGCACCAACTACATAGGTAGGAAGAGGGGTGGGGAGGTCATTCAAGAGCTCAAGGAGTTAGGCTGGAAGCTAAAAGCTAGGACAGACAGAGTCGTCATCTCTGGGTTGTTGCCAGTGCCACGTGACAGTGAGGCAAAGAATAGGGAGAGAGTGCAGTTGAACACGTGGCTGCGAGGCTGGTGTAGTAGGGAGGGCTTCAGATATTTGGACAATTGGACTGCATTCTGGGGAAGGTGGGACCTGTACAAACAGGACGGGTTGCACCTGAACAAGAAGGGCACCAATATCCTGGGGGGTAGGTTTGCCAGCACTCTTCGGGGGGATTAAACTAATTTGGCAGGGGGATGGGATCCGGACTTGTAGTCCAGCAAGTAAGCTAGCTGTGTGTCAGGATGCCCAAGACTGTAGGGAGGCTGTGGAGAAGGTAGCACTGACAGGGACTACTTGCGGACACAGAGATGGGCTCAAGTGCTTATACTTCAACGCAAGGAGTATCAGAAATAAGGTGGGTGAACTTAAGGCGTAGATCGGTACCTGGGACTACGATGTTGTGGCCATCACGGAAACGTGGATAGATGAGGGACAGGAATGGCTGTTGGAGGTTCCTGGTTACAGGTGTTTCAGTAAGATTAGGGAGGGTGGGAAAAAAGGAGGGGGCGTGGCATTGCTAATTAGAAATGGTATAACGGCTGCAGAAAGGAAGTTTGAGGGGGATCTGCCTCTGGAGGTAGTATGGGCTGAAGTCAGAAATAGGAAAGGTGCAGTCACCTTGTTGGGTGTTTACTATAGGCCCCCCCAATAGCAGCAGAGATGTGGAGAAACAGATTGGGGAACAGATTTTGGAAAGTTGCAGAAGCCACAGGGTCGACGTCATGGGCGACTTCAACTTCCCAAATATTGATTGGAAGCTCTTTAGATCAAGTAGATTGGATGGGGCGGTGTTTGTGCAGTGTGTCCAGGAAGCTTTTCTAACGCAGTATGTAGATTGTCCAACCAGAGGGGAGGCCATATTGGATTTGGTACTCGGTAATGAACCGGGACAAGTGGTGGGCTTGTTAGTGGGTGAACATTTTTGGTGATGGTGACCACAATTCTGTGACTTTCACCTTGGTTATGGAGAGAGATAGGTGCGCACAACAAGGTAGATTTTATAATTAGGGGAAGGGAAATTACGATGCTGTAAGGCAGGATTTGAGGAGCATACGTTGGGAGCATAGGCTGTCAGGGAAGGATGTGGTGGAAATGTGGAACTTTTTCAAAGAGCCGATACGATGTGTCCATGATATGTATGTACCTATCAGGCAGGAAAGAAATGGTCGTGTGAGGGAGCCTTGGTTGACGAGAGAGGTTGAATGTCTGGTAAAGAGGAAGAAGGAGGCTTACATAAGGTTGAGGAAACAGGATTCAGACAGAGCAGTGGAGGAATACAGGATAGCCAGAAGGGACCTGAAGAAAGAGATTAGGAGAGCTAAGAGAGGGCATGAAAAATCGTTGGCGGATAGGATCAAGGATAACCCCAAGGCATTTTATGCGCATGTGAGAAACCTGAGAATGACGAGAACGAGGGTAGGTCCGATCAAGGACAGTAGTGCGAGACTGTGTATTGAGTCGGAAGAGATAGGAGAGGTCTTGAACAAGTACTTCTCTTCAGTATTTACGAACGAGAGGGACCGTATTGTCGAAGAGGAGAGTGTGAAATGGACTGGTAAGCTAGAAGAGATACCTGTTAGGAAGGAAGATGTGTTGGACATTTTGAACAACTTGAGGATAGACAAGTCCCCCGGGCCTGACGGGATGTATCCTAGGATTATGTGGGAAGCAGGAGAGGAAATTGCAATACCGTTGGCAATGATCTTCTCGTCTTCACTGGCAACGGGGGTGGTACCAGGGGACTGGAGAGTAGCGAATGTTGTGCCCCTGTTCAAAAAAGGGAATAGGGATAACCCCGGGAATTACAGGCCTGTTAGTCATACTTCTGTGGTAGGCAAAGTAATGGAAAGGGTACTGAGGGATATGAGTATCTGGAAAGACACTGCTTGATTAGGGACAGCCAGCACGGATTTGTGAAGGGTAGGTCTTGCCTTACAAGTCTTATTGAATTCTTCGAGGAGGTGACCAAGCATGTGGATGAGGGTAGAGCAGTGGATGTAGTGTACATGGGATTTTAGTAAGGCATTTGATAAGGTTCCCCATGGTAGGCTTATGCGGAAAGTCAGGAGGCATGGGATAGAGGGAAATTTGGCCAATTGGATAGAAAACTGGCTAACCGGTCGAAGGCAGAGAGTGGTGGTAGATGGTAAATATTCAGCCTGGAGCCCAGTTACAAGTGGAGTTCCGCAGGGATCAGTTCTGGGTCCTCTGCTGTTTGTAATTTTTATTAATGACTTAGATGAGGGAGTCGAAGGGTGGGTCAGTAAATTTGAAGATGATACGAAGATAGGTGGAGTTGTGGACAGTGAGGAGGGCTGTTGTCGGCTGCAGAGGGACTTAGATATGATGCAGAGCTGGGCTGAGGAGTGGCAGATGGAGTTCAACCCTGCCAAGTGTGAGGTTGTCCATTTTGGAAGAACAAAAGAATGCGGAATACAGGGTTAATGGTAGGGTTCTTAGTCAGGTGGAGGAACAGAGGGATCTTGGGGTCTATGTACATAGATCTTTGAAGGTTGCCACTCAGGTGGATAGAGTTTGTAAGAAGGCCTATGGAGTATTATCGTTCATTAGCAGAGGGATTGAATTCAAGAGTCGTGAAGTGATGTTGCAGCTGTACAGGACTTTGGTTAGGCCACAGTTGGAGTACTGTGTGCAGTTCTTGTCGCCTCACTTTAGGAAAGATGTGGAAGCTTTGGAGAGGGTGCAGAGAAGATTTACCAGGATGTTGCCTGGAATGGAGAGGAAGTCATACGAGAATAGGTTGAGAGTTCTCGGCCTTTTCTCGTTGGAACGGCGAAGGATGAGGGGTGACTTGATAGAGGTTTATAAGATGATCAGAGGAATAGATAGAGTAGACAGTCAGAAACTTTTTCCCCGGGTACAACAGTGTTACAAGGGGACATAAATTTAAGGTGAAGAGTGGAAGGTATAGGGGAGATGTCAGGGGTGGGTTCTTTACCCAGAGAGTGGTGGGGGCATGGAATGCGCTGCCCGTGGGAGTGGTAGAGTCGGAATCATTGGCGACCTTTAAGCGGCATTTGGATAGGTACATGGATGGGTACTTAATCTAGGTTAGAAGTTCGGCACAACATCGTGGGCCGAAGGGCCTGTTCTGTGCTGTATTGTTCTATGTTCTATGTTCTATGTTGGGCCGAAGGGCCTGTTTCCACACTAAGTCATCTAAACTAATCTAAACACATCGAGTTGAAATTGCCACTCAATTCTACAGCATTCAGATGGACGAGATATCAGCATACTTCACATTATTTTACAGTATCTCCACCTTGATCAGCAAGACAATTTTATTAACAAGTCTCTCTTTACATTTTAATTCTGTCGGGGTTGGAAGACGGAAGAGACGATATGACATGCTCGTGGTAGGGACAAAACCACACATACTTTCATATTATTGACGCCCACATATGAGGATAATATGCCACATACTGCTACCTTCGCCATTGCTAATTCAACACTTTGCTGTCACAGGTACAAATAGCCCTTTCAGAAACGTGGATGTAAACTACTGTGCACTCATTATACCTTTTCTCAGATACACTGAGAGCCATGCATTCAATATCTTTTGTCATTACTCCTGATTTTGACTGCTGGAATGCATGCCAAATTCCATGCATTTTATATTGCCCCATAATCCACAAAACTGCTGATGTCCCGTTTGAGAATCAAATGTACTTCTTCATTCATTCTTTCAACAACTATTCTCCGAGCCCTTATACTAACAACACACTCCACAGTCGTTGCGGCCAGAGAGTCAGAAAATCATGGAGTCACACAGCACGGAAAGAGTTCCTTTGGCCCAAGCTGATCCATGTGGATCAAAACATCCTTCTATGCTTTTCCAATTTCCCGGAATTTGGTCTATATCATTCTAATCCCTCTCTATCTATGTATTTGCACAAATTACTTTTAAATTCACTCAATGTTCACATCAGTCACTTCTACTGTGAGCTCAGTCCACATGCGTACCATCTCTGTGGAAAAAAATGTTTGCTCTCAGGTTCCCTTTTATTCTCACCACTCTAAACTTCGACTCATGCGCTCCAGTTCGCAATTCTGCAATCCTCAAAAAGGACTTGAATCCATTTACCCTATTCTTTATGAAGTTCAGCCCCATCGTCAGTCTTCCATGTTCTAAAAAAAGACTCCTGGCTTGCCCATACACTCCCTCCAACACAGACCATTGAATCCACGCACCATCCTTTTAAAACTCTTCTGCTCCCTTTGCAGTTTAATAGCATCCTCGCTGGAACAAGATGTTCACAACTGAAAACAATATTCCATCTGCGATCTCACCAGCATCCGAAATAACTAAGATAACATCCCAACTTGAACCCTTAATGTACTGATTGATGAATGCCAGTGTGCCAAAAGCTTCTTCACTGCCATGTTTCCCTGTGATTCCATTCACAGAGCCCTTTCCCTCTGATGTCTGTTCCTGACGGGAATCCAATTACTGAAAGGATCTGTCAGTCAACTCACATGAGTCAGGATTTGGATTTTAAAAGTGGAACTGTGACTATTGTATATATTAATTAGATGAAGTTATATGAAATGTGGAATAAATGGATTTTGATCATCTTGAGTCTAGCATAGCCACTGACTCCCTTCCTCCATGAACCCCATGAAAGGTTGTGACACGACGAAAGTCCTCACTGCTTTGAAGTTATGCAGTTAATTTGGATAAAGATATGGTTGGTGGAGAGTAAACAGGGTCATTTTTTGTGGGACGAGCTGGGACTGGATGTGATAAGAAGGTCGCTGATAAAGCTGCTGTTATTTGCAATCGACTTAAATGACTTAAATAAATGCAGCAAGTATTATGTCTTCAGGTTCACTAACAAGAACGCATTGTGCGGGACGTAAAACTAAGGAGAAGGCTCGAGAGTGTGCATACAGATATGGGCATGTTCATGAATTGGGCATGCTATTTGCAGGTGGAATACATGGTACAGAAATGTAAGTCACATTAGTCGTAAAAGTAGGTAGAAAGAATTTTTCTGTTTTAACTTTTAACAAATCACAAAATCTTAGCGCATAAGATTGAAGGATTAGCATCGTAAGAGGAGTGAATTTTTGTTCCCAGCAGCGATTTATACAATATCTCAGTGAAAGTGCATGATCCTCGGTCAATGCTCAGTCCATATACCAGACGCAGTGACATTGTTTCCCTGTGTGAGGGCAGTTTGTTGCCTGGAAATTATGACAATACAATATGAGTATACTAACTATAACAGGATTTGCTTCATCCTATCATGTCATATGCTGAGCTGTCAGTATTATATGAATTATGTTCAGAATACTGGAAGATGAAACATAATGTGATTCGGAGTTGTTGGAACAAAAGAAACACTGCAGATTCTTTCGTAGATGATGAGAAATAATTGAGCATTAAAATCCGGAGATTAGAGAGTCCTTGTGCAAAGATCCGCAAATTAAGATGATGGCGCTGCCAATGAGAAGGACAGATAATATTATGCCGGTTACTGCCAGGAGACTGTTACGAACGTGAGGGAGTCTCGTAGGAGAATGACATTGCATCAAATGTTCCTATTCTCTGAAATGATTTGTGTCATTTGGAGTTTTCCTGACATGTACAGTCCAACCGTCACAAAGGCACAGGCACATACTAACTCGACTTCTCACAATCAAGTTCTCACTTAAGTGCACACAGATGATCCCACACAAAAGGGCTTACATTTACAAACATATCCACACATGCACTCACACACTATCACTCACGCATGCACTTTCACACAAGATGCTAGGGAACTTTAAACATTATATCGATCCAGTGATTGTTATGGAATATTTAAACTTGTGATATTACTTCACAATAAATTACATTAAGAGTCATCTGAGATATCATTTTAACCCTGAATTAGGAATGGTGATTTGCCACAGTGATATCTGTCCAATTCTGTCATTCTCCTCCCAAAATGTATGCGTGTGATCTCTCAACAAAAGAAAAAGTGTCTTAATGATTTCCCTATTTTCATTACAAAATAAAGAAACTGGTCCTGAATGTCGATTGATTTTTGAGAGAGACGGTCTTAGATGCATGGCTCTTTCCTGCTGTTCCACAAGTGGAAACATTTTTTTTCTCCACGTTCGCCATTAAAAGTATCTTACATAATTGAGAAAAAAAAATCTGTCAGTTCATTCTTTATCTTTCTCTCGTTCAGCAAATTAGTCTGCTGTTTAAAAACTTCAATAATAAATACTTTTCTGGCTGCAGTGTCGCCAATTCCAAAGGATTCTGACTCCTTTAAAATCGTGGTTGGAAAAAGGACACACAGTAAATTTGGACAAGGTGTAAAGCTCTGAAAATAAGCTAATGCTTTCAGTATAGATAAGATCAACACTGCATGTTAATTGAGCCCGTATTTTCTTCTATCTGATCATTACGGGCTTACTACCATGCGCGAGGACCAAACAGATTTTCTACCTTGAAAATAATACACACGTTTATTTCAGACTTATCTAAGTTGAAAAGGGTAGTGCTGGAAAAAACAGCAGGCCGGGCAGCATCCGAGGATCAGGAGAATCGACGTTTCGGGCATAAGCCCTTCTTCAGGAATGAGGTTGGTGTGCCAATCGGGCTGAGATAAAAGATAGGTGTGAGCGAATTTGGGGGAGGGGCGCTGGGAATAAGATAGGTGGAAGGAGGTGAGGGGTAAGGTGATAGGCAGGAGAGGGGGTGGGGGCGGAGAGGTCGGGAAGAAGATGCAGGTCAAGAGGGCGGTGCTGAATCCTGCGATTGTGAATGAGATAAGGTGGGGGAGGGGAAATGAGGAAGCTGGAGCAATCTAATTCATCGTGTGTGGTTGGAGGGTGCCTAGGTGGAAGATGGGGCGCTCTTTCTCCAAGCGTCATGTGGCCAGTGTCTGGCGATGGAGGGGGCACAAGGACCTGCATGTCGTTGGCAGAGTGGGAGGGGCAGTTAAAGCGTTCAGCCACGGGGCGTTTGTGTTGGTTGGTGCGGGTGTCCGAGAGGTGTTCGCTGAAACGTTCCGCAAGTATGCGGCCTGTCTCCCCAATGAAGAGACCACATCGGGTGCAGCGGATACAGTAAATGATTTGTGTGGAGTTGAAGGTGAATTTGCGATGGATATGGAAGGAGATGATGGTTTGGTGGTGGGGTCGTGGTCAAGGGGGCAGGAGGAGAAGGTGTCCGCGAGTTGGCGTCTAGCTTCAGTGGTGCACAGATTAGTGCACTAAACTACCACTGTGCCTCGCTTGAGGTGCCAATCTTTACAATGCTGAAGCTAGACGCCAACTTGCGGACACCTCCTCCTACTGCCCACTTGACCATGACCGCACCTCCCACCACCAAACCATCATCTCCCAGACCATCCATAACCTCATCACCTCAGGAGATCTCCCATCCACCGCCTCCAACCTTATAGTCCCACAACCCCGATCCGCCCGATTCTACCTCCTGCCCAAAATCCACAAACCCGACTGCCCCGGCCAATCCATTGTCTCAGCCTGCTCCTGCCCCACCGAACTCATCTCTACATACCTCGACACTGTCCTGTCCCCCTTAGTCCAAGAACTCCCCACCTACGTTCAGGACACCACCCACGCCCTCCACCTCCTCCATGATTATCGCTTCCCCGGCCCCCAACGTCTTATCTTCACAATAGACATCCAGTCCCTATACACTTTCATTCGCCATCACGAAGGTCTCCAAGCCCTCCGCTTCTTCCTCTCCCGCCGACCCAAACAGTACCCATCCACTGACACCCTCCTTCGACTAACTGACTAACTGGTCCTCACTCTTAACAACTTCGCCTTCCAATCCTCCCACTTCCTCCAAACCAAAGGAGTAGCCATGGGCACCCGCGTGGTCCACAGCTATGCCTGCCTCTCCGTCGGATATGTGGCACAGTCCATCTTCGGCAGTTACATTGGCACCACCACCTTTTCCTCCACTACATCGATGACTGTATCGGCGCTACCTCGTGCTCCCGCGACGAGGTTGAACAGTTCATCCACTTTACTAACACCTTCCACCCCGACCTCAAATTTACCTGGACCGTCTTAGACTCCTCCCTCACCTTCCTAGACCTCTCCATTTCTATCTCCGGCGAACGACTCAACACAGACATTTAATACAAACTGACCGACTCCCACAGCTACCTCGATTACACCTCCTCCCACCCTGCCCCCTGTAAAAACGCCATTCCATATTCCCAATTCGTTCGTCTCTGCTGCATTTGCTCCCAGGAGGACCAATTCCACTACCAAACAACGCAATTGGCCTCCTTCATCAAAGACCGCAATTTCCCCTCCGCCATGGTCGACGATGCTCTCCACCGTGTCTCCTCCGCTTCCGGCACCTCCGCCCTTTAACCCCGCCCCTCTAATCGCCACCAGGACAGAACTCTACTCGTCCTCACCTTCCACCCCACCAACTCCGGATACATCGTATCATCCTCCGTCATTTCCTCCACCTCCAAACAGACCCCAACACAAGGGATATATTTCCCTCCCCACCCCTATCAACGTTCCGGAGAGACCACTCCCTCCGCGTTTCCCTCATCAGGTCCACACCCACCACCAATCCAACCTCCACTCCCAGCACCTTCCCCTGCAACCGCAAGAAGTGCAAAACTTGCACCCACACCACCCAACACCTCCTTGCAAGGCCGCAATGGATCCTTCCATATCCATCGCAAGTTCACCTTCACCTCCACACAAATCATTTACTGTATCCGCTGCACCCGATTTGGTCTCCTCTATATTGGGGAGACAGGCCGCCTACTTGTGGAACGTTTCAGGGAACACCTCTGGGACACCCACACCAACCAACCCAACCGCCCCGTGGCTGAACACTTTAACTCCCACTCTCACCCCGCCAAGGACATGCAGGTCCTTGGCCTCCTCCAGCGCCAGACCCTGGCCACACGACTGCTGGAGGTCGAGGCCTCATCTTCCGCCGATGAACACTCCAACCACACGGGATGAATTTCTCCAGCTTCCTCATTTCCCCTCCCCCCACTTATCTCAGTCCCAACCCTCGGATTCAGCAATGCCCTCTTGACCTGCAATCTTCTTCCCGACCTCTCTGCCCCCACCTCCTCTCCGGGCTATCACCTTCATCTTCATGTCCTTCCACCTATCTTATTCCCAGCGCCCCTCCCCCAAATTCCCTCCCCCCGACCTTTTATCTCAGCCCACTTGGCATATGAGCCTCATTCCTGAAGAAGGGCTTATGCCCAAAAAGGCGATTCTCCTGCTCCTCGGATGCCGCCTGGCCTGCTGTGTTTTTTCAGCATCACACTTTTCAACTCTGGTCTCCAGCACCTGCAGTCCTCACTTTCTCCTAGTTCAGACTTATCTAATCGATTATGCTGAGTGTATGAAATGAACAACACAGATGATGCCACCCCAAACGTCCTGACAGAGTGGTAACCAAGAGCACGTCTATCTGAAATGACTGTTCCAAAACCAGAATGAGTGAATCCTTGAGCAATCACTGACCACCTGATTGCAACGTGTTCCTCAGAAAAGCTGTTCTCACAATTTCTCCTGGAAACTTAACTGATTGCTTTGCGTCATTTGACCATAAATATCTCTCTTGATAAAATGTCTCACTGCTCACCAGACCTGTATGCACATAAGAAATCACACATTGGGCATGTCAAACCACGATTTAATTACTTAATATCCACCAACACCTCCCAGCTGAACACAGTCTTGTCCTTAAGCGGGTACCTCACAGAATTAATCGCTTCCCTACCTCATATACATTGGCATCATGTACTGCAAAAGCAGGTGTCCATATGAATCATGTGTCCATCAGGAAAAAGTCGCCACTTACTGATCTAGCGATTCAGACCAATGTCTCATTCATGAATCCATTAATCTACTGAGAGACCAGAGTCTTAGCCAGCTCCATTGGGACACCACATCCCAGTGTAAAACGGTGCGTATTGTATATTCTTCTGTCCGCTTCCTACTTCAAAACTTTACGCATGCACTGACCCGAAGATCATGCAGCCAGAGTTGGAAGGCTTGGCGGAAGAAGCGTTCTGAGGAAGGCACACTGTACCGAAAACATTAGCTCACATTTATCTCAATACATACTGTCAGACCTGCTGATCTTTTTCAATAGTTTCTCTATTTGTTTTGGAAAGAATTGTAGATCTGTGTCGTCACAGAGATCTTGTTCAAGTCTACCCAAGTTGACAGCAACAACACTGTCTGCCATTTTCGCTGATAGTGTCAGGGTTCCAACTCATATGGTGTTGGGAAACTTATCATTTGCTCTGCAGAGAACATGAGAATGATGGAAGTAAAATAGCTACGTTGGATTTTTGTACGGTTCTTGCCGAACAGCAAAGTATCCTGATGGCAATTTATACAATGTTATATGAGAAAACATTTGTCACAATCAAAGCCAAAATGCTGACAGTGTCGTCCAAAAGATATCAATGCGGTATACGGGGCAGAGACAGTAGGGGTTGGGGGCAGAAATTAACATGAAGGGCACGGTAGAGGGAGGGAATAAGGGAATAGAAATGGAAGGCGAAACAGAGCATGTGTCACGGACAATGTACAGCGCACTAAGCATGAAAAGTAAAAAATGAAGTTTTCCACGAGCATATGCAGAGGGACTTTCTCTGTCCCGATGATTTCTTTGCCGTTCATTCTGTAATCATCACTCTGTTTCTCAGCATGAATGCGTTCATCCTATTTCTTGCCTTACACTGTCTCTGTCTGTTCTTCTGTCCGACTCTCCCTGTGTCTGGCCTTTGACTCCGCTTTCTTTCCTTCTCTCTCACACACACTGCCTGTCTGCTGTTCAGTGAAGGGAAGGCGGGTGCTGTTATGCACGTGTCTAGATCTGGCGGGGCTTTTATCAACAGTGGGCGAGTCTTGGAGGAACTATTGTGCATGATAAAGACTTGCAGTGTTGGGAAATTGATGGAGGGGTAAGGTACAAATCCAAGAGTAAGCATTTGGATTTGGATAAAATATTTGATGACGCAATGTTTGATGGAGTGGAAATTAGAGACATGGGGATATTTGGGAGGCTGCACAATGTATGAGAAAGGGAAATATTCAGTGAAGGACGAAATTGAGGAGGGGAAGAAAATTGAAGATGGGGTGCAAACTTTGGAGATTTTCGAAAAATGCCTCGAAAAATACGGAGGCATGTGATTAAGAGTGATTTGGTAGAATTGATCAGAAATTAGCCAGCTGAAACAAGACAGATGGTGATCGGTGATGGAAAATGTGCACCCCGAAGTTAGGTTACTAGTGGTGTGCCACAAGGATCTGTTTTGGGGCCAATGCTGTTCTTCATTTTTGTAAATGACCTGGTAAATCGTGGAGAAGAATCGGATAGTACATTTGCTGATGACGAAAATGTCGGTAAAGTTGTGGACAGTGCTGAAGAATGTTTCAGGTTACAGAGTGACATAGGTGAGCTGTAGTGCTGGGCGGAGAGGTGGCCAATGAAGTTTAAAGTGAGAAGTTTGAGGTGGTTCACTTTGGAAGAAGCAACAGAGTTATGGCCTTATGGTAATACTCCTGTTCGTGCTGATGAGCAGAGAGATCTCGGCTGTCATATACATAGATACTTGAAAGTTGAAACACAGGTTGATAGTGTTTTCGACAAGGCATACGCAGGATTAACTTTTATTGGTGGAGACTAAGTTTGGAACCATGAGGTCATGTCGGATCTGTACAATCTCTGGGGCGGCCGCACTTGGAGTATTGTGTACAGATCTAGTCACCGTCTTTTCAGAAGAATGTGAAAGCATTGTAAAGGTGTCAGAGCAGATTTACTCTGCGGGAAGCTCTTATTTGTAAAGGCTGAATGGCGTGAGGCTGTTTCGTTCGTGAGAAGGAGGGTGAGAGGCGAATTCATTGAGACATATCAGATGATCAGTGGGTTCGATAGTGGGGACAGTTAGACGGTGATAGCTATTATTAGGGGACATAACATTAAACTGAGGGATGATAGACATAGAACAGATATCTGAAGTAGTTTCCTCACTCAGAGTCTCGAGACGTGGATCGCCTTGATTGTAACAACAGTAGATTCGCCAAATTTCAGAGCTTTTAAATGGTAATTTGATGCACATATGGATGTAAATGAAATAATGTAGGTTAGATGCGATTCAGATTGCTTCCACAGATCGGCGAAACACGGACAGCCGAAGCACCTGAACTGTGTTTTAATGTTTGATGTTCTATGTTCTGAAGTCATTCTAAATATGGATTCCTTTTGTTCGTGGTTATATAAATTATGTTTTCTTCGAACAAAGTGATTCTGGCCAGCTGCATCACTCCTGGAATATCCACTGACATCTGCCTAAACAAGTAAAAGAGTGAGGTTTCGAGCTTCCTTCTTGAATAGTTTGATGTGGTCAGACCTGGTATGTAACAGCAAGAACTGGATTGGAGATATGCATAGAACGTGTTCAGTATTGTAAGCAGGATCATACATCGAGTGGAACTGCGACCAGAAATGTTTGCTGCCTTTGGAAAAATCGTACTGACAAAGGAACATGTGGTACAAATTCCGAATTGGCAGATGGCAGAAATATAGCTCAGGATAAACAAAGCTTTTCAGAAACGTAGCTCAATAAATTAGCCCTGAACATGATTTCAGACTGGAATTTAGCGTTGATAAGTTGAGTTTACCCACTTGTGGGCAGCACGGTGGCACAGTGGTTAGCACTGTTGCCTCACAGCGTCAGAGACACGGGTTCAATTCCCGCCTCAGGCGACTGACTGTGTGGATTTTGCACGTTCTCCCCGTGTCTGAGTGGATTTCCTCCGGGTGCTCCGGTTTCCCCCCACAGTCCAAAGATGTGCAGGGTCAGGTGAATTGGCCATACTAAATTGCCCGTAGTGTTAGGTAAGGGGTAAATGTAGGGTATGGGTGGGTTCGCTTCGGCGGGTCGGTGTGGACTTGTTGGGCCGAAGGGCCTGTTTCCACACTGTAATGTAATCTGTAATCTGTAATCTGTAATCAAATCTTCGGAAGAAGGAACCAAAGGACCGACTCAATGAATAAAGGCCACGAGGAAGGCCGGAGTCACAGAGAGATCTTGGATTGCTCATTCCATAAATCAATAGGAGAGATAATTAGGAACGCTACTGTTATAAGTGGAGGCATATATCATGAAAGCAGGGAGGTTATTTTTGGATTTTGTTGAGGTCACAGCTGAAGTAATGTGTGGTATAATGGACTCAACACCAGAGGAAGGATGCGATTGTTCTGAAGACGGAGATGAGGAGGTGAAAATTAGTGGAGGTAGGTCCAAATCAGTCACGAACCTATAGTGACACAATTTCTCCTCACCTCTGTCTTACCTCTGTTCTGACATCGACAAAATATGACCTCTCTTTCTGGAAAGTCCCGCATGAGGAAAAAAGTATTCTACCGATTTGGTCAGTTTTCAAATGGAGTTCGCAGGAAGTCATAGCATTATGATTGCAGGGTGAGAGAAGTTATGTTTCTTCAACGTACAGTATTAATGAGACTCTGTCTGGAGTACTGCGCAGTGAAAAATTCAATGATTGTAGATGACTGTAAATATCAGAAAGCTGCAAACTGTAAGTAGGACCGGATGGAACTCGAAAATGATTTCGAAAATGTTGGTGGAATGGAAGGAGAAGAGGTAGAAAATTGAATGCAAATAAACGCGAGGTAATTCAGTTTAATTGGAAGAACATTAAAGAAAATATTTTAAAAACGGATATAATTTTAATACGGGTTTCGTGGGTTGAAGGAATTCGACATACCTATGCACAGACCATTGACGATTAGAGGATAGTACAGAAAGTGTTCTCGATTCTTTGATTTATAAGAGTATTCAGAACAAAAGCAAGGAGGTGATGTTGATCTTGTATGAGATAATTGTTCGACTTCAGCTGGTGTACTGCATGCAGTTGTGGGGGCCACACTGTCGGAAAATTATGATCATCTTAGGGACACCGTGTACAGATGATTGACAAGGATGTCTCAAGTGATTAGAAACTTCAGCGATGAGGATAAAGTGAAGAAGTTGGGGCTATTCTCACTGGCAAGAAGAAGGTTAAGACGAGATCTGACAAAGGGTCAGGAGCAGGGTTGGACTGAGTAGACTGGAAGAAGGTGTTCTTGCTCATTAAGGAATAAGATGGACACAGATTTAAGGTGCTGTGCAAGAGAAGCAAGAGTAAAATGAGGAAGACATTTATTTTCTCCCAGCAAGTATACAGTGTGTAGAGAATACTGGCTGGAAATGGTGTGATGGCAGTTTTAAGTGAGGTATGGAAAAGGGCATTGGATAGTTACTGGTATGGAATATGTTGAATGGGCAGCAGATTTGCATGAGCTCACAGATCAGGAACAGGCACAATAGATTCAATATGTCCCATAATGTGTTTGGAGTACTCCATGACCTTGTAACGTTACTTTGTCACCGATATATGCATGCCACCATTGAACAGCAAAGAGGAATAACACTTTCTTTTCTTTCTTGTGAAGTGTAAAATCGCCTGCTGGTGGGATATTATGTTCAGTGTGTGTCCAGCTATTAATATGGAATTTCTCCTGAATCTGTGCCCGTCCTGACAATGCTGTTATCAGAATCGGCGATCTCAGATGAGAGGGCTATCTCGGAGCTCACGGAACACTGACCACATTTGATGTTTGAAATGATTGTGGAGGCTGTGTGAGGTCTGACTCCTAAACTTACTACTTCAAACCGGCTGCACTGTTAAATATCTCTTGTTCATATCCCATTTGTCATCAGACGCTGAGAGAACACTGGGCTACAGTTAACATGCCTAACAGTGTCTATGGAGAGAGAGCGAAGCAGAGTTAACGTTGCCAGTCTAGATCGACTCCCCTGCAGACAGAAACTCAGCAGACCGAACAGGAACAGTGTGTGGTGGAGGCGAAGAGAGATAGAGAGGGCGGGGTTGTGGAGAGAGAGAGAGAGAGAGAGAGAGAGAGAGAGACAGAGACAGAAAGACAGACAGAATGATTCATAGATTCATAAAAACCACTTGGATGAAAGTTCATTTTTAGTGCACAGGAATAAGGTTAGAATTAGATCAGACATGGGGCGTATTTGATTGAGACCTAGAGAATACTGACAGTCTGGTATGGAGTGGCCATGAGAAGCTGTTTCCACTGGTAGGAGGTGGAGAAGTGTCCTATAGCTTTAAGAAAGTTAAAAGCTAGCTGAACTACCTGACAGAATCAAATGTTCTGAATAATTTAAAATGTATAATTTGGTACAGTGGCTAGTGTAGTTGCTTGACTTGCGACAAAAAAAAAAATCAAAATCGAAATCGGCCACTCAGTATAAATTATGCCCTAAAATATCAAACTCCAATCGAGTCCGAATTGGGTATTTGGACGACATTAACACCAATGAAATGGCCTGATCCTTTGGGATCGGAAACTGAAAAAAACAGAACAGCTGGGGGAGAAATGTCAAAAGGACTGATAGATGGCGGCTGCTCGTGAGAACTCTCTGAGATGTAACTGTCTCGAGAAGGATTTGGCACAAAGAGAAAAAACAATCGAGACCGACCTGAGGAGCAAATCTACACAGGAAAATATACAGAAAATGTTCAAGCGTTGGCTGGTTTTGAAATTTTACTGTTTAGCAATCTTAATCGGGATTTTGTAGGTCGGGTATGATAGAAGGCTAAGTAAAATATAGGTTAGAGCAAGGAGTTGTAAATCATGGTATGTGAATTATTCTCTAATATACTTTCAGGAATAAAGTTGTTTATTCTTACTTTAAGTAGTTCTTGTCCTCTCTAAATTTTCGCAGATCACGACAAGTGTTAAATCTTTTCTGTATTGCTGGATTAAATTCAGCAGTGGGTTCGCCCGTGATCTCACAATACCTTCAGCCAGCGGAACGGATTTCTGCACAAGTCTGTGAATGCCAAGTCATTGAGTATATTTAAATACTGAAAGGATTTTCCCTTATCTTAAAACTGTGACCCACCGTTCTGAACTCCGGCACCATTGGAAACATCCTTCTGCATCCAAGCTGTTAAGTAGTGTTGGAATTTTATAGTTTTCTCCGAGATCTCGAGTGAATACTATTCTAAGCGACTCTGATGCCCTATGTTTGCCTGAGCCCGGATGGCTATCTTATCCGTATTTGACCTCGTGTCATTCACTGTCTGTCTATTCGGAAGGGAAGGTGTGATGGTTGTATCTGGCAGTGCCAAGTCGATGATTATGCACTTGTATGAACTGTTTTCTTCCAGTTGTCCAATGTAGCCGTGCTTTCACAGTCTTTGCGCCGTGTTCTGTACATAACCTCTGTCCTGATGGATGTGTGTGTGTGTCGGGTCTTTAACTTTTGTGAGGGGATCATGGATGTCTTTATTGGTTAACCTTTTATTTTTTTCCCTTATAAGACAGAACGATGATCTAAACAATAGCAGATGAAGGTTAATTTTAATAAATGCAAAGTGTCGCATTTTACAAATTTAAGATTGCTAGTATTTCGTTGTTCATGTCAATCTGTGAATCCTTCTACAAACATCAAGGAAGATTCACAACGAAGACCAGGAAGACTAAAGAATCATCTGTGCAGCATTCAACTCAACTTCAAATCATTATTATGACAGTAACCGGATATTGGAGCAGACAAGATGGGGAGATGTATTTTTCTCACAGTGAATGATGCTAATTACCTGAAAAGGTGAGAAAACGAAGTTTCAATGTCTTGTCAGTTTCATTTTAAAGTTAGAAGTGTATCTCCACATAAAGCAAGAAACGTACTCCAAATTTTGACTGGTTGTGAAATAAGATATCGCTCTTAAACAGCTAGCAGAAGCACAATCGACCGAACAGCCTTTCACTGCATGGGAAGTTATGACGAAATCTTGCACAAAGCTAACCTTTCTGATCAGAAGAGAAACTGCTCAAAGAAACGACTTGATACAATTAACAAACAATCAAACCTGCGTTTAAGAATGAGAACTGAACACAGGTTCTGTCCAGGAGTACATACAGTTTTGTTGTAATTAATATGTGGTGGAGCCGATGTTGTATTGGGTGGGTGTGGGACGGGGGTGTGGGGCAAGTTCAAAATTACAACATCCAAGTTAGAATCGAACAGTTTTACGGTCAGGTCCAAGGGAGTTTTGCTGAGCAAAGAAATCTTGAAGTGCAGGTTTATAGTTCTTTAAATGTAGAATTGCAAGTAGTCAGAACACGAAAGAAGGGTTTTGGTATGCTTTCTTTTATTGTTTAGAGTATTGCGTTTCGGAGTTGGGAGGTCATGCTGATAATGTTCAGGACGTCAGTTTGGCCACTTTTCGAATATTGTGTGCAATTTTGTTCTCCTTCCTATTGGAAGGACGTTGAGAAACTTCAGAGGGTTCACAAATGATGTACAAGTTTGCCAGGGTTGGAGGATTTGAGCTAGAGGGAGAGGCTGGATAAGCTGGGGCTGTTTTCCCTGGAAATATGGATGTTGAGGGATGGCATTAAAGAGTTTAAGAAAATCATAAGGGGCATGGATAGAAAAAGTATTCAAAGTCTTATCCCAGGTATGGGACAGTCCAGAATAAGAAAGCATACTTTAGGCTGAGATGTGAAAGAAATGAAAGGGACATAAGGGCCATCGTTGTCTCGCAGAGGGTGGTGCCTGTGTGGAATGGGCTGCCAGAGGAGATGGTGGAGTCTGGTAGAATTGCATCATTAAGCTGCATCAGAATCTGTATATGAATAGGAAGAGCTGAGAGGGAAATGTGGCAAATAGCACTGGATTAGCTTCGGATATGTGGTCGTCACGCATGAATTGGACTGAAGGGTGTGTTTCCGCTCTGCTCATCTCTATGACTCTATCTGTCAGGCTTCATAACTGAGACAGATTAAAAGCCTCATTCAAGGACCTCCCTTCTCTGAGGTCGATCTGGCCGACCTCGTTGTAATCATTACACTCGTTCTAAACCGTTCATCCTTCAAGTATTGTCGGAGGTGATACTCAAACTCTGCTCATGTGATAGAAGTGAACGCCACGGATTCATGTCCCGACAGTGAAAGTGGCGACTGACACAGAGTCACTAAATTACATCCCACTTGCGGTGCAGTAGGGAGCCATTAGGATGAATAAACTAACCCTCAGTGCCAATCTCCTGTCTTTTTCATCATATCCCTTGCATAGCTTTTCTATTCAAATCACAACCCAATGTCCCTTTTGAGGCTCTCAATTGAAGCATCATATTTCCAGGTATTGCATCTCACACCCTGACTCCTCATTGATTGAATAAGCTTTTCCTCGTATCCCCCTGGCTGTGTTTGCAATGCTTTAAATACTTGCCCCATTACCGTTCTTGTTCATTTTATGGGCGGGAAGAGTTTCTCCTTGTCGAGCTCGAAGTTAAGCATTCAATTTCATCGGGTAGTACACAATGTGAATAGAATGTAGGCCGATATTTCAGAAGTTACTGTATGTAAAGGCAGATTGTTCAAACTTTAAAAACACTAGTCGGACCACTGCTGAAATTTTCTGAATGGTTTTGGACTCCTTAACTGAGGAATCATGACTCATTAGCCCTGATTTTCAAGTGGATTCATGAAAATGTGTACGTGATCTGGGTGGGTTAAGATTCACAGAAAGAGGTACATGGGAGAGATTTTTAAAAAAAATCACTTGTAGGACAAAGTCAGTTGGCTGTGTCAACATGTATTACCAGTCCCGAATTTCAGTACATTCCTTGTATGCAGGTCCAAATATATTTACCTATTTTCTATCTGTGCATGGATTCTGAAAAAAAACGATGTTTCAAACCAACATGACATCTTTGTATCTTTTCACGTTTCATCTTTGCTTCCAAAAGTGACAATCTGTAAGTGATTGCATACTGCCCAATGAGTTTGAACGGGCAATTAAACAATTCCTTTATCATTTCACCTAGGTTGTTTTTCTTGTCGGGACTATGGAGGAAATGGAAGATCGTGGAGGTTAGTGGTTTGTGTTGGTAATGTTAGTGGTGGTGGGAATATTTGTTTTCTAAATCTGTCCAAAGCACAAAAGAAGAGTGAATTTCCGAGAATGCTGCAAATCTGAAATAAGCCACGTGTACTGCCCCAGTAAAAGATTATCTACTGAATTCTTTTAAGTAAACTTACTGCACCTGATGAGTATTTCCTGCTTTTCCGGTGTAGATTTCTGGATAAAATTTTGGGAGACCATGCCAAGTTCCAGAGAGCCAAGTCCAGCATTTCTAATCAATTCCTACTCACATTCCTACTGCATGCATTTTTGTCTTTCTCACATTATTTTGTCCACCATTCAACACTGGCCTTTTTATTATTATGTCCCTCAATTACTCTCTGCATTTTGAAGTATGGTAAAGAGTGGAAATGTACAGTGAACAGTAGTTCGTAACTGACTCCTCATCCATGTCTGCTTTTGGGAAGTTTAAATAGATATTCCTGCAGCAGATATATTATTTCTGTAACTTTACACGCCACTCGGTTTTGCATGTTTGATGGAGGTTTTATTCCGTACTTCCTGGAATTTACAACTCGGTTCCGAAGACAATGACGACTTCCAGTGACACTCCGCAACTGTGGAGTTATGATTGGGAGTTGGTGTGGTGGGAGAAGTTGAAACATAATGTGAAAATGTAATAGTGCACATACTTTGTTCCCAGATCTTGTGTCTTAAATATAATTTTCATTGGTAGTAGAAAGATGATGCCAGTGTTTCAATTGCTATAGGTTTGCTCGTGAAATTCCAATCAGATTAATATTAAACGTTCGTGTGTGAACCATTCCAGGAAGTGCTTTTCTAGTCTATTCTGAATGTCTTGACCATTACTTGCCGTGAAGCAACAGCAGCAGAAAACACAACCAATGGTAAGACAGACAATAATCTACTTATTTTCACACTTCATTCGTTGCATCGTCTTGTGTGCATGTTTGCAATTTACAGCAATGAAACGGTAACTTCAACTAAAATAAAACACTCTTCCTCATCGAACTTAAAGACTGTGTAAAATTACTTAAGTAGAACGGGTGCAGAGGAGGTTGACCAGGATGTTGCCTGGTATGGAAGGAAGATCGTATGAGGATAGACTGAGACACTTGGGGCTGTTTTCATTAGAGAAAAGAAGGTTTAGGGGTGACTTGATTGAGGTGTACAAGATGATTAGGGGGTTAGATAGGGTTGACAGTGTGAACCTTTTCCCGGGTATGGAGTCGGGTATTACAAGGGGGCATAGCTTTAAATTAAGGGGGGGGGGTAGATATAGGACTGAAGTTAGGGGTAGGTTCTTCACTCAGCGAGTCGTAAGTTCATGGAATGCCCTGCCAGCAGCAGTGGTGGACTCTCCCTCTTTATGGGCATTTAAGCGGGCATTGGATAGGTATATGGAGGATAGTGGGTTAGTATAGGTTAGGTGGGCTTGGATCGGCGCAACATCGAGGGCCAAAGGGCCTGTACTGCGCTGTATTCTTCTATGTTCTATGTTCTATGTAGAACGTCGATAATGTGAAATTCAATCATTTATATTCCAAATTGGTTTCTCTGTTGCAGTAGTCAGATGGTGGGACAGATGTTTGTGGTGAGATTGGAACAGTTAGCATTATTGGGTTCTAAACACTGGATGGATGTGAAAGAAACCTTTAGAATTTTTACAGGATTTGATCGGGTAGACATAGTAAAGACGCTCCCTATGCCTGGGAATGTAGAACCAGAATGCCATGTTCTCATAATAAGGGAAAGGTCATTTGGGACTGAGATGAGAATAAATTATGTCAGCCAGAGAATGACGAGCTTGTGGAATTCTCCACAACAGGAAACTGTTGCGATCAAAACACTGAATACATTCAAACATATGTAACTATTTCAACTGTAAAAAATAGCAAAACGTATTCTGATAATGCAGGATCACAGTACTGATTTGGATGAGCAGCTATGGAAATTTTTATTGTTCGTGCACGGCCAGAAGGCTACATGGCCCACTCCTGCTCCGATATATCTGCGAATTCTATGCTACCAATATACCGCACATTTTTTTTTATGTCTTGTGTAGTGTCTGTCACTCAAGCATAAGTAATTTCTTTTTTTTTGCGTTCCTCAAATAAAAATAAAATACTTAGCGCTTATTAGAATTTGGAGTGAGTTCATTTGATTGCCTGATTTTTTGGTTACTCTCATTAAATATTAGTCTCACCGGGGCTTTCGTACGATATATAATATGTGGTTGCATGGAATACATGGCTGTTTTGGAGCAGTCGGATTCGTTGAATGAACTTAATCACAGTTTACTTGGAAAAATGGAGAACACGGTAATTTTACAGATAGAGTGAATTTACTACCCAATACTTGCAACTGTCGGCGTTATTGGTAAGGACTTTACTACAGTATTCGTTATTTAAGGTAATATTCAACATGTTAGGTCATGTTTATGTTTATTTTTAATATTTAACATACTTACCAAACTGCATTATTTCCAAGTTAATTCTTTCTGCCAGAGTCTGGAAAAAAATGTTATCCTGCCGAATGAAATAAGTACATTCATAAACATTCTAATTGATCTTGAATCCAAAACAAAACATTTCTTCTGAATTCCTCTCTTTCTCGAATACAGAGGCATTTATTGGTTTTTAAAAAAAATGAATTCGATGCTAAATAACTTTTAGGGTGTCTTTTATTTTTTGGATGGAAATTCATGCCAATAGTTGATTATCTTTTTTTTGAAAATGTTATTTTATATGTGGAGTGATTACGATGCACAAATGTACTTTCAATTCTTGGTGGCCCACTGAACCTGTTCTTATTTGGTGTAATGTTTGCTGTCTGCCGTCTGGGTACATTGAACAACATCTTTTTTAAAAAAATATTTTATTCTGTCAAACGAAAATGTGACAGAGATGAAGTTAAGTTCAGATGCATCGTGCAAACGATTTGAAGTTTCGTTTCCACTGGTGCAAATATTCATTCTGCATTTCATTTGTTGCTGCTTAGAATGTAGCTGCACAATATGAGGGTGAGAAAAAACTTCCGATGATTTTGGCAAGATGTGTTATATAATATCTACGGTTGATTGTGTACAGCATCTGGCATTTACCTTAACTTTTATCCTTGTTTAATAGTAGGCTCTGCTTAAAACATGGGCTGACCATAAAGATGCAGTTTTGTTTTTATTTTCATTTACTATAACTTTCTGTCCCTGAGTGCTTCTGCTGTCAATAAGGTGCAGATGACTTTCCTTGAGAAGGCAGGCTCAGTAAATATCATATCTTCTGTGTAACGGACAATAAGAAGTAATGAAAGTTAATTCTCTTCAGAGAAGTATTTGGTAAATGTAGCCACGTGAGACCTAACATAAGCCTTGGAGAAAATCTCTGACTTTAGACCATTTCAGACTTAAAACAATGAATTTAGATGCAACCATATTTTTATTCATCACCATCTCTGTTTTCTTCTTTTTGTTAAATTGCATTCAACATTTTTTCTCTGCATGTAAAAGAGAATTAAACGAAATGTGCAGCAGCGTTGGTTTCTTCAGCAAGAACTTTGGTACATCGCTATGTAGTTTTGGTTCGTTCCTTTCCTGCCAAATCAAAACTTATAAGAAAGTACACTTCCCATCAACACGACCAGAGAATGATTATTTTAATAAATAATGGAAACCAAGTGATATTCAATCCACCGCAGTAATGTTCATTTATGCACTGTCCTATCTTTTCCAGTCGATAAGTTTTAGTTTTGTCGACAAAAACGTTCTACACTTCTGCACTTCATATGGATTATTAGACATACCCAGACCCATAACGCTTTTTATATGCTTCTATCCCAACTTTTTGTCTGTCACTCCTAAAACTGATTGGAAACATGTGATGTGCATAAATGTTGAACAGTGAACTGACAGATCCTGGTCAGTGTCACAACAGATGCAGAACCTAAACATTGTGTTCCTTCTTACCGGTACCTTTTCAATGGTCGGCACGGTTGCACAGTGGTTAGCACTGCTGCCTCACAGCGACTGTCTGTTTGGAGCTTGTACATTCTCCCCGTGTCTGCGAGGGTTTCCTCCGGGTGCTACGGTTTACTCCCACAGTCCGAAAATGTGCAGGTTTAGTGTATTGACCGTGCTAACTTGCCCGTAGTGTTAGGTGAAGGGGTAATTGTAGGGGAATGGGTCTGGGTGGGTTGCGTTTTGTCAGGTCGCTGTGGACTTGTTGGGCCGAAGAGCCTGTTTCCACACTGTAGGTAATGTTCGCCGAGCTGCGAATTTGTGTTGCAATACAAATTCCCAGCTCGGCGAACACTCCACAACACCGAGCACCCAAGCTACAAACTTTGACCACTGTAAGAAATCTAATTATTCCTTGTTGCATCACGTTATGCAAAATGATGTGCATTTGACGAGGTAACTTATGTCCAAAGCCTGTATTTCACATTTCTTGCTCTCTATTTATCCCCCCATTGGTTCCCAGCTTCTATCCTCACATGAGAACCTTTATTCATAAGATTATTTTTCCTTCAGAAATGACTCAAAAATCTAGGAAACAGACTTGTGAATCTATAAGTGCTGACATATTCCCTTCCAAAAAATCAAGTAATGACAGATGTTAATGACTTATCTCATTCAATTGAGTTGAAGAGTATACCATGAAAACATAGTTCTGATTATTCTGTAGCATGTGTTGTGTTTTTGTAACCATATTCAATTGATGCTTTCTTTGTAGCAGCAGCCAAAATCAATGGCAGTATACTGCGATTTTTCTTTCAGTTAACGTAGTGGCGATCGTAATTCTGTATCGAGAAAACTGTGGCCTGTCCAAATGCATCACGCTCTACTTATTGGCAATGTCAGCAGCAGATCTAACACTGGTAATTTTCAATGTCCTACTGGACAGAATTAACAATATTCATTTTCCAGTTACATTTCTGTACATCACTCCTCTGTGTGCAGTTAGAATTGTTCTGTTTCTTATGGCCATGGACTGTTCTGTTTGGTTCACAGTTGCTTTCACATTTGATCGGTTTTTTGCTATTTGTTGTCAGAAACTAAAGTCAAGATACTGCAACAAAAGAACGGCGACATTGGTTATAGGAGCTGTGAGCGTTGTGAGCTGTTTACGCTCAATTCCCTGGTACTTTGTATTTGTTCCTGCTTTTGTTTCGAATAATGTACCATGGTTTTGTATCTTAGTACCAGAATATTATACCGCATTCTTCTGGACTGTCTATGAGTGGATGCATAGTATTATTACACCTTTGCTTCCAATTATATTGATTCTGGTGTTCAACGTTCTCACTGCCAGGAATGTAATAGTCACCAATAGAGTCCGCCTGCGTCTTCAGGGCCATAAAAAAAGAGACAGTAGAATTGATCTTGAAATTGTAAACCGAAGGAAATCCTTAATTTTGCTCTTCACTTTATCTGCTAATTTCATATTGTTGTGGAAGACAAATGTAGCACATTCTTTGGGCTGGCAAATTGTTAATTATAACTATGAAGACAAGACATATAATCATCCAATATTTATCCTTCAAGAATTTGGATTCATGCTGCGACTTCTGAGTTCTTGTACAAACACATGCATTTACGCACTGACCCAGACAAAGTTTAGGGAGGAGTTAAAGAATGGACTCATGTATTCTATTGATGTACTTGTTAAATTATGTCAATAAACAAAATGATTTGATCTGAAATTGGAGTTCTTACTGTATTCCAGTAAAACAATCTTTTAATATTTTGTTCTGAAATGTTCACTGTGCATATCCACATTTCCTTGGATGTGACAAGATAGAAAATGATTTTTAAGAAGGTCCATGAACAAATTGCTTTTATCAGCCGTGCCATAGATTATTAAAGCAGGCAGTTTACGTTGGAGATGAAGTGGACTTTAGTTCAGCCACTAAAGTCTGGACAATTGTGTGCAACTGGGCGGCATGCATTGCAGATTCACTAGGGTGTTCTGAGATCTCTGCAGTGTGGAAACATTCTCTTCGGCCCAACAAGTTCACACCTATTCTCTATAGAGTAAATATAGAAACACACCCATTCCCATATTTTATTATCCCATATTTGCCAGTGACTAATGCATCAAGCCTACATATCGCTGAACATTGTGGTCAATTTAGCATTGCCATTTCACCGAAACCGGCCATTTTTGGGATTGTGAGAAGAAACTGGAGCAAACACGGAGTGAATGTCCAAACTCCGCACAGAAAATCGATCAAGGCTGGAATCGAAACCGTGTAGCTAGCACTGTGAGGCAGTGATGCTATCGAAGTCGTCACCCTGCCACCCCATGTTGGGGAAGATGGAGAATATCAGCTTTAAAAGGAGATTGGATAAGCGCGGATTGTGTTTTTTATGACTAGACAAAATTGAGAGGGAACAAGTTTGTGCGGTGTTAAATGATGAACGGCATGGACAGAATGAATAGAAAGCCGCTGTTCTTTGTAGTCGTTTGTTCAATAACACGGGGGCATGAATGTAAGGAGAAAGTCAGAGGTTTGGATGGGATTTGAGAAAGTAGGTGGTGCGCGAAACTCGCAATCGATAAAACATACTTGGGTCAGCTCTTAAAACTTCGTACCTTTCAAAGAAATGTGCCAAAAGGGAAATTGAATAAATGTCGATTTAGAGTTGTTTTGCCGATGCAGATTCGATGGGCCAAAACACTCCTTCTAACCCGGGTGGTTCTGTGATACTACATCACTGTGCACACTTTTGGAAAGATAATTTATGTCATGGTTATGTTGTATTACTCTCCGAATTGTTTTCAATTATTTAACTCTGTGACAGCATTCTTCAAATTTAACTCTCTGACTCTCATTGGCTTGTGAATCCCCACTGTAATGGAAAATTAACAAAATAAACATTTACTCTGAAATCTGAAAGAGAATGCTTTTCTAAATAAAATGCTTTGCTGAATCTTGCAGTCGAAGAGATAGCTTGGCTTTACTGAACATTGCAAACATTCAACCTGATCTTGCAAGCAATCGAATTCAGCAAAAACGCGAAGGAAAACATAAAGACAGTAAGAAATTATATACACAACAAGGGAATGGGAAAATAAGAGCTCGAAAGTTTCCCAGCTCTTGTCCTTGAGCGTGTTATAAGAATAATATAAAAGTAATATGTGAAATTTGTTCACGGCCCTTACACAAGGCGTATTTGCTAAGTGTATTAGTCCCCTGCATGCAGAAGTTAAAAATAAAGATTTTTCTCTGCTCTTGCTAGCAGTTGAGTCGAGTCGATTTAATTTCGACGACACCACAAAGCATCACACTTTCATTGGCTCATGGATAACACTGCGAGCACATCTTTTTTTGCCAGTGGAATACTTTCTCAGATGAAAGTTGTTTGGAACGCCATCAGGTATTTTACTGATCGTCCAGAATT
The DNA here is from genome assembly GCF_037043375.1 of Chiloscyllium plagiosum. Classification (NCBI taxonomy): domain Eukaryota; kingdom Metazoa; phylum Chordata; class Chondrichthyes; order Orectolobiformes; family Hemiscylliidae; genus Chiloscyllium; species Chiloscyllium plagiosum. Next base: position 17,892,085 of record NW_028270179.1, on the reverse strand, counting down.
GCGCAGTGTTGCCGTGTTCCTCTATGTATTTCTACACATGACGTTCTCTGCTCAGCAGCTGGCAGGTCACCCCAACCAGCGTGAGCTGGAACCTTGAAACTATTCCAAAAATCTCAGTCAGTGCTGACAGTTTATACTCTGCTCACCAAGATTTAATTGACGAGACTGATTTACGATTCTTCAAAAAAAGCCTTCAAGCTCTGGCTCCGGGATCTTAGACTGAGTGCAGACTGAACATTTGTAACAGGATTTGTAGACGAAGGTGTAATAGACACTGTGTTGAGCATGGTATCTATTGTATAGGATTACTTGGTAAAGACTCTGGTTTCTGAAAACATTAATGGATTAGTGAACAAATCAGTGGTCCAAAAGTTTCGAATCATTGAGTCATCCAGCACAAAAGTAAAAACTCTTTCGAACTAACCAGTCCTTGCCAAACGTCTTCCGAATCTAAACTAGTCCCTACTGCCTCCGCTTGGCCCATATCCCTTCAAATCTTTCTTACTCACATACTAATCCAAATGTTGCTTTAAACTTTGGAACTTCTTTCGCATCCATCACTTCCTTCAGACGTTCATTCCACACAGGAAACTCTCCCTTTGTAAAACATGTTGTCAATCGTGTCGTTTTTTAAAACTTACTCTTCTCATATAATAAAATGTGTAATAATACACTTGAACTCTTGAAAAATGAATGAGTTACCTGTGATCTCCAGGGGCAAAGCTATTTGACCTGGTCACGTGAATTAGCTGCATGTGCTGGTGATGTGGTTGAGTTAGGGAAGTGAGTAGTTGTGTAATGCACATCGGAGTTTGCCTGATTGAAGGATTGAAAGGTATTGTTCTTGGAGGATCTGAGTGATTTTGAGTAATTGGGGATTCAAATTATCATGCTGTACGTTAATTATGTCTGTGTAGGTAGGTCTAGTCATCCTTTAAAAATGGTCATTGTGATAGATGCCTGTGGTCTGCTGAAGTCAAAAGTCAACCACACTATCAGGGTAAATGGACACTGCAGCTTTTCGGAGGAACACGTTGCAATCAATCTGTCATTGGGTCATCGAGTATTCATTCGTTCTCTTAGTGTAGCATTCATGTCAGGTAGACGAGTTTCCAATTCTCACTCTGGCAGAACATCAATCAGGTAGGCTGACGTTTGCATTTCTGGCAACAACAATTTAATAAATCCGATATAGACGTGTGCACTGTTTCCAATATAGAATTGCAATTACGGCTTATGCATTAACCGTAAGCCCATAATGGACATTTCAGTAAAATAAATGCTCGCTGTCCCTTCACGGACAATCTAATCTATTCCTAGAGCTTTGGCTTCTTTTCAGATGTTTAACATATTGTTTAAATTTTATTGTACTCATTCTTTCCAAGTATGATTCTGAAGTTATTAACATTTCATTGCAACTGACGACACGACAGCTGATAAACAACAGATATCATAGAAGATTGAAGATGGCAGCCATTTTGCCCCACCAAGAGAAAGTTAAAGAGTGACCTGGCAGACATTTTCTTGTTTCTGAAACGTTAATTGTTCAAGTATATATTGCAAGATTTCGTGATATGTCAAAATCTAAAGCAATAGACGTTCTTCCTATTTTCACGAAAATGTGACTAATATTTCTATGCAGTATATTCCATCCATTAATTGTTAGCCAGTTTAATGTATCTAGACGAAAGTGAGGACTTCAGATGCTGGAGATTAGATTCAAGCGTGTGGTGATAGATAAGCACAGCAGGTCAGGTAGCATCCCAGGAGCAGAAAAATTGACGTTTCGGGCAAAAGGCTGTCAGCTCTTCATGAGACTGGGATCCTCGGGGATGTAGAGATAAATGGGAGGAGGAAAGGTACCTGAAATTGCAATGGGTGGGAGTACATGTGATAGGTCGATGGTGGTGGTGGAGTGGATAGGTGGGAACGAAGATGGACAGATGGGAGAGCTCATTAGGGCTGTGCTGAGGTGGAAGGTTGGAACTGGGATAAGCTGGGGAGAGGGAAAATGAGGAAACTGGTGAAATCCATATCGATGCCATGGGGTTGGAGGGTCCAGAGGTGGCAGATGAGGCTTTCTTTCTCCAGACTTCGCGTGGTAATGGATTGGCGATGCCCTCGGTGGAGTGGGAAGGGGGGTTGAATTGTTCGGCCACGGTGCGGTGGGGTTGTTTGGTGTGGGTTTCCACAAGATACTTGCTGAAGCGTTTTGCGAGTAGGCATCCTATCTCCTCAACGAAGAGCAGACCGCATCGGAAGCAACTGACACAGTACATGATATGTATGCAAGTGCAGGAGAAGCTTTGATGGATGTGCAAGGCACTTTCAGAGCCTTGGGCGGAGGTGAGTCGGGCAGTGTGGGCGCAGGTTGTGCAATTCCTGCGGTGGCAGGTAAAGGTGCTGGGCGTGGAGGATGACGTAGACCTGACATCGTAGTCGTGTAGGGAACTGTCTTTACAGGACGTGAATGCGGTAGAGAGGGAAATATGTCTCTGGTGGTGCGGTCCGTTTATAGGTGGCTGAAATGGCGCAGAATAATGCGATGATATACGGATGTTGGTCGGGTGACTACGTAGGATCAATCCTGTTATAAGAAATATTGATATGTTATCTCGGGTATTGAAAAATGGAGCAGTTGGGCAAATATCACTAAACTAATTGCCATTTGACAGAACCAACAGCCCTCAGCCATCGAGAGAAAAGTTGACTCTCACAATAAGCAGTGAATTAGGGAAAACACTATACACATAACAAAGACATAAGAATCGACGGGGGAAACTGGATTCATGACAGATCGACAGAGGTGACAAAGAACATTCCAGAAGACATGTAACCTGGTGGTAATTTTGAGAGAATAAATTTTGTTCGTTTTTGGTATATGAGTGGGATTTGCTTTTTTTACTGGAGCAGCATACCATTCCAAAATTGTTCTATCCGGGAATACTCAGCAGTTTGATGGTTTGTTAATACTTTAATTAATTCTGTCACTGTTACAATTATATAACTGAATTGTTGATTCTTTACTATCAATTGAGACTCACGGATTTATTTTATTTAATCAGTTGCAAGTAAATTACTCCATTTTTGCAAACCCTTTTACAGATTATTGAACCAGGCGCTTCTCTTTAGTTGTTTTTGCTTTATTTGTCAGAGGGAGAGGTGTCAACCTCTAATTGATAACTCAACCTTCCTTGAGAAATGTTTACGTCGCTCAAAAAAACTGAATCGCTTGAAAGAAACATTGCCAATATAACGTGACATAGTTATGAAATGACAATATGATATGGCAAGCCAACAATATTAATAGCCTGTGAAACCAATCTAAAGCTCACCTAACCTACATTATTCCATATTCATTGTTACATTTATGCAATGACCATTTAAATGCACCTAAAGTTGCCGACTCTACTACTGTTGCAGGTAAAGCTTTCCACGCCCTTACTGCACTGACTGACGAAACTCCCTCTGACATCTGCCCTGCAGCTATCACAGTTCAAATTAAATCTATGTCACCTCGTTCTAGCCATCATCATCTGAGGAAAAAAGAAGGCTCTCACTGTCCACCTGATCTAATCCTCTGATTGTCGAATGTTTCTCAATTTAGTAAACTCTAAACTTTCTTGTCTCGAATGAAATCAATCTTAAATCCCTCAGCCTTTACACTTAAGACATTACTTCCTCGTCAGGCATCTTTTCCAAAGAATCCACACCCTTCCTATAATGTGGTGAACAGAACAGTATTCAGTACTCCAGGGTTTTCCACAATTGCAAGGCCACCTCATAGCTCTGAAACTCAATCTCTACACCAATAAAAGCTGACAAACTGCATGGCTTCACATCAGCCCTTTCAAACTGGGTGGCAACTTTAAGGGATCTATATTTCTATGAACATCGACATTCTTCTGTTCATCTGCACCTCCAATAATTTCACCATTCGCCCAGTAAATTGCATTCCTGATGCTCCTTCAAAAGTGAAGCCTCTTACACTTTTCCGCATTAAACCCCATTGCCACCTCTCAGCCCAGCTTTGCAGCATATCTTTGTCCGTCTGTAAACTATCCACAGCTGCAGCTATATTAGTGTCATTTAAAATTTTCTTATACATGCTCCTACGACTTCATCCAGACATTTTAACAAATGACACTCAACAGTGTCCCCAGAACAGATCCGTGCAGTACACCCCAATCACTGAATACCAAGGTGAATATTTCGCATCAGTCACCAATCTCCGTCTTCTTCCAGCTAGCCAAGTTCTGATAAAAATCGCAAAATGAATGTCAATCCCATGTCTCCGTATTTACGGCAACATCCTAACGTGGAGAAACTTATCAAAAGCCTTACTGCAATCCATATGCACCACATCAACCAGTTCACTCTCATAGAACTATTTGGTCATCTTTTCAAAGAACTCAAAAAGATTTTTGAGGCAGCACCTACCCTTCACAAAATTATATCGTCTCTCCTTAATCAGCGTATTCCGTTCTGTATGATGAAAAACCCTGTAAGTTAATACTCAATACAACAATTTACCCTCAACTGGAGTAAAGCTCACTGGACTCCAACTACGAGGTGGATCTCTAATTCCTTTCATTAACAACGGGTCAACATATGGTATCCTCGAATCTTGTTGCACTATCCCAAAGACAACAACGACAGAAAGACCAAAACCAAGGGCACTGCAATCTCCTCCCTGGTTCTGCATCAGATCCTTGGATAGACTCTATTCGGCCCAGAGGACATTTGTATTTCACACTTGCCAGAATTGCTAAGACCTCCTCCTTGTTAAGCTCAATCATGTCTAATCTAGTTGCCCATATCCCAATATTCTCCTCGACGAGGTTGTCGTTTTCCAGTGTGAATACTGATGAAAAATATTCATGTATCAGTTCCCCTATCTCCTGGACTTCACACAACTGTTCTTACTGCTCTCCTTGATTGGCATTAATCTCAACTTTGTCAACATACCTACAAAAGCCTTAGGTTTTCCTTGATCCAACCTGCCAACGACTTCTCGTGTACCCTCTTGGCTCTTCTTAGTTCACTCTTTAGGTCTTTGCTGGCTAATGTCTTACCCTCAAGGGCCTGATCTGAGTCTTCACATCTGTTTCTTACATTTCCCTTCTGCTTTCTTTGACAAGTGATTCATTTCTTTAGTAAACCACGGCTCCCTCGTTCGACCAAAACCTCCTTGCCTGACAGTTGCATTCTGATCAAGGGTACAGCATAGCTGTACTTAAATAAGATCGCCAGTTCAAGTTTGCGCATCATCTGCAGTTTCCTTCCCCATCTGATGCATTCTAAATCTTGCCAAATTGCATCAGAATTGCCTTTCCCCAGCTAGAACTCATATCCGGTGGTTAAAAAAAAACTATCCCTTTTCATCGCTAAAGTAATCATAACAAACTTGTGGTCAATATCATCTAAGTCATCAACTACATCAAAAACAAAAACCTGGCCAGGTTCATTACCCAGTACCAAATCCAATGTGGCCTCTCCCATTTTTGGCCTGTCTGCATACTCTGTCAGGAAGCTGACACTGCACACACGTGACAAAAACTGTCCGTCTAAAGTACTGGAACTAAAGCATTTCCAGTCAATATTGGGAAGGTTAAAGCCCCCATAACAATTACCCAGTTGTTCGAGCTCCTATCCAGAACCACCTTTGCCCTCCTTTCCTCTACTTCCCTGGAACCATTTGGAGGCCTGCAAAAACCCAGCAAAAGGGTGACTTCTCCTTTCTTGTTTCTAACCTCAGCCAATACTACCTCACTAATCGAGTCTTCAACGTCCTTTCCGCCTCCATAATACTGTCATTGACTAACGAAGCTACACCCCTCCCTCTTTTATCACATTCCCTCTTCTTCCTGAAGCAATACACCGCAAAATCTGCAGCAACCATGCCCAGTCGCTGCTCTGTCCAATCTCCGAAATGGCCACAACATCGAAGTCCCACTTACCAACCCTTGCCTCAAATTCATCCATTTTCTTCCGGATGCTCCTGCGATAGAAATAGAAACTCTTCAAATTACATTTCTGCTTGCCTGTGCACTCGTGCGACTATGAAAACTTATTTCTGACCTCACTACTATCAAACTCCTGGACATGGAGATTCAGTTTATGTTCCCATCTTCTGGCTCAATTAGTTTAAAAGATCCAGAAGGGCTACGTCGTTCCCCCCACCTCTCAGGATATTGGTACATTTTTTTGGTTGATTTTTAGATCATCCTGTTTTTGAAGGTCTCAACTATCCCAGAATGAGAAGCAATTATCCCTTTCCTCCAGCACCATCTCTGTTGTCATATGTTCAACTGGCCTCTCTCCCTATTCCACGCATCGTTAGCACATGGCACAGCTAACAAAACAGAGGTAACAACTCTGTTTGTTCTAGCTCTCAGCTTCTCCCCGAGCTCTCTGAATATCTGTCTTAAATCTCCATCCCTTTTCCTACCTCCATCGTTGGTGCCTATGTGGTCCACGTCTTGCATCTGCTCTCACTCCCCCTTAAGGATGCCAAAAACACGATCAGAGACATCGCGAACCCTGTCACCTGGGAGGAAACACACCGACCGTGAATCGCTGTCGTTCCCACAGAAGCTCGTCTCCTTTCCCCAACTATAGAATCACCATTGACTTATGCTCTGCTCCTCAAACCTTTTCCTTCTGAGCAACAGGAAGAGACTCTGTGCCAGATATCTGGACAACATGGCTTACATCTCGTAAGGCATCACCCCAAACAGTATCCAAAACTGTATACTTATTAGTGAGAGCAACAGCCACATGGGATCCCTGCATTGTCTGCGTGTTACCTTTCTGTCCCCTTAATATACACGTTTAATTGTACCTGAATTGTGACTACCTTTCTTTAACTTCTCACAATTGCTCCCTCAGCCTCTCGAATGATCCAAAGTAGCTCCAGCCCAGCTCCATTTCCCTAACGCTGATTTTGAAGAGCTGGAATTGTGTGCACTTCCCCCAGATGAAGTCAGCTTGGACACATGTACTGAACCTTCTCTCCCACATTGTGCAAGAGGAACATTCAAACGTCTTAACATTCATTCCACTTCTTCTAAGTTCGCGGATAGATTATTGAAAAGTAAAAAAAAAGTGAATGCAAGCATAATTTAATCAAAATGTTGTAGCGCTTTGTAACCATAGGTTCTGGACGTAATAGAATTTTACAGCATGGAGACGGGGCCTTCTTTTCAAACTGCGCCATGCTGGCAATAATGTCCATTCACAGTCCCCCCATTTCTCTGCACATGGCTAATATGTTTCTAAACGGCTGATACCGATGTATTTAACTAAATGTCTTTTAAAACTTGTTAATGTAACTACCTCAAAGACTTCCACGTGCTGCTCAGATCATATGCGTCTCAGCACCAGTATAAAAAGTTGTTGCAAACATTTTCTTTCATTCTAACCCTCCTTCCCTTAAATTGCTATTGTCTTATTCTCGATTCCCCAATCCTGGGAAACAGAGTGAGTTCATTCATCTATCCATGCATCTTATAGAATCATGGAGGCATTGAGATGTACAGCACAGAAACAGACCCTTCGACCAACTCGTCATGCAGAACACTTACCCTAACCTAATGAAGTCCCATTTGCCAGCACTTGACCCATATCCCTCTCAAGCCCTCTTCATCATATACCCATCCAAATGCCTTTGGAATGCTTCAATTGCAAGAGTGTTCACCACTTCTTCTGTCAGCTCATTCCTTCATGATCTTATATATGTGCATGAGATCCCACCTCAGCATCCTACAGTGTAAAGAAAAAAACTTCATTGCTTGTCCAACCTCTCACTCTAAGTCTGACCCTTACGTTTGGCAATATCCTTGTAAATTTCTTTTGTACTCGTTCCAGTTGAATCCTTCATATAACAACAACTTTCCAATTGCTGCCTTACCAAACTCGAGCACAAATGCAACATAACTTTCCAGCTTCGAAAATCATTGCGCTGACTGATGAGGATCATTGTGCCAAACGTCTCGTTCATCTCCCAGTCTATCCGTAATTCCACATTGAGAGAACCATGCATCTGATCCCCGTGGCCCTACTATACCACGACACTCCTTAAGGCCCTACTATTCTGAACATCATTTGACTTTCCAAAATGCAAGAACTCAGCCCAAGTCTGCAATTTCTGATAATATTCCTCGCTGTACAAGATGCAGCCTATTTTTATGTCATCTGCAAACTTCCTCACCTTGCCTTGAACATTCTCGGCCAGATCGTTGATATAGATAACGAACAGCAATGGGCCTACCCCAACCCCTCAGGCACTCTGCCAGTCACAGGCATCCAAACCAACAGGCATTTTTCCACTAATACCCTTTGCGTCCTACCACCAAGTCAGTTGTATATCCAATTTGCCTACTCTGCCTATTTTCAAGAGGTCCAACCATCCAGAGCAGTAAGCTATAAGGAACTTTGTCGAAGACCTCGCTGAAATTCAAAAAAATGACTCTACTGAGCTGCCCTCATCAACATTTCTTATCACTTCATCAAAGAACGTTAACAAATTTGTGAGACATGACCTCTCACAAATGCATGTATATTATTGCTCAGATTCTTTTCTAGTAGCTTGTCTGCCACAAATGTTAGGCTTACTCAGGATAGTGTTTTTGCAGGTTTTTTTTAGTAAGGGCACAACAGTCTTCTGGGAACTCATCCGTGACGAATGATGTTGCAAAAATATTAGCCAGTTATCCCCGGTGTTTTTTTTTTACTCTTTCCGTGATTTTTATTCATGGCTAGAATTGCCTCATATCAGGCAACATTCCAATAAACCTTTTCTGTAACGGCTCCAAAGTACATTCTCACACCGTAAGGCAGACCCTCTCTCATAAACACGCTGTCTTTCATACACAGACACATGCATCCCCATACTTATACCTATGCACACACTCTCTCACAGGCCTATACCCTATCGAATCCAACCACGCTCTTAACCATGTTTTCACAGACACAAACACACACGCCCTCTCGAGCACTCACGCACACACATACTGACTCAGATCTATTCTCTGTCTCTTTATCTCTCTCTCTACGTCCTGCATGAGCACACACAAAAGTCATGGCGTGACTTTTTATTTGTAGAATTTTGATATAATGTTCAATTATTGTCAAAAATTGCACAAGCTGCTGGCAGTCAGTGCGGGCAGTCAATACATGTAATATTTTGTAAATTCCAATTTGGAAATAGAGCCAGTCCGACTGAAGTTTGGGATGCGGACTGAATCTGACCTCGCACCATGCATTGTCTGAGCGGAGATGCCAGCTTTTTTTCTATAACCTTACGTTATCTCGAGGAGGTGACTTATAGGATGTTCTGGGTTTACACACTAATGAACCTGCAACCCACTCTAACAGATAAAAGACCTAACAACAATCCAGCTTTGCTCAACATATAATTTCAGTTGCATGACGCTGTAATGTTTTGCCGTACATTCTGTGTCTTATGACATTATAATCCACAACGACCTGACAAAGGAGCAGTGCGCGAAAAGCTAGGGCTTCCAAATAACCTGTTGGACTATCATCTGTTTTTTAACTTAGCCCACGGTCATCCAAAACCAGCTCGTCCGCATCATGCCTTTCAATGAAGGCAAGCATGCCAAAAGGTGTTTTCTTTTCATTCACTGAAACTTTGATATTAGAACATAGAACATAGAACAATACAGCACAGAACAGGCCCTTCGGCCCACGATGTTGTGCCGAACTTCTAACCTAGATTAAGTACCCATCCATGTACCTATCCAAATGCCGCTTAAAGGTCGCCAATGATTCCGATTCCACCACTCCCACGGGCAGCGCATTCCATGCCCCCACCACTCTCTGGGTAAAGAACCCACCCCTGACATCTCCCCTATACCTTACACCCTTCACCTTAAATTTATGTCCCCTTGTAACACTCTGTTGTACCCGGGGGAAAAGTTTCTGACTGTCTACTCTATCTATTCCTCTGATCATCTTATAAACCTCTATCAAGTCACCCCTCATCCTTCGCCGTTCCAACGAGAAAAGGCCGAGAACTCTCAACCTATCCTCGTACGACTTCCTCTCCATTCCAGGCAACATCCTGGTAAATCTTCTCTGCACCCTCTCCAAAGCTTCCACATCTTTCCTATAGTGAGGCGACCAGAACTGCACACAGTACTCCAACTGTGGCCTAACCAAAGTCCTGTACAGCTGCAACATCACTTCACGACTCTTGAATTCAATCCCTCTGCTAATGAACGATAATACTCCATAGGCCTTCTTACAAACTCTATCCACCTGAGTGGCAACCTTCAAAGATCTATGTACATAGACCCCAAGATCCCTCTGTTCCTCCACCTGACTAAGAACCCTACCATTAACCCTGTATTCCGCATTCTTATTTGTTCTTCCAAAATGGACAACCTCACACTTGGCAGGGTTGAACTCCATCTGCCACTCCTCAGCCCAGCTCTGCATCATATCTAAGTCCCTCTGCAGCCGACAACAGCCCTCCTCACTGTCCACAACTCCACCTATCTTCGTATCATCTGCAAATTTACTGACCCACCCTTCGACTCCCTCATCTAAGTCATTAATAAAAATTACAAACAGCAGAGGACCCAGAACTGATCCCTGCGGAACTCCACTTGTAACTGGGCTCCAGGCTGAATATTTACCATCTACCACCACTCTCTGCCTTCGACTGGTTAGCCAGTTTTCTATCCAATTGGCCAAATTTCCCTCTATCCCATGCCTCCTGACTTTCCGCATAAGCCTACCATGGGGAACCTTATCAAATTAGGTTCTCAATTGAGTTTAACTGAATACCGAATATGAAGAGTAAACTCTAAGAAGCTAATTATCCCGTTTCCAGGCAGTGCCTTCTCTAATAAAACATAAAATCATGCCTCTTTGCACTTAATAGACATTTGCACATTCTGTAAGTGCGAAGCTTTATTCGGGAACCATCAGAACACTAATGCGCACTGGGAAAAGCACGTTAAATCCGAATCCCACTGAATAGACAGAGACGAATCCATACATTGTGTATTTTTTTAATAGATTGGGCCTGCCTTCAATGAGCGACCTAAAACCAGGTTCAAATGAGGAATTTTTTAAAATTTGTGAAATGTTCTGGAAGAGTTAGAAGTGATAATTTCTCCACTCCCCTTAATGGTAATATGATAACGGGTGTACGAATTCACAAAAGACAATTCTCAAAGAAATACGCAGATCAGCGAGTTCAGACAAAACGATCATGTACATTTGCCGTTAGATTATATTTCTCAGAGTGAATTGGAGATGATCTGAACCAAAATATAACGTAGGTTTAGACAGTTATAAATTATTTGATTCATTTACAGCGATTGAATTCGACAAATTTTCTCCGTGCTGCAAATGAACGAAATTCATTATACTGCATTTTGAAAAACAACATTTCAAAGGAGATTGGTGTCATTGGCTTGACTAGCATTTGTTATACAAATTGCCCCGGAAGGCAGTTAAGATTCGACCACATGGCTGTGGATCTGGAGCCAAAGTGAGGACGGCCGTCTCCATCCCGATAAAACATTATTGAACCACAATTTTGTTTTTCTACAATTGCCCTTCATTCCAGGTATTCCCCCATTTTCTCATTGAGTTCACATTTTGCAGACCGAATTGCGCTGCAGAAGAGTTATTGCACGTGAAACGTTAATCTCATCCCACAGATGTTATCATATCTGTGCAGTTCTCTTTTCTCAAGTTTTGTAAGATTCTTTGTTTGGTTGTGTTATAAAAGATATTATTCATGTCGGCTTCACACTCGTGCTCATCGAGTTCCACGTTTTTGAAATTCGGGTCATGATGACGGTGATTAGGCACTACCTATATAGTTCAGAAGCATGTACTAATATCAGATGCATTAACAAAGATGTTATTGAGGAGAAAAAAGAACAAATAACTTTCTACATGCAGAATGTTTCAAAGAACTGTTCCTATTTGTTTTGTTACACTTTTCATTGGTTTAATTTCAAAGCTTCTTCATCAGCTCATCGGCCAACACATCAGTAAAAAAGTTAATGCTGATGCATTCGCAATTTTCTTCAGTCGGAATTGCCGAGTGTATTATCCATCTCGGGCTCCTTCAGTGGTCTGCATCATCACAGATAACAGTCTCGATGCAATTCGATGTACTTCACATGATATCAAGCAACGACTGGAGGCACAGGATGCTGCAAAATCAGTGGGCCTTGATAACATTCCGATAATTGTACTGAAGACGTATGCTCCAGAACTTGCTACTGCTCTAGCCAACCTCTTCCAGTACAGCTGCAACAGTGGCATCTACCTGACAATATGCAAAATTGCTCAGCTATGTCCTGTACACAAAAAGCAGGACAAATCCAACCCAGCCATTTACTGCCCAATCAGTCTACTCTCCGTCATGAAGAAAGTGATGGAAGGGGTCCTTAACAGTGATATTAATCACCACCTGCTCAGCAACAACCTGCTTTGCGACGCCCAGTTTGTGTTTCGCCAGCGTCTCTGAGCTCCAGATCTCATTGCAGCATTGTTTTAAACATGGACAAGCCAGCAGAATTACACAGTTCAAATGAGAGTAACAGCCCTGGACATCAATTTCGCATTGAACAGAGTTTGGTATCACGGACCGCTGGCAAAACTGAGATCAATGAATATTGGGGGCAAACACTTTATTGGTTAGAGTCATACCAAGAACAAAGGAATATGGCTGTGGTTATGGAGAGTCAGTCATCTCAGCTAAAAGTTATATCTGCTTGAGTCCCTCAGGGTAATATCCTATCTTCAGCTGCATCATCAACAACCTTCCCTCTGTCATAAGGTTAGAAGTGGGTTTTTTCAACAAAGAGTGCATAGTGTTTGGCACTATTCGCGACTCCTCATATACTGAAGCAGTCCGTGCTCAGTATCTGCGCCACGTAAGTCACCTCTTGACACCCCAAAGTCGATCTATCATCAAGAGACGAAACTCAGGATGAATTGTATGGAATGCTCCCCAGTTGCCTGGATCGGTACAAATCCTAAAACACTCAAGAAGCATCACACCATCCAGGACAAACAAAGACCCGCTTGATAGGCACCACATCTACGAATATTAAATTTATCCAACTCTGGGTCTCAATGAAAGCAGCGTTTATAATCTGCAAGATACACTGCAGATATTCAGCCAAGATCCTTCAACAGCACCTTACAAACTCAGTACCACTTCCATCTAGTGAGACAAGGACAATAGGTACTTGAGAACCACACCACTTGCAAGTTCCCCTTCAAGCCACTCACCACCCTGGCTTGCAAATAAACCGCGGTTCCTTCAGCGTCATTGTGTTTAAATGCTGGAATTCCCGCCCTCCTGTCATTGTGGGTCAACCCACAGCACTTTGAATGCAGCGGTTAAACAGGTAGCCTATTGCCACCTTCTCCAGGGCAAAATGGGATGTGCTATCAATGCTGGCAAGCCAACAACGCTGAAATCCCACAAATAAATTATAAACAATTAGATCATTTATCCAAACCATTCGGAAGAAATGGCACCAACACTACTCTTAGAATTGCAAACTGACGTTAAATGTAGAAATAGAATATATGTTGGTATGTCCATAGAGATTGTGACAAATCTCTCTGCTATGGAGCTCACTGATCGTTCTGTCTTTCTTGTGTAAGAAGTTGAACTAGAGAAAAAGAGACTCTCCCCAATTTCTCGACATTATTAGTTTTATTTTGCACTATCCTTGTTTTCCTCTCTGAATTAACAAAGTCAAAATTCATATTGCCATTCCAATTTTTGTCCCAGCTACACTCCTCACCGCCCTCTTCCTTACACCTCTCTCCTCTCCTCCTGCTACTTCCCTCCCATTTTCTCTCTCTCTTAGAACTGTCTTCCTCCTTTTCATTCACACTCTCCCTCCTGCATTCGCCAGCCCAATAGCTCTTGGGCACTCCAAATTTCTTCACGTTCTCTCGGCATCTATGTCTTTGGCCCACTGTCTATCTTCATCCTTCCTCCTTTACGTACGATCATTTTCTTACGATTCTCTCACCCTCAACATCTCTTCGCTGTTTCTCCCTCTGTCACACGGTCCTTTGCATTTTTGTCTTCTTCACTTTGTCTATCCATTCCTTTCCAATTTTGCGCTCTCTTTTTCCCTATTTCCTTGTCACTCACTCTGTCTCCCCAGTCCCTCCATCTCCCTTTCCCTCAGTCACACAGACACATTCTTCACAGCCATGTCAGATGCTCTGCTCTAGATCATGCTCTGCTATCTCGATTGTGTTTCTTCAGGGGGCAGTATTCCAGTTTGATTCGGGCAACGCATTGTTTTCCACGCTACTCATTCACCCAGGTCACGTTGAAAATTCCCTTCTCTAATTTTACAGCGATTTAAATAATCATCTGTCTTCCTATATTTGCTACCAATGTGTAAAGCCTTGCAATTTTCCACACAGTGAGGCACCTACAATGCATTTTTCCAATCAGTCACTGCATTTACACCTGTGTGTGTATTTCTGGAGGAATGCATCTCCCTGTATGCGTGGAATTTGTGTGAATGGATGCGGTCCTTCATGTCCATCATTGCGGGTTGGCATGTCTGTTCATAATTGTAAACATTTGTGTCTGTCTAAAATTCGTATACGACTATGTCGCCATGCATTGTGTACGTTATAGAAGTTCATAAAATCATGAGTAGTGTGAAAGGGTAACAAGTCAAGATCGTTTTCCGAGTTTGGTGGTTCGAATCTGCAGAGCATATGTTTAAAGTGAGTCTGTAAAAAGACCTGCACAGTAATTATCTCACACACAGGGTGATGGGTGGAAGGAACACGCTCAAACAGCATGTTTTGGAGGCGTGCATAATTGGGTGCATGTCTCAAAAGAGTTGAGAAGGCTGTGGATAAAATGCAGTCTAATGGGAATAAGTCGGATTTAGATGTTTGGTTGGCGCTGATGAGTTCGCCCGAAGTGTCTTTTTTCCATTCTGCATGACTCTGTGACTCTGTGTCTGTGTGTTCCTGTCTTTGTGTGTGTGCATGTGCGTCTTTCTGTCGGTGTGTGCGTCGATATATATGTGATTATATGCATCTTTGTGCTTGTGTTTTGTGAATGTTTGTGTATTATTGAACACAATACATGTTCATGTCTGTGTGCATCTCTGTTTCTGCACGTCTGTGCATTGGGTTTGCAGTTGTTTTTGGAATCAATCTTGAGAATAGTAGCAGTGTGTCTGTCTCTCTATGTCTCTATATCTATATCTCTCTCTTGTATTTAATGTCTTAGTGGTTGGTTTCGTTCAGTCGGCTGGATGGTTGGTTTGCGAAGCACTGTGGTTACAAAAGCAATTACCACTGAGGTTAGCATGAAGGTCTCTACATCTCCAACTCTCTCGTCACCTGAGGTGCTGTGGCACTAACGTTAAATAGCACTCGTCTTCTCTGTCTGACGAGAGATCAGCTCTCTTTTCCGGTAAAACCATGGAAACTCACATGGACTCTTTTTAAAAAGAAGTTCTTGATTCTCCACGTCAACGCACAAGTACCAGATCATTTTATTTTTAAATTTTCTTGTGCAGATTTCCTCATTCACTGTGAATCTCTCAAGTTCGTCTCATCGATCAGCCTGTCCTTTGGGAAGATGGAATAATTCCAAACAACACGGATCTATTCCCATTCATAACGATCACTCAGACCTCCAGCCCTCGATTCATCGATGGAGAAATGTAAAAACTGAGAAAAATAGATGATAGGCAAAAGTAGATGAACCTTTTCCTTGTTTGTTTTGTTTTGGTGAAATGGCAGGGGCGAGGGAGCATATTGTTGTGTTGCTTGGTGTTTTGTGCATCTTTATTCCACAATAAAGTGACATGCTCTGATGTTGTGCCTGATGCCACGACTTTTATCTCGATCCATTTGCGACAAACGAGCTGTTGACAGAACCCAGCAGAGGGGTGTTTTTTTTTTTTTGTTTGTTTCCTAATCGGCATTTGACATATTGAAAGAAGCTAGGGCAGCAGAAGCAGGAACTGATAAGTCTAGATTTGTTTCATTGAATTTAATTTTATCGTGTCATGAATATAAAATAATGTGCATGAGTCCTTCTCAGCGTCACTACTGCTGATCCTTGGTTCATAACTACTCATTATATTCCAATTTTATGCATGAAACAACGAAGTTGTTTTACAAATTTCCGTTGGTCATTCATTTAGGATTCAAAGTGCAACCAAATACAATCATTACTTTTCTTTTGCCAATTTAATAACTCAGTGTTCATCCATTGCTTGCTTGCAATTTCCTCACTTTTACACACTTACTGTGTCATGAAAAAGCCCCCGCCTAATAAGCTATCCCTGCAGCTAAAACCTCATACGCATGCAACACCCTTCTTTTATCTTTTCCGAAGCCGTTCAAGTTGACAAAATCATTCAGATAGCAGGGAGAACAGAACTGAACAAAATTTTCTCAAAAGTGTGTTTCACCAATGTCCTACTCAGCTATAACCTGACATCTCGAATGTGAACACTGTTGAGGTAGAAATGTTGCCGAGCGAGTGTCACCATCATCCCGTGAAGGAAAACAGAATACAGAATAAATAAGCTTTACTTTCTGGGACAACTCACTCCAGATAAAGGAAGCATTTAATCTTTATTTGCACCATAATTGTTATGCTTTCAAAGCAACCAAACTCTTGCAGCTCACATTACCTATCCATAAATCGACTTCTGTCTCGTGGTCTTCAGTCACATGCATCTCATTTGTTTGTTTTTTTGTTAGATTGCCAGCCACCCAGGGATTTTTTAAACGTTTTAAGCACAATGACCACAGTTATTCTAAACAAGGCAGTGTTCATCTCACTTGCTCAGTTCAAACACACTCGTAAAGTGCAAAATATGAATCACCTATCCTTGTTGGAATTTGCCTTGGCTCAACAATTCACACTTACTGCATCCCTGCTTCTTGTTAAGGTTCATTGCACATATGCTCGTATCGAGAAATCCGAGAGGTCTATAACAAGTTCAGATTACTTTTTAGGTAGGCAAAAATAAACTACATATTCTGTTGTTCTGCCAGACATTTCTCCACAACTTCTTTTTAAGGAAAAGAACCACTCGTGTGCTTTCTTCCAAGCATAGATCCAAATTGATGATCCTCAGTTTCTGTAAGTCTGCACAGTCTCTGGTCGATGACAAAGGTAATAACTGCTTTTGCCTTCGCAGTTTTGAATGCATTCTTTCTTTCAACAATAATCTCCCAACACTTTGCCTTGAAGCGGATGTTATTTGGCATTTCATTCCAGGACAGACTTTGGTAGCTTTATTCTCACAAAGCCAGCATAATCAGCTCTCAGGTTCACATGCTTAAAGTCTGCAGGAGAAACTGTACTTCAGAGAAAGCCGTGTAGAAACACAAAGATATAAAGCAAGTACGATTTATCAAGACTCTGGTGTCTCATCATGTTCTATTGGTCTACCCGTTTTTTTGTTCCCTTCCTTGCTATTTGGAATTCATCCTGATCGCTGACAATTATAATTACATGACTTGTAGCAATCCGTAATGTTTTCCCCTTCTTCGATGATCTATCTATTAATCACTTTTTTCTTTGGAAAACCTGTTTTATGAAATAAACCCTAACTTTCATTTAATTCCCCATGTGTCTTTTTTTTAATCTATAGCATTAGCTTATGTTTAAAGGTTTTGTGGGATGTCTTTTCTTTCTGATTATTCTTACAATGATGTCATGCTCTCGGAATCTGTTTATTTTGAATGAACAGTCTTCATTCGTTGTGATTTGTTTTGTTTTTGTTTACAAATAACATCTTCGAAAGTCGACCTGGTCCTGAATTTAAAGTAGTTTTTCTTTTTTCTCTTTAGATTCGCTTCCGCATTTTCTCATTTACATTTAACTTGGTTATCCAGCTTTATTGTCATTTGTTTTTATTTCCTCAACAGACGTCTTCAGCAATTCATTCTAATTTTGTCTGACATTAATTTTTCGCAGTCTTGATAAATCGTACTTTCTTTGTATCTTTGTGTTTCTACACGGTTTTCTCTGAAGTGCACTTTCTCCTGCATGCCTTACCCCAACCTCTGCAGGGCAGGATTGCTGCTACCTATGTTTTCTGCGATTTGCCCTTCCATCTGATTTGCTGTGCCATCGCTTCGCAATTCCCTGCCTTTGAAACTTCTTTGCAGCTGCCTTTTTATGTTCTCGTTTACTCTATTGCTCATATTGTATGTTATAAATTAATTTATTGTTTTATTTTCTGAATGAATTGCACATTAATATCATACAGCATACGTTTGACGACTTTTCCTTAACTGCGTCAAAACCTTGGACCTTTGTTCGTCACCTTGTGTCTGTTAACACTCCATTTGCTTCATAATTCGGAGCAAGCTTCGTTCTTGAGCTTCTTTAATGTGTCCTGAGAACTCATCTGTCATGTGGGCCCTACTATGTGCCATAGCCTTAATGTATAAGATGCAGCATTGAAGCGAGCCAGTTTTCCGTGAAGCAGTATGAATTCGTTTGCATTGTTTGTTTGGAGGAGAATACAATATTACTCTTCCTTTAAATAATTATTTTTGACTTTCAGAATACAATTATATTCCGAAGGACGTGTGAGCAGAGGAGCAGGATTGAACTGTTTAGCCGGTTGAGACACCAGCGTCAGTCAATTGCATCATATCTAGCGTGTTCAGCTCAACTCAACTGTCCTGTAATTGCTGACATGTTTGCTTAACAGGACAGTATCAAAGTCAGCCTTGCAGAACTTGAAAGAAACAGATACTCCACCATCTCCATAGAAATAAATTTCCAAACTCTAACAACTCTGAGATAAATGAATTCCATCAAAGTATTCTTAATAAAATGTTGACGTGGAGACAGTCAGCAGATATCAATCAGCCTGTCTACGTTTATGTTTCACAACACAGTATACGTAAACATTCAATGGCGCCCAGTCCTGACACGAGTGGTTCTGAACTGGACGTGAGGAATACCTACTCACGGGAAAAAATATCCTCCTCAACACCAGATAAACAAAAACGTGGAAAGTTATTAATCAAATTCGATTGCTGAAGTAAACTTAAGCAATACAACAATCTAACTTGTCTATGCTATCAATCAAAATCGCCTTGTTTGCATCATCAATCTCTCAAAAACTTGACAACCAAGCTACCCAGTTAAGGGACAAATAAAATAAAGTAATACAGATGGCCATATTTCTTCTGTGGGATTCACGATTGTATGTTCGACAGACATAGATGCAGTTTTCGAAATTTCTGGTTATGAATTGTTTCGTTCAGGGCCACCTATATTGTTCACTTAGAGAAGTGCAGTCTGACATATAAATAAACATTCTATTCTTTAAGTTTGCAAGAGCTACAAAGGCGGCGGTGTGTGTGTGGTTGCACGAGTGTTTTGAATTGTTCGTAGCATAACATCGAAAGCCACGTTACTTATCATAAAAAGCAATCTGACATCGAATGATAAGTGACTACTCACTGACCGAACGATCGCCAAATCCACAAGGTCTCAATTACCATTTAACATCTCTAGTCTTCTTGATAACGAGGCATTTTCAAGCCATGCTTGAAATAATTCCTACATACTGACACACTGACACGCTGATAGCCAACTTTGCCACCTGCTTAAACATAACGCTCTTTCATGCTGATAAAATATCTGGTGAACTTTCTTTTTAGGAGTCAAACTTTTTTCACCTATTAGGACTGACTCACGGCAAACAATAGCGAGATCGGTCTATATTTCTTTCTTAAACAATGCTTCCCAGAGTTCAAATATCATATTTAGCTCGAGCTCCCAGAGCTCAGCTCCAAAGTACAAAAGGTGAAGTAAAAATCATGAAAGACTAGAACGGGGATCCCTTCAGATTGTCTACAGGAATCGTGCCAGAAGCCTGGAGGATAGCAAATGATATTCTCTTGTTCAAGAAGTGGAGGAGGGAAAATATGTTAATTATAGACCAATGAGCCATATGTCGGTTGTCAGTGAAGTGTTGGAAAAAAATTATATGAGACAGGATTCATAATCATCTGGAAGGAATAAGTTGATTAGGGATAGTCAAGACGGTTTTGTGAAGGGTCGGGCATGCCTTACAAAACTGAGTAGGGCATTTGAGAAGGTGGCAAACAAGTGGATGAGGGAAAAGCATTTTATGTGGTGTTTATGGATATCAGTAAGGTGTTAAGAAGTTATTGCTCAGAATACGGAGGCATGGGATTGTTTTTGATTAAGAGGTTATGGAATAGAAATTGGATAGCTGAAAGATCACAGAAGTTGGTAGTAGATTGGCAATGTTCATCATGGAGTTCACTTATTAGTGGTGCACGGCAAGGTTTTGTTTCGGTCCACTGCTGTTTGTCATTTTAGAAATGATCTCTATGAGGGCGTCGGTGGATGGCTTATAAAATCCGCATGACACTAAGGTCCATAGAGTCGCGAATAGTGCCGAAGATTATTGTAGGTTACAACTGAACATTGATAACCGGCAGAGCTAGGCTGAGAGGTGCCACATGAAGTTTAATGCGGACAATTGTGAGGTGATTTACTTTGGAAGGAGGAACAGATTTGCATTGCATTAGGCAAATGATAAGATTCTTGGTAGTGTAGGTGAGAAGATAGGTCTCGGTGTCTGTGTTCGTAGATCCCTGAAAGTTGCCACGCAGGTTGATCGGTTTGTTAAGAAGGCATGTATTATGTTTGTTTTTATTAGTAGAGGGATTGAGTTGCGTAACCATGAGGTCATCCTGCAGCTGTACAAAGTCTTATGTGGTCCCACCTAGAGTACTGTGTACAGTTCAGGGCAAGATATTGTAGGAAGGATCTGCAAGCTTTGGAAAGGTTTCAGAGGTGATTTGCTAGAACGTTGCCTTACGAGGAAAGGCTGAGGGTGTTGATGCTGCTTTCAATAGAGAGAACAATGTTGTGAGGTCACTGAATTGCGACATTAAGGAGTATCAGAGTGTTGGATACGGTGGACACTCTGGTCCCTTTTTCCTCAGATGGTGATGGCTATCACGAGGAGACAAAGCTTTAAATTAAGGGGAGATAGATCCAGGAATGATGTCAGAGGTGGTTTCTTTACATAGAGAGTAGTAGGGACATGGAGCAGAATGTCTGCAATAACAGTAGTCAAATTTAAGGGCACTTAAATTATCATTGGATAGACAAATGGATGATAATGGAATAGTGCAGGTTAGGTAGGTTTCGGACTTGGTCACAGATCGACCCATCATCGAGGGCAGAAGGGAGTGTACTGTGCTTTAATGTTCCATGTTCTATGTTCTACGTCTTCCATATTAACTCACAAAGAGATTAATTCTGAAGCTTTCCATCCAATCCAGTTTTGCAAACATTTTGCATGGGATTTCCACGTAAATGAAGACATGCTCAATCGGATCAAACCACCTGTCCAACAAAATGAGATTATTCCAAGAATGAGTAGAATGAAACTCCATGGCAGAAATAGTTTTAAATACTTCCTTGAAAATACTTCCTTGGTGCGAAACGTATATGAGACAGCGCCACTTCATTAGGGAAAGGACAATATTAAAATCCATTTTTATAAAATATCATTAGAAAACATGTTCTGACTCGGTCGTTAATAGAGGCAATCGATAGAGAAAGAGTTTAACAGAATTTGGTAGATTTGAATCTATGTTCTGAAAAATCTATTTACAAACGCAGATATCCAGTGAATTTTGACATTTCCATGTCAATCTCTGGAAGTGGGATATGGAACTTCAAAGGTCAACTACAAGTAAATTTGTGTTCAACGTGTTAAAATGATCCGTTAAAATGGTCTGAAATTGGTCAAGTGAACAAACGATAATTGGTAGATACAACGATGAAAGGAAACAGAAACAATATAGATCAGCCAATCATTTTCAAAATGTGTAATACATGATGAGAATATGCGGCTAAAGCGAAAAAAAATGGTGTAAGCCTCATCAAAATAAGGAAACATTTTGTGAATGGAACAAACAAATGATAGAACAGTGAGTTTAAGGAATTCAGAAACTTGGAAATAAACACAGATTCATAGAATAAGATATCAAAATGCTGACCTTGAAATTATGCAACGAAGAATGGAACATCTCTCACAGCAGTTTCAAGCACATTGCACAGTTTTTTTCGATACAATTTTCGACTGTGTTAAAGAAGGAATGTAAGGAGACGTTTTTAGAGCATATTTGCCAGGGCAATTCTAAAACTGGTTAGGTTGACTTGTAATGATATCATGCAATTTACGACTCATAATAAACTGTGATGAAGATATCAAAGTTGATGGGATTTAATACCTGACATTCTAAGCAGAACTTGATATCCTTGATTTTGTCGATTTCTTTCACTGCCGAAGCATATAAAACGAATGGGCATATATGCAAATTTTCAGGGCTTCTCGTTAAAACAGAACACAGACACAACTACTTCATTCGATAACAGTCTGTCATGAAAAAAACACTACTTCAGACATTGGAAGCATCTTATTTGAATACATAAATGTCTAATTTAAAGAAAATTCTTAAGAACACCATAGGAAAGTCTTTTGCAGTGGGTGGGAAACTAGAAACACTGCCTCACATACTTAAGCTATTTTCTGTTCAAATGTCAAGTTAAATTCCAGGTGCCAAGTGCATCATTCTGATCCCGCATTTTTCATTAACCAGTTTAACGTTATTATGTTGTAGGTTGTATTTAAAATATGACATTGGATGTATCAGCTGGCTGCCTGGCACGAACGAATGTATGTGTTGTTAACTCGACAAAACACAGCAAGCATAAACGGATTTAGTTCAGTTTGCCAAGACGTAACGTGTAGTAAGCAACTGTGAACCATGGTAATATATGACTGGTTCATAACTTATATAAATAATTTAGATTAAGAATAGATAATAGAGCCATAATGTTTGCTGCCAACCGAAACATTTGTAAACAATTGCATTGTGAAGAGGACAAGAGGCAACGGACGTATGTCGATATATTCAATATATGGACAAATATGCTGTTAATGCAGCATAATGGGAGAAGTCTGAAATTGACCATTTTCACGGGAAGGATGAAAAAGAAGAATGGCAATTAACGGTGTAGTATTGTACTCATTTACAGACATATTTGTGTGTTCTCTTACATGAACAGCCATAAGTTGCCATGCAGATACAGACATTACTTAGGTTAGCTAATTCAGTATTATTTAAATCCACCTGGGACTTCACTTTAAGGGAACCGTGCACATGAGATCACTTTGTTACAGTACATTCAATATTTCAGTTATCCTACTGTGAACACATATGGAATTACGTGTTCTCCAGGTACTCGTAAGCGTGAATGTTAATGGCCCTCAGGCAGTTTTAAAGCCATTGAGACCGACAGCACGGAGACAGACACTTTGGTTCAAATGAGCTCATCCCCACCATAATGTCCAAAACACTGAAATCATTCCCCTGCACGTTGTCCTCATCCGTTTAAATCCATGTATTTGTCCAAAGTCTTTTAAAATATTATTAATATACCCACCTCAATTACATCCGCTGGCAGCTCAATCCATCTGCATACCAGCCTCTGTTTAACAAAGTTGCACTTCAGCGTTCCTTTTATTCTTTCCTATGCAAACTTAAACTGATTTCCTCAAGGAAACCTGGTGAAAACACTGAGTGCGTTCACTGTATTCATGCCTTCCATTAACCTATCCATTTCAATAATATACCCCTCTTCGTATCCGATGCACTTGATCTGTTAAAAAAAGGCCTAACTTATCCAACCTTTCTCGATTACTCAGATTGTTTAATCCTGCAACACACTTGAAAATTTCGTCCACACTCCTTTCAGTTTACTGAGATCCTTTCTGTGCCAGTGTCATAAACTGAACATAATACTTCAAATGCGGCCCCACCAACGTCCTGCACAACTGCAACATAACCTTCCAATTTATATACTCAGTGCTCTGATTGATGAATGCCAGTGTGGGAAAGATGATTCTTTGTTGTTCAGAAAGGTAATTGCAATGGTGTGCCCTGAATGTTGCTTTCTGCTTTTCTGTCAAAACCTCAACAGTTTCCAGATCTTGCTGAATTTTGACATGGATTGTTGCAGCATCTGAGCAGTTGTGAAAACTGATGCAATTTCTGACCATGGATGAGGAGTGCATGTGCACTGAACCAGATAAACTGGAGAGAGTCTTTCAGTACCCTAGTATGTCTCGTAGAGAGTGGACAGTCTTTAGAGAATGATGAGATGAATAATTTTTAGAGTATTGGTTCTCTCTCACCTGTTCGTGTACTTAATGTAATTGTATGGGTCCAGTTCAGTTTCTGGTTTATGCTAGTCGCAAGATGCAGTTAAATTGGGATTGTGATGTTAATGCCATTGAATGCCAGGGACTGATGTTGTGAATATCCATTTTTAAATTTTGTCATTTCTGGCGCAAACAATGCTGCCACTTGTCAGGCCAGGCCTGGATGTTCTCCAAATCTTGGTTCATTTAGCATGGGCTGCCTCAGTACATGAGGAGCTGTAGATGGTGCTGAACATTGTGAAATCATATGGTAGCGTCCCCACTACTGACCTTACGATTAGAAGAAAGTCATTGATTAAGCTGCTGAATGTGGTTGTGCTAGGACATTCCTCTGCCGAACTCTGAAGAAATATCTTGGGGCTGAAATGACATGAACAAAACTAGACATCTTCCATTAGAGATGACACTAAACTGTGGAGACATTTCTTGTATTGTAGTTCACTGAGGGTCTGTCGGGTCACATTCATTCAATTCTGATGATGGTAGCAAGGGCGGTTACATGGACTTATCCCTAACTTCAGCTCGTCTGCTTTATTTTTGGATCATGAAGCTAATGAGGTCAGTAGATGGTGGAAATGAAGTCAACAAAAATGATAAAGTTATTATGAATTACGTTCTCCTTTATCCCATTGTTGATCTTTCATTTCTTTGCTTATCAGAAGAAGACTTATGGGAGTGAAATTGGTCAGACTAGATTAATTTTGTTTTACATATATATGATATAGCCAGTTGATGGGTAGATTTTGGTGTTCTGGCTCTATTGCCATATGTTTTTCTTTACGAGCTTAGCAAGTTCTGGAACGCACGGCTGCATTTGTCATTGCTTGAATATCGACAGGGTGATGAGCCTGTCACATTGACTCGTTGACTCCAGTGATTGCCTGGTATCACTTGGAACGAATCGAATTAACTGAACCTACTGAGTACTTCGGGAGGAGGCTGTGATGAATTATCCGCACAGTCCTTCAGGCTGCAGAGTTTTTTTCAAATAAGTCAATCTTTTGTGTTTCACTGATGGATTGTTTTCCCCTGTCAGTGACGATAAGCACACCCCCCCCCCCCCACCCCTTCCACATCGTGAGTAATTCAATTCGAAGCAGCCTTTCACACACGATGAGAGATGTGGAAACTGCGGATCTTAGGTCGATCCATTGATTGTGGCATCATCTACCTCTGTCTATAATTTGCTTTTCATTCTTTTTTTGCACGTGTACAATTAGTTCTGTGTTGCAGCTTCACCAGGCTGGCACTTCATATCCTGTTATGGCTGTTACTGCTCATGGCATAGCCTTTTGCACCCTTCATTGAACATGTGATCATCATCTGGTTGGATGTTTATGTTAGAGAATGGAATTCCATGTGATTGCAGATTATGTGCAGTCCCTACACACCATAATTTTGCTGTTGTTGGTGGCCCGCTATGCCACAAGTACATCTCGTTGTGAATTTCCCGATCTGTTTGAATCTATCCCATTTAATAAAGCCCTCGTTTTTGTTAATTCTCTCACCTAATGCTGGAGCAGTGTAGTTGCTCATCGACAGTTGATGGAAAAGGATGCAACCCACCGAGTCTTCATTCTTTGCCCTTTGCACCCGCTAAGATGTGTTCAAATACAGAAGGAGTGATCTGATTTATGTGGGAGAACGAAGTAGCAGAAGGTTTTCTGAATATTTTAATATAAAAACTTGAGATTTCGTGGGGCTCAGGATCAATGTCGACCACTTAATAGACAACTGCCTATTGATTGCACATTACTGAACTTCCATATCTGCAGGTCCTGCCCAGATTGTGAGAGAAGCCTACATGGAGAAGGTTATGACATTGTCTGGGAAATTGTGTGCAAAGCAGGATTCATTGAGCGTGACTTTATTTGATACTTGTTTGATGATGCTGTGAATAAAATACTTCAGGCCAGCATTATGGTTTTAGATAAACGGTTCACTTGTCTTTGAAAGGGGAGGAGGAGTAAAACATTAGTAATTGAGGACTCACAGTTAGGAGGACAGATAGATGATTCTGTGGGAACGGGAGAGACTCGCTTCTGGTGTGTTGACTCACAGGTGCAAGGTTCCGTGGTCTCTCGGATTGCATTTTCTGAAGCCTGAGGGGCGAGGGGAGGAGCCCAAGTCATGATCCACATAAGCAAAAACTATTTTGGTAGGAAAAGGGAGAAATTCAGGGAGTTAGCGTGGAATCCTCCGGTGAGAACCAGCAGAGTTACTATCTTTGGTTTCTTACCCGTTCCACATGCTGACGAGGTGACGAAGTGGGAGAGGGAGAAGTTGAACACGGGGCTACAGGTTTTATACAGGAGGGAGGGTTTCATATCACCAGATAATTAGGTCCCATTCTAGATTAGGTGGTAAATCTTCAAACGTGAACGTCTCCACCTAAACGATAGGAGAACCTATATCCTGAGGGTGGGAGATCACCTCATGCTCTTCGGGAGTGTTTTAACTAATTGAGGGATGGGAATCTGAATTGTGGCTCCAGTGTACTGGATGTTGAGATTAGTGAGATCACGAGGAAGATTTACATTTTGCAGGACTGTACCAGCACAACTGAAAGTGCTTTGTCATGGTCCACTTTAACGTCAGGAGCATCCAGAATAAGGTTTGTGAACTTGCATCATGGGTTGATGTCTTAGGCCTCGATGTCATGGCATTTTTTCGAGACATGTAAAGAAAAAGGACAGGAATGGTTGTTTCTAATCAGTTGATGTATAAATAAAAAGGCCATTTATCTCTGTACCAAGCTTCGCCGTTTTGGACCCCAGTCTGTTTTGAATCACTCAAAAAATCAAGTACACAAATCTTTCAGAAAAGGAACAGGTTTCTGGCAAAGACAACTTTTCTGACAGCAAAATACGGAAATTTTCCAAAGTCAGATGCTGTTACTGAGTAATTCATATCACCATGGTTACTATGTTTATTCTTCAGTGATAGTATTGAGTGAAATAAAAGTGCTAACGCAAGTACTAAATACAGACACACTGATAATTGAAAGTTTGACATGAAAATAAAAATTGATTTTGGGCGTGCTGAAGGAAATGCATCAGATTCCTGGAACTCAATTAAATACCTTTCCTGACGCATATCCAGCACGTTACAAGAGTAAACTGTAGTACTCTATTATTATTAATCTGTACTGAATGTATTTCAGAGTTTTAAGAGGAAATCAGGCAAGGCAAATAGGTAGCATCAAAATACTATTGTGGATGTTTTGCAGTACCAGGAAGAAATTGAGGGTCCTATTACTGTAATGATGTAAACACAAGCAGATGATAACTGGCTTTTCATATCCAAGACCAACTATGGACTGTGACTGAAAAGCAATTGTCATTGAAAGCAACTACTTGTGTGCATTGAGTTACATGCATTTTGTCATTTAATCTGTCCTTCTTTCAACTCTATCACAAATTGACCGTATGGTTCCTTTCTTGTCGTTTCATTTGCCTGCCTGTGTAACTGCCTCGGAAGCAGCTGGTGTTAAGGAAAGATCAGAGATTTTGAGAAGGCATGTGCATCAGTGCAGATTCAATGCTCATGTAAATCCATTTATGTTTACATTATTTTGTAGGAAAACACAATGTTCAAATAAAAATTTGTAAAACTAAACCTGGTGTCACTGAATCTGAAAGATGATTGGATAAACAATTATCTGTTTGAAAAAGCTGATAACATGTAACTGGGTGAACCCAGCTAACAGACTAGCATGCCACATTAAACACCTGCAGTCATTTTACTGAAGACCAACCAGTGAAGCAATAAGCCTCATCCCCTAATGAGTCATGCCATCCATTCTGCTGAAACGGTCATGGAAACTTAGTTTTAATTCAAAGATAACTGCGGAATTCAATCTATTTGAGGCAATTTTGCAGAAGAGAGGAGTGCTATACATGATTGTTGTCATAGAATTCTTGACAGAAAAATATACATTTCTTCTGCTCTTTTTTCATCAGGACGTTTTAAAAGGTAAGATTTCACAACATGGGGAATACCCGTCGGGCAGAAACTTTGTAGGAATTTCCCATAATGTTTGAACTGTGAATGGACCAATTGCTGTTTGCTGAATAGCTCTGAGAATGTCGCTAACTGTGGTCTACTGTTGGAGAATGAAGACTGTGCTTTGGAAGCCACTGTTCAGATTGGCAATGGAACGCCGAACAGATAGAACTCTGTCATATATGTTACACATCTACGCAAATGATCCCAACCAGCCTCTGGCTCAACAGTTACCTCTCTCAGTACCTGACTACCTCCTAATGTCCCAACAGAATGCCCGAATTTCCTAGTCATGGATATGGAGACAGTGACTTAAAAATCCCCACCATTGATTACCACGCCTTCATGACTGTAGATGTTTCAGAAATGGTATTAATGAAGCATTTGTTGCAAATAGAACATTGACATTTTCAATCGAGACTAAATATGCACCAAATATGTGACTTCACTGCCTGATATGTTCTCGAATCTCGTAGATATTTGATTTGAAAATGTTAAACTTCGTCTAATTGCCTTCTCTTCATCGCTGAAGAAATAATATCGTTCAAAATGTTATCTTTAATGACACCATAAACCATAATGCGCCCTCACCCCCTCCTAGTGAGTCCAGTAGAAAAGTAAGAATAATTCCATATCATTATGCGAACTTAGACTGCATTTCTAGCCATATTTCGATGTAATATCAATTTATCGCTTAAACTCTCAAAAGTTGCCAAATTAGAAATTCAAGAAATTTGCAGATATCCTTGTGAAACAATTTGTCCAAATAAACCAACCTGAAACAGGGATCACAGAAAATTCCTTCTCGGTGTTCACTTTGCACCTTCGCTGCCAATATGCATATGTTTCTTCCAAGTGTTCCGGTTTCCTCCCACTATCAAAAGATATGCAGTTATGGTGAATCGGCCAAATTATATTGCTCATATATTGTTCAGGCATGTGTATATGAAGGGCATTAGTCCCTGGTAAATATGGAATAATAGGATAGGGAACTGGGTCTGAATGGGTTACACTGCGGAGGTCCGGCATTGATTTGCTTGGCCAAATGGCTTGATTCCACACTGCAGGGATTATGTGACTTCAATTATTCTATGCATTTGTCATTACCAGGTGACAAACATTTGAGACTGACCTGTGAATATGTATCAAAAACTCATTTCAGGCATACATTGTAATAGTGAGTGCAACATGACAAAGAACAGATACTTAAATAGCATAAATGTCAATACCGTGTCAAGATACACATCTAAGTTCAACCTTACTGAGTGGTTTTACGGACGACAACTAAAAATACAAGCCTGCCTCATTTAGAAAAAAACACGCACTGATCCTGAATCAACAATAATGAAGAAATAAGATTTTGAATTTAGCACTGTCCTCTTTCAAACCAAGCATTTTACCGGGTATTAAAGAAGTTTGTTATAAAATAAGGTTTAGATAGATTGGGATATTTGCGGCTGGACCATAGCAAATTAAGAAGTTACCTTAAAGTGGTTTATAGTACCATGATGGATATAGATAGTATTAATAGCCGTTGTCTTTTCCATGATATGGGGCTTTCAAACCTCGAGAGCATATACGTAATGTGAGACGAGAGAGGGATTGAAGAAAGACATGCAAGACTATTTATTTTGCCCTGAGGCAGTTTCGCGCGTGGATTTCACTTGGTGAGGAAGTGGTTGATGCGGAAGAGTTGCAGCTTTTACAAGGAACTTAGATAAGTACGAAATGCTCAAGTGTTTGGATGGACTGAGAGAAGAGGCCGGCCACTGGGAATAGTGTAGTTTGGGATTATGTTCGGCCCGACTATTTTGACTGAAGGGGCTGTTTCCATTCTGTATGACTCTGTGGAAATACATCTGCGTATGTAGTAACATGCTGGCTTTGTTGGAAATTATTGGATATCTTAGCTGCATGAAATTATCCTTCTATTGCATTTTCTTGACATTGCTGTGCGAAAACAGGCATTGGACATTCACTTTCATCCATTCATTCCAGATGTCCAATTCACAGACCCCAAAATTTGAATTGTCAGAACGTCGACTTTCCACTATTATCTTTCTGAAATGTAACTGAGAACGTGGCCTCTGACAATGTGATGCAATTCCAAATATGATTTAATTCTGTTTTCATATTAACATCTTAATTCTGACATAAAGTTTGGTTACCTTCCTTTGTTTTCTTTTAAATGAAGAGGTTTTTTTTTTTACCAATTAACCATGATGACATGCATTCCGAATATTTCAAATAAAGGAGCAAGAAACGTATGCCATAATTGATAGAGTGATTCACATAGTTAGCACTGCTTTCAGGTCAGCTCTGGGGATTCAGTCCGAAACGCCAAAAAACGTTCAGCTGCAAGTGCACAATATCTGAGAGGATTTAACAGTAGCAGAGGATTGCGCAAATGTCATGGACATATTGAATGTTTAGCTCATAAAGAAGGAAATTGATTTGATGAAGCAGATTTCACATATTTCACACTCTCATGACCACCAATCCAGGCATTGGAAAGGCTGGGTGGATTCGTCCCTGACAACAAACTCTACTTTGCTCGCACTAGATATGACATTCTCTGGAAGTTTTATTTTCACCTGATTCTCTATGACCTGCATTGCACATGCACCTGTATTTGGTTCACTCATTCAAATTCATCCTTATAGTGTCATAGAGACTGAGAGATGTACAGCATGGCAACAGATCCTTCGGTCCAACCCGTCCATGCTGACCAGATATCCTAACCCAATCTACTCCCACCTGCCAACACCCAGCCCATATCCTTCCTAACCCTTGCTATTCATATTACATCCAGATGCCTTTTAAATGTTGCAATTGTACCAGCTTACACCACTTCCTCTGACAGCTCATTCCATAAAGTTGCGTGAAAAGTTGCCCCTTAGGTCTCATTTACATCTTACCCCTTCACGTTAAACCTATGTTCACTAGTTCTGGACTCCACCAACGCAGGGAAAATACTTCGTCTATTTATCCTCATAATTTTCTAAACTTCTATAAGGTCACCCCTCAGCCTCCGACGCTCCAGAAAAAACAGCCCCAACCTGTTCAGCCTCTCCCGAAAGTTCAAGTCCTCCAACCCTGGCAACATCCTTGTAAATCTTTTATGAATCCTTTCAATTTTCACAATATCTTTCCAATAGGAAGGAGACCAGAATTGCAATATTCGAACAGAAGCCTAACCAATATCCTGTACAGATGAAACATGACCTCCTAACTCCTGTACTCAATCCTCTGACCAATAAAGGAAAGCATACCAAACGCCTTCTTCACTATCCTATCTACCCGAGACTCCACGTTCAAGGAGCTATGAACTGGCCTCCAAGGTCTCTTTGTTCAGCACCACTCCTCAGGACCTTACCATTAAGTGTATAAGTTCTGCTAAGATTTGTTTTCCCAAAATGCAGAGCCTCATATTTCTGAATTAAACTCCAAATGCCACTTCTCAACCCATTGGCCCTTCATGCCAAATGAGCTATTCTCATTTCCTATATGTGGTTCACCCAGCAATATGTTGTCAAGTTGAAATTCAGCAAAGCAAATGACAAATTTCTGGATGGTAGAGTGTTTAGTAAGTTTTGCTTACGTGGAATACAGGGGGAGTTGATAGTTGGCTGCAAATTCGCTTGAAGGTCTGGTGCAGATGACTGCAATGGAGTGTTGTTTTTCGGATTGGAGGCCTGTGACCATAACGTGCCAGACGTATCACTACTACATCCACTGATTATTTGACATTTACATAACTGATTTCGATCTGAATATACAAGTATGTTAGTAGCTTTTCGATGACGCCAAAATAGACGTTATTTGAGACAACGAAAACATCTATCTCAGAGAACCACGGGGTGTTTATCAGAAGGGCCAAAATGAAAAAGAGCACTAGATGGACTTTAATTTATGCAAATGTGACGTTGCATTTTTTAAGGCAAATATCTTGGATATGAAAAGGAAATGAAACTCTTTGGGTTACGACTGAAAGCAATAGGGAAATAATGAATATCGTTTGCAGAAAAGGGAGAAAGAGAGAGCTTTTCATCTATAGAATTTGAAACTGAAGCGTTCAGGTCGAACAAATATGAAACGATTTAAAATTTATTGCGTGAATCAAAAAAAAAAATCATGTGGAAGAGCAGGGAGTTGAACTTACAAAATTTGCATTGAATTCTCTGATGATTATGACTTAGTTCAAAAATCACAGATTGGCTTCCGACATCAATATCAATCTGCGTTTTGTAGAAATTGATCAAAAGTCTATATTACTACTCCAGAGAAAATACCTAAATTACAAAGGAAACACATAAAACTAAAACCGTTGTCTCAGAAAGCAAAAATGGAAAAAGAATCCGAGTGTACTCGAGAATTTTGCGAACTTATAAATGATGGCTTGTTCGGATAATTTGAGACCATATCCAGTTCAAGTGGATGGATTGGCAGACGTATGTCAAACTTTATTACTGGTGGTTTACAACAAATATCGTTGCTGCGGGTCCCTGGTTCGCTCAGAAAGAAAACAGGAAAAAAATCGTTTGGAAATGATTACTTCTGAATTGTATGCTACACTCACTTCCAGTAGAATGCTATAAACATTTCAGATACACATATCTCCACAGCTATTCTGTCAAAACTAGTCACACTTACGCTAAGAAGTGTTCAACATCTGTTTTAAAGTTGCTACTTGAGCGTAGATGTTCAATTTGAACATTGATTAAAATTAATTTCGATGCTATCTTTGATCATGAAGGAAACCATCCCAAAATTGTGCAATATTCAACTGCGTCGTCATCCACCTGAAATAAATGGCAAATCAGAGCAACACGCCATTAAGGTTACAAAAGCAAATGAAGTTCAGGGAAGGTTGAAATGGACCATAAAGAACGAGATGGTAAATATAGTGCAAAGTGTCGATTAAACTGAATATGCGACTTTGCTGGCGAAACGTGCAGGTGTGAAGAAGATGGAGAGGTCTGTGGAGAGTGAGAGAAGGCTAAACAACAAGAATCAGTGAGTTGTTCATACCTTGCTCGGCAACAACTCTGCAGTTGTTTTCAACTTACACAAGAACGAGGTCATAAGATTTTTTTAACACGCCAGCAACAGGGAAGAATTGGAAAGACGGTATGCATTGGAGGACTGTTGTTTCGATGTTGAAGACATATGCTGTTATTTTGAAAGAGTGTGAATGATGTTCTGAGCTGAGATCGTAGCAACACCTGCATCGTATGACTAGATGGCAGTCTCAGAGTCAACGGGAAAATTGACTACATGCAACATTTGGCTGTAAAATGGATGGCTGAATTGGTTGCTGTTTTGATAATAATTCGAATTTATCCAATCAGTTTAAATTATACCGCAGGATGCATAAACCACAGCGTGTTTCGACTTATTGTTTTACCAACATTGAAACAATGCGAGCACCTGATGTTGGGGATATCAAAATGAAGGGTTTTTGAAAATTGGAGACAGAGCAACTGACATCAACATTGATCGAAAACATTAAGAAGCACTTTCAACAAAAGGTGACTTATCATATGAAATATATTCGCAGTGTAAAAGAAAGAAACGACCCAGGGAGATCTTCAGCCGGAAGAAGAAAAACACCAACGACCACAACCGCTTCAGTTTCCTGCACCTTATATTTTAACAGAATTCAAGGTGTGGTGAGCTTTTCTGGCTTTTTGCGTGAGTTACCAGAGCGGTCCACAACCGTGTCAAAACAGTGAAGATCAGCAAGATTAGGACTATGCTGTGAGAGCACTCAGAATAGTAAAACATGTAATTGTTCTTTCTATGGACAGAATGCTTTTCAGCAGAAAGCAGTTGGAGGAAGGGACAGAAAAGAAATCTCTGCAGGTGGAATGCACGATCTATGCGATAGAGATTTAAGAAATCCAGGAGTCCAACCTTGTTGCTAAGAGAACTTCAACATAAGTCTGGAAATGGTGAACAATGAACATGTATAGCGCAGCATCAGCAGCAAGTATATAACATTTGTGGAATGATTACAGGCGAACAGCTGTATTCGCAACAATGCTCAACTGAAGGAAGTTGTGTCACGTACAGTTTGAAGTATCAAACAAACTGCTTCAAAGCGCAAATCTATCGTAAAATGTATAAAGAATTTGTGGGGCTGTGTGGAGTGTGCCTGTTTCTACAACATGCTATGTGATAGTCACGTTTCAGGATATAAATTTGCAATAAGGAGCATTACGTTTTCCAACATTGGAAGAATTTCCGTATGACAGAGTAAGAGTATAATAACACACGAATAGAAGCGAATTTGGGAAACCTCTATCCATCAATAATCTTGGGAAAATCTAATTTAACAACATAATAGTAATTGTTAGAGCACCTCAACAGGTTTTGTGCAATCTGTCGGAAGCAAGTAGCGTTCGTGTTTCGAGTCGTTCACTCGGACTGTTCTGGTGAAGGGGACTTTCTTCCCACAGTTGCTGCCAGACCTGAGTTTTTCCAGCAACTTCTATTTCTGTTCTAGCATCTGCAGGTCTTTGTTTTCTTCTAGAATCTCACTGAACTGACCATTAGAGGAGAATGTATGAGGCGTGTGGTGCGCCATCAACTTGGAGATCTGCAAAGATTTATCACAGAATTTATGGCAAAATTCTATTCTGATTATACTCATATGGACTATGAACAATTGTAATCAATGTGCAGCGGGCAGACAGAATAAAACATGAAATAAAACAGAGTTTTAAATCACGAATACAGATGTATTTCATTTCGGCAATTGGAAAATGATAGTAAATAGATATTTCACGCCATTCTTTATCTCCTCTCTGAACTTTCTCTGAGTTAGTGTGTAAATGCACGTGTTGGTGCATGAACTCAAGAGCCGGAGCATGAATCTAATGTGTTGGGCAACATACACGGGATCACTAAGATTTTTGTTTGTATAATTAAAGTTTCGAACTGACCAGTTTAACGAATGTACAACATATGTTATACACAACAGCATGAAATTGGAGGACAAAGCGAAGAGTAAAATTATGGACTTCCTTCGATTCTTCATTTCAGGGTCAAGGTCGTTTTGCTTTTTCTCATGACCACGGAGGCCCTTCCAGATTCGATTGGCCTTTATAATGTTTCTGACAGTCAGAGCGATAAAGATCAAAATGCACAGTATTGGATTCAGAGGCGTTAGGAGACTGTCAATCCATTCATACATTGTCCAAAAAATTGAAGTGAAATGGACAGGTGTCTGTTTGCAAAACATGGCACATTGCCAATGATTATTGAAGGAACAAAAACAAAGTACCACGTAATGGACCTCACACAACTAACAATGCTCACAGTTGCAATCACCACTTTTGCTGTTTTCTTTTTGCAGTATTTTGGTTTAAGCTTGTGGCAATAGATGGTCACAAACCGATCAAAAGTAAAAGCAACTGTGAACCACACAGAACAATCGAGGGCCGCAAGAGACAAGACGACTCTTTGCGAGCACACAGGAGTAATGAACAGGAAAGTTATTGGGAAGTGAATGTTGTTGATTCAGTTCAATAAAGCATTAAAAATGACGAGCAGTAGATCCGCTGTTGACATTGCCACTAGGTACTGAGTGATACATATAGAGAGTCCACAGTTCCCTCGTTTCAAAATGACAATTGTCATTAAGTTAACTGCAGAAAATTGGATTGAAGATCAGCAGATTAGTGGCAGAACGTATTGTCCCAATGGTCGTCCCATCACAAAAATAGATTTTTAAAATTTATTTTGAAGTGCACAACAATGTAGAAGTTGTCAGTTACTTATGGTCTGCATCCAGAATAACACAATTTTTCATATAATATTTACAGATAATAGATTCAAGGTGTCAGAATCTGGATGAGCTAAAACAGACGGAAATAAACCGAACAATTCGAGTGAAAAGAACACATATGCAAGGAACTGGAACATT
The DNA here is from genome assembly GCF_037043375.1 of Chiloscyllium plagiosum. Taxonomy (NCBI): domain Eukaryota; kingdom Metazoa; phylum Chordata; class Chondrichthyes; order Orectolobiformes; family Hemiscylliidae; genus Chiloscyllium; species Chiloscyllium plagiosum. The sequence goes on along the minus strand of NW_028270179.1, from coordinate 17,855,833 downwards.
TCACAAGTTAAATGTAATCACATCATTATTCACTGATCCAGGTTTCCTATTTTTATTCTTAAGCGAAGGTATTTAATTAAACAAAGGTGTCAATGTGTGCAGTGTGCACAGACTCTACCATGGTAATTGAAAGCTGGACATCACAAGAACACTGACTGGAATGTTCTGAAGGATTGGATCGGTGCCGTCAACGCTGTCAGACACCTTCCCTAACTAGTATACTTCAATTAGGAAGAATCAGCTTTAGGTTTTGATTATCTTTCATTCTCATTGAAAGCTATACATTAGCAGATATTGCACCATTGTTCTTTTGGTATCTCAAATCTCCTGCTGGCACAGCAGAACTCCTATAATATCATTTCACTGCTATTGGACAATGCAAATATTTAGCATTGAAATAATAGTCAGGGTGTTTTGCTGTACCAGCAGGAGATTTTTGATACTAAAAGTACAATGCTGCAAAACATAATCAGACAATGGTGAATAATCTTAAAGAGAATTGCGTTCGGCTGTGACTGAAAAGCATTTATCTTTGCAAGTATCCCCTGATCGATAATAAATAGCGCCCATTCTGCTTACATCCCTGCCATAAATTGATCCGATGGTTGCTTCCTAGCCCTTTCGTTTCCCTTCCTGTTTAAATTTCTGCAGTATTCTTAGCGGCTGTTGTCGTCAGGGAACGATCAAAGGTGTGAATAGGGTGTATTCATAAAGCTAATTCAATGTTCATATAGAGACGTTAATGCTTTACTTATTTTACGGCACAAGACGATGGCGAAAGAATAATTTTCAAAATAGAATTTGATTTTCAGATACCTTGGTTTTGTACACATGTTCCTTTCCTGCAGACCACATATTGATCAATTCTGACCTATATTTCAAATTAAAGCAATGAAGCAATTGCACAGCTATAGACGGTAGTGATCCACAAAGCTGTTCAAAATCTATTTTATGGTATTGCGAGTGTTTTAATGCAGCAAAAAAATACACAAAATTCGAATCTCTAATTTCCCATAAATGTTATCCTCTTCTATAACATTATGCGACTTGATTATACTCTTAGTTCCAAAACGACTTTAGGTCTTTTGGACAGCTAAATGTTCCTTTGCTCAGCCATTATGTAAGGATCCATGTGGCATTAGCAGAACAGAAGATGAGTATCTGTGTGTAGTAGTTTATTGTGAAATTGTCATTTAATGCCATTGTCGACGTCATGTTCTATATTTTTTTCCAACGAGTAGGCATATTGTATTGAAAGGTTGTGTGGCTCATCATTCTTGAGGTGAACACAAAACATCTGCCAGATTTTCTGTATTTAGGCTGCATACAAAAAATATCAGTGAGCCAAATTGGCAAAGTCAATACCTCTTTCTGTACGTTCAGACATCTGTATTATTTGTGTGAATTTGTTCGGGAGCATAGTCACTGAGCGTCAAGTGTTTCAGCAACTAATTAATATTACATTGAGTGAATCCATGTTGATACAAGACGAGCTGATACAGCCTATCCTCATCAGATGGCTTTCTTTTTCCAACTTTCCATTGAATAACCATTTTCAAATCCGCTCCAATGCATATTGATTATTACAGGAGAGTAAATGTACACGATATGTGAACTGATTTACGCAACCCCTACTACGATTGCATGTTCATGTGTGATAAATAAGTCACATTGATGCAGGAACACGCAGTTGATAATGGAAATTCGATTTTGGCAATGGAACAGTGGCTGATTATGAGAAACCATATTTGCAAACAACGTCTTTAACGACTATATAATCGCAATACAGGTTGTAAAAATACGAAAAGGATTATAAACTGGTTATTCAGACTTTCAAGCCTGCTACATCATTCAGTAATATCATGACTGGTTTAGGAATAATCTCAAATCCGCAACCTGCTCACTTGGAAACAACAAGATTATAACCCGTCGCTTAAACATAACCTGTTGGTTTTCCGGCGTCACCATTTTTGAGCGGACTGAATGTATTGTTGAATTTCAAAATGTTCAAAGACACTGCTTCAATAATTTGTTTCAAGGAACAATTCACAATTTTTTGCATCCCTTTGAGAAACAGAAAGTAATATCTTCTCATTGATATTGTCAATGGGCAACCAGTGATGTAAAACAATGAACTCTGCATTCTCCCATTCCGGATGCATTGCTATTTAAATCGATTGCAGCTTGTTTTTTTATCTCAACGATAAAAACCGAGACAGTCCCTTCTCGCTTCATATAACTACACTCACTCCATTTCGTAATCTTAATCGAGGGAATACTCCCTAAACTGAATGAGAATCATCCGCTCCAATGCATATTGGGAACTATGTAACTCAAAAGGCGATCTCACGAGCAGAACTGGAATGTAACCTCCTTAATGTTGCATTCAGTACTCACTTTACGTCATTGAGGATATATGTATTTTACTTTGCTTTCGCAATTCTGAATCCAATTTGCATGGTTTGGCACGGAGATTTAAAAACATATGACATATCTTTATTCCTAATTTTGTTTTCGTTGATGAATCTTATTTTTCCATTTCAGGTTGTGTTCTTTCTCATTCGGTTATTTCTCTTAATTAAGTATTGTAGCCTTGTTGTCAAATGACATTTATCAAAACCGGATTTTACTGCAGCCCTTTATTTGGAATTATTGACATTTTGTCAGCCATTTTTAACACTCACATTTATTTCAAGGATGGATATACAAACGTTTCTGTCATGAAGTTCCATTCTAATCCTCCTTGGGATGATTGCATTTCCTTAGGAGGGAGATTGATCCGATTCAGTGTGTCTTCATTCTCATGGAATTCCAAGGCAAGATATTGGCAAGCCTGAACTGCTAGTTTAACTGAAGGATGACTCTCAGTGGGACGGAGACAGAAACGAATATCGAAAGCCCAGCTGCTTTTTCATGATTTTTTCTTTCCCCTTTTATCAATTTTGGTTTGGAGTTCTGAATCGAGAGATTGAACTAAAAGTGACATTTGGACTCTGGGTAACGCGATGTGTTGAAAGCAAAAATGACGAAAGAAGCATTTTTGTAATCGTTAGGTCAAGCCTGTAAATGAATTGCAGGTTGATTCCCAATCAAAAGGTTCTTCCCATGTTTCACCAACAAGTAAGAGCATTATTTTTCACCGGATAGCAGAAGTTGACTGTTCACGATGCCAGTCCACGGGAATTCACTCCAGCACGTCTTGAAAAAAACACGAATGCCCAAGTAGGTAACAGATGATGAAAGGGAACTGGGACCTCGTAAGGAAGTCGCTCGGACTGCCAGTAAGTAGTCAAAGTATGAATTGCGTACAGGACTGCGTTTTATGAGAAGGAATCTGTGCTTTTGTTTTTCACTAAAAAAAATGGTTTGGATACATTTGGATTGGTTATTCCAAAAGTTTGGTTTGGAACCTCTGCGGTCAATTCTAGGGCTTAATGAATGTTTTAATTTTATCGTGTCATGAATATAAAATCATGATTCCCACAGAATGAAGCCATTTGACCGAAACTGGTCGAGGATGACCAAAATTTCCAGTCACGTCATGCCCCTTTCCCCAAGCCGAATGCGAAACCTACTAATACTTTCCTATTCATGTATTCCTCCAAATCCCTATTAAATGTTCTTTATGTTCCAACGTCAACCACTTCCACTGGCAGCTCATTCCATATATGCATCACTGTCTGTGTGAAAAAGATGCCCTCAGGTTTCCTTTTATTCTCTCCCCTCTATTCTCAAACTGGTGCCCTCTCGTCCTCGACTCCTTCACCAAGGGGAGAAAAACATCCCCTCTATCCTTACCTCTAATGATCTTATTCATCTCTATCAGGACCTCCCTAATTTTTCAGATCTTCAGTCAATCATTCTCTCAACTTATGAAGGTGCCAAGAATCATTTGGATCTTTGTATGCATCATATTCTTTCATATTCCAAAGTTAATTGACACACTCCCTCGGAATTGTCTCAGACTGTTTAATCTCTGAAGACTGCTTGAATCTTATTGTTCACTGTATTTCGCTTAGACTTCCCACTGTCGAAATTATATATTTTATAATGCAAAAGACAGTTACTTTTAACTGATTGGAATAAGATTTTTGTGGTAAACTTAGATATGATGATTAAAATTAAATAACACAATTTCTTTTCTTACTTTTTTGTGCCTAATTGGCCATGAACAATTGATTTCATCAGAGAGTATGAGGAGGTTTTTTTTTTTCTAAATTGCATGAACTTTCACATACAGGTGTCTATGTTGGAGTTTAATTAATTTCCTTGGAGGAACTATTCACTACAGAGTAACTGTAACTATTGCTCTGTTTGCTACTTAGTGACTCAATAAGCTGTATCTTGCCTCTGATGGTCATTCATTTAGTGGGACAATCATTCTTTTATGAGTAAAACTGAGAATATTCACTTGAATGCTTCACAGGTATGTTCTTATCAAAACTGCCTGAATGGCGTGCACACGTCCGAATTCGTTTGTCTTTGAGGAGCCCGTAGCAAAGGTGCTTTTTAAATTCTTTACTTAAACACTGGAACAGACCGTTGGATTTGATAATCTACTGTTATAATCTTGTGTCTTAATGCAATGGCAGGCTGCCTTTCTCTGTTTATTGGCAATATTTTGTTGGTAATCTTGAGCCTTTTGCTATATGCAAGTACGGGCCACACCAACGATCGCCATACCTATTTTCAAATTAACATCGACGCATTCAACCACTCACACACGTTCATATACTGTGACAAACTCACAAATGCACCTAAACTGTTCTACTCGTTGACATACAGAGTACTACAGCATGGTCAAATATCCAATGGTCAACGTGGTCTGTGCCAACCAAATTGTTTAGTCTTTCTAATGCGCTTTTCCTGTATGTGCCCCATATGCTTCTCATCCTTTCCAGTCCATGTATTTGTTCAAATACCTTCTAAATGTTGCCAATGTATCCGCATCAGTATTTAATTCTGCTGGTATCTTTCTTTGCCCAAGTCTATTCAAATCAATCTACACCAGTTCAGATCCCCGCATGGGAGTCCCCAAACTGTTTCAACATGGGGTATACCCTGCTGCTTAATTTAAACTAGCAACAAAGAAAATACTTATCTTGTGCAGTAATCTGTAAAAGTTCGAGATGCTAAGAACTATTTATCGTAAAAAATAGCAACTTTAATTGTGAAAAAAGTAACACAGAATAATTAACTAATAAATATTTGTAACTCCTTCTTCTCAAGTATCTTTTGCAACCCTTCTACAATACTAGTCTAATAAAGACCCTGGCAAAGATTTTTAAAGTTTCATACTTTCCAAACCAGTCAGATATCGAATCATGTCTTTTGATTTTCCTTTGACTTCCTTTCTTCTTCTTAATGATTTCCGTTTCATAGGTTACTGTTCGATAAAGGTGCCTTTAAGAGAGGTATTCTCCAGGCAGTCTGCAGTTGCTGGTGGCTTGGCAGTTCTCCTCCCAACTGTGCAGTTTGCCGGTCTTATATCTGCAAAGCATCGGAATGTGTCATTGAATTTTAGGATTGTCAACATACTAAATGCAAACTTGATTGGAGTTTGGCATTTTTGGTGGTATAATTCAATCTGATTGGCCTAATTTGAATCTGTTTTGTCATTTCCAGGCAACCAGCTACCTTAGCTCCTGGGCTAAATGTTTCGTTGCATCTTGTTCAGAACACTTGGTGCTGTCAGTCGCTCTGCTAGCTTTTACCTCTCTTAAATGTATAGTGCACCCACATCTTCGTAACATATGGGATCCACGGAGTTTTAGCCAGTTAGATACAAAATTAGTCTAATAAGAGAAGACAGACCATGGTAGTAAAATATGATTGTTAAAACGGAAGGCCTTTGAACAGCGATGTCCTGTAAGAATCAGTGCCTGTCCACACTTATTCGTTATTTATATGAACGACTTCCTTGTGAGTTCAGGATTCAGATACGGTATGCGTGCGAATGTCATAAAAAGAATAGTACAGCGGACCGTGAATATAATATCAAAGACTACAAAGAGATTTTGAAGAACTGGGTGAATGGGCAGAGGAATGGCAAATGGAGTTTAGTATAGATATATGTGAGTTGTGTACTTTGGCAAAAAAAACAGAGCTAGACTTACACAGTTCGTGGCAGTGTTCTGAGCATGTTGTTACATGAGAAAATCTAAAGGTAGAGGCACATTTTCGTTTGAAATTGGAGTCACGCGTTCACATTGTAGTGAATAAAATATTTGTCATGCTTACTTTCATTGGTTAGCCATGATATGGAGGTGCTGGTGTTGCATTTGGAGTACAAGGTCTGACGATTACCAAATTACAGACCAACATGTTTATTTGAACTGACACGTTACTTGACGAAGGGGCAGCACTGAAAAGCTTGTGATGACAAATTAACCTTTTGGACTAAGACCTGGTGTCGTCCGACTTCTAACTTCATGGGCTGTCTTTGTGAGACATTGTTTCGGCATTGTGGGACATTGGTCAAGACGTTTTTTGGCATGCTGCGAGCAATTATGGTTACCCATAGTAGGGAGCATGTCATTGTTTGGAAGGGGAGAAATAAGCATTTCTAAGTACCCAGAATGCAGGTTTTGAAATCTGCGAGCATGGATCGGCTGGGACATCTTTCTTCCTTTGAGCGTAGAGGGCTAAGGGGTAAAGTTCTAGAGATTCATGAAACAATGAGCGGAATAGATAAGGTGAATAGCGGATGAAGTTAAGGCCGAGTAGTGGAGTCTACAATTAGAGGTCAAATATTTTAAGGTGAGAGGGGTAGGTTTTAAAAAGGACCAGAGGGGCAATTCTTTCGCACAGATTGTGTAGGGTATATATGGATTGAACTGCCACGGAAGAGGGGGAGGCTGGTACAATTACAACTTTTAAAACATATTTGATCACGAACATAGAGAAGAACCGTTTTGAGTCATATCCATCAAATGCAGGCAAATGGAATCAGTTCAGTTTAGGGAACCTAGGAAGCATGGGTAAATTGGAGTGAAGGGTGTGTTTCCATGCTGAATTACTCGAAGCATTATACGGTAAACAATTGGTTTCATTTTGTTTCCAATTAACTGTTTGTTTCAGTTGCATTACTTTCATTCATGGCACGTCTTGCTTTTATTTCCTGTTTATTTCCTTGTTCAATCAAAATTTACTTTGACCCGAGAAGGCGCACACTTCTGACATTCAATCTCTCCTGTCTTCCACCCAGTCACATTCCTCCCTTTTGATCTTGCCCCAGCCCAGCCCTTGCTCACTTCCTGTTCCATCTCTAACTTGTTCCTTTACTGACGAGAACCCACGGACTCAAAACTTTGCTTCTCTCTCTGCACAAATACTGCGTGGTCGGATAGGCTTTTCTCCAACGGTTTCTGTTTTTGTTTGAGATCTTGTTGCAGGCTGCACTGCACATGGATAATTAGCTCGTAGCAACTGTTGACGAAAATGGACAAGATGTAGATGAATCATAAAACTGTATCCGCTGCTTCCAGTGGTCAGACAGAATCTCGTAAGAAAATCATGCAATTGAAAAGAATTGAAAAATGTGTGCAACGTGACAAGGCATTATATGTTTTTCTCCAAGTGGTTCATCTCTCCCGCAACAGCAAAGTTTTCAAGAAATAAAGGTGACCTTTTGACCTCCACTGCTTAATGCGTCGTCCCTTTTTATCTGTGACGCATATTCTAATTGGAATCTTCACATTTTCTCAGTTGTTTAAAACAATGTTTTGCTGAATGGTCAATACCCGAAACCTTCAGAGGACACTCCCTGTCAGGTACCATTTTCCTAACTACCTTAAACCATGCAGTACCTTGAGCATCCTGAAAATCTACTTACTGCAAACTGAATTATTGTGTTCATCATGATATGAATTGGTATTTGATGACACTTTGTAACTTAACTTCATGAAAGAAAATCAGTTTTATATTAATACATTGAATAACGAAACAATAAGAACACAGATATGTGAGAAGAAATATTCATTCTCCAGCCATGGCAGATAATGGAATTTGACCTTTAATACAAATTAAAAACATAGACCAGTGATGACCATGGAACTATTGTCAGTTGATGGTAAAACCATCTTGCTTACTAATACTCTTCAACAAAGGAAATCTGTCATATTCACATGGTCTGGTCTGGTATGACTCCCGAACCAGAACAGTGTACTTGACTCTCAACTACCCTCTGAAATGGCCGAGCACGCCATTCAGGTAAACCAAACTCTACGAGTCTCAAAGACATGAAACTTGACGGGTCACCTGCATTGACCTCAGCAACAGAAACTACAGCTGCGCAAACAGGCGTTAAGACACTGCAAGTTCCTCCTGACTAACACCTAAGGGCTAGTGCCAAAATTTCGAGGTTGCTCACAGATTAATCAAGTAACAGCCTGACATAGTCATCCCAGGAATAATATTTAAAAGGTAAGAGATAGAGATGACTGTCACCATCTCTGGATATGTCATATCTCACCGACAGGACATACCCAGCAGAGGTGGTAGCTCTGTGCTTTACAGATGGAAGGAAGTTTCCCTCGCAATATTTGGCATTGACTTCAAATTCTATGCAGTTTTGTGGGTTTAGGTTTAACATGCACGGAAATCGAGAAATGGTTGGAGACAATGGAAACTGCAAAAACTGTTAGAGCATTCTGGCAATTTTACAGAGGAGCTGTTCTCGACAACTTGACCTTCACAAACCCAGCTGCTTCAGTTCTGTTACACTATTGACATCGACCCAGTGTAGAAAATCGTCCCAATCTGGCGTATATATAAAGAGCAAGACAAATCCATCTGAAACATTTCCCCACCCCATTCGTCTACTGTTGATCTTCAGTAAAATGATGGAATAAGCCATCAACAGTCCTATCTAGCATGACCATCTCATCAATGACCTCCTTATTGACACCCACTTTGTGTTCCACCAGGGCCACTCAATTCCAATGACAGCAAAAGGGCTGAATTCCAGAGGGGAAGTGCGACTCACAGCTCTGACATAAAAGTCGCAATGGACCAAATGTTGCATCACAGAGCCCTCGCAAAGCTGGAAACAATTTGTTTCAACGGGATCAATCTCCAGTGGTTAGAGTCATACCTCGCGCAGCAGGAAGACGAGCATTTTTGTCGGCAGTCAATCATTGCAGCTGCAGTACATCTCTGCATGAGTTCCCCAAGGTAATGTCTTCTGCCCAACCAGCTTAACCAGCTTCATCAATGACCTTCTCTCCATCATGTGGGATACTCGCCAATAATTGCACAATTCCCAGCACCGTTTACTAATCCTCAGGTATTGAAGCATTCCATGTCTAAATGCAACAACATCCAGACAATATCCAGGCTTGGGATGATAAGTGGCATGCAAAATTTCTGCCACTGAAATGACAGGCTATGACCAGCACCGACAAGAGGGGATCTAATATACCGCCCACAACCAACCTAGACATTTTCAAGGCATTGAATCCAAAACTATGCAAATTCCTAGACTAATAATTAATCAGTAACTCAATTTCACACACCACAAACACAATGGCAATAAGAAAAAGTCATTAATTGGGAATACTACAGCGAGTAACTCATGGGCATCGTGATAATTTTATTTTGGATGTCGTTACCAAAATCATCATTTCAACGTCCCTTATCAACATTTTTGACATTGCACTGAGTTCAGTTGTTTACACTCTTAAAATTACGTGCAACAAATTGTTTTCATTGACCCATCGAAGTGGATGCAATCAGAATATTAAGGGCGGTTAAAAAAATCAGATTTTTCTGTTTCGTTAGTGGTTCCGAAAATATTAAAAACATCCATGGTGAAGTCTCTATCTCGAGTCACGTAAAATGGTCTTGTTGCGTTCATGCTGGCCCTCAGTACATATTCGCAATTATGTTTGGACACAGACGTTTCTGAGTTGACAGAAATTGGACATGGTATATGACTGAGTTATCAGACGTCGGCTGTTGCAGAAAAAATTTTGTAAGAATTATGTCAAGAAATTTGTATAGCGTGCAGAAATATGGAGAAAACGTGGACTGCAGATTTTGGAGATCTGAGTCGAATATTTTGATTCCGGAAAAGCGTAAAGGATCAGGATGCATCGGAGGAGCAGAGTAATGGACGTTTCGAGGCTAACCCTTTCACCAGGAATGAAGCTTCTGCACCAAGGGGGCTGAAAGGTAAGTGGGAGGGACGTGGGTTTGTGGGCGAAAGAGGATGTGTGGCATTCCACGTAACAATAGCAGAGAAGACCCTTTGAGACCTGATTTTAAACAGATCTTTGTTTTTTTCAATGTGGAACATTTTGGCTAGCTCTGAACCATGTGTTAATCTACTGGCCAGACTGATCCATGCATTTCCCATTTGTACGAGGATGAGTGTCAAAAGAACTGAAGATGTTGTAAATGACAAACAAAAATAGAAATTAATGGAACATCTCAACAGATCTGGCAGTATATGTTCCGAGAAGTCAGAGTGAGCATTTCTAACCGAGTGACCCTTCGTCTAAGTTTACTGCTGTGAGAAATTGTTTTAATATTTTGAACAGCTTTGGCCACCACATCAAATGATGTATGAGTTTCCATTCGAAGGAGTCTACAGGAGGTTTGCAAGTCTGATCCCAGCAACGAAGGTTTTACGAGACCAAGAGCAGTTGTGAGCTCCGGATCAGTACTTGATGGAGTTTAGAAGGATGACAGGGTAATCTCACCGAAATTACCAGAATGTGGGTGACTTGGATGGAGTGGACGTGCAGAAGACAATTCCACTAATGGAATAAACGAGCACCTAACCACGCAGTCTCAGAGTGACGCCACGATCTTTTATAACTGAAGATTGGAGGACATTCTTTATCTGAATCTGTAGAACTCAACGCCAAAGGGACTGTCGCCGCAAAATCATTCTGCGGCTTTAAAACATAGACAGATAGATTCTTGATACTTAAAGGGATTAGAGGTTACAGGGAGAAAATACAAGAATGAAGTTGAAAAGCACATCAGCCATGAACGACTGGAGAGGCAGATTCGACGGGCCTTATAGCCTAATTCTGCAACTATATTTTATGTTCGGACACTGTGGAATATTTCTGGACAGATTTAGGAGCCATTCAGTGCCCGATTCTCCATTGAAGGTGACAGCGATTGAGCAGCACTAAACTTGAAATCAATTCTTGTCAAGTCTTTATCAATGTTATTGTTCAGTGCACTGTTTTCGTTTGCTGACCTGAAATAATTCAGCTGTTTACTGTGAGTACTGATCTGAGAATAACTAACTTTTGATACTATCGTTACTAAATTGTGCAATCTGCGTGAGTACGCTGATGACAGAACTGAAGAAATAATTAAGTTATTCTCAGCTGAAGTGCATCTCAGTGTTACTTGATTTTAAAGATTAAAAAAAAACTTTAGTATATAAAATGGGAAACTGACTTGTATATTTCTCACAGAATCATCAAGCAAACATTTAGATACAGTGACATTCTACGAATCGCAATATTCCAGACATTATCATCCCCATCTCTGAGGAAGTCCTGTCCCACTCGCGTCGCAGAACGAACGGAGGTGACAGTCAAAAGCGATTTGTTCCTGAAATGCTGATGATTGATGCTCAGCCCCTTGAAATACCATGATATTAGGTTCAACACGGCCAAGAAAAACCTTCTGCTAATTAATATATATGGCTTCCCTCGATTCAGTCCTTCCCTATTTGACACAACATGAAGGGTGGAAAGGGCAGACAACATATTTTTGGTACGTGGTTTTACTGTCCATCGCCAACAGTGGCTCAGCAGCCCCAGTGCTCACGGATTTCGATTTTCGCGAATGGACAAAGCTGCTGGACAGTCACTGTGGCAGTTTGACAGGAAACCCAAAAAAGGAACCAAGACACTTGCTGCATCAACGCTAATCTGCATGGAACTGATGCATCACTCCATGTCTGTACCTGTTACACTGACCACGGCATGGGTCTTGCTGAGAGAAGTGTCATCTTCATATTTGTTGCTCCTCCATCATCGTCAGTGGCGCTACCTCTGTGCTAAATGGGAATGCCGACATGTTGGCTAAATCACAAGGTATCCATCTGGCACAGTGAGCCATCAGCAGCAGCAGAATCATACGTTTCAGGAATTGTACAGTAACTGCAACGGTTCAGCATAACACCCACTTTATCAATCACAATAAAACAGGTAATCAACATATGAAAAGGTACAAACGGCTATTCAAACATCAGCACCAGACATTCCGAAACATGAGGAGATAACCTGGGGGAGCTATACAAATACTTGGATGTGAAAAAACTTAACACGCAACTGATAGACAGAGACAAACAAATCTACAACCAATTGATCGATATGACCTCTCGAGTACTGACATCTATTCTCGTGAAACGTGGTGGGCAATTGAACATGGGTTGGCCTCATCCTCAATGCTGGTGGAGAAAGTCCATTCATGCAATCGATTGGATTGAAGTATTTGAAGAAAAACAAATCAATCAGAAATGCGGTGTCGACGATTCATCATGGCCTTTCTTGAATTCCACTGTGTCTTACATGCCAGTTTTCAGTCAATGCAATTCGCTTTACTTGATATGCAAGTGTCACTGCATACTGCAAAAACTACGATCCTGACAAATTCCAGAAATACAACTGCAGTCGTCTGTTTCAGTACTTGCCAAACACTTCGCCAAGCTGTTCCAGCACAGCTACGATATTCACATGTACCTCATAATGTAGAAACGTAACCAGTTATCTCCTGTGTACATGAAACTTACCGAATCCATTCCGGCCATTCCAGTCCCTTCAGACTACATTCGATCATTTCTAAAGTTTAGGGAAGGTTCACTAACAGTGCCACCAAACAACACTTACTTCCCAATAGCCTGACCAGTGATGCTGTCGTGGAGTCCACCAGATCCTGACCTCATCACCTCTTTGGGCACAAAATAGACAAAAAGAGCTGAAATTAGGTTCGAGTTGATTGTAACTGCCCTTTAAATTGTTATCCTTTTTAACTGTGTTTGGCATCAAAGAACTCTCAGAGAACTGGAATCAAAGGGAATCAGGATGATGTTTCCACTGCTGTTATGACATCTAGCGTAAAGGAAGGTGTCAGCATTTGTTGACTTTCAATAATTTCAGCCACAATATATGTCCTCAAGTGTTTGTCAAGGTATTGTGCTAGGACTAAGGATCTTCAGTTGCTTCATCAAAGACCTTCCTTCCATCATAACGCTAAAAAGGGAATATTCGCTTATAATTGCACAATATTCAGCATGACCAACGACTTCACAGATGCTGAAACAATCCGTGTGCAAATGTTGCAAGTTCTTCGAGAATATACGGGCCTGGGATGACAAGCGAGAAATAACATTACTTATTAACAACATTTTTGTGAGTGTCATAAACTCGAAGAGGAACTGGATTCACCATATAAATACAATGGCTGCACAATCAGATGGGAGGCTCGGAATCTTCCACCAATTAACTCATCTCCTGAAATCCCAAATCCTGTCAAAGATGGGCAAGAACCAATGCGAGTGTGATCGATGACGCAAATTTTGCCAGAATCAGTGCAGCTTCACCCCTCATTCATAGAAGCAATATTCCACAGCTTTCAAAACTTTTCTGACAGAGAGCAGTCCATGTTCAACTGCAGCAGAAGTTGGACAATATTTCGATTTGGACAGAAAGGTAGCAAGTGACATTCGTATCACACACGTGCAAAGCATTGAACATGGTGAACAGTAGATACTATTACCATTGTCCTTAAAAATGTAGAATACTTTTTTTCATCAATTCACGTGATGTGGACTTCCGTGGCTTGCTCAGCGTTTATTATCAATCCCTAATTGCTCTCAAGACAGTTCGGAGTCTACCACATGGCTGTGGATCTGGGGCCGCATGTAGTCTATGGCATGTAAAGTTGACCGTTTCCTTCTGCGAAGGATGTTAGTATACCAGTTGGGCTTTTTCAACCGTCGACAATGGATTAATGACCGTAATGAGATATTAAATGCACGATTTTTTACTGAATACAAGTTCCACTGTCTATCGTAGCAGAATATTAACTGGGTCTGTGCATTGACAAACCAGTGGTGGCACTAGATACCTCTCCTCTCCCCATTATGATTGCTGGATGCCCACCGAACAACATTTTGGGGAGAGGCATTGACTGCAAGTTGAACAAGTGTTTTGCCTATCCTAATTAAGACTGAAAAACTGAGCTTTTGGTAGACCATCATCTTTCTTCGAAAATCCAATGATAAACTGTGTTTTTCTTTAAAGATTAAATGGGACAATTACCGAGACATATGAAGGGACCCGAAAGAGACTTGCACAGCTGATACTGCTATAATTGCGAACAAGCTGCCTTGAGCAAGTGAACAGGCCGTGCAGGTAAGGACTGAGGATGAGGTGCAGAGGTTATGGCACATGATTCACTCACAGTGATTAGATTATGTTAAATTCCTGACAGTGTGTTAACGTGGACCTTGGGCCCAACAAGTCCACACTGACCCTCCGAAGATTAACCCACCTAGACCCATTCCCCTTTGGATTGTGGGAGAAAACCAGAACACCCGGAGGAGCACCACACAGACACGGAGAGGACGTGAAAACTCCACACAGACCGTCACCCAAAGCTGGAATCGAAGCTGGGTTCCTAGAGCTGTCACGTGACAGTGCTATCCACTGAACCACCGTGCCACCCATGCAGCAGGTGAGCGTAGGAACATATGACGCTTGATAGGTGGTGCGTGCAGTTGCTGAGAAGGAGATGGCAGTACTTTACGTGGAGGAAAGTAGAAGGTAACTGATCTTGCAACTGCACTGCTAGGCTATTGTCCAAATATGTAACCAGTCCACAAACAAGATTGACAATGTCTGGTTCTGTTTCCTCATCTGCTGCTCCTTGGCGTTGATGAAATCCTCCACTCCACCTGCCAATACATCAGGGCATTAAATGTTTGACAGCAAAATGGGGCACCGGTACCCCTTACCTTGCAATGGTCAAGAAATAAAATTCACAACCTGTAGTGCAGGCCTTTACTGACAGACTAGGTGTACAATCGTCTTTTACAAAGGGCATCAGCATGATGAAAGATTGCCTCTTCTGGGTTATCCAGGCAGTGGTGAGTTGTTCTACTATGTGAAGGGAAAAAATCACGCTCGTGTCACTCGATGGAAGCGCCACAGGGGCAGGAGGTGTGAGTAATGATTGGATGATGTCCCAAAATAACTCCTTTAGAGCTGAGGAGAGGTTAACTTCATGAAACTGAATAAAAATGACACTTGGCGAAAAGATTAAGCACATTGTCATTAGCAAATGAAGAATAGGTCTTGAAGGCATTGTGTTTAAATTAGACGAGTGCAAACGATTTGGGAAATAAATGCTGCGCAGCGTGTGGTTATAAGAAAAGATTTATATTCGTGAAAGTATTTTACATATCCACGGCAAATGGTACGTATCGCAGGCTGTTAAAAAAACCTCTTAGGGTTCATTCACAGATTTTTTTTGTTTCCTTATAAAGCTGCTGCGTGATTCTTTTTTACCTCCCTCTGGTGTTGGTCAGACTTGAACAAGTGCTTCCAGTGGTAGACCCAGCACAGTACTAACAAGCATGGGGCAACACGCGGGCTCAGTGGTTAGCACTATTGCCTCACAGCGCCAGGGATCCCAAGTTCTATTGCAGCCGTGGACGACTGTCTGTCTGGAGTCAGCACATTCTCCCCATGTCTGCGTGGGTTTTCTCCGGGTGTTCGGTTTCGTAGCAGAGGTGAATTGGTCATGCTTATTTGCCCACAGTGTTAAGTGCATTAGTCAGGGGCAAATGTTTCTGCGTGGGTGACTCTTCGGAGGGTCGGTGTGGAGTTGTTGGACCGAAAGGCCTGTTTTCTCACGCTGGGACCTCTAATTTATCCCAGACCGCAGCAACCCCCTGTGATTGCTTTGCATGTTCTGATCATCATGTTCCAATTCTCATTCGAAAGAAGAATTGGAGAAATGCTGACATCGCATCTTTACTTGATATCGAGCATACATTTGGAGGTTGGAGTCGTGAGAGAACGATAAAAGAGTCATTTTGAAAATCCCAGGTGGGGTTAAGGGCATTCTTCGTGCATTTATCGATGGAGGAATGTGTGTGATTAGTCTGACTGGATAAACAAAAAAAAACAAGTTGTGAGTCCAGATCTGAGCAGTTACCGGGATGTACCAAGCAACTAGGTGAAGTGTGAATTGATGCAATTGGAGACGTCAAGCAAACGAAGTAGGAGCATACCGCGAGGTGCAGAGGAAGTAGGGCATGAATATAACAATGGATGCTTCTGCTCTGCATGACCAGGTCAATAATAATATTAAAAAGGCATCCAGAATATTTTCCGTTATGATCCAAAATTTGGCGTACAAAATAAGGGAATTTTAGCTTGAACTGTACAATTAGTTCGGCCACAGAACTACTTGCAGTTCTGGTTAGGCGTGGATGGAGGTCTGATCTAAATTTCAACAAGGGTATTTTACAAAAAAATACCGCATCACTGTGCTTGGGATCTTGCACTCGCTGAGTTAGTTGCCATGTTATGAACTGAAACCGAAACCCATTCTAAAGATGAAAGAGGTAGTAACATTGCAGGTTTGTTCAACATATCATTTCAGTTGCATGATGCTGAAATCTTTTCGTTTATGACCTGCGTCTTATGATCCAAATTCACATGTACCCGATGAAGGAGCAGCACTCCAAAAACTAGTGCTTCCAAATAAACCTGTTGGATTATAACCTAACGTTTTGAGATTTTTTTAAAACTGTATGATTTTTATTAAAATATTGACCACCCCTCAGGCGTTCTCCTTTGGCTGGCAAGATTGGGAGATTGGACTCTAGTAAATGGTCTGCGTTTTCTACTCGATTCATCGACTTGTTTGATTTACATTCAATGAATTACTAATTTTGGAGACTTTCACGATCATTCCAATTGTGAGCAACTAAAATGTTCTCTGACAGGCAGTGTCCACTGAGAGATTTGATATACAGATCAGTGAAACATTGTTTCGAATACATGAGAAAACGGGGAGCTTCTGGCTGGAAAAGAGGGAAGATATATTTAAAGGTGATTTTGTACATCAGCAGGTTATCTTCATTTCATGACTGCTGTTTTGGCATAGTTTAATCATTTCGAGGAAAACAGATGTCGATTTGTAACTTGATCAGTTGGTTTTCAAAGTTTCCACAAGTCCATTCTGCCATTGGAATATTTTGTTCAATAACTGTAACTAGAAGGCACTATCTCTAGCTTAGCCTTATCTTGTCCATTTTATACATAGCTGCTGTTAGCAGCTGGACCTGTGCAATAAATCCCGCAGAATGGTCTGAAATCAAATTCGAATCTGTTGAAATAATGGAGATACCATCAAGGGAAAATGACATTGCGACTGAATCTGTTGAAATTAGTATTGATCCAAAGGCTGTAAAGTGAATAAATGAAACTTGACGGGTTGTAATTGAAGCTAACATTGAACCTCATTGAATTAGTGCAGTTGTACAAGGTCAGTGATGTCAACGTGAGACCAAGCTGGATGAGTGAAGTGACAGGGAACACTTGTAAAGTTGCGATCATGTGAAAAGAGAATGGAGTTATTTCATCCACGATTGGAGTTTGGACTCTACGAAGGAAAGGAGACCACATTGTGAACAGCGAATGCATTGGACTTAAAAGCTGCATTGTTTACAGATGAACAGCTAAAATTACCCTGCCATTCTGTTTTCTAATTACAGGTCCTTATCAGTCTGTTTTTGAGAGTGTTGAGAAGCTGGTTGCAGAAAGACCACCAATGGTCGAAAAAACAAATTCACAGCAAGATTGCAAAATACGTGCCGTCGCTGGAAACAAGAAACAGAACTCCCTGGTGAGTCTCACAAGTCTGCCAGCACCTGTGCTGAGAAATCTGAGTGAACGTTTTGAATCCAATGACACTTCGTCAGACCCATCATTGGAAACGCTGTTCCAATTCATGCCAAACGTTCCCATATTCTGTTCCATGTTGCAAGTAAAACAGAACAAACATGCGTTGCTCTGTAATTTTCCTTCGTCAGCGAAGACTTTACCTCTGGTTATATCACTGTTTTAGATACTTTTGGAAGTATCTCTTCTGAGGATCAGAGAGGTCATGCTTTGTTTGAGTTATCAACAAATTTTCTCACACTAAGATGACATTCGACCCCATTTTTTTAATGGCTCTTGAATGAAGCTATTTTATCTGACCATTCCCCCTTCACCCCGCATCCCTGAATATGCATGTGTTTTCTTCAAAGCGGTAATGTCTTTACATTTAAACGATCTGGTGTGAATACTCTACTTTACAGAGGAAAGCAGATGAATAATTCAGTTTCCTTCGACGGTAGTATGCGTCGAAATGTTATAACCCTCTGATCCTTGGTCACAAAATGTGAGAATGGGGAATGGAAGAAATTCTAACCTCATGAAATTTTGAGTCTGAAATAGCGTCTCAGCGAATTCCGGTGTACATCCAAAAACCAAATCAAATGGGGCTGTATGAACAGACAACCCATGTGTTTCAGGCCAGTGCGTAATCTGAACGTGAGCAGCAACGGAAAACAAAGAATAATGATAAATTGAGTCATTCATGAAACTACCACCGAATTTCACAATGCTCTACAGACAGCGATGCTTAATTTTCTTGATGTGTCAAAAGAATTTGGGAAACTACTGTTGCTGATGAAGATCACAACCACGGTGACTGCAAAGTCCACTTCCAGAATGCAGCAAGCGATGTTTCAGCATTATCTGACTGATTGTTATTCCCCCTGCTTTTCATTGGGTGTGGGGTTCACGATAACATTCGCAACCGCGCTGACTGAGAAGTCCAATTGCACAATGCAAGCAAGCAATGTCTCAGCTTCTTTTGTGAAATGCGCTATGGAAATTAAAGTAACACTTTCATTCAATAAACGACTTGAAATCTGCTTTGCACGGGTTAGTGAGGTAGAAGGAGTAGCTTCAGCATGGATTTTGAAATCTTTCAAAACTTATGGACTGATAAGAATGCTTCAAGTGGGCATTCCTCCTACACATTCCTAGGAAGTGCATTCCAGAACCTAACATTTCCTGTCCCATCTGTTTGTCCCCTCTTTCATCATCCTCGCTAATTCTGTAGTATTAAGATCATGGTTAGTCATTCTGCACTACCATCATTCATTTCTTTATCAACACTCCAACATTACATGCAATTTGGGAAATTGTTCTGCATTACTGTGATTTGAAAATGTACGATTGGAAGGGGTTAGCTTAATCTGTTTGTTCAGCGATTGTGCGTAATGCCAGTCTCCATGGATCAGAATATTCTCACTGGATTGTATCACTGTTGTATTTAAAGGGGCTCATTTTGGTGTGTTATCTCATAGCATCAGCTGTGAATCAGTAACAACATTAGCAATCTCACCAGCTCCAGAAAGAAAAGAAATCAGAATCGGAGAGCAATCGATTGAAATCTTCCGACAATGGATCAGAATCTAACAGCAATCAAATTGAATATTACAAGAATCGATAGGCGTTTATCCTTGGGTCTTTACTTTCTTTCTCAAGATTGGACATCATTAACTTTGCGGATAGAAGCTGTACTGATGGTTATTCAAGCGGGTTACTATCCCTTCCTTGCGATTATTGGTGTCCCGTGTAAGTTAAGTCTCTTACTTTCCATGTTATTATCAGTGCTGTACTGTATTTCTCTTTCGTCTTTTGATTTTCTTACGTTTCTGCAGATGGAAACGATTGTCCTCATGTTCCAACCACAGAATGCGCGTTTTATGCATCAGTTCCAGCCTCATTCCTTGGCAATGCCTTACAATCAGTCTGACTCAGAGAAACTTCAAAAATTCCATTGTCTAAGACCTGATGTTTGGCTATATTTCCTAGCCAATATTAAACCAATCAATTTGTATCTCCCAAATGTCACCAATATCCAGACAGCCTCACTCCAGCTGCTCAGGTAACTATCAAAATTGCATTTATTGAACCACACTGCACTTTTACAAATCCCTTCTTGCCACCGTTATATTTACAAATCATTTGATCTGAGATGACAATTAGCATCCTCCTTATTTTTTGCACAGAGGGTTATTATCGTGATAATATCATTGAAAGAATAACTTCAAGGCTCAGGATAATAGTCTGGAACATGACTTCAAATTCTTCCACTGAAGCAGCTAAAACATGACTTCGAAGAGCTTGAAAAAATATCTATATTTGAAAGGTAGTCCGAAAACAGGAAATTATGGGCGCATTTTCAATTGTTGTGGAACCACATCTATTTGACTATTAATTTTGCGATTGATAAATCTCCTGTCTGTACCTGCAAAGTGCTGCATGTGACAATAGCCATGCGACCAAGTGTCTGGATGGCTCTTAACAACCCGGCGAAATGCCACTCAGCTCCATACACTTCGAAACCTTGAAAATCTGCTGGCATTATCATTGATGTCCATGAGAAAAGACAGGAGTAAAGACTTTTTCCATTGCTCCACACATTTCCCACATTACTTTTCATCATATTTATCCAATTGTCTATCAATTTTTCTGTTGAAAGTGCACCTCTTTCCATTTGTTTCTCTCTCTGGAGTGTGGAGATTGCCTCCACAGACGCTATTGGTATTGTTATTACTTTTTAGGATGCTAAGGTACAGAAAATAATACAAGCCACTCCGTCACACAATTCTATTGGGAAATCAAGGTAGAAGTGCTGAAACGATAATAGTCGTGAATTCTGGAACATAAAGAGAATTGTAGAGTTAAGAGTGTGAAGCGATTATAACAGGCATGAGGTAGCCATGGGAATGGCGACATGATGAACGTCTCTGCGTGGAAATTTACTGGAGGCGCTAGGGTGACTGCCATAAAGTCGTTTTGCTAGTTATTTAATACATTAATTGAATATGGGGAATTAGTGACTCAATTGGGGGCGAGTAGTGAAGACCTTAGGTACATTTCGAGCGCCTCTCCAACATGGGCAACCTCGAAATCTGACTTTGGTGGAACGGCACCCTCTGTAATAAGGTATGACGAGCATGTTGTGATTCCATCTATAGATCACATTGCGGGGACAGTCGCTGTCTGATGAAGTAAATTCGCTTTATTGATTTCTTCTGATGTCATTTATAGATACGTGGGATCACGAACGAAAATCTGGTTTGATGTTAATATTGTTTATTGATTTCTCCTCCTCCTCCCCCTCTCTCTCTCTCACTCTCTCTCCTCTCTTTCTTTCTGTCTGTCCCTCTTGCGAATTAAGAGCTGTACATTTGCTTCGAAGGCTAAATCAGAGCTTTTCCTTTGTTGAAAACAAATGTGGATAAATCAAACGTCCCTGTGTAAATTTGGTCAATAGCTAACGCATTCTCAAAGATTTTCACACAGACAGCGCGACTACAATTGCATTATTCCCGAAGACATCTTTTTACTTTGATACCCAAACAAGGATGGTTGAGTTGAGACCCCAGACTACTGTTTTGAATATTGGGAAGATGAAAATTAAAATGAATGTTATGATGTATTTGGGAAGAGGGATGTTAGATTTTACATAAGAGATGGGATCACTCGCCTCAGAAACAAAACATGGATTTGTGAAATAATTGCGTTCTGATGTTTCACAGTGAATATATAATTAAGTTCTTCCCCGACATTCCAATGCGAACTCTGTCAATATTTCTGAACCGATTGCTTTTCATTTCAACTGTCAGAATGACAAACTAAATATATTTCCCCTTTATGCAAACGGTCGTCAAAGTAATATCAAGCTGTTCAGTATTTATTTAATTTGAGAAGTATAATATATTGAATATGTTACCAAGAGAAAGGTGAAAGCAGAGTATTGAATTTTTTGAGACTGGTGCTGATACATTCGTCAATCTCAATCTAACCCATATTGGTCGAGGACTGAGTGACAATGTGAAGCCACAATTTCATTGCTTGATGCAGAAAATGTAAACCATTGAATGGTAGATTGAAGCACCTCATTCAGATATAATCCAGTATTTTCCCATATATCACATATTAGGGGACTAGTCTAATCCTGGACCTGGGTGTTGTTTAGAAAATTATCTTGGAGAGACTATTCCTGGCAGTATTTTTCATTGGCTGGTCATAAGTAAAATAAAGACAAGTTAAGAGATGCAGTATAAAATACTGTTCCAATGAAAAGGAGACACTGTTTTCGAACTCCGCAGAAGCAGTTACACAGATGTAAGCATTGTCCCTGAGTTTGCACTTCTACATTCTGCATCGAATCGATCCTAATTTAGACTAAAATGCAAAAGCCCCAAAATCCGTTTGTCTTCAAGAAACTGGTTGAGAATTCTTCAGTTAAGCAATGCTTTAAGTCTCTTTGTTAGGAACTGCGAAGAAATCACTTGTGCTCTGAAGTGACAAGAACTTTCTAGAAATCACTTGCTCTTACAGATGTGTGTCTGTGTGTTTGGGTACAGTATTAGTTGTTTCTACGTTTTCCTCAAAACTGTTGTAATAATTCTGGTATTATCATTTGTTCTTTGAAGTCCATAATTTTGACATATATATTGAACTTAGTGACTCGTTTTACAATCTCAATATTTCCTCAGTCAAATGCGACCTTGCCTCCAGGGTGAAGTTATTTTTTTTTTGCCTCCCTCGCAGTAAACGTCCTAACGATCTTCGTTCTGCTTCATAAAGATTGTGGCTTATCTCATTGTGTCAGTCGTTACCTGGTGGCCATGGCAGTTGCTGATCTACTGGTCATTATCCTCGATCTGATATTGAGACATATTCCGATTGTTTATCCAGAACACTTTCAATTTCTTCATTTCACACACCTGTGTAACATACATGCCGTTCTGCTTTATGCAGTCTCTGACTGTTCTGTTTGGTTTACCGTTACTTTTACCTTTGATCGACTCGTGGCCATTTGTTGCCAGAATCTGAAAAGTAAATATTGCAGTGGGCAAACGGCGAATGTGATCCTGGCAACAGTAACGGTGCTGAGCTGCTTAAAGAATATTTTCTGGTATTATATGTTCTCAGGTCGATATTGGCTGAGGAACGATCCCTGGTTTTGTGTAGTAATGCACAGTGTTCTATTGTCTCATGCATGGGTCACAATTGAGTTTATCCACCATATTCTAACCCCGACTTTCCCCTTTTTTCTGATACTGTTGTTCAACGTTTTCATCGTCAGACATATTTTACTGACGAGCAGAGCACGTCGGAGACTCCTGACTCACAGCAGCGGTGAAAGCTCTCGAGATATGGAGATGGCGAATCGTCGGAAATCTATTATTTTACTCTTGGTTATCTCAGCCAATTTCATTTGGTTATGGTCAATATTCATGATTTTTTCTATTTGGAGACGCATGTATAATTTTGGATTTCAGTCTGTGCATCTGGACTGGTATGTGCTGGAACTGGGCTTCATGCTGCAGCTCCTCTCTTGCTGCACAAACACCGTGATTTATTCTGTTACCCAAACTAAGTTCAGAGAGCAGTTGAAGAACACGTTGAAACAACCTTTTTCTTAATAAATCTTTCAAACAGATCAATTGTCAATATATCCAAAGTTTATTTGTTACAATTCAAATTTTCATCAAGTAAATGAGCTCCCATTATGGTGACAGACTCAGGTCAATTCAGGATTTTCAATGATTTCCTCAAGGATACATTACAATATTTCCCTCACCGCAAACGTTGTGCAACAATTTTAGAAAGAAGGAATAGTGATTATGAACGTAAGAAGGAAAATCAAGGGGCTGCTTTATACAGGATCAGTATTACAAAAAAGGGAAGAGGACATCTCACGTTGAAAGAAAACAAACCTTGTGTTTTTATGCCTGAAAATGCACCATAAACTAGATGATGTTGCATTGTGAGTTAATGAAACAATCAACCTAATAGACGAGTGGATACCAGGTGTGGTCATGTTGAATATGTTTTTCTCAAGCTGAGATACACCATTAGTAAAAAACAGTAACAAGCTTTATACAGACTGAAACGCTTTTTGGGTATTGTTCCGAATGACTTTAAAATTGATTTTGTGGCGGCACGGTTGCGCAGTAGATAGTACTGCAGCGTCGCAGCGCCAGAGACATGGGTTCAATTCCAACCTCGGGCAGCTGTCTGCATGGAGTGAACACATTCTCACCGTATCTGCGTGGGTTTCCTCCGGGTGCTCCGGTTTTCTCTCACAGTGCAAAGGTGTGCAGGTTAGGTGAATTGGCCGTGCTAAATTGCCAATCAAGTAAGGTGCATTAGTCATGGGCAAATGTACTGGAACGGGGTCTGGGTAGATTGCTTTTCGGAGGGTCGGCGTGGACA
Organism: Chiloscyllium plagiosum; assembly: GCF_037043375.1. NCBI lineage: Eukaryota > Metazoa > Chordata > Chondrichthyes > Orectolobiformes > Hemiscylliidae > Chiloscyllium > Chiloscyllium plagiosum. Next base: position 17,831,492 of record NW_028270179.1, on the reverse strand, counting down.
TGTTGGGCCGAAGGGCCTGTTTCCACACTGGAGGGAATCTGAAAAAAATCAGACAGTGAACAAATGCAACAAAGTTTCATCCTGGTTTTTGGGTGACTTTACTGTGCCAATGGATTTGATAAATCAGTTAATAACACGAGGAGAACGGAGGACTACATAAAGGTTATCTGGATTTGTTTTCACAATCAACATTTTGACCAACCCACGCCAACCTAGAAGGCGCACTGGGTAATGACAATGTCACAATTAGCAATCTCTTTGTGTGAAGGTCCTGGAGACTAAGCAACAATAATGTGATCGAATTCTTCATTGAAGTGTAGGTTGACATAATTAACTGTGTGACCAGGTGTTCTTTGTGAATAAATGAAATTTCCATTGTAAAATGCACAAGATGGTGAAAACCGGTGGGTGTCATCAATACAACGATAAGACTGAAACAAACAGTAAACATCCGAAAGATGACATGGATGAACTGCCATATCCATTTTCATGTCGTAGAAAAGTTAACAACAAAACATGTTGAAGCGCCGACATTCACAAGAAAAAATATGTCAGGCAATGTCAGAGACAAGAAGTGGGGTAAAATCTAGTTTGATGTAAACAACAGAGGAGTCAAAAACTTTCCCAATTCAGCAAAGGGTGAAATAAATCGTTTGGGGTTGGATACATCTGCGGAGGACGGGGTAATCTGTGGAGTGGGTGACTGATTCATGTCACCGGAGGACGCATTGATCAAAGAGACGTGGTGATGATCCATTCCCCAAGATGAATTAATGATCGATGTGATTGGGGATTGTTCTCGCCCTCTGGAGGATTGACTGAGTGATGTGTTGGGTTGGAGCAGAGGGAGGTGGACAATGGAAGGATACTGGCACTGAGCCAGACAGAGTGGTATGGCGGAATGTGCCATTCAGTGAACATCCCAAGTGGGATATTTCACAAATGGGGATTTTCAAAAGCAAGTACTGAGCGACTGGTTCCATTCTTGGCACTTTCCTCCTTCTCCTTCGCACTCTCTCTGCAGCTGCGACTGGATATTCTCTGTATTTGTACGGTCCTTTGTGGTCCCTCGGTCTGCTGTTCTCTGTCGTACTCTGCCTCTGCTGCATCTGCTTTTCTCCCCCACAATTTGACTGCCTTCTCATTTTCATAATGTCCCTGTGCCTGACACTCTTTCAGACGCCGTCTTTCCTTCTCTCTTATTCCCTCCATATATTTGTGAAAAAAACAAGGGGAGGTGTGGCGTTTGTTATGTAAAAGGGCATGTATACGTATAGTGTGGCTCGTTGTGAAAATGTGGAGATGGCGAAGATGTGCAGTGGAGGGCATTTCGATGACGGGAATGAGGTGCAAAACTGAACGGCTTCACATTGATGCGGAATGGTGGTTCAGTCATCAATATGCTGACTCGCAGCACCCGGGATCCCTGTTCAATTCCACCACGCATGATTGTCTGTGTGAAGTTTTCACTTTTACCCCGTCTCTGAGACTGGTCCCATCGGATGCTCCATTTTCCTCTGATAGTCCAAAGATGTGAAGGCAGCATGAATTAGCAAAACGAATGCAGTATTCGAGAAATTGGGGAGGGCGAATTGGTCAAGGTCGGATGACAATCCCAGTGTCAGTGTTGATTTGTTGTACCAAATGGCTTGTCTCTACACTGTAGGGTATCGGCGCCCGAAGGTTCAGAGGTGGGGAAATCATTTGGGTTGAATTATTCAGGTGGGTTTCCAATTTTGAGGTGTCGCAAAATTAGGTAATATTGCAGCATTCAATAGGTGAAGATATGGAATAAGTGTTGGTACAAAATTGATTCCTGAAAACGTATTTGGTGTGTGCAAACTTTTTCTTCAGGGTTTGAAAAAGTGGGGAAGTAAGATATCTAGGGGCACGATTTTGGCTCTCATGTGGGTGCTGTGCAGAAAGAGAAGGAAGCTGCACAGGGGAGGGTAATTGCAGAGAAAGAGGGAACTATTTTGAAATACCATGTATGCGATTGCAAATTCTATGATTGGTGAGCAAACATTGGAAGGGGCTGTGAAATGTGGACAGTGATGAAAAAACTTTTGGTGTGATGACTTGATGATGTGTGGTTCTCGTTGCATTTCTGTCGTTTACTTCAGGAGAAAGTGAGGTCTGCAGATGCTGGAGATCAGAGATGGAAATGTGTTGCTGGAAAAGCGCAGCAGGTCAGGCAGAATCTAGGAAACAGGAGAATCGACGTTTCGGGCATTAGCCCTTCTCGTTTACTTCAGTCTGGATAATCTTTTCCTCTGCCTTTCCTTCTGGATTTCTGAGGGGCAAAATTTGGGTGGAGAGGAGGAATGGAGGGGGCAATGTTGAGAGTAAGGAAGAAAAGATTTTACGTTCAACAGTTGGGGAAAGCAAAATTAGGCAGCATAACTGAGGATGGGGTTGCAACGTTTGCTGCTGGAAGCAAAAAAGGAACGTGTGGATGGTATGTATGGAAGGGTTTCAAACTATGGCCGAGTTTAATAGTTGTGAATGTTTAAAATGAGTGCTGAAATTCAATGTTTCCAAATTTCGAAGGTTAATTTCAGGGGGATAAAATGTGGACATGTAAAATGGGTGGAATAACAGCACAACTTCTGAGGTCATTGCGAATTTAGGGGTACACAATATATTCGGGAGGCGCAAAATTGTGAACGTGAGTGTGAGTGCCAAATTCTTAGGGCAACTCAAAAGCAAAATATAGGGTGACAACATCTGAAGGATGTGAAATAATTCCTATGTGCAATATATGAGATTTATGAAATTTATGGTGATATATTCGGGGTTGTGTGCAATATAGGATAGGAATCGGCAAAATTTGCAGGTGGAGAAAATTAGAGGATAATAATATCATTCCACTTGTTGCAAAACTTAAGAGGCAGCGTTCTTGCAGGAGTGTTTCAATCTGAGCGGCTGTAACGTGGGGAAATAGAGAATGCAAAAGCTGAAGTGCTTGTAAAAATTAGGTGAGGCACGTTTAAATTTTGAACCGTGCAAAATGATTCGCCAGACCATATTGGGAAGGATCAAAATAGGCGAAGTTGCAAACGAAATTGTGAAGGAGGCAAAAACTTACGTTTCACAGAATTCCTACAGTGTGGCATCAGGCCATGCAGCTCAACAAATCCACACCAATCCTCTGATGAATATTCCACTCTTCTCCGTTTACTTCTGACAAATAAGTCGAACCTACACACTCCTGAATACTATGGGACAAATTCAGAATGGCCAATTGAACTAACTTGCACGTCTTTGGATTGTGGCAGGAAAACAGAACACGCGAACGAATCTCATGCAGGCATGGTGAGAATGTGCAAACTCCAAACAGACAGTAACCCAAGGCTGGAATCGAACGCGGATGTCTGTTGCTGTCAGGCAACAGTGCTAAGCACAGAGCCATGGTGCAGCCGAAGATGCAGAAATCAGAGATCAATAACATTTAGGAGTGCACAATTGGTCAGAATTAGTCGACAAAACAATATTACGAACGATAAAGATTTGTGGAGTTACACAAATTGGGGGAGAGCGAGGTTGTGGTCGGCTGCAATATTACTGGAGGTCTGCAAAATTACTGGAGGTCTACTAAATTAGGCGGAGTGCAGAAAGAGTGAAATAATCAGTGCAAAGAAATAGAGACAGGACAAAACGATAGGGAAGAAAAAGACAGGAATAAAAGAGGAGGGGAGAGTGAAGAAGGGGAAATAAGTGTGGTGGAAGTAGATGGGGGAAAGAGACAGGCAGAAAAGAAGCACGGAAATTGAGGCTCAGCAAACGAGAATAAAGAGATAGGTAGGAATGAGCGAAAAATGCGGAAGGGGAAATGTGGAGGGAGAGAACAAGCGGAAACAAAATAGGCAGGGAAAAACAGGGAATGGGAAGTGATGAATGGGAAAGCAAGGCATTGGAAGAAGAGTCAGGGGAATAAAGAGTCAGATCTAAAACAACGACAGGCACAAAGAGTCAAATGAGAAAATGAGCCAGGGTAAAATGGAGCCACGGTAAAATTAGATTGAAAAATGAAACCGAGAAACAAACAAAAGAAGGGATAGAGACTGAGAGAGAATGGACGAGAGAGAGAGGGAGAGAAAGCGGGATGAAACCAGAATGGGTGGAGGCGCGCAAGAAAGCGAGAGAGAGGACAATAGAAATACAAAAAAGAAAGCTGAGAGAGGTGGAAAGAAAGAAGAAGAATACCCTAAATGAATTTCGGTTCCTCAGAATCACCACGAACAACTTGCCAACACTGATGTCAGGCTCACCGGTTTTTAGTTCTCCGTCTCTTCCTTACCACTTTTCTGAAATAACAGCACCACGTTAGCCAAACTCCAATCATCCAGTACTTCACCAGGCTATCGATGATACAAGTATCTAAGTACGGATTAGACAGAGAGAGAGAGAGAGAGAGGGGGGGGGGGGGTGGGAGAGAGAAAGATGGAAGGAAAGAGAGAGCGAGGAAGAGAGAAAGAGAGAGAGTCCGGCAATGACCGACTGGTAGAGACGTACAGAGAGAGACAGCAAACAAGAACAGGTGAAAAGCTAAACGGAGACACACAGGATTAAAGGAAAGATATAAGGAAATTGGAGGCGGCAGGTTTTCCTCGCCATTGCATCAGCCCCAGCTCTGGAGACGGTTTCACAAACTCTCTCTTTCCTTTGAGCGTCAGCTTGTGCTCCTGGAGTTTGCTTCAGTCTGGTTAGTTCAGGAAAAATGTGGGAATAAAGGCTCAAAATTGGCATTGACTTTCTATCATTATTTCTAACACTCGTTCTCTCTCTCACACAGAGACAAACAGAAACCGTTGGATACTCACCTTAACTAACTACTCACGGGTGAAAATCTTGTCCTTACACCACCCCTGCTCCAGTTGCATATCAGTCTACACCACACCATTCTCGGTCTTGTTCCTTTTACAGGCACGAACAACTTCTTTCAATCTACACTGGTTAGCCCCACACCAAGGTATTGAGAACTACTCTGAGAAGTCCTCTCAGCCTTCTAACCCGTGGCGAACAGACCCAGCCTGTTCAATCCGCCAATATGACTGAAGGATCCCATTTCTGTAACCAATGTTGCAAATCGTTTCCATGTACTTTGTTGTTTATTCAGACCACGAGAGTTTCTTGAAGACTGAGGAATGAAAAGCGTTCACTGAATCCGTAGGAATGTAGAGTTGTAGTGGAATTCGAGCTGCCATGTTGTTATTGAGTTGGGGTGGATGAAGCATTCGAAGCTCTTCGTGACCTACCCTTATTGCTTGTTCAGTTGTTCAGATGATTTCAAAGAGAAAGCTGAGCGGCCTCTCCAACCGATACGTCCTGTGTGGAACAGGGAGATTTTTTGTGCGTGATTTACCCACTCATGATTCCTTCACCGACTGATGGAAGCAAGCCTGCAACATATTCTCTATTTGTATGAACTTTGTTGATAAAAAGTGTTGCAACTTGACCACTTTTTGTGTTCAAATATTAAGCAACGAACATTCTGTTAAACTGAATGCCTGAACAGTCATTAAGGGCCTGTAATTAGAAGGCCATTGACGTATACTGTTCATTTATTGCTGCTTCCTCTTGTCACAATGTTACAAGAGAACATAGAACAAACTGCACTTTACAAGCCCTTTAGCCCTTGACGCTGTGCCGACATTTTACCTGCTCTAAAATCAGTCTCACCTACATACCCTTTAATGTAGCATGTTCATTGTGGTATCCAAGAGTAGGTAAATGAAGCTAATGAATCGAACTCGCCGACCCCTCTTGGCAGTGCATTGAATGCAGCTACCTTTCCCTGTGTAAATGAACTACCTTGAATATCTCCCCTAAATTTTCCTCGTTTAAATTAAAATTATGCCCTCTGGCGATAGAAATTTCCGTCATTGTAAAAAGAGTCCACCTATCCAATCTATCTATGCCTTGCAACATCTCGTACACTTCTATCAAGTCAGCACTCATCCTTCATCACTCCCATGAGAAATGCTCTCGTTCCCTCAAGTTTTCTTCACAAGACATGCCCTCCACCAGCGTCCGGGTAAATCTCCTCTCCACACGTTCTGAAGCTTCCATATCGTTCCCATAATCTGGCGACCAAATCTGAATACAGTATTCCAGTCCATGCCCCGGCGTAAAGAATTGCAGCCGTCCACACGATCCACAACTTCACCAGCCTTCGAGACATCGGCAAACTTACTAAGCCACCCTTGCACTTACTCATCCAAATAATTCATAAAAATCACAAAGAGTAGATGTCTCAGAACTTTTCCCGGCGGAAAACTGCATGTCACTGAGCTCCAGGATGAAAATTGTACATCTGCAAGCACCCTCTGTCTTCTTCCGGTAAGACAGACAGGTTTCTCTGTATCCCACGCCTCCTTACTTTCTGAATGAGCCAACCGTGTGGAATCTTATCAACCGCCTTTGTAAAAACCATTTACATCACATTCAATGCTCTATCTTCATCAACTTGCTTTGTCACATCCTCAAAGAATTGAGAAGATTTGTGTCACATGACCTGATCCTTGCAAAGCCAGTTTGATTATCTCCAGTCAGACTATTTTTCCAAATAATCGTAAGTCATTTATCTCACAATGGTGTACAATAATTTGCCCAACACTGACGTAAGATTGTTTGGTGCGTAATTCCCAGTATTATCCCTAATACCTTTCATAAATAAGGAATTAAATTTCCCATACTCTTGTCATCTGGCACTAATCCAGTGGACAGTGAGGACGCAAATATCATCACCAAATCTCTTCACTCCCTACCTGAATTATCTTTGGTTATATAATGCCCTGCACCGGTGATTTAGCTACCCATATGTTTTTTGTTCTACATAGTTTGTCATACCACGATTACAACATTGATCTGAATGAGAAATGCGACATGGAAATCAATGTTTGCCAGTGCCATCCAGGTTTATACAAGTGCTTGAGAGAAAGATATGTCATTGATTGACGCTGCCAAATAAAGCCTGAATTATTGAGATGGCAGATACTCCTTTTGGAAAATTAGATGCTTCCAAATGTTGCATGTTCATTCCTCTTCCCTGATGTCAGTGAGCAACACAACACCGCCGGAAAGCGGGGCGAAAGATCATGCGATATAAGAGCAGAAAATAAGACCTTTGGCGCATCGAGACCTCTCCGCCATTCTATTATGGCTGATAGGTTTTTGACCCGATTTTACAGCTTTCTCCTCTAAACGTAGGCCATCTTGGCTTTCAAGAAATTACCTATCTCAATTTTAAATATACTCAATTACGTGGCTGCTACAGCCTTTTGGGTCAATGAATGCCAGAGAATCATCACACTCCGATTAAGAAGTTTCTCCTGATGTCCATTGTGACGGATTTTGCTTTGACTCCATGTTTGTGCCTGCGCATCCTCATCTCTCCTGCCAGTGGAACAATCACTCTGTCTAAGACGTTCTGTGTACTCTGAGTTAAAATCAAATGTTGTCTCATTCTTCTACCTAAAATGCATACAGTCCCAGTATCCTCAAAGGTTGCTCATTTGTTAAAGACTTTTATTTTTGGGTTCATTCTCGTCGACATTTTCTGGATACGCTCAAGGTCCAATACATCGTTTCTTGGGTGTGATGAACCAAAACTGATCACAATATTCTAAACATGTCTGACCAGAGACTTATAAAGCCCCAGAAGTACACCGCTGCTTTCATATTCCATTCCTCTCGAGATGAATGAAAACGTTATATTTGCCTTCCGAACTACTGAATGAACCTACAAGTTTATCTTAAGAGAAGTCGGGAGTAGAACTCCCAAGTCACGTTGCACGTCACAATTATGAACTTTGTCCCCATTTTGACAATATCTTTGCCTTTAATCTTCTGACCAAAAAGCACGACCTAATAGTTTCTCAAATTGTATATCATTTGCCAATTCAATGCCATTCATCTAATCTGGTGAAATTATTCTGCAGTCTCCTCATCTCCTAATACTCCCTGATCCTGCACGTATCTTTGCACCATTTGTAAAATGAGCAATAAGGCCCTCAATTCCTTCATGCACAATGTTAATTTATGAAGTGAAAAGTTATCCCAACACCGAGCCTTACGGAACAGTCACTGGCTTCAGTCTTGAAACGGACGTTATTATTCCAACTCTTTGCCTTCACACAGACAGTCTATCACCCACCCATACTCGGACATTGCCTCGAACACGACGGGCCCTTATCTAACTCCGATGCGCCACATTATCAAAGACTTTTTGGAAGTCCAGTTAGAGAATATACACTGAATGTCGTTGGTCTCATTTGCTTGTTACCTTCTCAAGGAATTCCAGTAGATTCCCTTGTGAGTTCGAGCAGCTGGAGTACAGAGAGGAGGACGTCGAGCCTGCTGGGAATTTAAGGATTTCTATAAAGGGACCTACCTTCACGTGCCAGGGTCCTTTTCGAATTCGAGTGGCTGGAGCAGAGAGTGAAGAAAACGAAGCCTTCTAGGTCGGTAAGGGTTTCTACAAATGGATCTCTCTTCGCGTGCCAGAGGCCTTTTCGAGTTCGGGTAGAGGGCACAGGAAGCGGAGCCAGCTGGGAACGTAAATTATTGATTTTTTTCAGTGGGCGCGATTATTCGGCAGGCTGAGGGACTAATTGAGTGGATGTACAGGGAGATGGTCAGTCTTCAGGCGAATGATTTGGACAGCTGGGTTACAGTCAGGGGGCGGAAAGGCAATGGACGGACCGACGAAGGATCCTTTGTGGCCTTTCCACCCTCAATCAATAAGCATACCGTTTTCAATACTGCTGATGTGGACGGCCAAATACGGGAATGCCATGATTGTCAGGTCTCTGACACTCAGCCTGGCAGTGTTTCTCAGAAGGGAATGGTAGAGAATAGAAAAGCGCTAGTGGTAGTGGACTCAATCATTATATCGATTGACATAAGATTTTGTGATCAGGAATGGGACTCCCCCAAGGTATGTTGCCTCACAGTGACTGGGATGTCGCTGATCAGGATTACAAGATCCTGAAGGGTGAGGGTGATCAGCCAGAAATCGTGGTACATATTGGCACCAATGACAAAGCCTGGAAAAGGATTTAGGATCTGAAAGGTGACTACAGAGAGCAAGTATGCAAGTTGAATAGGAGGACGAGTAGAGTAGTGTTATCTGGTTTGCTACTGGTGTCACGGGACAGCAGCGTGAAGAACAGTCCGCGAGCGCAGCTAAGCACGTGTCTGCCCGGCTGGTGCAGGGGGACCATCTGAGCAATGGTCAGATACTAAGACCATTGGGTTGCCTTATTCGGAAGATCGGACATGTACATAAAGGACGGGTTGCACCTGAACTGGAGGGGCACAGATGTCCTGGGTAGGAAATATGCTCGAGTGGTTAGGGAGGGTTTTGAATCGTTAGGCACGGCTGTGGGAACAAGAGCAACACATCAAACGGGGGCGGGGGTAGCCGTAGATGAGGCAGGATGCAGTAAATCTATCGGGAAAGTTTTTCATGTGGTGAAACAAAGGGATAGGTTAAACTACATCTGCTTTAACGCAAAGACTGTCAGAAATAACAGAGACCAATTTAGAGCATGGATCAGTACTTAGGACGATGATGTTGTGGTCATAACGGAGACGTGGTGTTCACAGGGGCAGGAATGGTTGTCAGATATTCCAGGGCATAGAACATTTGAAAAGAACAGAACGTGGGTAAAAAGATGTGGAGGCATCACATTGCTAATCAGAGAGTGCTTCACAGCTACAGAAATGAAGGTGGTCGAGGAAGTTTTGAGTACTGAGTCAGTATGGCTGGATTTTAGGTACAGCAAGGGTGCAGTCACCGCATTGGGGGTCATCTCCAGATCCCCTAATAGTACCAGGGATATCGAAAAACTCATAGACCGGCAGAGTTTTGGAAAAGTTCAGACGTACCAGAGTTATTGTTATTGGTTTCCTTACTCAGTATGTCGACTGGCCGACGATGGGCGAGAACATTTTGAATTTGATTATCGGAAATGAGCCAGGGCAGGTGCCAGATCTCGTGGTGCGAGAACACTTTGGTGACAGTGACCACGACTGCCTGACATTACCATAGCCATAGAAAAGGAAAGCAACAGTTAGCATGGCAAATATTCAAATTGGGAAAAGGAGTTTATGACACTTACAGACAGGAGTTGAGATGGACAGATTGGGCGCAATTGTTCCACCAAAATGGCACCATAGACATGTGGAGACTGTTTAAGGAGTAGTTTTTGCGAATGAAGCACAAGGAAGTTCCTCTGAAATATGCAAGAAAGGGTAAGATTGAGGAGCCTTGGATGATGAGACCAGAGTAGCTTTTCTTCAAAAGGAAATAGGGTGTTTCCGTAAGGTGGAGGAAGCAAGGTTTTGCACAGCTTCAGAGTATTATAGGCTTGCTTGGAAGGAGTTCAAAAATGCACTGAGGTCGAAGGGGACATGAAAAAGTGTTAGCAGGAAGGATTAGGGAAACCCAAAGGCATTTTACTCATACGTGAGGAACAACAGAGTAATCAGGGAGAAGTTAGGGTCGATCAGGGATAGCAAAGGGAACTTGTGCGTGGAGGCTGAGCAGAAAGGATGAGCCCTGAATGGCGTGTTGGCTTCGGTTTTCACTAACGAAAGGGACGCTTCTGTGAATAAGAACTTTGAGGAGTGGGGAAACAGGCTGGAACAGATCGAGATTGAGAATGTTTATATGCAGGAAATTTTGGCAAACATTAAAATTGATACGTCCCCTGAGCCAGACGAGATTAATCCGAAGTTGTCTGAGACGCGAGAAGTGAGGTTGCTAAGCCGTTAGCGAATTTCTTTCTTTCTCTTCCTAAGGGACTCATACCAGTGGATTGGAGGGAGGTGAATAAAGTTCCTCTTTTCAAGAAGGAGTGTAGGGAAATCTCTGGGAATTACAGACTTCTCAGTCTTAAGTCCATGATCTGCAAGGTTTTGGAAAGAATTCTGAGGGGTGATATTTATGAGCATTTGGAAAGGCATATTAAAGGCAGACAGCATGCCTTTGTGAGCAGCAGGTCGTGCCTCACAAATATTACTGCGTTCATTGAGGAGGTGACGAGACAGGCTTAGCGAAGATCGAGCAGCGGATATGGTCTATATCAATTTCAGCATGGCATTTGATCAGATTCCTCACGGTCGACTTACGAGTAATGTCAGGAGGTATGGTATGCTGGGAGATTTGGCTGCCTGGATTCAGAATTGATTGGCTGACAGAAGGCAGTGAGTGGCTGGAGATGGAGGGTATTCAGGCTGGAGGTCAGTGGTGAGTGGCATCCCGCAGAGCTCTGTTCTCGACCATCAGTTCTTTGTAGTTTTTGTGAATGACTTAGATGAGGAGGTTGAGGGGTGGGTTTTAAAATTTGTCAATGACACAATGGTATTGAGAAATATTGCAGGCTGCAGCGTGACATTGGCAGAATACAGAGCTGAGCACAGAAATGGTAAGTAATTAATCCGGGGAGCGAATCAATTGCATGAATGACAGTTATTCAAAGAATAATGTCAGGGAAGATTTTTTTTGGCTGGAACAGTAGATTGAAAGAAACAGTCATTTCAAATGCAAACAAAAAGTCTGGCGTCTTACTACCGAGGAAGCAATGGGAATTTTTCTCAATTGAATTACACTGTCAATAATTGTGGCTAACTTCTGGTGCCCCAAATCCATCTGATAGCGCACTATATCTCTTTTATCTGTTTCAGGCTGAAACCCTCTGAGCTATCTAAGCTGTTCCTTTCGTGCATCTTGAGAACCTCCCACTGTGGTGGTTGTCTTTGCTCTGAACTCCGAAACGTCCCATGTCCCGACATTCACTCGGCCATGTCGGTCTCAGTATTTCAAGAAAGCTGGCGATATTACTGTTCTCTGGGCTATGACGCCTTCTCCTGTGTATCAGGAACACTTTATGCATCTTCATCAATTGATTTGTGTTTTGTCCATGCCAACTAACTAACAACTGAGTGTTTGAGATACATGGTGACTCACCACCTCTAATAGTTGCTCAGGGCCTAAAAGTGTACGATCTGTCTTACGGGTAAGTGAATATATTCTGATATTTTGATTGCATTCTTTATAACCAATGTCTCCCCATCTCCGTTATGACTTTGCCTATTCATTGCAGCTTCCCAAACAAAATGCGGAGAATGAAAAGTTGTCCAGCTGGCTATGCAATTGTGTAGATTTTTTATTCTGTGATATTTCTGCTTTCAGAATCTGAACCATCCTCCGTGAATCTCAGAGAATTCAACAGAAACGTTCATGAATGCACGAAGCGAATTCGTTGGCAGATCTCCCCACACTAATGTTGATGTCAGCTCACAACCTGTCTGGTCGCATAAGATTCTAGGGAGAAACAAATCGATGGTCTTGAAACTTGACTCACAGAAACATACTACTGAGGAATGTCTTAGTTGCTGTAATCATCGCGAAAAGATGTATATTATCTCACATAGCAAACACCACTAAACTCTGTTGTCACGAAATTCGTTGATTGCTCAATTTGGTCCCCATCTGGAAGCAATAATTTATCTCAAACATGTATTTTATTGCACAAGACGACATATTATGATAATAAGATGTCGTCTTGTGCGATAAAAGAGATCTTTGAGAGAAAATATTGCTTACAGATGGGGAACAAATCTGCAAGAACGAAATGTTAAGAACATAGAACATAGAACAATACAGCAGGTGAATTGGCCATACGAAATTGCCTGTAGTGTTAGGTAAGGGGTAAATGTAGGGGTAGGGGTATGGATGGGTTGCGCTTCGGCAGGTGGTGTGGACCTGTTGGACCGAAGGGCCTGTTTCCACACTGTAATCCTATCAAAATCTAAATCTAGCACAGATCCGGACCTTCGGCCCCCGATATATACATGCCCCCGAAACCTCCCACCCTTCACCTTAAATTTATGTCCCCTTGTAACACTCTGTTGTACCCGGAAGAAAAGTCTCTGACTGTCTACTCTATCTATTCCCCTGATCATCTTTTAAACCTCTATCAAGTCACACCTCATCCTTCGCCGTTCCAATGAGAAAAGGCCGAGCATTCTCAAGCTATCCTCATACGACCTATTCGACATTCCACGCAACATCCTGGTAAATTTCTTCTGCACCCTCTCCAAAGCCTCCACATCTTTCCTAAAATGAGGCGACCAGAACTGCACACAGTACTCCAAATGTGGCATTACCAAGGTCCTGTACAGCTGCAACATCACCTCACGACTCTTGAATTCAATCCCACTGCGAATGAACGCTAATACACCATAGGCCTTCTTACAAGCTCTATCCACCTGAGTGGCAACTTTCAAAGAGCTATGAACATAGACCCCAAGATCCCTCTGCTCCTCCACCTTACTAAGTACCCTACCGTTAACCCTGTATTCCTCAATCGTAATTGTCTTTCCAAAATGGACAACCTCACACTTGACAGGGTTGAACTCCATCTCCCACTCCTCAGCCCAGCTCTGCATCATATCTAAATCCTTTTGCAGCCGACAACAGCCCTCCTCACTATCCATAACTCCAACAATCTTCGTATCGTCTGCAAATTTACTGACCCACACTTCGACTCCCTCTTCCAAATCATTAATGAACATTACAAACAGCAGAGGACCCAAAACGGATCCCTGCGGAACTCCTTTGTAACTGGGCTCCAGGCTGAATATTTGCCTTCTACCACCACTCTCTGACTTCAACCGGTTAGCCAGTTCTCTATTCAACTGGCCAAAGTTCCCACTATCTCTTGCCTCCTGACTTTCTGCATAAGCCTACCATGGGGAACCTTATCAAATGCCTTACTAAAATCCATGTACATTACATCCACTGCTCTACCCTCATCCACATGCTTGGGCACCTCCTCAAAGAATTCAATAAGATTTGTAAGGCAAGACCTGCCCCTCACAAATCCGTGCTGGCTGTCCCTAATCAAGCAGTGTCTTTCCAGATACTCATAAATCCTATCCCTCGGTACGCATTGCCGACCTCGGAAGTAAGACCAACTGGCCTGTAATTCCTGGGGTTATCTATATTCCCTTTTTTGAACAGGGGCACAACATTCGCCACTCTCCAGTCGTCTGGTACCACCCCCGTTGACAGTGAAGACGAAAGATCATTGCCAACGCTCTGCAATTTCGTCTCTTGCTTCCCACATAATACTAGGATATATCCCGTCAGGCCCGGGGGACTTGTCTGTCCTAATGTTTTTTAAAATGCCCAACACATCTTCCTTCCTAACAAGTATCTCCTCTAGCTTACCAATCTGTTTCATACTCTCCTCTTCAACAATACGGTCCCTCTTATTTGTTAATACTGAAGAAAAGTACTCATTCAAGACCTCTCCTATCTCTTCCGACTCAATACGTAGTCTCCCACTACTGTCCTTGATCGGACCTTCCCTCGTTCTCGTCATTCTCATGTTTTTCACATTCGCATAAAAGGCTTTGGGGTTATCCTTGATCCTACCCGCCAAATATTTTTCATGCCCTCTCTTAGCTCTCCTAATCCCTTTCTTCAGCTCCCTCCTGGCTATCCTGTATCCCTCCCACGCTCTGTCTGAACCTTGTTTCCTCAACCTTATGTCAACCTCCTTCTTCCTCTTTACAAGACATTCAACCTCCCTGGTCAACCAAGGTTCCCTCACACGACCATCTCTTTCCTGCCTGACAGGTACATACATATCAAGGACACGTCGTATCTGTTCCTTGAAAACGTTCCAGATTTCAATGACATCCTTTCCTGACAGCCTCTGCTCCCAACTTATGCTCCTCAGATCTTGTCTTGCAGCATCGTATTCCTCAATTGAAAAACCTACCCTGTTGCACGCACCTATCTCTCCCCATAACCAAGGCGAAAGTCACAGAATTGTGATTACCATCAACAAAATGCTCACCCACTAACAACCCCATCACTTGTCCCGATTCGTTACCAAGTACCAAATCTAATATGGCCTCCCCTCTGGTTGGACAATGTACATACTGAGTTAGAAAAGCTTCCTGGACACACTGCACAGACACCGCCCCCTCCAATCTGCTCGATCTAAAGAGCTTCCAATCAATATTTGGGAAGTTGAAATCGCCCATGACTCCTACCCTGTGGCTTCTGCACCTTTCCAAAATCTGTTTCCCAATCTGTTTCTCCACATCTCTGCTGCTATTGGGGGGCCTATAGTAAACACCCAACAAGGTGACTGCTCCTTTCCTATTTCTGACTTCAGCCCATACTACCTCCAAAGGCATATCCCCCTCGAACTGCCTTTCTGCAGCCGTTATACCATTTCTAATGAACAACGCCACACCCCTCCTTTTTTACCACCTTCCCTAATCTTACTGAAACATATGTAACCAATAACCTCCAACAACCATTCCTGTCCCTCTTCTATCCACGATTCCCTGATGGCCACAACATCGTAGTGCCAGGTACCGATCCACGCCTTAAGTTCACCCACCTTATTCCTTGTGTTGAAGTATACACACTTGAAACCATCTCTGTGACCGCAAGTATTCCCTGTCAGTGCTACATTCTCCACAGCCTCCCTGCATTCTTGGACATCCTGAAAAAGAGCTAACCTACTTGCTGGAACACAAGTCCGGATCCCATCCCCCTGCCAAATTAGTTTAACCACCCCCCCCGCCCCCCCCCACCCCGCCGAAAAGTGCTAGCAAACCTACCTCCCATGATATTGGTGCCCTTCTGGTTCAGGTGCAACCCGTCCTGATTGTACAGGTCCCACCTTCCCCAGAATGCACTCCAATTGTCCAAATACCTGAAGCCCTCCCTCCAACACCATCCTTGCAGCCACGTGTTCAACTGCACTCTCTCCCTTTTCCTTGCCTCACTGTCACGTGGCACCGGCAACAACCCAGAGATGACGATTCTACTCGTCCTAGCTTTTAGCTTCCAGCCTAACTCCCTGAGCTCCTGAATGACCTCCCCACCCCTCTTCCTACCAATGTCGTTGGTGCCAATGTGCACCACGACGTCTGGCTGCACAACCTCCCCCTTAAGGATTCTGAAGACACGGTCTGAGACGTCTCGGACCCTGGCACCCGCGAGGCAACAAACCATCCGAGAGTCTCGCCCATGTGCACAGAACCGCCTGTCTGTCCCTCTAACTATAGAGTCTCCTATAAGTAGCGTTCTCCTCCTCTCCCCCTTTCCCTTCTGAACCTCAGAGCCGGACCTCATGCCGGGGACCCGGTCACTGCAGCTTACTCCTGCTCGGCCATCCCGCCCAACAGTATCCAAAGCAGTATACTTATTGTTGAGGGGAACGACCACAGGGGATCCCTGCACTGCCTGCTTCCTCCCCTTCTCACCTCTAACTGTTACCCAGCTACTTCTGTTCTCTGGCGTAACTATGTCCCTGTAGCTTCTATCTATCACCATGTCAGCCTCTCGAATAATCATCAGTTCACGCAACTCCAGCTCCAGTTCCCTAAAGCGGTCTGTGAGGAACTTGAGCTGGCCGCACTTCCTGCAGATGAAGTCAGCAGGAGCATCGGTAGTCACCCCTACCTCAAACATCCTGCAGGAGGAACATTCCACTCCCTGCGCTGCCATAACTCTACACTTAGTCTCTACAAGTGTAGTGTCTCGCGTTCCTTCTCGACTCAAATAACAATCACTTACCTTCCCAACCAGCTCTGCGCTCCGACTTCACTTCCGCCAAGCTCCCACCGCTCTCTGCTGCAAAAAGACCGTTGGCATCGAGGTAAGTTCTTAAATAACAATCACTGACCTTCCCAACCAGCTCTGCGCTCCGACTTCACTTCCGCCAAGCTCCCGCCGCTCTCTGCTGCAAAAAGACCGTTGGCGTCAAGGTAAGTTCTTAAATAACAATCACTGACCTTCCCAACCAGCACTGCGCTCCGACTTAGCTTCCACCCAGCTCCTGCCGCTCTCTGCTGCAAAACAAAAATAGTTTGTGAACTAACCACACATCTTCAAATATTACTAAGGCACTTAATATTTCTACTAATAGAAAACTATAAAAAAAGCATGGTGACTCTGTTTACCAGAATTATTCGTCCATCAGCTGTTTCTCAGCCATTCTTCCAGTGCTGCTGTGTTTACATCACTTCTGCATCTTCCTGGACGGCCCATCTCCATTATTGGTATGACTGCAGTTGCTATCAGTAAAAGATGTCATGCAATTTGAATACGTTCACCGTTATACTTACCCATGTGTTATGGACTAGGCAAGAAGCCCTCAAAATATTTTACAACCTGGACCATCAACTTTTCCAGTTCCTTTAAGCAGATGTAGCGTGGATATTCTAGGAGAAATGCAGCTGGACCATCCGCTTCATTTGGAAGAAAAGTGAATGTATTTGCAAGATTATCACATGGCAGACAATCAAAGCAGAACAGAATGGGGAATGCCTGATCGGATCTGAAAACCCAACAGATTATCCCAACTTAATGAAGCTGGTCCAACTACCTGCACCAATCCCTTTGAACACGCCTTTACAAAAAAAAAGAAAGAAGAATCAAAGACAGGTGTCTTTTTCAGGAGTGATGTCAGACACAGGGAGGATCAGCATGGATCTGCCTCTTTGGGACCAGCAGCTTCATAACTGTCTGCTTGAAAAAAAAACATCACGGGAGACCAACTGAGTTGGGAGAACTGACCACTTCTCTTTCATTGGGCAAGTGTACTCCTTCAACTTGAATGCCTTTTATCTGGGGCAGTTTCGGTTAGCTATAAACAAGTTGGCCCTTAAATACTTTAAACCGAGACACCCGGGAACCAGTGTATTTACTACCTCTCTGAGAAAAGACAAGGAAAATATAACCTTGTTAAAGAATGGCACCATCACACATGTCTTAGCCCACTGAATTCTAATATTCCGGGATTCTGACATGTCAATTATTTTAGTCAAGAATCCTCTCCCTATTCCACAAAGTATTTTTCCGACTTCCAACACTCTACCTGTACTTGGACTGCTCCCTCTGACCTTTCATCTGTAGTCGACCTCTTCATTGCAATCTTTTAACTGCACATTCGTCGCCTCAGGTTGCCTGTTCCCTGTTCTCGATTCTCGACTATCTCCCTCTTAACTGACTGCATTTCGTGCTCTCAGATCCAACCCTACTATTTTCTTAAGATTGTCACTAGGCGTGGTGCGGTTACTGCCTGGCCTGCTGAACAAACATGACAGACGCTCGATGTTAGCTTTTGGATAGTGTCTGCCTTCTCCAACTGGACAGTGACTCCAACATGGAACATCAGACCATAATGTCGACAATGGTCATTAAACATATTTCATCCTGTGTTCTCCTGTTCACTGCTTCCACGCTCTTAGTCTCCAACCTCGCTAAAGCGCGCATTTGCCTCCATCCTAAAATTCACAAACTCTTCTGCACATCTGTGTTTTCTGTCCACTCTTGCTCCGCAGAGCACGTCTGTTCCAAAATCGATTCAATGTTTTTCTCCTCTTCATCGGTTCATTCTGACGTACATCCACCAGTCCTCTGTCGCTTTCCTCCAGTTTCACAACTTCCAGTTCTCGGGCTCCTCCCAGCTTCTCTTCACAATGGGACATGCAATGCCGAATGATCACCACCACATGATTGTGTTCTGAAGGCGTACCACACTTTATTGAACAAAATGTTCCATCCACCACGGCACCGCTCTGCCTGGCCCACCTTGGCTTCACCCTGAAGAGCTGCTCTTTCGGTCCCCTTACCTTCTTCAGATCGACGAGGTCTGGAAGCCATTGTTCAGGCATGGTTCCAAGTGCAGCCTTCCTCTTTGTGAGGTACATGGGACATTCCTTATTGCGGTCCGACTATGGTCCCCACCCACAAATCTATCTGTGAGGTATCAACGACATTATCAGTACTGCTTCTCTCTCTCATTGGGAATTGTAAAAGTTTACCTAATTTGCTTCCAATTTCTACCCTCTCTTACTTTCAGGTGCTCCACCATTGACCTGGTCGGTTCCCTTCGTTGAAATTTATATTTAAATTTATAACGACAGATTGTTTACTAACAGACAGTATAAGCCCACTGATATGCAGTTACCTTCACTGTGTATCCTCACTCACTGTGTTCTATAAATACGCTATTCCATTCTCAATTTCCTCCATCTCTGTTGCATCATTTCTGATGATGCCTCCTTCGACAAGAAGGCCTTACGGAGTGTGCATATTTATCCTCAACCTAGAATTCCTCAGCACTGCAGCTGGGGTCCAGATCTGACTTTCTCTCACTTCAAGCTGATCACCTTTCTCCTTGCCCCACAGGATCGATAGGGTCCGCCTTGTCCTCACTCACCAGCATCAGCGTCAAGAGGCGCATTCACCGCCGTTTGCGCCACGTGAGCGGGTTGTCACCACGAGTTACATGTTCCCCTCCCGTCCCTTGTTAGCCTTCCGCAAGGAAGATTGCATCCGCGGCGCACTGATCTACTCCGTGATTGTCATTTTGTCCTTTTATTTAAAAGAGAGCTCGTGAAGGCAGAGGTGCCGCTGAGACTAGGAAAAGCCTGGTTTAACATTGGTAGTGGAAGGGTCATTTTTTTCCAATTCAAGTTAGTTCTTGTTTGGTTCAGTTGTGACAGTTACACGATTCGATACACATCTTTACAAACAAGCACCCATTAAAGTGTCCAAAGGTTTTGGTTCTGAGCATGATTTCTTGACCAGGACAGAGTGAGAATGAAAAGGGTTAAGCGAACAAACTCGAAACTGCTGCAGAGCTGTTCCAACAAACCTCTGTCTCTCACGTGTTCTGTTCTCCAGTCTCCATCCAGACATCGAATTCAATTATTTTCATCTGTCTTTTATGTGTCTCTGCCCGTCATTCCATAAATGGCAGGATCAGTCCTGTTCATGTCGAAGTTTCAAGAAGGTGCAATGGACCAAGTTAGCTATTTCTGCTGTTGACGTTTGTAAGTGTTCGTGTATGGATGTGTGTGAGCGTATGTATTTGTGTATGTGTGTTTATGGATGTGTGTGTGTGCGTGTATGTGTATGTATCTGTTTGTGTCTGGGTGTGGGTGTGTGAGTGCTTGTGTGTGTGGTGATTCTATTGACAAGTGCGGGTGTGTGTGCTTGTGTATGTATATGTATATGTAGGAGGTCTGCCTGGGTAAGTCTGTGCGTGCGTAAGTGTGTATGTTTTTGTGTTTGCGGATGCATGTGTGTGCAGGGTATGTATGCGTAAGCCCGACCATGTGTTTACCTGTGATTGTGTGAGAGCACGTGCATACGTGTGTGTGTGTGTGTGTGTGTGTGTGCGTGTGTGTGTGTGTGTGTGTTTGGTTTCCACTCTCTAAGTCCCTTTTTTAATCTTGCCAGTTTCAGGCTGAGCAATTGTTCAGGTTCGTTGGGTCGATTGGCCTAATCCAACTGAGAATTGCCATTTCAAATAAATAGCAATGAACTGAAACAGTTCCAGGAGTCCAAGGACGACGAAGAATATTAGCGTCATGTTCTTGTTGGGTCCTCCGAGACTGGACAGCACAAAGGGTAAAATGAATCAGACACCAATTGTAATCCCAGGTCCACGGGTATGATCTCCAAAAGTACCACAGCAAAGGTCAAGTGAGAAGTGGAGCCCTCCATCCTGGTACCAGGATGAGAGCAATAATAAATGGACTGATCGTTGAGCTAAGAATCCGAAGTCTCTCACCCAGTTTCTCTCATTCTGTCTTGTACCATCTTCCCATTCTATCACTTTATGTATCTTCTTCTCTCTCTTCTCTTCCCTTCTATCTTTCTCTGATCTTCTGTTTCCCTCTTTAATTGGTCATTCACTCTGCCTTTCTCTCTGTCTGTCACTATTTGTCTGCTGGAGATGCTGGACATCAGAATTCAGTGAGCATTGCTGGAAAAGCACAGCAGGTAAGGCATTACCCGGGGAACAGGGAAATCGACGTTTCAGCTCGGAGCCCTCAGGAATGAGACTGGGAGCCTCGGGGGTGCAGAGATAAGTGAGAACGAGTTGGAGCTGAGGGGAAGGTGGCTGAGAGTGCAATAGTTGGATGGAGGAGGGGGTAAAGTTGATAGATCGGAGACAAAGGTGGTACGGATGGGTGTGAAGGAAGATTGACATGTGGGACAGGTCACGAGGGCTTTGCTGAGCTGGACGTTTGGAACTGGGGTAAGGTGGTGAGCAGGGAAAGTGAGGAAACAGGTGAAGTCCACATTGATGCTCTCGGTTTTAATGGGCCAGAGGCAGAATATAAGGTGTGCTTCTTCCAGGTGTCGGATGGTGAGGGAGTGGCGATGGAAGAGGCCCAGGACCTGCATATCCTCGGCGGAGTGGGACAGGGCGTTGAGATGTTCGGCCACAGGGTAGTGGGTTTGATTGGTGCAGGTGTCCCAGAGATGTTCTCTAAAGCACTCTGGGAGAAGGCGCCCGGTCTTGCCAATGTAGAGGAGACTGCAACGGGAGCAACAGATACATAAAATGACATGTGGAACTGCAGGTAAAACTTTGATGGAGTTGGAAGTCTCCTCTGGGGCCTTGATCGGAGCTAAGGAGGGTGGTGTGGGAGGAGGGGTTGCAATTCCTGAAGTAGCAGGAGAATGTGCCAGGAGTGGAGTTTAGCTTATTCGAGAACATGGACCTGACAAGGCCGTCCCGGAGGGAACGGTCTTTGCGGAATGCAGATAGCGGTAGGGAGGGAAATATATCTCTGGTGGTGAGGTCTATTTGTATGTGGCGCAAATTTCGGTGGATGATGCGAATTATTCGGATGTTGGTGGAGTGCAAGTGAAGACCGGGGGTGTTCTGTCGTTGTTGCGGTTGAAGGGGTGGGCGTCGAGATCATAGGTACGGTTGGTGGATGAGATGCTGTGGAAGGCATCTTCAAACACATGGTAGGTGAAATATGAGCCTTCAAGGGATGAGGTCATCTTTTGTGTACTGTGGTGGACCTGGTCCTGCTGGGAGCAGATGCGGCAGAGATGGAGGAATTGGAAATACCACATAGCATTCTTGAAAGACGTAGAGTGGGATGAGGTGTAATCCAGGAACCTATGGGTGTCGGTGTGTTTGTAAAAACTGTCAGTGTTGAGTGCGCCCTCGCGAATGGAGGCAGAGGGGTCTGAGAAGGGGAAGCAGGTGTCAGAGATAGTCCAGGTGAACTTAAGGTCGGGGTAGAACGTGTTGATGAAGTGGATGATCTGTTCGACCTCCTCACGGTAGCACGTGATGGCGCCAATGGAGTCATCAATGTCGCAGTGGAAGAGGTGGGGAGTGTTGCCAGTGTAACTCCGGAAGATGGGCTTTTCTACGCAGCTGACGAAGAGACAGGCATATGGGGCCCATGCTGGTGCAGAGGGCTACCCCTTTCATCTGGACGAAATGGGAGGATTGGAAGGAGAAATGGTTGAGTGTGAGGACCAATTCAGCCAAACGAATGAGTTTGTCAGTGAAGGCTTGGAGGCCCTAGTCATGGCGGTTAGAGGTTTCGTGGGACATCAGTCCATGGTGAAGATGAGGCGTTGGGGCGGGGAAATGGAAGGCTTGGAGGAGATGGAGCACGTGTGTTATGTCCCTTACGTGTGTCCCATACTTTTTGTTTCATTCCCTGTTTCTCTTCGTCTGTCCCACCTTCTCTCTCCATCTCTCTTTCTCTGCTACTCACACAGTGTGTCTTGAGCTCAACCACTGCCTCTCTGTCTTTGTCTGAAACTCTGTATCTCTTACTCTATATGCCAGTCTACCTCTTTCAGTTGGTCTTCTGCTCGGTTTCTCTCACTCTGTTTCTGTCTGCCTTGGATCGCCATCCATCCGAATTCATTTCAGGCTCTTATCATACTGATTTTGAAATTTGATTCCAGATTCTCCATCGCTGGTCGTTTCTCCAATACTTTTTCAATCCCGCTTGTAAACCTTCTTGACTCAGACACTTGAATGAAATACCCTTCTTAACCTTGTTTGCTTGAAGATGAACAGGTCCTGTCTCAAGTCTCTTCTTGCACAGTGCTATTCAGCATTGGGGTCCTGCAATAAGCGCTTCTGCACAAGATCATTCCGAAGACTCTGGAACTGAGTTGTTCCGAACTGAATACGTTTTCAAGAAGATGAGCGAGCTCTACTTTCTCGGATTAAGGAACTGGAAATACTGATTCTGCGATCGGGTTTCAGAACAGTACAATGCCAAGTGAGATGTGGTGCTGACATGCAATGACTCTCCTCACGATACCTGCATAGTGTTTACTCACCGCTGTCCCACTTTGACAAAGGGCTGATTGTGTAACCTCTCTGGACTTTGGTTGACGCCGTATGAAGATAGAGAAGGAAGAGCATCATTAGTTTGAGTATGTCCCACGAATTTGAGTGCCTTCCTTATTCATTAACATTTCATACAACTGGCTATGCTCCATCTTACTGCCTTGGCACTTCAAAATCTGCATCTGAATTTCAGTGGTTGAAACTGCTGATCATGATAGCCATTCCTACACAGGACCCCAGGCAGATGTCTATACAAAGATTTGGGAAATGCATGTGTTCCTTGCGGAAAAAGGAACACAGAATCAGAAGTCGATCATTCAGCCGATCAAGATTGCTCAGCCATTCAATGTGTCGTGGTTCATCTGATCATTCTTGCTTCCAGTTTCTGCTTCTACCCGTTAACCCACGATTCACTTCCTGATTAAACATCTGTCTCTGCATCTCAGCCTTGAATATACTGACTGACCCAGACTCGACTCCTCCATGTGGTAAACAATTCCACAGATTCACGCCCCTGGGAGCACAGCTCCTCCAACAGTCTTGTACTCCATTAACATTGCCCCCCCCCCCCCACCTCCCAAGATAGTGCTCACTCCTTCAACACTGAACCTCCGAATGTCCGGTACTCCCTCAGTACTTACTTTCTGACAGTGTGCCATTCTTTCAGCCCTGATCCTGTGACAGGGTCCACTCTTTCAGCAATGATCCTCCGACTGTGGAGCTCCCTCAGCGTTAATCCTCTGACATGACTGCACTTCTTCAGCACTGAACCTCCGATAGTGCGAAGATCCGTCAGCACTGACCCTCCACAGTGCAGAGCTCCCTCAGGACGGACCGTCTGACAGTGTGTTACTCTCTCGGAACTGACCTTTTTCCAGGGTGGCACTGTTGTAACACTGCCTTTCCGACAATGGAACTCCCTCAGCGCTGACACTCCAGCAATGCAACACTCCCTCAACACAAACCCTCTGGCAGAGCCCACTCCCTCAACAATGACCTTCTAACAATGCCCACATTCTCAGGGCTGACCATGCAATAGTGCTTCCTTCGTCAACACTAAGTCTCTGACAGGTCAGGTCTGACCCTCTGACAGAGTCTACTTCGTTAACACCGACCATGTGAGTCTTTTCTCCCTGGCACTCTGACAATGCCATTTTCTTTAGTACTGAATGTTCAACGGTGCGAAGGGATGCGGACACACCGTCCCTCTGATGGGACACGATATCTCTCGACATCGTGATGAGTGTGTCCTTCGAGTTTTGGCTGGTTAGACGAAGCAATGCTGTTGCTTGGCTCTGGAAGTTTGGCACTGAGCGATAACACGGTCATTGTAACGGAAAACGAGAAACAAGATATCAACGAGGCATTTCTACTTCCTAATTGCCCCTCCACACCACCACTGTCCAGCCCCACCCCAAACGCTCCCCGTAATGGTGAGAACACCCTGATTCCAGTTACAAATACGAGTCAGACAAGATGCAGTGATCAATACATCGTGCTTTACTTTAATCTTTTCGGACACAGTGGATGATAATGCTATCGATTCGATGGAATGGAGCAGAACCCGAATCATAGATTTGGCAGCCTGCATCAGTCGGATCTCAGTCATGCCTCGCTCGGTGACACACTCTGTTTTCTCTTACTCAGTTTTTCAAACAGTAGAACATGCCGGAGACGCATAACCCTTTCGGCGTAGTCTCACTTCCGCTACAATAGGCATGCTTGCAAGTTGCTCCGAACTTTTACATCCATTGGAGAAACCTGGAAAATAGAGAATATTATTATTATGATTCATTGTTATAAACAGTCTGTGCTCAAAATAGGCCGAAGCAAGGATACATCGAAGAGAACAGTGCAGTGTTGTCATATAGAGGAATATTGAAAGCGGAATTATCCAGCGTGCTCCACGTGTGCACCAACGGAAGGACGTAGAGAAGAGAACTCTGCAGTAACCTCTGACAGAGGATCATGGAGATCCAGGACTGCACACAGAGATCCAAGTATGATCTAGCCGAGCGATATGGAGACCAGAAATTTTCATCGTGCTTAATTTTTTATGTAAGTGAGGGATATGGTGAGCAGAACTACATGCTGAGTTCCCAAAGTGTTCTCAATATGTGGTATGCAGATCAGAACTCTGTACAGGGCTCCAAATCTTTTGGACTGAGGGAAACCGAAACTGGATTTGTGCTCGATTGTCAGAATATTGTATATTGGGGTAAGATCTCCTTTCATTCAT
The DNA here is from genome assembly GCF_037043375.1 of Chiloscyllium plagiosum. Taxonomy (NCBI): domain Eukaryota; kingdom Metazoa; phylum Chordata; class Chondrichthyes; order Orectolobiformes; family Hemiscylliidae; genus Chiloscyllium; species Chiloscyllium plagiosum. The sequence continues at coordinate 17,806,073 of NW_028270179.1, read as the reverse complement.
CTAACTCCAAATAGTGCATGCTCAATTAACTTAACCACGGCTTTGACGAGAATTCCTCCATGATCAGGCCAAGCAGTCGATCCTCTGTGTACTGCTTCCAATGCCAATCTGCATTTACGTGGTTAAATAGAGTTAAATATTTTTGCCATGTCCAGCCGTAGTTTGACCAGTCCATTGCACGATTTCAGCAAAACCGCACGAATTATACACGACATTCCTTTAGAAATAAAGCTCACATTCCAGTTGCTGTCCCTCGGAAACACTGCACATGGATGCTGTATTTTCGAACTTCATGGATGGAGCCCCGCTAATCACCCAGTTCCAGAATGTTCTGCATTCTTTCTCCACTTTATAACATTGAGCTATTCTATTTTTCCTGTCAAAATACACAATCTCAAATTCCCCCCCCACTTGTGTCGCAACTTCCATTTTTTTCACATTCACATAGGTTCTCAATGTTCCTCTGTAGTATCTTTACATGAGCCAAACGATTTGTCTTCCAGACTATCATAATGCCATTGCAAACTTGGTTTAGGTACATTCGCCTCCCTTGTTCAAGTAATTAATGTAGGCTTGAGGTAATTACAGCCCAAGCTCTGATCCCTATGGCAGTCCCCGGGTTACAGTGGGACACCCTGAAATTATCCCCTTATCCCGACTCTTTGGTTATTATTATTTAGCCATATCGTTGATCCGTTCTAAGGTACTATCTCCAACATCTCTTTCTGAAATCTTATTAAACATCTTAATGTGTATCCAATGCTTTCTGAAAACATTATTTTAAAAAAAGTTAAGGAATAACTCAGCAGCTTAACAAGCTTATTTTAAGGGTCTCAGGAGCGATACTTTAACAGGAGGTGCACCGTTGTGTGAAACGGAAGCGAAGTTCATAGTTCAAGTCAAAACTTTAGTGTGGAGACAATGGCAACTCTTTGCTGAGGAGTGATAATCTATCCGATTATTGCTGCAGTCCAATGATTTGTCTTTCTTGCTGAAGTTTTGCCCGTGTCAATGGAATGTCCTTGCGTTGAAGATTTTCTTGCTGTTAATTTAGAGCCATGCATTTCAGTCCGGTTATGCTGTTATCCTTGGGCAATTCTCCCCTCATCCCCATGTAGCTTGCTTTCTTTTAATTTCAGATATTTAGAGAAGCTTGGAGTGCTCAGTGTGAATCTTCATTGTCGATTTGAGTTCCGTCTTATCACCTAACGCTCCAAGTCTTATGTTAATGATGAATGAGAATAAATAATAGTGATCAATGGCTCCATCATCAACCCATTCCCTGTTTGGACCAGTGTCAAGCATTGTCCCATCAATGTTCCCAATCTACCTTTTTGCAATGCTTCACGTCACCGCCCCCAAGCTTCCCGCTGGAGTCATGCTAAACTCCAGTCCTAACAGGAATTAGTCATAATCTCAACGCCTTTAAAACCAAAACCAAAATCGCCCCAACTCAGTGTCATCGAGCTGCAGTACGTAGATGGTGTTTTTACTTGTGGATGCTATCTGAGGCTGTACTCAAGACCATTGTCAGCACCTTTACAGGGTCATATGATAACATGGGTCTCGTCCTGAACATCCACACAACAGGCTCACAATTAACCTGGCTCGGCATCGCAGAGTGAATCCCCGATTATCAATGTCCAAGGGGAGGCTTTGGACCTTCCAACCCCTCCGGAGTACCGTGTCGACCATAGCAGGTGTTGCAAAGAGATCCAACAAAGCCTCCAGTGTGTTAGTACCGCCCTCTGCCGTCTGAGGGAAAGGGTGTTGGAGGACAACAATAGCAGATCCAACCACAAACTCATATTATACCGAGCTGTGGAGATACCCAACCTCCTATGTTTTTCTGAGAGGTGAACTGTCTGAAGCAAGGACCTCAAGGTGCTGAAGAAGTCCTACCAATGCTGCCCGAGCAAGAGCTTGTGAATCAGTTGGGAAGACAATTCATCAACTCCAGCGTCCTCGACCAGGCCATCATCCCCAGCATCGAGGCAATAACACACCGCCCCCGATCAGCTGAAATGGGCTGGCTGCATCGTCTCCATTACTGACCCTAGACACTCCCAAGCAGGTGCTCTACTCCCAGCTCTGAAAGTATGAGAGGTCCCTATCCTGCTTCCCACTTTGCCTGACTTTCCACAATGTTGTGTATCCATGCATATTAATACCCTACCTTTATGTTCACCCTGTGACCACATCACCCTGATTAAATAGAAATCACAATACACGTATTAATCCTATTTCAGCAACTTCAGGATTCATATTAAGAAACAGTAGCTTACTATTTCACCACAATTCCCTGTCACAAACATTATTTGCTCATGTACAATTTTAGTGAAACACAGGCCATTCCTGTTTCTTGCTTCAGCCGTATCCCCATGGTGTTCCAATATTTCAAAATTTCCCTGCGGACTTGGAATTTGCTTTCACCTGAGCCGTGCTTCTACTCATCGATGTCCGTTTAATAGACTCTGTATATTTATGGTCATATGATTGACCAGAGCACTTGCCCCAGCACAGTTCCAGATGAGCCCATCCTGATGTAATAGCTCACTCCTCACTGAGGACTGTTAGCAGTCTTCATTGAATACGTATTACTCACTGCATCAGTCTAATTTCTGACTCTTCCTATTTCTCGGTCTCCGGCAGGTGCATAGAACGTTCTTGACTCAACAGAATTCGGAAAATCATCTCGTCCATCCCCGCATGGAAGACGGTTGGTCAGCCAAAGAGCGATGGAGAGTGTCATCTGGACCCTTCAGTAAATCCTGCAGTCGGTAAGATCACTCACAAGAGACAGCATGTGGAGGTAAGCGGACTGCTATATTCAGACCCACAAAACAGGGCATAGGTACAGTACTGGGCAGGGAAACGCAACGCTCTCGGCTTCATTGTCACCAGCTTGATAGGATGGAGAATTGGGCTTAGACGTGTCAAACGCATTTACAGTTGGAAAGGTTGAAGTGATTAATTTTGGAAGGTCAAATTTAAAAGCAGATTACAGGGCTCTAGGCAGAATTCTTGGTAGTGTGTAGTAACAGAGGGATCTTGGGGTTAATGTACATTGATCCATCAAAATTGCCACACAAGTGGATTGGGTTGTTGAGAAGGCTTATGGTGTGTTGGCTTTCATTAGCTGGGGGACTGAGTTTAAGAATGGTGTGGTTTTGATGTAGATCCCTCGAGACCTGGTAAGACCAGACTTGCAAAATTGCTTTCGGTTCTGGTCCCTTCCACAGAAAGGATGTGGAAGCTTTTTAGTGGGTACTGACGTGCTTTACAGTCACGCTCCCTGTACTCTGGGGTATTTGTTATGAAGAAAGGTTAAGGGAGCCAAGACCATTCTGATTGTAGCGAGGAAGGTTCTGGAGCCACTTGATAAAGGTGAACAAGATGATGAGAGGTATAGATAGAGTGAATAGTCAGCGATTTTATACCATGGCAGAAATAGATATCACAAGAGGATAACTATTGGAAGGCTTCGGGGAGATTTCAGGTTTCTGTTCTTTACATAGAGTGGTGTGTATTAGAATTGCACTGTCAATGGTAGGAGGAGAGTCAGATACGTTAGCGACATTTAATAGACACTTGGATAGGCACACAGAATATAGTAAAATGAAAGCTATGCAGGTTTGTTTGACCATAGAGTAGGATCAAAGGTTGTATTGGACTGTGTTCCGTGTTTCACGTTCCGTATGGTGGACTGGGCAATCAGTTCAGATCAACGTTAAAGGAGATGGCATCTAGGAGGAGCTAGTCAAACGGATATAAAATTGGTTTGATTGGTTGAGACAGAGGGTGGTGCGAGACGTTTTGATTTGCTGACTGGAGGCATGTGCCCAGCGGTGTAGTGGGTCCATTGTTATTTATCTTTTGGATAAATGATTTGGATGAGAATTTTGGTTTCCTGGGAAGTAAGTTTGTGAGTGACACTACAATTGGTAATATAGTAGGTAGTGAAGAAGGTTATCTGTGATCCATAAGGATTAACAGCATTTTTGGAATAGTGGGACGAAGAATAGCAGATAGAGTTCATTTCGATAAATTTGAAATAATCCGTTTTAGTGAAGCAAACCAGGACGGAACTCGGGCAGTTTTGTTTTGGTATTGGGGTCGTGTTGTTAATACGTGACCTCGGGTTTCAGGTGCACAGTTCTTTAGAAGTGGCGTTCCAGGTGGATAGAGTAGTGAAGCAGGCATTTGGGTTCCGTTTCTTCATTGATCAGACCATTGAGAGTAGCAGTTGGGATATTATGTTGTGGTTAAACAAGACTCTGTTGGTGCCACCATAAAAGCATTGCTCATCAGTCGGAAGAACTCATCTGGTTCACGTACGTCCTTTAGAAATGGACAACTGACATTCTAACCAGGTCTGGCTCACAGTGACCTCAGACCCACAGCAGTATGGCAAGAATGAGCTGCCCTCTGGGCGATTAGCTGTTGGGCAAAAAAGGCAGGTAAAATCAGTGACATGCTTTAATAAAAATACATATTTCCCTCCCTACCACTGCAAACATCTCCAGTTGCAGCATTTTCTTTTGGTTTTGTAATACCGTCAGACCTGGTGACTCTCTGGACATTCAAACCACCGCCAGCACCTTCACGTCTACCTTTTCGTCTGTATGTCATTCAACCCCGACTATGATTACTCTTCCCACGACCCTCCTCCTGCTGGTATGCAATACCTTTAACATTTATTCCTAAAACACTCCCTCACTTCAGATTTTAATGTAATGTTTGGTGATCTTCCAAGCCTCATAATATACTATAATCCGTTTTGGTGTCAGTGAGGGACGAGTGGGAATTTCATGCTGAGGTTTTGTCTGTTTCAATGGAATATCATTTTGTTGAGTGATTTACATTGTTCCTTCAAATTGTTACCACTACCCGTTTGCAGACAGACATTTTTCTCTGTTTAGCCAGTTTCCCTTAGTCAGTTTTCCCCTCAAACTCATTTAAAAGGCAATTTTGTTTCTAGTTGTAGCTTTCTGTGATTCTCTTTAAAACTTTATTTTTCTTTAAACTGCATGTAATCAAAGTTTCCCAGCGGATCTCACCATGTGATATTACTCATTCACTCAGTTTCATGACACATTGGTCGATCTGAGATAGTTACGTCCATAGCCAGTTTCACAATGTGTTATTTAAAGAAACACTGACAGGAACATTCCCAAAACTCATTCCGCTATGTTACTCTTGCTAATGTAATGGTCCAAGATTATACGAATATTGAGGATTCCCAAACTTATTGCAATGCCATGGTTAAACATTCCAATGAATTCCAGTTAAATGCAGTGATCAACAATGAGATGCTGTAAGATGCCCGAAAACCTTTCTCCTGCGTGAGTCCTTGGCGGGTAGGAGCCAGAACTCACATCCATACTGACATTAATTCATGAACTGAGACCAAATGCTTTCTCGCTCATATCTTTGTTATACATTACTGTCAGTGTTATCCATACTGCTTTTCCCATTCTGGCAAAGACCCCAAAACGTTGTGTGCCATTGAATATTCATGTTCCACCTTTTATTCAACCTGTAACCATGTCTCTCAGGTGGCACAAATCGGTCTACCTTATTGTGGAGACTTTGTCCATTCCAGAGAAATCACATAATTTACTCTTTCCCACAATTTCCTGTCACAAACCTATGCGCTGATATGCAATTTTAATTAAATTCCGCTCCATCCTGTTCCGGTGTGCACATATTCAGCCACATCTCCATGTTTTCCCGATTTTTCACGTTTTCTCTTTCAATTTGGAAAACTCCTTTCACGTGAACCCTGTCTCTGCATCCTCTCTGTCGGTTTACAAACCTATCATAAACTTATCGACTTCTATGCCGCTCATTTAATACTTGCACCATCCTCTCTGTGGACAATGTTCTCCTCCGATCCCTTTTAAGTATTCCTCTTTCTCTCCATATTTATGTCCTCTAGTTATGGATTCCTCTACCCTGGGGTAGATACCATAGTTATTCCCCTTATTATTCCCCTCATGGTTTTATTAACCTTTATAATGCCATCCCTCAGTCACGTACGCCCAATAGAATACGAAGGACAATGATACAAATATCTCTGCTCCGTTTCCCGCCACTATTTTGCCACAGTGTTCGGGATAAACTTACTCAGGACCTCTAGCTTTCTCTACCTTCATGTTTTAAGACCTCCAGCAACAGCTCTTCAGGCATGGGAATCTCTTTACAAGCCATCACGTCTTCTTTCCCTTTGTTTAAATGTCTTTGTCCACCGTACAGTCTGACATGAATTATTCATTTCTGGTCTCGCCCAATTCTTGTCATTCCACACTTGGATGGCCTCATTGAAGTTTTAGGGCCCAATTGCGTCTCTAGCTGCTTTTTTGTACTTGTATCCGGAGAGAATTTGTTTGCATTCTCCTTAACCTTATCTGCCACAGCTATCTCATTTCCCGTTTTGCTTTCAGCTTATGGAGCCTCTCCTTGTACGTCAAATCCTCCAGTGTCAGTAACACCTTTGTCAATCTTTGCTCCATTTGCATTTTCCGAGAATGCTTCGTACAGCAGGATGATCAGAATTCTACGCAGTACTCCAAAGAGAGGTCCAGCAATATCTGGTATCAACTCATGCACAAATTCCTCTGACCAATGAGGGCAAATGTGCCAAATTCAGCATTCACCACCTTTTTCACATGTGATACCACCTCCAAGGAGCAATGCAACTGCACCCCTGGGGCTCTCTCTGTTCGACAGAACTGCCCAGCGTCTACCATTCTCTGCGTTAGTCCTCCCTGTTCGATCTTTACAAAAGCCTTCACCTGAATTAAATTCCATCTTTCATTCCTTGACCTATGGATAGATGATCAAGATCCCCTGTATTCACTACCCACTGTAACATTAATTTTGGCATCCGTAAACTAACAATAACTCCGATATTCTGAACAAAATCCTTCATGTAACAGATTAACAGAAGTGGATCCGCCGCTGGTCGTTGGCCTCCAGTCTGAAACAACCATCTAACACCACCACCCCTCTGCAACTTTCAAGTCAAGTTTGTATCCATTTGTAACCTTACTAACCAGTATCGCCTGGAAAACCCTGTCCAAGCCCTTGCTGAATTAACTATAGAGAGCGTCTTCTGCTCTGCCATCATCAATCTTCTTGTTGAGCTCATCAACAGACTCAATCATGTTTATGAGATAGTGCTTTGTATCCACCGACACCTACAAATGGACCCACGACAGGAATACATTTCCCTCCCCAACCTTATCCACTTTCCGCAAAGACGGTTCTCTCCTTGCCCCCTAACAAGCCACCCTCAACTCCTGGTACTTTCCCCTGCCACCGCAGGAATTGTAAAAACTGCCCACACACCTCCCCTCAGCATCCGTCCAAGGCCAGAAAAGAACCTTCCACATCTATAAAAGTTTCACCTGCACTTCCAGATATGTCCTTGATTGTATTCGATGCAATCACCTTCACATTGTGCAGACTGGACGCCTTCTCGCAGAGTAGTTTACAGAACATCTCCAATACACCTGCAAAAATAACCCCACTGCCCCCGTCTAAATATTTCAACTCCCCCTCCCATTCTTCCGAGGAAATGCAGGTCCTGGACCTCCTCTATCGTCACTCCCTCACCACCCGACGCCTGGAGGAAGAATGCCTTATCTTCTGGCTTGGAACTGTCCAGCTCGAGGGTATCAATGTGGACTTAAACATTTTCCTCCTTTCCTTTACCCCAGCTCCAACCATGCAGCTCAACATCGCCCTTATGACTTGTCCCACTTGTCAATTTTCTTTCCCACCTCTATACTCCACCCTCCTCTCCGATCTATTACTTTACACCCGCCTCCATCGACCTATTGCACTCTCAGCTACTTTCTCCCCAGCGCCGCCGCCTCCCTTCTATCTCTCCACCCCGCGGCTCCCGGCCTCATTCCTGATGAAGTGCTCTGGGCCGAAATGTCAATTTCCCTGCTCCTGGGATGCTGCCTGACTTGCTTTGCTTTTCTAACAACACACTCTCAATCCAAGCACAAAGTTGTGCCGACTACCGCTTAACAATGCTTGCCTTTCCAAATATACGTGATTCCTGTCCCGCAGAATCGCTTCCAACAAAGCACGCACAACTGACATCAAGATAATTGGTGTTTGGGTCTCTGGCTTTCACTTGCAGGGTTTGTTTTCAAATAAATTGCTGGCATAACATTAGCCAACCTCTAGGCTTACCTGTGGCGGTCAGTAGAAATATCTCTAAGGGGCTCCGATATTTCTTCCTGAGCTTTCCATAATGATCCGGGATGTACTTGATTAATTCCCAGGGATTTGGCTATCTTTATACGTTTCAAAAACTCAAGTACGTCCTGTTCTGTAATGTAGACTCTTTTGAAGACATCCTTCTTTATTTCCCTGACTTCCCCAGGTTTGCTCCCCAATGTCGTGAAATTTTCGATTAGGTTATCACCCATTTCATGTGGTTCCACGCATTGATGACCCCATTGATTTTTAAGGGACAACATGCTGTCAAAAGTTCATGTTTAGTTATTAATATGCTTGTAGTTTCTCTTTGGATTTTCATGTACCCGATCCGCCAACGCTTTCTCAGGCCCCCTGTTTGCCCTCCTGAGTTCCATGTTAACTGCACTACCACACCTGAAATGTTTTTCAAGTGATTCTATTCATCCTGCTGACTATTTATATTGTGTGTCCCTTTTTCTTGACCAGAGCCTCAATATGCACAGTCATCCAGTATTTCCTCCCTGTGTCAGCATTATCCTTCATATTAACAGGAATATGCTTGCCCTGAACTCTCGTTGTTTCTCTCTTTTGAAAGTTTCCCAATTGCCACACGTCCTTTTAACTGCAAATTACGTCCAATAATTAACGTTTGAAAGGTCTTGACTAATAATTTCTGGATTGCGGCAAAGCCAATTTTTTACTCTTTAACTTGTGGAACAGGCCTGTTCAATTCCATAACTATTATCAATCTAATAGAATTGTGGTCTCTTTGACAAAATGCTTGCGCACTCATACCTCAGTCCCATTTCCCTAATTGTTTCCGAAGGGGAGGCCAAGCTTTGGCCCTTTCTCCAGTCCGCCTATTTACATATTGACTGAGGCAATTTTCCTGACCATAATTAACAAATTCCTCCCATCCAAGCTCTGAACACTACCGCATTCCCAGTCTCGATTTGGAAAGTTACAACGCTCTCATTCTTACAGATATCTGATATCTCCTGACATGTTTACTGCTCAAATTCCCGCTGACTGTTGGGGGCCTGTCGTACAGTCATGTGAAAGAGATCATCCATTCTCATTTCTCAGTTCCACTAAATGGTTTCACTGGGCGATCCCCAGGATTATCCACAAGTGTGTGTCGGGTTGTACTTGACCCAGAGAGGCACGAGTATCCGTGGGGCAACATTTGCTATTGTTAACTAGGAAGCATTAAAAGAGTTTGGCAGAGGGTTGGGACTTTGAAGAAGAGAGGGTCTATCGACCTGTGAGGGGAAAATACATCAGCCATCGAGAGGAGTTTGACTGTTCAGGAGATCCAGGGTTACTGCAAAGGGAGGAAAAAGACGTCTGGTTTAAAGTGCATTTATTTCACCACACACAGCCTGATTGATAAGGCATTCAATTTCAGAGGATGGATTGGCTCTGGGATGAAGATACTATAACCATAACCAAAAGATGTCTGAGAGAAAGGTAGGACTGGGAGATCCGTTTTCCAAGATGCAGAAGCTGCAGGCGTGACAGAAATACAAGCAAGTGAGGAGGGGATGTTGCCTTTTTGATAAGGGAGTAAATCACATCAGTGCTAAGAGATGATACACTTAAGGGATCATTTAATGAGGCCATGTGTTTAGAATTTAGGAACAAAACGAGAATATTCACTCTGTTTCGACTGTATTATAGACCACTACATAGCAAACAAGTACTAGAGGAGCAGATGTGTCACGAAATTGCAGATACCTATAAGAATATGATAGAAGCATTCGTTGGAGATTTTAGATTAGATTAGATTAGATTTTGACAGATCAGCAAGGAGAGAAGGTGGAGTGAAGCAAGGGCTGCTGGGAGGGTAAGTTTTCCCACTTAAAAAGGGTCTTATCTCGGGAGTTGGGTCTCTATTTTGACAGAGCGGTGAGGAAAGAAGGTGCAGTGAGAGAGTGCTGCCGGGAAGGGAAAGATTTCACACTTAAAAAGGGACTAACCTCGGGAGTCGGGCCTCTATTTTGACAGAGCGGTGAGGAGAGAAGGTTGATTGAAGCGATGGCTGCCGGGAAGCAATGGGCTTAATGTTTATATTTGGGCAGTGGCTAAACACGAGGTACTTCAAGTTTAGTGTCTCCCTTCCATCCCGGTCCTCTGGCTAGAAGTAAAACACTCTGTAAGGTAAGGCTTTTATTTTTTCTTTATTTTTCTTTTCATATATTTAAGTGCTTTGTTTGGTTTTGCTTCTTGTAAAGCCAAGCTTACAGTGGTAGGGGACCTCAGACCCGTGGCATGTACCTCTTGCCTGACGTGGGAGCTTAGGAACGTGTCTGACGTTCCTGACTCTTTTAATTGCTGGAAATGTGTCCAGCTGCAGCTCTTTTTTGACCGCATAACGGCTCTGGAGCTGCGGCTGGACTCACTGTGGAGCATCCGTGATGCTGAGGAGATCGTGGATAGCACGTTTAGTGATGTGGTCACACTGCCGGTGAGATTTGCTGAGGGAGACAGAGAATGGGTGACCAATAGACAGAAAATGAGTAGGAAAGCAGTTCAGTGCCGGTGTCCCCTGTGGTCATCTCCCTCCAAAACAGGTATACTGTTCTGGATACTGTTGGGGGAGATGGCACATCAGGAGGGGGCAGCAGTTGCCAGGATCATGGCACGGTGGCGGGCACTGCTGTTCAGAAGGGCGGGAAAAAGCGTCGTCGGACCGTAGTCACAGTGGATTCTATTGTGCGGGGAGTAGATCGGCGGTTCTGTGGCCGAAAACGGGACTCCCGGATGGTATGATGCCTCCCTTGTGCTCGGGTCAGGGATGTCACCGATCGGCTGCAGAGCTTTCTAACAGGGGAGGATGAACAGCTAGTTGTCTTGGTGCATATAGGCACCAACGATACGAGTATAAAACGAGATGAGGCCCTGAAAGAAGAATTCAGGAAGCACGGAGAGTGGTTAAAGAGGAGGACCTCAAAGGTAGTGCTAGCTTGCGCAGAAATAACAAAATACGCAGGATGAACGCGTGGCTTAAGATATAGTGGAGGAGGGAAGGATTCAGATTTATTGGACATTGGGACCTGTCCTGGGGAAGGTGGGGCTATTACAAAATGGATGGTCTACATCTGAACCAGACTGGAACCAATGTCCTTGGGGGAGTGTTTGCTACTCCTCTTGGGGAGGTTTTAAACTCATGTGGCAGGGGGCTGGGAACCAGAAGAGAAAACATGTAGGCAGTGAGGTGAAGACTGGAGACTGTAAGATTTATGAAGATAGCATTAATAAATGAAGAATATGCAGAGAGCAGATGAGTACAAAAAACAAACTGAAATGCAGCTACATAATTCAAGGAATATAGTGTGCAAGGCAAATGAACTTAGGGCTTGGATTGATGCCTGGTAGTATGATATTGCAATCACAGAGTCTTGGTTGAAGGAACAGCATGATAATTGGTAATTAAATGTTCCAGGTTACAGACGCTTCAGACAGGACAGGGAGGGAAGTAAAATGGGGGTGGGGGGGGCGGAAGTGGAGTAGTATTGCTGGTCAAGGGCGATATCATGGCTGTGCTAAGGGAGTACACTATGGAGGTCTTCGGTATTAAGGCATTATGGGTGGACTGGAGAAATACAAAGGGTGCAGTCATACTGGCGCTGCATTACAGGCCTCCGATCAGTGAGCGTGAGGTGGAAGAACAAACAGTTAAAGAGATTGTGGAAAGATACAGAGGCAATGCGTTAGTGGTGATGGTAGATTTTAATTTTCCCAACTTTGACTGGGATACACTTAACGTCAGATATCTGGATGGAATCGACTTTGTAAGAAGCGTTCAGGAGAGTGTCTAGAACAGTATGTCAATAGTCCGACGAGGGAAGGGATCATGTTGGACCTGGTACTGGGGAACGAGCCAGTACAGGTTGTAGAAGTTGCAGTGGGGGATTTCTTTGGTAACAGTGACCACAATTCTGCATGTTTTCGAATACAAGATAAAGAACAGATTGTCCCTAAGGGTTCTTAGGGAAGAGTACTAAACGGGGCCAAGGCCAATTATATCAAAATTAGGGAGGAGCTCGGAAATTTGGATTGGACACAGCTATTTTAAGGGAAGGCCACATTTGAGATGTGGGAGCCCATCAAAGATAGGTTAAAGTACAGGATGGGCATGTCCTGTTGAAGGCAAAGGATTGGAAGGGCAAGTTTCGTAAACCGTGGCTGACAGGAGAAATTGTACGATTAGCCAAGAGGAAAATGGAAGCATGCATATGGTCGAGGGAGCTAAGAACTGAACGGGCCCTGGAAAAATATCGGACGAGTAGGACAAGTCTTAAACGAGGAAGGAATTCTGTAAAATGCGTCATGGAATAGATTTTGCGAGCAGAGTTAAGGGGAATTCCAAAGCATTTTATTCTTATATAAGAAGGAAGCGGGTGACTAGAGAAAGGATGAACCCGAGAGAATGGGTGAGATTCTGAATGATTACGTTCCATCAGTGTTCACTGAGGAGAGGAACATGATGAATGTTGAGATTAGAGATAGAGGTTTAATTAGTCTGGATCACGTTGCCGTAAGTAGGGAAGATGTGTTGGGTAGGCTAGAAGTTGTTATGGTGGACAAATCCGCAGGACCAGATGAGATCTATCCAAGGTTCTGAGGGAGCCAAGTGAGGAAATAGCTGGGGCCCCGACAGATATCTTTGTGGCATCTTTAAATACAGGTGAGGTGCCGGAGGACTGAAGGGTTGCTCAAGTTGTCCCCTTGCACAAGAAGGGTAGTAGGGCTATTCCGAGTAACTGCAAACCCGCAAGTCTGACGTCGGAGGTAGGAAAGTTGCTGGAGAAGGTACTGAGGGATAGGATCTATTTATATTTAGAAAAAATGGGCTTATCAGTGATAGGCAACATGGTATTGTGCGGGGGAGATCGTGCCTTACCAACTTAATAGAGTTCTTCGAGGAAGTGACGAAGTTCAGAGATGAAGGAAGGGCTGTACATGGACTTTAGGAAGCCGTTTGATAAGGTTCCCCATGGTAGACTAATGGAGAAAGTGAAGTCATATGGTGTGCAGGGTGTTCTAGCGAGGTGGATAAATTACTGGTTGAGCAATAGGAGACAGAGAGTAGTACTTGAAGAGAGTTTCTCGAAATGGAGAAAGGTGACCACTTGTGTGCCACAGGGGTCAGTAATGTGGCCCCGTTGTTTGCAATATACCTAAATTATCTGGAAGAGCGCACTGTTGGTAAGATCAGCAAGTTTGCAGATGACACGAAGATTGGTGGAGTAGCAGAAAACATAAGGGACTGTCAGCGAATACTGGATGATATAGATAATTGGAGAGTTGGGCTGAAAGGTGACAGATGGTTTTCAATCCAGACAAATGTAAGGTGATGCATTTAGGCAAGACTAATTCGAGAGCGAATTATACAATGAACAGAAGAGTCTTGGGCAAAGTTGATGGGCAGTGAGATGTTGGAGGGCAGGTCCATTGTACCCTGAAGGTTTCTGCACAGGTGGATAGAGTGGTCAAGAAGGCGGATAGTATGCTTGCCTTCATTGGACGGGGTATTGAGTATAAGAGCTACAAGTCATGTTAAAATTGTACAAGGCATTGGTTCGGCCGCATTTAGAATGCTGTGTACAGATCTGGTCGGCACATTACAAAAAGGAAGTGGACGCTTTGTAGAGGGCGCAGAGAAGGTTTACGAGATTCGGTTCATTTTCATTAGAAAAAAGGACATTGAGGCGGGACCTGTTTGAGGTTTACAAAATCATGAAAGGTAGAGACAGAGTGGTTCGAGACAAGATTTTTCACAGGATGAAGGATTCAATAACGAGAGGTCACACTTTCAAGGTGAGAGGTGGAAAGTTTAAGGGAGATGCACGCGGCAAGTACTTCATACATATGGTGGTGGGCGTTTGGATTGCGTTGCCAGCAGAGGTGGGAGAGGCAGGCACGGTCGATTCATTTAAGATGCGTCTGGATAAATGCATGAGTAGGAGGGGAGTAGAGGATACAGATGCTTAGGAATTAACCAACAAGTTTCGACATTACATTTTAATCGGCTCACGTTTGGAGGGCCAAAGGGCCTGTTCCTGGGCTGTAGATTAGATTCTGCACTGTGTAAAAACAGGCCCTTTGTCCCAACACGTCCACACTGCTCAACCGAAGAGAAACCCAAAAAACCCATTCCTCTATCCTATATTTACCCTGACTAACGCACCGAACACTGTGGTCAATTTCGCGCAGTGGGAGGAAACCCACGCAAATTTGGGGAGCATTGCGGTGGAAAGAAAAGCTGTCAAGTCCGGGCCAAATCCAGAGGCATGAACAGCTTCAGAATCTGGAGGGTCGTACAAATGTAGGAAGGGGCGTGGATCTTGCAGGCGGTTAGAGGTAGCAGGTTTCACAGAACCTGCAGGATAGGACCGATAATCGTTTGTGGATCCTGAAGGATATTACAATTTGACCCACAGATCTTGTTTGATCGGATCATTGGGCCGATCTTAATGATCTAATTCTGGATGTGCTTACCAGAATGGGCGAGCACAGCTTCAGATTCCCAGACTGGGAAATATAATTTCAGATGTGAATCTATTTAACCATTCGGTCTGTGTATCTGACACCTGGCGTTCGTCTGATAGAAAGCATTCTCTGCTCATCTGGTGACTTCCATATCTATAAGACTGACCAGAGCTCACCTCGTCAAGCCTTTGTTTGGAATGTTCTTCATTTTTAATATTTTAAAATGTCAATTTCGTGAGATGCAGAAATTCAGGAGTTCCATTTTGAGAGAATGAAACGTTTATTATTGACACTGACCCATACTGTGTCATTTCGTTAATTCTGTTGTTTTCTGCAGATTATCGCACCGAGGATTGTATAACCAAGGAGTCTGAGTGCAGATATTCTTTGCTTGGTAGAGGGGGCCCTGAGCACCAGGAGCTGGGAAACTACATGCTGCTTGTAGGTGGGGCTTGGCACCAGACTGGGTGAGAGCAGCTCCCTGAGTAAATAACTGGTACGGAGCTTGGGATCTTCCTGCGGTGTTTCGCCTTGTGCCATATATTTATCTCCCTCTTAAGAGTGAGCGTATCATGTTCTCCAGTCCTGACATTCCACACTCACTGCAAACCCATCCACCTGTTGAACATCTCCCTTCACTCTAACTACCTCCAGCCCTTACAACCTGGCTTTCGTCTCGTCTCTACTGCAGTCCC
The DNA here is from genome assembly GCF_037043375.1 of Chiloscyllium plagiosum. Taxonomy (NCBI): domain Eukaryota; kingdom Metazoa; phylum Chordata; class Chondrichthyes; order Orectolobiformes; family Hemiscylliidae; genus Chiloscyllium; species Chiloscyllium plagiosum. Next base: position 17,790,663 of record NW_028270179.1, on the reverse strand, counting down.
TACCGACCTGGTTCTTTGTTATCACAATGCATTGCTCTGAGCTGCGTGGAAGCATGTTTGGGCCAGTGAAAACAAGATAACTCTCTCATTCTCCATGTTAGTCTTACAAAATCTCCTTATTTATCTCTCATCCATAAGGGGAAGGAAGCATCGTTTCGCATCCACCCTGTCCATTCTCCTGAGAATCTCTACATTTTACAGAGAACAACGGTCCACCTGATGACCATCAGCAGTATAACACCGAAGTGACATATTGATATTAGTCTATTTTCTGCAAACACTCATTTTTGCTCCATCCTTCCCTAATTCTGAAACCTTCCCCTGAGTGAGCAGTACTCCAACCCACTAATTACTGGGAATGCCCAAAACATCCTTACCCCTGAAATTTCCTCATATTCCGATATCCATCCTTGTCTGTGGGGACCGCTCCAGCTTCTACAGTCGTCCCAATTCATTGCATATCCTACAACTCACACCACCTCTGCATTCTCTAGTCGTTATATTTCTCCCTGTCTACTCTGTCCCTTCAAGCCTCCTACCTGTGGCAGATCCTATAGTTACGAAAACAATCCCACTCACAGGAATTTCGACTTGAGACGACAACACTCTGTGATTCCTTTCGGTTCTCTCCATCTCTGTTCCCACCTTACTTCCCAACAGCCCTACTTGCATGTACAACATCATCAAGTCTCTACAACTCTCCTGATCTGTGGAACGTCCAGCAGACCTTACAACTCTTTGCTATCTCTGTAACTGCCTGCAGAGTTTTGATACCTCCCCAATTCTATAACATCTCCAGTCGCTGTGCCCCTCCCTACCATGGTGAGCCGCTTCAATCTCCACAATCTTCACTGCTTGTGTACGTCATCAGGATTGGTATAACTCTGCTTTTTCTGTAGTGCCCTGCAACCCCCAGAATCCTCCATGGCTGTCCCAATTTTTCCTTTCACTCGTACTCGCCCTATCTATGTAAAGTCTGTATAAGTACAATCCCCATTACCATGTTGCCACCCCCAAACCCGAGAGCCATCGCCATTTGTATAACCTGCCACAGACCCACATACTCCCAAATGCTGAAAAGTGCTCTCAGCAATGCAACCCTCCCTACCTTTTTAACACTGTTCAGTTTTTAAAACCGTCCCTATCAGTGTAATCTCCTCCAGTCCCTGCAGCATTCTCGAGCTGCATATCCTTTTAAATCCCAACAACACTCCCTATCTGTGTAAACTCCTGCAGTTACTGCATACCTCGCTATAGGTGTAACTGCTTTCAGGGCACTATATCTTCCATTTGTCTGGAAACAGCTCCCTGTAGCCCATCCTTCGTTAGTAAATGAATAGTCTGCCACAACCCCCTCATGACTGTATCCTCCTCCACATTCAACAAGCCTTCCCATCCCTATCACATCTTCCAGCATGCATAATACTCACTCTCTTTTAAATATCTTCCAGTGTATAAATAATTTCTCTCCACTGGACTTTCTCCAGTCCATACCATACATCCTAGTCCGTACAATCCACGTTGTCCCACGTTCTCACAGTCCATATCACCATCCCTATCGTTATAATGATCTCCAGTCTTTACCACCCTCCCTATACTTGTAACATTACCCAGTCAATGCCACACTCCCTATCCCTGTAACATTCTCCAGTACATACCACGCTCGCTATCACGATGATATTCTCCAGACACCACAACTCCTGTTATAATATACCACATCCGAGCTGCCTCCGAATATTTCGACACCTTGATCAATATCGTCCCTGTAACGATCCACAGCTCTGTACTCATCCCAATGTCTGGAGTGTAATCCAGGACGCTCTATCTGTGGAACTTCCTCCAGTGTCTCAAACCCTTTCTCCCACTACCATTCTTTCGTATCCTTAACCTTGCAACATCCTCGAGCCCGTGAACAACTCTCTAACTCTGTAACCACTGCCTTCTCCTTTATCCCCGACTCTCACTAAGACACTCTGTGCATTTACAAGAAGTCAGTTGGAATGACAACCTTAACTGAAGTGATCAGACATGATTGAAATGTCATTATGGAGTTATGGGTCAGAATGACAATGGCTGGGAGGTGAACATTCAAGGGTTGTCAGGATTTCGAGTCATTTTTGGGTCGAACTAAGAAGCCGCAAGGGGCAGCAACCATGAGCAAGAATTCGTTTCTGCACACCAGAGCGTGATAGTAATGTAAATATGGTTACAGTCAGGAAACTGAATGTGCTTGCAACAAGGGGAGTACAGTTACTGTGTGTGACAGTAGTCTCCGTCTAGACTGGATAAATATTGAATATCGGGAGTTCATGGATAGAAACCTGGATGGTGGAAGAGATGGTTTTCTGCAATAACATGTCAAGGAACAATCAAGGGAGTGGCCTATTCATGATGAAATGTTGTGTAATGAGAAATATCAAATTGTCTGATTGCAATGCTGCTTTGTGAGCCGAAAAATCACAATATTATGTCATTGTTTGAGTTAAAAAGTGATTTAGTTCAGCCAATGAGATGGAGAAGTGGAATTAGACCATTTGGCCCATCGAGTATGTTCCGCCATTCAACGAGATCATGGCTGATCTGGTAATCCCAAATGTAATTTCCTGCCTCCATGTTCCAGATTCGCACACAACGGAAACTAAACGAAGTGGCAAAGATAAATATTGAGGGTAAGGTTATGTATGTTGCAGACATGGACTTTACTAAAGCATTTGCTAATATTAGCTTGGCCTAGAAAATCAAATCACAATCCATGCTATCCACGAGGATTGGCAAATTGGAGGCAATATTTTCCTGTTAATAGCATACAGAGGGATCTGAAGGATTTCTGATTGGAGCTCTGTGGCCAGTGGTGCTTCAGAAGGATCAATTCTGCGAATTCCGTTTGACATTTACGTCAATAATAAAGATGTATATGTCAGCGGCCTGATTAGTAATCTTACAGACCACGTTTCGAAAGGTATATAGTGATTAGGAATAGTTAGGGGAATTGTGAATAATAGGGAAGAATGTTAAAAGGTTCAGCAGAATATCGATCAACTGGATAGACTTAATAGAGACATGCAAGGTAATCAGAGGATTAGACAGTTTTGACAGTGAGAAGCTTTTTCCTCGGATGGTGATGGCGAGCACAAGCTTTAATTTGCGGAGTGATACATGCAGCACAGATGTCAGAGGTAGTTTCTTTACTCAGAATAGTACGGGCATGGAACAGCATACCTGCAGTAGTAGTAGACTCGACAACTTTAAGTCTGTTGAAATGGTCATTGGATAGACATATGGCCTAAAATCGAATAGTGTCGGTTAGAGAGGCTTCAGATTAATTTCACAGGTCGACACAACGTCGAGGGACGAACAGCCTGTACTATGCACTAAAGTTCTATGTTCTATTAAGAAATGGCGAATGGAATTTCATTGGGACAATTGTGAGATGATGCATTTTGGAAGTCAAATGCAAGAGAAAATTACACTAAAAATGACCGAAACTTTTGAAACAGTAATATACTGATGGAACTTCAATGCAAATCCATAGCTCCCTGAAAATAACAACACAACAGAATGTGGTGATAATGAAGGAATATGTCATGATTATCTTCTGCGGTCGCAGCATTGACTTTCGATGTTTGCATGCCATGTTGTAACCGAATAAAACATCAGATCGACCACGTTTGGAATGTTTTGTGCTGTTCTCGTCACTATACCATGGGAAGGATGTGGAGGCTTTGAGAGCGTGCAAGAATGATCTACCAGCTTGTTGCCTGGATGTAAATGTGTTGACTATAATGAGTGTTTGGACCCAGTTGGATTGTTTTGCGGCAGTGTCGGAGGCTGTGGGACGACCACGTACAGGTATATTGCGTTATGAAAGGCATGGATACTGTAAATAGTAGAAATCTCATTTGCAATGTGCAAATGTCAAATACGAGGTTGCCTCGGTTTCAGATGAGAGTGAGAATTTCAAGTGAGATTAATGAGGCAAGATTTATATTTCCAGTATGGGTAGAATCTGCTCAGAAGGTGGTCGAAGCGGAAATGTGAGAAACGTTTTGAAGTGGCATTTAGACATAAACATGAACAGGCAGAGCATAGAGGGGTATGGACCATGTAGAGACAGATGGTGTTATTTAGAATAACATCATGGTCAGCACAGGCATGGTATGCTGAAAGGCCTGTTGCTATGCTGTGCTGTTCTGTTTTCTAACTTCCCAGCCTCCACCCTATCAAAGCTCCTCAGATTCTTGAACGTTTCATAAAATTTCTCCCCCATTTTGCAAACATACGGTGGGTTCGAGTTCAGTCTACTTCACCTCTTCACATTATAAAAGAATTCCATTCCCAACATTAGCTGCATGAGGCTTCTTTGGCCTGCCTCCAATTCAAGGATACCTTTCCTTCGGGCATTCCGACTGTTCATAATATTCGAAGTGCGATCTGACTCGCACATCGCATAGTTTTAGCATGACGTCTCAATATTAGACTGCATTCTCTTTTTCATAAATGCAAACATTTGATGTATCATCTCTAATACCTGCTGACAGTGTAAACTACCATTTTCAGATTGATACACAAGAAATCCCACAACACTTTGTGCAATCAGTCTGAAAGCAAACGGTGTCAGCCTGGGTGTATGTTGGGAACATGCTGGAAGGCATTGTAAAGGAGTTGGCAATAAACAATAACTGGACACTGGCAAACAACGGAAGATGCATGATTTTATAATAGGCGAATATTTTTAAATCTGTTTGATTTTATATTTTCGTGCGAGGATAAATTTCAGAACAGATAAGGGTGGGGGAGGAGAGTGGTGGTAGGGAGATATTTGAAGGTACAGAAGCATTTTGACATATTTCAACAAGGCAGGGTCCGTGAAACAGGAGAAGCAGGGCTTTTGCCTTAAACGTCTATTTTTCTGTTCCTCGGTTACTGCCGGACCTGCTGTGTTTTTCCAGCACTACTCTCACCTTAACTCTAATCTCCAGAATCTGCAGTACCCACTTCTGTGATGTTTAAACAAGGGACTAATGATTATCGAGGGAGGGAATAATAACTGCGACTAATACTGAGTGAACAATTCACTCAGTGGAATAATGCAGGAGTTTCTGGGAGTTATTTAGTACACACAGAAGAGATTCATCCCCAGGCAAAAGAAGCCTGGTACAAGGAGTAACAGGCAACCAAATCTGACTTGGGAAAATAGGGATAACATAAAACGAAAGACAAAGCATATAAAATAGCGAACAACAGTGGAAAACGAGAGGATTGGGAAGTTTAGCAAGACCAACAGAGGGCAACATAAAAAGAACTAAGGAGAGTAAGATAGCAAGTAATATCAAGGAAGACTGTAAGAATTTCTTTAGCTGTATAAAATACAAAAGAGAGACAAAGGGAGAAATAGGGCCTTTGGAAAATGACGCTGGTGATATAGTAGTGGGGAACAAGCAAATGGCTGATGAACTGAATAATTACTTTGCAAAAGTCTCCACGGTAAAAGACACTAGTAATTTCGCAAAAAGTTCAAGATTGTGAGATACAGCGCTGAGTATCATCAAGATGAAGTTGCTGGAAAAGCTGATTCGCCTGAAGTTGGAAAATTCTCCGAGACCAGATGGACTACACACCGACTGCTCAGGGAGACAGCTGAGATGATAGTGGAGGCGTTAGTGATAATCTTTCAGGAATCAATAGAATCATGGACGATCCCAGAGAACAAGGAAACATCTAACATAACACCACTGTTTAAAAGGAGTGTACAGCAGTAGGCGGAAAATAACAGTCATGGGTAAGACGCTGGAATCCATCATGAAGTATCAGATTTCTGAACACTTGGAAGTATATGGTAAAATAGGACAGAGTAAGCATCGTTTGACCAATATATGCCATGCCTGAAATATCTGTAGGAATTTATTGAGGAAGTGATGAGCAAACTAGACGAAAGAGAACCAATGGATTTGAGTATGATAAAGGCCTGTGATGTTAGAGGAAAGGTTACAGCATGGGTGGACGTTTGGCTGTCTGGCAGAAAACAAAGTGTGAGGATTAAAGGGTCCTTCTTGGACTGGAAGCTGGTGAAAAGCATTGTTCCTCAAGGCTCAGTGTTGGGGCCACAAGATTTCATTAACGATCTAGACGAAGGAACTGAGGTTTCTTTAGCGAAGATTACATATAACATGAATGTTGGTAGAGGTACAACTGGTATTGAGGATTGCGGAACTGGCAGAAGTGTTTGGACAGGATAGGAGATTGGGCAATGAAGTGGCACATGACGTATATTAAGGGAAAGAGTGAGGTCATGTATCTTGGTGGAAGAATCGAGGCATAGACTTTATGTAATTGAGGAGGAATTTCAGAAGTCTGAAGTGCAAAGACTTTGGAGATCTGTTCCAGACGCTCTAAAGTTAAACTTGCAGGTTGAGTCAGGAGTTAGGAAGGTAAATGCAATAATGGCATTTATTTCAGAAGGACTTGAACACAAAACAGGGATATACTTCTGAGGCTCTGTCGGGCAAGGCAGGCCACATTTGGAGTATCAAGTCCAGTTTTGGGCACCACATCTCTGGAAAGTCATATTCGCCTTGAACTGTGTTCAGACGAGATGCACAATACTGATCCCAGAATTGAACAGCTTAACTTGTGTGGAACATTTGAGGACTCTGCGTCGAACTCGATGGAGTTGAGAAGGATGAGGAGTGATCCAGTTGAAACTTACCGAATGCTGAATAGCATGAACAGACGTTGGGAAGATGTCTCCATTGTTTGGAGACACTTGGACCGGAGGGTACATAGTTAGAGAAAAGGGAATAGAGTTGAGAAAGTTATCAGCGCTGAGTGATGGCAGAGCAGACTCGATGGGCTGAATGGCAACTACACAAAGTGCTGTAGAATCAAATTGGCGTGATATGAAATATTGGTTCGCAGATGTCTTACAGAAACGCTTAAAAATTTTGGAATCTACTCACTGGTGTTCGGAAGAATGAGAAAGTTTCTCGGATGGAATGCACAAGATCGTTACGGAGCTTGACAGGTCAATGTTGAGAGAACGTTTCTCAAAATGGAGGAATTACAGACGAGGTCCTCAGATTAAGGGAGGAAAAACTTAAGATTGAGATGCGCAGATATGATTGTCTCTCAAAAGTTTTTAAGTAATTGGAATTTGTTGGCACTGAGAGTTTGGGCGTGGGGGCGCGGTAGATGGGGAAGAATCTTTTTGTATATTTAAAACAGAGATAGATGAATTCTTGACCAATCAAGCAATCAAGTAGAAAGGGTAGGAAAATGGACGCGACTAATGTTTGAACTGACATGATCCTGCAAAATAACAGAGCAGGTTTGAGTTACCAAATGGCCTACTCCTCGCACGATCTCTTAGAGATTGTACTTTATCTGGTACAGGAATCTAACTTCATCGAACCGTCAACGCCTCTTGCAGATGCACCAGGTAAAGCATGTTACCTGGATGCATCACAGGTTGACACTACAACTGCTCTGCCCAAGACTGGAAGAAATACAGAGAACTATCGTCACTGCTGAGATCAACGTTCAAGCCAAACTTCAATCCACAGACTCTACCTGCACTTCTCGTTGCAGTGGAATGAAAGACAACATCATTAAAGCCTCCTCCTACAGCCGTTATAATATCTTCTTGACACTTAGAGACATAGAAAGCCATCGGGTCCTACAACATGGATCCAAGCCCTTTGGCCCAAACTGATACATGATGATAAAAATGACCATCCCCATCTAAATCTTTCCTAGCCATATCTTCGTACAAATGCGTTTAAATATTGTTTGTCTACCTGCTCAACTACTTCAACTGGCATCTCATTCAATATGCGGACCACTCTCTGTGTAAAATACTTGCCCTCAGGTTTCTTTTCACTCTATCTCCTTTCACCGTAATATTACGGCCTCTCGTCCTCGATTCCCTAGCCTTGGGGAAAAGACTGAGTGTATTGATTCTCTTTTCACAGACTCAAGGCAGAAAAGCTTAAACACACGTACCAAAATGTTCAAGAACGTCTTCTTCCCCGCTGTTAAGGACTTCTGAACAGACAAATCAAATCTGAAATTTCATGTTGACCTTGATTTCTGTACACGTTTGCAGCCGAAACCTGGTATTGCTCGCTCTGTTTTATCACCCCTGTGTCATTGTGTGTCGTGGTCTGCCATACTGCACGCAACACAAAACGCTTCGTTGGACTTATGGACATGTGGCAAGAATAAATCAAAATAAATCAAACTCCATTCGGGCATTGCGCTGCATCAAATAGCAGTCAGCCTCCCAAATGACCTACCCAACACCAACATCGATGCAATCACATTAATATTAAAGTAGAAAGTTGAAATATTGTTTGCAGGTAGTGATACATAAAAGTAGGCAAGGTCGACCCAGGGGAACATCACTGGCAAACCGAAAAGTCGAGATGTGTGAAATGGCTAACACGGAGAAAGTGAGATAGAGAGAGAAATGAAAGCGATAGTCAGAGAGAATAATCAGGTAGAGGCAGCAAAATAGGAACGCAAAAAGGAGATAAAGTGGGAGAGAGAGTTGGTGGCGGTGGGGGGGAGCGGGACGGGTGCAGAGTGAGCTGCTGGGAATTCGACAGATCAGGAATGCATCCGAATTGAAATAAACAGCTGTCAGCACCTTCCAGAATCCCAGGAGCTCTCAGAGTGGAGCATGCACGTGCTCTCACTGTTGACTGCTGTCATTGAGTTTTTCGGGGAGACAAGACAGCTAGTTTGCACACAAAAGTTTCCAATGTTACCAAAAAAGTAACGGCTGGTCTTTTGGAGCGATACCTTTTGGTGTCATTTCACTATTGGTGGTGGCGCTGGGAGAGAGTTGGGAGAAGCCTTGAGGCCCGATTCCATGCAATACTTGATGCTGGGAAGTTTTAGGAACCGGTAGAGATACATCAATGTGAACGGAGCGAAGGCCAACTAGATAGAAAGTTACATTGCTTCCAACGTTGATTAACTGAATAACTTTCCATACGAAGGGAAATGGAAGCAGTCATGCCATTCCGCGTTGGAAGTATATAAGCAATTGGAAAGAAAAGTTTATTCAGAACCATCTGAAATAGAGTAGTGGTGTGTGGATAATCTCCCAGCCTCTTTTAAAGACCCAAACGCATCATTTCTTGCCCAATTGCAATGGTTTAAATGCACACTTGGGCTATTTTTGTTTTGCCGCATGCTATTCTTGTTGTCAACAATCAGCAACAGTTCTTCAATCTGAACAAAACATTGGCGTGATGAAATAGTCGGTTTTATATGTCCTTGGTTTGATGTGGAGATATGGCATATGAACTTAGACTTCTTGGCTCAAAGGTCAGAAGATTAGAAAGGATTCTTTCTTAACACCACAACTGCCCTCGGTAACTTGCCTGTTATTGTTCGCTCTTTATGACTAATGCATTGGTTGAGAATTAGTTGGAGATTAACTTCTTTATCTTCAGGGATACAACATCAGGTTAAACGCCGAGAAGCGGACACACTTGACAGAAATACTTCTATTTAAGGAATGCGGGGTGATTATCTATCATTGCTTTGGTCGTCAGTCAGTCTGTGAAATATTTGCCTTTAACACGGATCGTACCGGCAACAAGGCTCCATTCAGTCTCCGAGGTTTCGACAAAGGCTGCAATGTCCAATTATAAAACCTGGTTAGAATTCAGGATCTCATTGTGTCTTCAATACACATACCTAGTGTCCCATATTTTAGACATTGCATTACCGTACACAATGCAGACTGTGCAGATGCCGCCTATTGAAACATCAACCACCTCACACGCTTCACATTGAATTACTGTGGATAACAAAGTTTACACAATGCTAAGTGTCAAAATATCAGTGACCCAACACAGTAGTTGTTGTGTTACTACTGGTATTGCTTTGCTGCAGTCTATACATTGATGATTGTTCAAGCCAAACAGTAGACATTGTATTACAGCAGACAACGCACAGATAGCTATTCTGCTCCAGAGTAGACATTCTATTCCTGTAGATGATACACACTTTGCACATTGGTGAGTGTCCATGTGTCAGTTCATTTACAGAGTTTATAGTGTAATACTATGCACAATACACAATCTGAATACTGCTGATTTCTCGAATATGAGTCCTCCCACACTGTCCACATTGCATTACTGTATATGTGTGAGTCTGATAAAAGGCATATTTATATATGTGCATATGTGCGTTTGTGAGAGTATGTGTGTCTGCATTTGAATGTAAGTGTGTGATTTGTGTGTTTATCTGTACATACATGATGTGAATGAGTCTGTTTGTGTGAATGTGAGTGCATATCTATTTGTGTGAGATTTTTTGCATGACTTTGCGTTTGTGGCTTTGCATGTGATTGGGTGTGAGTCTACCTGCATATCCGTGTGTGTGAGTGTGCGTTTGTATGTGTGTGAATGTATGAGATTACGTGAAAATATGTTTCACTGTGTATGTCTGTTTCTATGAGAGTGTTACTGTGAATTCATTAATTTCTGTTCATGCTTCGTCACCTCGCGAGATAACGTCATCAGTGCATTTCCAGTGAATTGTTTGTGGTCTGGCCTGAATGGTATTTGTTTGCCTTTATTTCTAGAACTCCTGGTTCTGCATAGGATTTTCTTGTGTATGGGTGTCCAGTTCAATGCGTTTATTGTTTCAATTCTCTTTGGGGTCCCATTCTTTAATGAATTCTGCCAGGTGGCTTTGTTTTGCATGTGGTAAGCTGTTACATTGGGCCAGTTGTACTTTTGTCATTTGTTGTCTGCGTGGTTGGAAATGAGAGAGCACTGGTCGAATCTGGCAATGGCAAGTTGACGTTTGTGCCCAAAGTATGTTCAATCTTCTTCATATTTGTTCAATGTCGTGCTTTTCCCAGTCCTTGCAGATAATCTTGTAGATTTCGTTCGCGCTTTTGGATATGGGTGTCGGGTCTTCAACTTATGTGAGTAGCTGGTCGATGACGTCTCCTGGTTTGTGCGCCAGTATGACTCCTACAGTACTGTAGGAGTTACTTTCAGTGTATCGCAGTGTGTGTGTGTGTTTGTGTGTGTGTGTTTGTGTGTGTGTGTGTGTGTGTTTGTGTGTGTGTGTGTGTGTGTGTAAGCGTGTGTGTTATGTGTCTCAATTAGTATTTTCTTTTGTGCATCAATGTGTATCTCTATGGTTGAGCATCCCAGTCTGTACACGTGACGATATGTCAGTATGATTGTATATGAATGCGTGTATGTCAGGGTATATGATTGTGCGTGTGCCTGTGCATGTGCGTCAGTATCTGTGTGAGTGTGTGTGTTTCTGTTTGTGTATGTGTGTATGCGAAAGAGGGAGAGAGAGAGGGAGGGAGAGGGAGAGAGCCTGCTTGTCTGTATGTGCGCCAGTTTAAATGTGTATGTTTCAACATGTGTGTGTATGTGAGTGTGAGTGAGTGTGCGCAAGTGTGTGTCTGTGACAATAAACAATAGACAATAGGTGCAGGAGTAGGAAATATTGCCCTTTGAGCAGCACCACCATTCATTATGATCATGGCTGAATATCCTCAATCAGTATCCTGTTCCTGCCTTATCCCCATAACCCTTGATTTCACTATCCTTAAGAGCTCTATCCAACTCTTCCTTGAAAGTATCCAGAGACTTGGCCTCCACAGCCTTCTGGGGCATAGTATTCCATACATCCAACATGGTCTTAGTGAAGTTGTTTCTCCTCAACTCTGTTCTAAGAGGCCTACCCCTTATTTTTAAACTGTCTCATCTGGTTCTGGACTCACCCATCAGCAGAAACGTGCTTCCTGCCTCCAGAGTGTCCAATCCTTTAATAATCTTATTCGTCTCAATCAGATCACCTCTCAGCTTTCTAAACTCAAGCGTATACAAGTCCAGTCGCTGCAATCTTTCAACGAAAGATAGTCCCACCATTCAGGGAATTAACCTCGTGAACCTACGCTGCACTTCCTCAATAGCTAGAATGTTGTTCCTTAAATTTAAAGACCAAAACTGCACACAATATTCCAGGTGCGGTCTCACCAGGGCCCTGTACAGCTGCAGAGGGACCTCTTTGTTTCTATACTCAATTCTACTTGTAATGAAGGCCACCAAACTATTTGCTTTTTTCACAGCTTGCTGTATCTGTATGCTTGCTTTCATTGACAGATGTAAAAGAACACCTAGATCTCGTTGTACTGCCCCTTTACCTAAGCTGACTCCATTTAGGTAGTAACCAGCCTTCCTATTCTTTCCACCAAAGTGGATAACCACACATTTATCCACATTGAACTGCATCTGCCATGCTTCCGTCCACTCACCTAGCCTGTCCAGGTCACCCTGTATTCTACTAACATCCTCCTCACATTTCACCCTGCCACGCAGCTTTGCGTCATCAACAAATTTGTTAATATTACTTTAGTACCAACATTTATGATTAATGTATATTGTAAGAAGCTGCGGTCCCAGCAGTGATCCCTGCGGTAAACTACTGGTCAGTGCCTGCATTCTGAAAGGGAGCCGTTTATCACTAGTCTTTGTTTCCAGTCAGCCAAACAATTTTCAATCCATGTCAGTATTTTGCCCCTCATACCATGTGCCCAACATTTGCTAACTAACCTCCTATGTGGGACTTTATCAAAGGCTTTCTGAAAGTCCAGGTATACTACATTCACTGGATCTCCCTTGTCAATTTTCTGAGTGACATCCTCAAACAATTCCAGAAGATTAGTCAAGCATGATTTCTCCTTCATAAATCCATTCTGACGCTGACCTATCTTGTTACTGCTGTCCAGATGTGTCGTAATTTCGTCCTTTATAATTGACTACAGCATTTTTACCACCACTGAGGTCAGACTAACTTGTCTATAATTCTCTGTTTTCTCTCTCCCTCCTTTCTTAAAAAGTAGGACAACATTATCCACCCTCCAATCCGCAGGAACTAATCCTGAATCCATAGAACATTGGAAAATGATCATCCACGATTTCTAGAGCCACCTCCTCCAGTAACCTGTGATGCAGGTCATCAGGCCCCGGGGACTTATCAGCCTTCAGACCTAACAGTCTCTCCAACACCATTTCCTGCCTAATATAAATTCCCTTCAGTTCCGATCCTTCAGCCGCTATTACATCTGGGAGATTGCTCATGTCTTCCCCCGTCAAGACAGAAAAAAGTACCAATTCAGCTATTCTGCCATTTCTTTGTTCCCCGTAATAAATTCAACCATTTCTTTCTTCAAGGGCCCAATTTTAGTCTTTAGCATTTGTTTTATCTTTTCACATACCTAAAAAAAAGCCTTTACTATCCTACTTTATATTTTTGGCCAGTTTACGTTCGTACCTTATTTTTTCTTGACGTATTTCCTTTTTAGTTAGCCTCTGTTGTTCTTTACAAGCTTCCCAGTCCTCTGATTTCCCACTTATCTTTGCTATGTTATACATTTTCCCTTTTGTCTTTTTATGGTCATTACATTCCGTCGTCAGTCATGGCCACCCCGCCTTCCCTTAGGATTTTACTTCCTTTTTGGAATGAACTGATCCTGCATCTTCTGCATTATTCCCAGAAATACCTGCCATTGTTGTTCCACTGACATCCCTGCTAGGGTATTGCACCATTGAACTTTGGCCAGTTCCTCCCTCATAGCTCCCTTATTCAACTGTAGTATTGTCACTTCCGATTCTATCCTCTCCCTTTCAAAATGGAGATTAAAGCTTATGGTATTGTGGTCACTACCTCCTAATGGCTCCTTTCCTTCGAGGTCCCTGATCAAATCCGGTACGTTGCACAACATCAGATCCAGAGTTGCTTTCTCCCTTGTAGGCTCCAGCACAAGCTGTTCTCAGAATCCATCTCGGAGGCACTCCACAAACTCCCTTTCTTGGGGTCCAGTACAATCCTGATTCTCCCAGTCTAACTGCATGATGAAATCCCCCATAACAACTGTAGTAATATCTTTGAGAAAGGCCACGTTCAGCTCCTTATTCAACTTACACACTACATCCATGCTACTGTTTGAGGGCCTGTAGAAAACTCACATTAGGGTCCTTCTACCTTTAGAATTTCTCAGCTCTATCCATACTGACTGTACATCGTTTGATTCGAGGTCCCCCCACGCAACGGACTGAGTATCAATCCTTATCAATGGGGCCACCCCACCCCCTCTGCCAGTCAGTCTGTCCTTACGATAGGAAGTATAGCCTTGAATATTCATTTCCCAAGCACTGACCACTTGAAGCCACATCTCAGTTATCCCACAACATTACAACTGCCAATTTCCAAATGAGCCTAACGCTCATCCACCTTATTTCTAATATTTCGTGCATTCATATATACTATGTTTAATTTGTTACTCCCCTCACCCTTCCTATCAATCCCCATTTCACTTGAACTTGCGGCATGATGCTTTTTTGAGTTTTCTGCTCCATTGATTCCGTTGTCTTTCTTGACATCTCTTGTTCTAACTTTCCCTTTAACTTCCTTCTTAAACTTCCAGTTTGTCCCCTCCCCTCTGCTATTTAGTTTAAACGCAGCTGTGAGTGCGTGTGTGAATATGAATGGGAGTGTGACTGAGTTTGTCTGTGTGTGTTTTTACAGGGCTGAGCAGAGGGACACTATTTTCAGTGACGGTATCTGTGCCTGTGCAGAAGCACTGAGTTTAAAATTCGTCATCGCAATTTGATAATCAGACCCCTCCCAGCATTTTCAGATAATCTGTGAATTTTAAGAAAACCACACAAACCGGTCATATAATGTCTCCGATAGATATTTAGGAATAAAACACATTTGTTGAACTATCGTAAGACCTGTAGAGGAAATGTCCCGCTCAATAACAAAACTTCCTGTTTTTCTTTGATGTGTTATTTTCGCTAAAGCTTATGTTTATTTGAGAAAAAAACTTTGAATAAACACTCAATGAATTCCAAATTTAAGCTTTCTGTGTTATACATGAATATTGAGCAGTTTAGGACAACACCGTCTCCAGAATGTAGACGATTGCAGGAGATCTATGAGATGCTGAATTGCGTTGACAGAATAGATGGAGAGATAATGTTTCCTCATATGGGGTAACCTAGAACGAGAGGTCACAGTTTTTGGATAAGAGATTGCAAGCTTAAAATGGAATTATGGGGGGAGTGTTTTTCACAAATGATCATACGTATATGGAATTCACAGAGTGTGGTGTATGCCAGGTGTTATGACGATAGTTTGAACCTTTTTGCTAATCATAAACAAAGCACCCAGGTAAGGTCACTCTGCCTCATCACCTGTTCAAAGTGTTCATTAATGAAAACATCCCGATTTCCACTGTTTAATGAAAAAAAAATGTATTTTCCAAACGATAGAAGTGAATTCCAAACAAAAACTGTTAAAAATCTGAGCCCACCTTTCTTAACTAACCAAGGTCTTACCCCAATTCTTTAAAACTGCTGTTTCAAGAACACAACTTAGTCTGTAGAAGTCCATATAATCTCTGTTGCTGAACTCCTTCCGGTCTTCTGAATCTGTTAGTTATGATGCCCTTCCGATTCTGTTGTCTTCTGCCCAGGCCGTCTTCCTAACTTTGTATTGATCAGTTGTTACTGTGCGATCATGCTCCATGCCTGCTTATGCATAATGTACATGAACCCCATGCAGATTTTGTAAGTAGTTGGATTCTTTTGATTGCCAAGGAGTATTCATACTTCTGGGGGAATCAGAGTCTGCCAACCCAACGCTGTATTATAGAATAAGCGTTTACTTCTGAAATTGACGGAAAGTCATTCACAGGTGTGCTGATTGACTGATTGCGGAACCGAGACACCAATCCCCAGCAGTTCAGGTCTTCAGGTGTATCTAATTGAACTGTATAGAACACTGAGAGTTTTGAGTAGAGAATGGGAGATGATTCCATTGGCAGGAGCCAAAAGTGCCCGAGGGGATATCCTTAGAGTAAAGGAAATACCCTTTAGAGAAGAGATACGGAGAAATTTATTCAGTCAGAAGGTGGTGTATTTATGGAATTCATGGATGCAGCATACCGTGGAAATCAAGTTGCTGAGTATATTTAAGGCAGAGATTTGCATTTTCTTGATTGTTCATGGCATCAACTGTTACAGGAAGGAAACAGGAGAATGTATTCAACACTTCCAAGTTATTATTTAATGGTGGAGTAGACTTGATGGGTCGAATAACCTCATTCATTCCAGTACCTCCTTTGGTATGAACTAAATGAATGCAAAACCCTGAAGATTAGCACCGAATGTCACCACTAAATGTGCTTCAGTCCAATAATTCTAAACTCAACTGCATTTCGAGAATTTGATCCTGGGCGAGAACTATAATCGTCCGTATGGGTTTGCAACCTGCCAGTTGCAAACCCCTTACCCCCATCGGCCCAAGGTTCTGTAAGGAGGTAGTGTGATGATCCAGCTCATTTTACAATATTATGTTCTCCTAGTCTTTTTTTTCAAAATGACTTGTAAAAGTTGGTGGTTCCAATTTGTTTGCGTTTAGGGAACTTTGATTGTGGCTAACATGAAGTACCCTTGTCAAACATAAGGAAAAACGTTAATTTAAAAAAAAAACACGCTTATACACAGAAAAATCAAGCCTCCGGGTTCTCGCATTTTTCTAGTTTCGTTCAGTTTTCGCTGGGGCACCCAACAAGCTGCTGGAAATAAGGAGATTCCTTATCTCAGCTAATGATCATTGTTTGATCCTCGCTGTAACCTCTCTCTCCTGTAAGAATCTGTCTTGTATTTCACTTTTTTTGTCAAGGCGATTGTTTATTGAATTTGGCAGGAAATCAGAACAGCCGTTCGTTATGTTGCGGGAGATGTTGTGTTGGTAGTCTTCACAAATTGCTGTTATTCTAAATTCTGCTTTCTTTTGCTTGTTTTCATTCGGTAATCTGTAAATAAATTCTGTTCTGCTTCAAACTGAGTGGTTTTCCCAGTGTCTGGAATATTCACCTTATTTTTGTTTAAAAGTACTGGAAATGTTCGGGTTTGGGCTACGTTCTTGAAATACTTTGAGGTGTCTGGCCTCGTCAACAACGATTGCCTCGTTCAAATCCTTTGTCTTTATTGAAAGGCAAGTGGAAGATGGTGTGTTCAAATTCCGATTCGATTTGTCTTACAGTAAGCTGTAAAAGAAGCATCATTTGCTCTCGTGACAAAGTTAGAATACAATAAAAAAGATGGATAGTATACTTTTTACTCAATTCAAATACCAAAAATGCACATTTAAAGATTAAACATCCAGTGTTTTAATGTAGACAGTATAGCATAACCATACCTTTGACAAGGCAATTTAGCAAAGCAACCAGATACTGTCCCTCTCCAGTACAAAAGATAGAAACAATCAGCCCCCTTTCACGGTTAAGACGAGGCCTCGCTATCTAAGGTATTCCTCCAGCAGAGAATGCCCTCTTGCAGTTGAACAGCAGCAAAATCTTCCACAATAACTGAAAACCAACTCATAACTTAATTTTCTAATCTGGGGATATAAACAAAAAACCCTGACCCTCCATTCCATTCACGTAGTTAATAAATTTGGAGCATTCGACGAGGTTCAAGAGGAAATAAACCAAGGTTGTCCAATTTATCTTAATCCTGAATACGCTTCTTACTCATGTCTAATTTTGAAGAAAAAAACAGCCAGGGATCACTCCTGGTTGTTTACCAAATAAAGATCTGAAGCCAATAATCCAAAGCCACTGTGTTAAGACCTATCCGCAACAGCAACAGGGAAGAATGCATCTCTCTTAAACTCACAGTACAGTCACATACACAATGACCCTCGAGTCATTGTACCTACAAAAATGAAACTCGGTCTTCTACATGTCTTCTATGTCGGCTTCAAAGAAACGTTCAAATTTTCTGGAATGATTGAGAAATGTAAGTCTATTAGTTTGAGTTAATTACTCACTCAAGGCTGCCTCTCAGATGCCAAGAAATGGGATGTCTCTGATATGGGCTACAAGATTCTAAAAGAGCTTTGTGAGCAGGCAGAAGTCGTGATGTTCGTTGGCATCAGGGACATAGCTCGGAAATGGGATGAGGATCTAAAAGTTGATTTGGCAAGTTAGGTTGGAAGCAAAATAAGAGGACCAGGAGAATAGTTATCTCAGAATAACTACCGGTGACACGTGCTATTAAGGCGAGGAACAGGGAGCGAGTGTAAATACACACATGATTACAGCGCTGGTGCAGGAGGGAGGGCTTGAGTTACGTTGATCATTGGGGTGCCTTCTGTAAAAGGTGACGCCTGAACACGAATGACGGGTTGCCCTTGAACGGAAGGGTAAACAATATCCTGGGCAAGATGTTTGCTGCAGCACTTCGTGTGGGTTTAAACTAGTTTATCAGGGGGATGGGAATTGGAGCTACATATCACAGGAGAGGATACTTGTTCAACGGGCAGAAATAGAATGCAGGAAGTCTGTCAGGAAGAATGCAGAATTGATAAGACAAAGAGCTGGATTATAGTAAGTATGTTTCAATGCAATATGTGTCGGGAATAACAGTGAGGCATTTCGAGCATGGATCAAGACTTGGAAATACGATGTTGTGGCCATAACAGAGCCTTCGATTTCACAGGGCAAGAATGGTTGCTGGATGTTCCAGGGTTTAGATATTTTAAAAAGAACAGGGAGGGGTGTAAAAGAGATAGAGGAGTAGCATTAATAATTAGAGTGTGCATCACAGCTGCAGAAAAGTAGTTTGTTGAGGAGATATAGTTTAAAGATTCGCATTGGTGGAGGTCTGTTACAGCAATGGAGCAGTCACTTTATAAGGTATTATCTACAGATTCTCATAAGCAGAAGTGCGACAGAAGTACAGATTGGACCGCAGGTCTTGGGAAGGTGCAGATGTAACAGCTATTGTTATGGCAATTCAACTTCTCCAATTTTCATTGGAATCTCCTTAATGAAGATGGTCGAGATGGAGTCAATTTTGTCAAGTGCGTCCAGGAAGGAATCTTGACTCAATATGTAGGTCGACCAAGTGGAGGGAAGCCATATTGGATTTGGTTCTCTACAACGAGCCAGGTAAGGTCTCAGGTCTCCCGTTGGGAACGCATTTATGTGACAGTGACCAAAACTGCCTCACCTCTACCATAGCCATGGAGAGAGCAACGAGCAGACAGTATGGAATGTCATTTAATTGTAGTAAGGGAAAATTATACTCCGGTTAGACAGACGCTGTGGAGTATAAATTAGGATTAAGTATTCTACGGGAAATGCACAACAGAAATGTGGAGGCAGTTTAAGGAACACTTGTTGTGAGTGTAGAACAAATTTTCCCACTGTGACAGGCAAGGAATTGAAAGATGTAGGAGCCTTGGGTGACAAGAGAAGAGATGTTTCTCGTCAAGAGGATGGAGGAGCTTACTTAATGTTGAGGAACATAGCTCTGACAAAGCTTTAGCGTTTCAAAGGGTGCCTCGCAATTAACTCAGAAATGGACAGAGGAGATCTCGGAGGAGGCAGAAAAAAGCCTTGCAACGAAGGTTAGGGCAAACCAAAGGCATTCTAAAATTAGGTGAGGAAAAAGAGAATGATCAGAGATAATGTAGGGCTGATCAGGAACAATAGAGAGAAGGAGAAAGTGAGGTCTGCAGATGCTGGAGATCAGAGATGGAAATGTGTTGCTGGAAAAGCGCAGCAGGTCAGGCAGCATCTAGGGAACAGGAGAATCGACGTTTCGGGCATTAGCCCTTCTTCAGGAATGAGGAAAGTTGGTCCAGCAGGCTAAGATAAAAGATAGGGAGGAGGGACTTGGGGGAGGGGCGTCGGAAATGTGATAGGTGGAAAGAGGTCAAGGTGAGGGTGATAGGTCAGACTGGGGTGGGGGCGGAGAGGTCGGGAAGAAGATTGCAGGTTAGGAAGGCGGTGCTGAATTTGATGGATTTGACTGAGACAGGCTGGGGGGAGGGGAAATGAGGAAACTGGTGAAATCCGAGTTCACGCTGTGGTCTGACGATGGAGGAGTCCAAAGACCTGCATATCCTTGGTGGAGTGGGAGGGGGAATTGAAATGTTGAGCTACGGGTGGTTGGGTTGGTTGGTCCGGGTGTCCCAGAGGCGCTGTGGTCTGACGATGGAGGAGTCCAAAGACCTGCATATCCGTGGTGGAGTGGGAGGGGGAATTGAAATGTTGAGCTACAGGGTGGTTGGGTTGGTTGGTCCGGGTATCCCAGAGGTGAACTCAGATTTCACCAGTTTCCTCAATTCCCCTCCCCCCAGCCTGTCTCAGTCAAATCCATCAAATTCAGCACCGCCTTCCTAACCTGCAATCGTCTTCCCGACCTCTCCGCCCCCACCCCAGTCTGACCTATCACCCTCACCTTGACCTCTTTCCACCTATCACATTTCCGACGCCCCTCCCCCAAGTCCCTCCTCCCTATCTTTTATCTTAGCCTGCTGGACCAACTTTCCTCATTCCTGAAGAAGGGCTAATGCCCGAAACGTCGATTCTCCTGTTCCCTAGATGCTGCCTGACCTGCTGCGCTTTTCCAGCAACACATTTCCAACAATAGAGAGAACTTGTGCCTGGTATATCGTGTTAAGCGGAAATAGAAGGCTTATGTGAAGTTGAGACGAGGAGACTCAATCGCAGCGTTTCAGAGTTAGAAGATAGCCAGCAAGGACCTAAAGAGAGAGCTCAGAAAAGCAAGGAGAGCTCATCAAAAGTCTTTGTAGGGTAGAATCAAGGGAACCCTTGAAGCTTTCTATAGGTATGTCAGGAATAAAATAATGACTAGAATAAGTTGAAGACCAGTCATGGGCACTAGTGGAAAGTTTTATGTGGCAAAGCGCTAAATGAATATTCTTTCGTCAGTATTCACATTGGAAAAGGACAACGTTGCAGAGGAGCATACCGAGGTACAGAGTATTATAATAGGCAGGATTGAGGTTCAGAAGGAGGAGATGTTATCAATTCTGGAAACTGTGAAAATAGATACATCTCGGGGGGAAATCGGATTCATCATCAGATTCTCTGGGAAGCTTGGGAGGAGGTTGTAGAATCTTTGGCTTGGACCTTGATGTTGTAATTGTCTACGGGAATGGTGTTGGAAGATTGGAGGACAGCAAATGTTGCCTCCTCGTTCAATAAGAGGAGTAGGGAAAATCTGGTAATTACACACCAGTGTGTCTTATATGAGATGTGAGTAATGATTTGGAAAGGATGTGAATTATAATCATCTAGAAATGAATAATTTGTATAGGGATGGTCAACACGGTTTTGTGAAGAGTAGGTTCGTGCTTCACATATCTTATTATGTTCTTTGAGAAGATGAAGAAACAGGTCGATGAGAGTAAATTGGTTGAGCGGGCGTATATGCATTCCAGTAAAGTGTTTGATAACTTTATACACAGCAGGCTACTGGAGAAACAAACAGGTCTGAGAGTGAGTTCGCGGTTTGGATCAAAAATTGGCGAGCTGAAAGAAGACAGAGGATGATGTTTGATGGGAAATATTCGTCTGGTCATCTGTTCCTCGTGGTGTACCGTACATATCTGTTTTGGGTGCACGACCGTTTGTCATTTTTGCAAAGTGACCTGTATGAGTAGTTAGAAGGGTAGTTTAATAAGCTTGCAGATGACACTGAGGTCGGGAGATTTGCGGATATTGCTGAAGCATTCTGCAGGTTATATCGCGACATGGGTAAGCAGCCGAGTTGGGCTGAGAGGTGACAAATTGAGTTGAGCTCAGAAAATTGTGAGTTGATTCACTTTGTAATGATTAACAGGAATGAGGAGTACTGGGATACGGTACAATTCTTGGAAGTGTGGATCTGCAGATAGATCTCGGTGTCCATGTGTATAGATTCCTGAAACTTGCCACCGCGGTTGGTAGGGGTGTGAAGAAGACAAACGGTGAATTAGCTTTAATTGGTAGGGGGATTCAGTTTGGGAGCTATGAGGTAATGTTGCATCTGTACAAAACTCTGCTGCAGCCGCACTTGGAGTACTGATTAAAGTTCTGGTCACCACATTACAGGAAGGAAGTGGAAGCGTTGGAAAGGGTGCAGAGGAAATTTACCAGGGTGTTGCTTGGTCTGGAGAGAAGGTCCAGTGAAAAAAGGCTGAGCGACGTTTAGGCTGTTTTCGTTTGGAATGAACAAGCTTGAGAGATGACATAATAGAGATGTATAATATGATCAGAGTATTAGGTAGGGTTGACAGTGAGAGCCTTCTTCCGCAGATGGTAATGTGTAGCATGAGGAAACATAGCTTTAAATCAACGGGAGATGGAAATACGAGATGTACGAGGTAATTTGTTTAACTCCGAGAGTTGTAATGGCTTGTCGGGACTTTAGGATCTTTATTTTTCTGCTCCTTCTCCATTTATGTATCTGTCTCGACACATCTTAAATGACACTATCATGTTTACCTCTACCAACTCTGCTGGCAAAGCATTCCAGGCACCCACCACGTTATGTGTAAAGAAAGTTCAATGCATATCTCCATTAAACGTTCCCGTCTCAAAATGAAATCGTAACCTTTCCTAATGGAGCCCCCTCCTCTGGGAAACAACTTCATGCTATCCACCCTGTCTATATCTCTCATGATTTTGTACACGTCAGTAAGGTTCCCCCCCTCAACACCCGTGTTTCTAATGAACATGGTTTTAAACTACTCAGCATCTCTTCATAGATAGCGCCCTCTATACCACGAAATATCCTGGTGAACTTTCTCTGCAACTTCTGAAATGCATCCACGTCGTTTTGGTAATGTGGCGTTCAGAACGAAGTGTTCAATTTGAGGCTGAACTGAAGCCTATGCAGCTGTAACATGACGTGTCAACTCTTGAACAGAGTACCCCGACCAATGAAGGAAATCTTGCCACTCCATCGACCGGCATTGCCACATTCAGGTTATAATGGACCTGAGCATCCAGATCTCTCGGTCAATTTCCAATCTAGCTTTTCCATTTACCGTATAGTTCACTCTTGAATTGGATCTTACAAAGTGCATCACCTCGCATATGCCTGGATTGAAATTCATCTGCTATTTCTCTGTCGAACTCTCCTATTTATCTATATTCTGCTGCATTCTCTGACAGTCCACTTCACTAAATGCTACATCACCAATGTTCATGTCATCCATAAACATGCTAATCAGACCAGTGCACATTCCTCCTAATCATTTATGTATATCACAAACAAAAATTGTCCCGTCACGGATCCATGTGCAACACGATATATCACAGTTCTCCATTTTGAGATGCTTCCTTCCACTATTACTCTCGCTGTCCTGCTGCGCAGCCAGCCTTGAACTGATTGATGTTATGAGTGTGGATATGCTGGAAATTCTGGGAAGCATCAAGATAGTTAAATCCCTAGGACCGGACGAGATATATCCAAGGTTACTGTGGGAAGCCAGGAATGAGAATGCTGCTGTACTGGCGATAATACTTGTATTTTCACTCTCGACTGGATCTGTGCCGGATAACTAGAGATGTGAATGTTGTTCTTCTTTTCAAGAAAGGGAATAGGAAAATCCCTGGGAATTACGGAACAGTCTGTGGTGAGCAACTTACTGGCAAGGATTCCCAGAAATAGGATTTATGGCTATTTGGAAAAAACACAGTTTGACGACAGACATTAAATATGACTTTGTTAGGAGCAGGCCATACCTCACAATCCTTATTGATTTCTCTGAGGATATCATGAGACAAGTGGAAAAAGGCCGAGGGGGCGATGTGGTGTATTTCAGTAAGGCATTTGATAAGGTTTCCCACATTCGGTTCATTCAGGAAGTTAGGAGGTATAGGATGTCGGGAAATGTAGCTGTCTGGATACATAATTGGATGGCTGAACGAAGAGAGCGAGTGGTCGTGAATGGGAAGTATTCCGCAGGGATCTGTTCGTTAGCCTCTGCTCTTTGTCTCTTATACAAATTACTTGGATGGGGAAGTGGAAGTTTGAATTAGTAAGTTCGCCGGTGACGCAAAGTTGGGTGGTGTTGCAGATAGTGTTTGAGTCTTTTGCAGGCTTAAACGAGTCATTGCTAGGATGCAAAGCTCGGCTGAGAAGTGGATATGGAGTTCAACCTGGATACATTCGATGCGATGCATGTGGAAGGTCGAATTGTAATGACGAATACAGGGTTAAAGACTGGGTTCTTGACACAGTAGAGGTACATACGGATCTTGGGGCCAAAGTACACAGATCCTCAAACTTGTCACTCAGTTTGATCAGATCTTTGAGAAGGCTTTTTTTTGGCTTTCATGAACAGAGGGAATTGAGTTTCCGAGCAGCGAGTTTTAGCTGTAGCTCTTTTAAAGCTTGAAAACACCACAATTAGAATATTGTGTTCTGTTCTGGTCACCTCATCATAGTAAGGATGTATATGCTTCCGAAAGAGTGCAGAGGAGATTTTCCAGGATGCAGCCTGAATTGGAGGCCTTGTCTCATGAAGAAAGTTTGAGTGAGCTAGGGATTTTCACAGAGGAGATAAAAGGAAGAGAGGTTGCTTTAAAGAGGTGCACAAGGTAATGAGAGCAGAGAAAGCCAGAAACTTTTCCCCACAGCGGAAGTGGCTGACACGAGGCATCATATTTTGAAACTGGTTGGAGTAATGTATACTGGAGATGTCAAATATTGGATCTTTATTAAGAGAGTTTTTGGTGCGTAGAATGCACAGCCAGCATTAGGGATAATTAAGCGAATACTGGATAAGCACATTAATGGACGTAAATTGAGGGGTGCACAGTTCAGTTTGATCGTAGATTAAGATGAATGCTCGGCACAACTTCGTGGGTCGAAGGGTCTGTACTGTGTTGTACTGTTCTATTATCTATGTTCTGAGTTGTAAACCATCAATTCGTTCATCAAAACATAAAGTTTACATTCAGTGATTTATCGACTAATGACGTCCTTACAACTGAACGGTCCAAAAAGGAAAGGTCTGTGCATCCACGAAGATTACGCAGAAACATGTTTTTTTTCTCCAATTAGACCATTTACACACAGTGTAAACCCCTCTGCTAATTTAAACCCGACACATAAAGAAGCTCACCTCACGCCTTAATCTTTTAAATTTCAAGTAAAAATTAACAATATTATTTTTGATATCCAACAGAGAACATTAAAGTAACATCTGTTTACGACTCATTACTCTTAAATAAGTCTTTCCCCCACCCCCCACCCCCAACCCATGTACAATACTGATAAGATAACTTCCACCTTAAATTTATGGAAATATCAATTTCAAACACAAAATCCTGTTCAGATGTTGAACCTTCTTGTAGATTCGTCTTGGTCGACTTTGGAATTCTGTTGCACAAATGTGTTATGGACAGGTAGCTTTCAGAGAGGTATTCGGCTAGCAATATGTTTGATTAGATTAGATTACTTACAATGTGGAAACAGGCCCTTCAGCCCATCAAGTCCACACCGCCCCGCCGAAGCGCAACCCACCCATACCCCTACCGTTACACCTTACCTAACACTATGGGCAATTTAGCATGGCTACTTCAATTGACCTGCACATTTTTGGACTGTGGGAGGAAACCGTAGCACCTGGAGGAAACCCACGCAGACACGGGGAGAATGTGCAAACTCCACACAGTCAGTATCCTGAGGCAGGAATTGAACCCAGGTCTTTGGCGCTGTGAGGCAGCAGTGCTAACCACTGTGCCACCGTGCCACACACACATTGAAGATTGAATGTGTTCGCTCTTGTTGCTGTCCTCCCACTAACTGTTCAAAATGTCCGATTTTATCCCCAAAACGTAGGATCATTTCATTGGTTTGATGTCATCACAAACAGAAAAATTCAAATTCGATTGCATTTTGGTGTCTGGGTCAAAATTGAAACTAATGGCCTAACTTTAATTTGTTTTTGTTTCATGGAAGTACATTGCAAGCTATTTGTGTCAATCAAATGTTACATGTTTAATTTTTTGGCCCAATATTCGATTCTCGATTTCCTTGCCAGCTACCCCTCGCTCTTAAAGGTACGGCACACTTCATAACATATCATTTTGCCTCTATAGGGTCGTCTTCCTCTCTTGCCTGCTGTTAACATATCTACCATTATGCCTCTGGAGCGTTACCATTGTATCTGCCTCCACAAACTTCTCTGGCTGGAAAATTCAGGTGTGTGTGTGTGTGTGTGTGTGTGTGTGTGTGTGTGTGTGTGTGTGTGTGTGTGTGTGTGTGTGTGTGTGTGTGTGTGTGTGTGTGTGTGTGTGTGTGTGTGTGTGTGTGTGTGTGTGTGTGTGTGTGTGTGTGTGTGTGTGTGTGTGTGTGTGTATTCTGCTGTGTTAAAAAAAGCAGCTGAGGTCTACTTTAAACTTACTTTTTCTTCATTAAAAATGTGCCAGCTCGTAGTTGACATTGCTAACATTGTTTAAGAAAAGCAATGATTATCCATTCCACTCACGTAGTTAATAATTAAGTATTTTTCTGTCAGGTTACCACTGATTTTTCAACAATCCAGACCAAGCAAACCATGTTTGTCCAATATCCCTTCCTCACGAATACCCTGCAGACCAGGTAACATCCTCGTAAAAGGTTTCTACACTCTTTCCAAAGTCACTTCTAAGTATAGCCGAACTGAAATTGCATACAATCCCCACATGACGTGCGAAATATATACTCGATGCCGTGACAAATGAAGCAAAGATGACATGTTCCCTCTTTTTACCCCATTTAATTCCTCCTGCCAAATTCAAAGAAGTGTGGATCTGCCTGCCTCGATACATCTGCATTTTGTTAATAAGGGTTCTGCGATATCGTTTATTTATCAGAGATCGCATTTTTCTCCACATTTTAACTTCATTTTATTTCACGCAATCCAGTAAAGTTTAGGTAAATATGCACAGGGTATTGCTCTATGTATTTGGCAACACAAACAAAAATTGTCAAAAAAAAATCTGGTCGTGAACAGGAAAGAAAAATACGCCCAAAGTTCAGATTGAAAATGGGGAGATGACATTGAAGACTGCAGATGCAGGAGATCAATACTTAAAACAGATTGCATGTTTTCTGAAGCACGAATGCCCCTGGTAGAACCAAATTAACGATCCAGGGAGGGAAGTGGTGGAGGAGAGAGTCCTCTAACCTTTTTCTGACTTGTTGCTGGCCGCTCACGTGGGGGTTACTTGAAAAGTGTGCTTTAAAGAGGAGCGTGAGCTGCGACGAAATCAGGGCAAGTAAAGACATTGCTTTACTGAGTCTGGTATTGGCAGTGGGACATATATATTAGACGCAGTTGAGTCGAATTCTCATCGTGTCAGATGTGGTAGATAAGGCAGCAATCGAGTGGCGCTGGCTTCTGTGACTCCAGGAAATTTGTCCATTTGCAGCTTTTCTCAAGCTGGTTGAACCGACAGATAGACATGCTGGGTTGAACATGCAGCAGGTTGAACCTACAGATGGACATGAGGGGAAGACAGGAGGCAGCAGCATAACAGATAATAGATTCAGCCACGTGTTCACATCACAAGTTCAATGAGGTAGATTATTAATTCATGTTAGGGATATGGCCCTATTTATTGCCCATCCCAAGATGCACTTTACAGGATGGTGGTCGGTTGCCGTTTTAAAATGTTGCAATCCTTAAGCTATAAGTTCACCAACAATGCAATCAAGGCGAGAATTCCTGGATGACTGCCACAATAGGTAGGCAGGTAATGTGGGCGCCATCCTCTCTCACAGCATTTTAGATATCGGTGAGTATAGGTTGTCTCAGGGGAAAATAGCACGAACAGCCAGTTTTTGGAGCTATGCCTGGCTCTGTAGTAAAGAAGACTGTGAGAGAGTATAAGCAAACAATTGTGATAGGTGACAGACTTGGGCACAAACAGGAATTAATGTAGGGGACGAGTGAGTCTTCACGATGATGTGTTGTTTCCCTGGTGCCAGGTTAAAAATTTCCATAACAGTTTCTGCAAATTTTCAAAGGGGAGCATTTGCAACCAGAGGTCATTGCACAATTGGTCCAAATGGCGACGGTATATCATCGCCTTCGAGGACGGGAATGACTGGTTTTCACACTCTGACTGAGTCCAGGCGTGGCTGTACAGATGTCTGCAGATCTGTTACACCTAGGCATTCTTCTGCCATTTTGGTTAGTATTTACCAATCGTTGAAAAGTGTCTATGAGAATACTGCATTTCACCAGCCAGACCTTGAGTGTATGACTCAATCAGCTCCTCTGTCCATCTGGGGCTCGGACGCCATTTCACAACTGGGATTAGATACGAACTTGAGGAGTCTTATTTCGGTCACGTATCCAACCCGTTGTAGCTGACCAAGGGTGGTCAATGCCTCTATGATGGTCAACGCTGCCTAATCGAGGAGTCAGGTGTTCTTGTGGTTTTCTTCCCAGAAGATTGTCAGGATCTTGTGCATGCAGCATTGAGAGTCCAGTTCCAGAACCTTCCAATGTTTGCTCTGAACAGTCCACATCTCAGTACGATAGAAGACGAACGAAACAACCACAGCTCTGCAAATGATGATCTTGCTTTTGGATCTCATGCTATTGTACTCCAACATCTGTTTTTTCAGGAGGTTGATATTTGCACTTGTACTGGTCCCCTTCATCGACCAGGTATTGGAAGTCGTCAAACTTCTTCAAAGCGGCCCCTCCATTTTGATGATCATGGTTTCACACCAATAATTTTGGAGGAGTACCTTTGACTTGCGAATGTTCAGAATGAAACCAATGCTCTCATGGGCCTTATGATTTCACACCCACAAGCATCATCTGTATGTGGCAGCTTGATGGCATTGGTTGACAACATGGCCCAGACATACACATGAATTGCACCACCGGACAGCTACAATCTACAAACGAATCTATTCAACTTTACAAAGGCCTTTGATACAGTCAAAATTAATCATTATCTTTCACTCTGTTAGTTGTACAAGGAAGTTTGTCGCCATCCTTTGCTTGCTCCTCGATGACATGAAAATGCTGGTAATGTCAAAAGCCACAACACCGACCAGTTCCCCGCTCGGAACAGTATCAGTCAGGAATCAGTCAGAGCTCAACACTGTTCCTGATACGCTGGCTGCAATAATTGCACTCAGCAACGACAAGATTCCCACTGGACGGCTTAACTGACAGAACCATTGGGAAATCAGGTGGCAGATGAATGCATTGTTGTTGAGCTAGTGGAGGTGGCAGGTTTTCAGATTTTTTGGATCTTTTGAATTGTTCTGGAGCAGAGGTGAACTTTAGAGGGGGACAATTTTCTTGGCGGGGAGATTTGCAGGAACCTCACTGTACGGGTTACACTAGTCGAGTAGTGAGGTGGGTACAGCATCAAAAGATGAAAGAAAGATTCAGTATGGTACAGAACTTAGATACAGTAAGTTAACTGGACAAGGAAGGGAAGAGTATGCAAGGGAACAAGGAAAGTGTATGAATTAAACTGCATTTTGTTTCAATGCACGTGGCCTGATAGGTAAGGTGGATGAACTCAGCGCACAGATGTGTACATACGACTGGGATGGTGTAGCTACTATCTAAACATGGTTGACGGCAGGACAAGACTGCCAACGCAATGATCCAGGCTACATAAAATGATATGCTTTACAAATGATGTGTTCAAATCAGGCTATTACAGCTGATCTGTTAAACTTCAATTGGACTTGATAATGAACAAATTAAATGGAAAACTATGGAAAAGAAGATCAAATGCAAAAATAGCCTGTTTTGTTTTTATTGAAAAGGAAGAACGTATCAGTGGGAACTATTTTTAGGAGCCGTTACAAAGGTCGACCTGAACATATCGTTTTAATGTAATGGAGTTTTGGAAAAGTTCTTCAAGTACGATGGGAACGCTGAAAAGAACATGGATTCGTTGATTCAGAATGGTATTATGGTTGCGGTCTTTGTACTTATCAAGGGACTCCAGCTTGGACTGAGATTGTGAATGAAACCTGAGTTCTCCAGATGTGGCATTGGAAAGTGGTGCCCCCACGGGCAGGAAGTAGTGAGACTCAATTTTGAGCATTTTTGTAGAATTCCAGCACTCATTAGTTTGCATGTGTTGTTGATATCCTGAAGGAAGTTTGCTGCTTAATGTATATTTGCTACTATTTATATTTCTACTGCGTGATGGATGCCCGTATATTTATCTCAATATATTAATTTGCTACTTAATGTATTCACCACACTTCATGTTTATCATATATAAAATAACAGCAAAAAATCCTAATTATTATCATTTAATTTGTAGAGTATTTTGCTACATTCCACTGTGTCCATTATCGAATCATATCATTTTTGCGCTGCAAACAGGTTTAGAAAAACTAAAAAGTTAATTTTAATTTAAAAATAATTAAACATTTGGAATAATCCAAGCAGCCAGAAATCAGATATGCATGTGGATAACCATATACTGAAGGTGCGGGAATAGACAACGAGACACGGCAACATTTGGATATTGATGTTGAACCAGTTGATGATACAGAAAACTTTCATAACCTGCCTAACAAAAATCTGTGTACAGTCATTATGTGGAATTCTTGCTGTGCAGGTTGTTGAGATTGTAGCTGACAGTGTGTAACCTTATATTCCATCTCTGCGCAGCGAGACAAAGTCAGTGTGTAATCTTACATAGATTAATCTCAGAAAGGAGTGAAAAATGGAATGGAACCCTTAGGTAAACTTAGAGACGAGACAGACAAGTCTCTTTCCATCAGTGAACGAAAAAAGAAACCCGTTAGAGGAAATTGTAATGCATTTGCAGAAAATTGCCATCCCTTATTTCAGTTGTAAGCATCCCTTATTTCACACGAACATCAGTACAGAAAATAAGAGACATACAAAAGCATCATGAGTTCAAGACTTTCAATTCCTATTTCAATGATTTTGGCTCGTTATTTAAGGCTCCGATAAAAAGCTCCCATAGAAATATTTTTTCCAAAACAAAACGATTTCATTTGTTCTGAAAACATGCATAAAACTTTTTTTGACTTCTTTCAAATTAAACTCCGATTTTGAAATGACAATGTTTTTATCCATGTGCCATTTATTTCATTTTCAAAAGGAAAATCCAAAAGGCGTTTTCGTGACGACAATGGAACTTTGAAGTGCCTGTTTGATCGAATTAAAAGATGCTCTGACTGTTTTTCTAAAACTGAAAAAGTGAAAATATGACATGGCGTCATCGAGTGACTTGGGCTGTGCCGCTTCTGAGATGAGTTGAGTTGACTTTTCCTCCAACCAACTTTAACTTTTCTCACATAACCTTTATGGACATGGGGATTATTAACCTACTAGGTTTCTCGAAAGGGTTTTGGATTTTAAGTTGTTTATGAATTGGTTTCAAGAATGCACCAGGGGAGGTGGAAGTCTTGCAGTAGAAAAGTCTTGGAAATCCGAAGTATCCTAAACTGACCACAATCACTCGAATTCCCCACATAAGGGCATGCTTTAAAACTACCGAGAGTGGATGGAATTGATTTTACGAACTGTGATGGATAAAACTATTTGACAGGGGTTGCTAGTTAAAGCATGAAAAGGGTATCTCAATGGATTGTTTTTAATTCTTTTCGATTTGAAATTAAAATAGGAGCTAGTATAACCAATGTAAGTGGTATGAATTTGGAGAGAAAATTGTTGAAAAGAATTATTTGGCAACTAATGAAACCTGCGAGCGAACAGCACTGCAGGTCATGCACATGAAAGAAACTTTAGTCAGTCGTTACCCATTGTGAATGCAATAATTATGGAAAGAAAGGAAGCTGAAGTATAATCTAGAAAGTTACTTAGAAGAAAGTTGATTATGCTTTTTCGCAACAAAGACCAAACATGCGGCACTTGGCAATACTTGAAAACACAAAGCGTCTTTGAAAAATATTGGAAAAGAAAACGTGCTTATTTTACTGTTTGGTCTGGAAAGTAAGATTTTGCCAGAGTTCCTGAATAGTCTGCCAAGGAGATTAATGAGGTCACGTTTACATTAAAAGGATAAGAAATGGGAACGCGTCATACAGTGTCAAAAAGAAATGGCAATGACTGGCCTTAGAACATAGAAGAATACAAAACAGTACAGGCCCTTCGGCCCTCGATGTTGCGCCGATCCAAGCCCACCTAACCTACACTAGCCAACTATCCTCCATATACCTATCCAATGCCCGCTTAAATGCCCATAATGAGGGAGAGTCCACTACTGCTACTGGCAGGACATTCTATGAACTCACGACTCGCTGAGTAAAGAACCTACCCCTAACATCTGTCCTATACCTACCCCCCCTTAATCTAAAGCTATGCCCCCTTGTAATAGCTGACTCCATACGTGGAAAAAGATTCTCACTGTCGACCCTATCTAAACCCCTAATCAACTTGTACACCTCTATCAAGTCACCCCTAAACCTTCTTTTCTCCAATGAAAACAAACCCAAGTGCCTCAGCCTTTCCTCATACGATCTTCCTACCATACCAGGCAACATCCTGGTAAACCTCCTCTGCACCCATTCCAGGGCCTCCACATCCTTCCTATAGTATGGCGACCAAAACTGGACACAATACTCCAGATGTAGCAGCACCAGAGTCTCATACAACTGCAACATGACCTCAGGACTCCGGAACTCAATTCCTCTACCAATAAAAGCCAGTACGCCATATGCCTTCTTCACCGCACTATTTACCTGGGTGGCAACTTTCAAAGATCTGTGTACATGGACACCAAGATCCCTCTGCTCATCCACACTACCAAGTATCCGACCATTAGCCCAGTACCCTATCTTCGTGTTACTCTTACCAAAGTGAATCACCTCACACTTAGCTACATGAACTCCATTTGCCACCTTTCAGCCCAGTTCTGCAGCTTGTCTATATCCCGCTGTAACCTGTCCTCACTGTCCTTCCTCACTGTCTACCACTCCTCTGACTTTCGTATCATCCGCAAAATTGCTCACCCAACCTTCTAACCCCTCCTCCAGGTCATTTATAAAAATGACAAACAGCAATGGTCCCAAAACAGATCCTTGCGGAACACCGCTAGTGACGGCACTCCAAGATGAACCTTTGGCATCAACTACTACCCTCTGTCTTCTGCCAGCCAGCCAACTCCTAATCCAATCCTCCAACTCACCCTCAATGCCATACCTCCGTATTTTGTGCAGTAGTCTACCATGGGGAACCTTATCAAACACCTTAGTAAAATCCATATACACCACATCTACCGCTTTCCCCTCGTCCACCTCCTTAGTCACCTTCTCAAAGAATCCAATAAGGTTTGTGAGGCACGACCTGCCCTTCACAAAACCATGCTGACTATCCTTGATCACATTATTCCTATCCAGATGTTCATAAATCCTATCCCTTATTATTCTCTCTAAGATTTTGCCCACAACAGAAGTGAGACTCACCGTCCTATAGTTACTAGGGTTATCTCTACTCCCTTTTTGAACAAGGGAACCACATTTGCTAGCCTCCAATCTTCTGGCACGACTCCTGTAGACAACGAGGACATAAAAATCAAGGCCAATGGCTCTGCAATCTCCTCCCTTGCTTCCCAGAGAATCCTAGGATAAATGCCATCAGGCCCAGGGGACTTATCTATTTTCACCTTTTCCAGGATTTCCAACACCTCTTCTCTACATACCTCAAAGCCATCCATTCTACTTATTTGTGACTCAGTATTCACATCGACGACAATGCCCTGTTCCTGAGTAAATACTGAAGAAAAGTATTCATTCAGTGTCTCCCCAATCTCTTCCGCCTCCACACGCAACTTCCCACTACTATCCTTGACTGGACCTATTCCTACCCTAGTCATTCTTTTATTCCTAACATACCTATAGAAAGCCTTAGGGTTTTCCCTAATCCTACCGACTAAGGACCTTTCATGTCCCCTCCTTGCTGCTCTTAGCTCTCTCTTCAGGTCCTTCCTGGCTACCCTATAACTCTCAATCACCCCAATTGAACCTTCCCGTCTCATCTTGAGATAGGCCGCCCTCTTCCATTTAACAAGGGATTCCAATTCCTTATTAAACCACGGCTCCCTCGCACGACCCTTTCCTCCCTGCCTGACAGGTACTTAATTATCAAGGACATTCAATAGTTGCTCCTTGAACAAGCTCCACATATCAATTACGCCCTTGTTTTGAAGCTTACTTTTCCAAGCCACGCATCCTAAGTCATGCCTCACCGCATCATAATTTCCCTGCCCCCAGCTATAACTCTTGCCCTGTAGTGCACACTTATCCCTCTC
Source organism: Chiloscyllium plagiosum (assembly GCF_037043375.1). Classification (NCBI taxonomy): domain Eukaryota; kingdom Metazoa; phylum Chordata; class Chondrichthyes; order Orectolobiformes; family Hemiscylliidae; genus Chiloscyllium; species Chiloscyllium plagiosum. Next base: position 17,756,516 of record NW_028270179.1, on the reverse strand, counting down.
CATCACGAGATTAAAAGTCACCGAATTGTGGTCACTGTCCCCAAAGTGCTCACCTACCTCTAATTCTAACACCTGGCCTGGTTTGTTACCCAGAACCAAATCCAGTATGGCCTCACCTCTTGTTGGCCTATCTACATATTGTGTCAGGAAACCCTCCTGCACACATTGGACAAACACTGACCAATCTAACGAACTTGAACTATAGCTTTCCCAATCAATATCAGGAAAGTTAAAGTCCCCCATAACAACCACCATATTACTTACACTCTTCTCTGGAATCATCCTCGCAATCCTTTCTTCTTCGTTTCTAGGACTATTAGGAGGCCTGTAAAAAACTCCTAACAGGGTGACCTCACCTTTCCTATTCATAACCTCGGCCCAAACTACCTCAGATGGCGAGTCTTCATCCATCGTCCATTCCACAGCTGTAATACTATCTTTGACAAGCAATGCCACACCTCCCCCTCTTTTACCCCCACCTCTGACCCTACTAAAACATTTAAACCCTGGGACCTGCAACAGCCAATCCTGTCCCTGTTCTACCCATGTCTCCGTAATAGCCACAACATCGAAGTCCCAGGTACCAACCCACCCTGCAAGTTCACCTGCCTTATTTCGTATACTTGTTGCATTGAAGTATACACACTTCAAGTCACTTTCCTGTTTACAGGCACCCTCCGTTGAAATTGATGCCATGTTCCAAACCTCCCTACACTCCAGGTCCTGCAACTGAAAGCTACAGTCTGGGTTCCCATGCCCCTGCAGAGTTAGTTTAAACCGCCCCTCGCCAAGAGCACTAGCAAACTTCCCACCAAGGATACTGGTGGCTCTCAGGTTCAGGTGCAGACCATCCCATTTATAGGGGTCCCACCTTCCCCAGAAAGAACCCCAGTTATCCAAATACGGGAATCCATCCCTCCTGCACCATCCCTGTAGCCACGTATTTAACATTTCTCTCTCCCTATTCCTCGACTCTCCATCACGTGGCACGGGTAACAAACCAGAGACAACAACTCTGTTCGTTCTAACTTTGAGCTTCCAACTTAGCTCCCTGAAAGCCAGCCTAACATCCTCAGACCTCCTCCTACCTATGTCATTGGTGCCAATGTGGACCACGACTTCGGGCTACTCCCCTCCCCCTTAAGGACCCGGAAAACACGATCAGAGACATCACGTATCCTTGCACCTGGGAGGCAACATACCAAACGTGAGTCTCTCTCGTTCCCACAAAACCGCCTATCTGTGCCCCGAACTAACGAGTCCCCAATTACTATTGCTCTGCTCTTCTCCACCCTTCCCTTCTGAGTAACGGGGACAGGCTCCGTGCCAGAAGCCTGAGCCCCGTTACTTACCCCTGGTAAGTCCCCCCCCCCACAAGTATCCAAAACGGTATACTTGTTCTTGAGGGGAACGGCCGCAGGGGGTCCCTGCACTGGCTGCTTCCTCCCATTCCCCTTTCACTGTCACCCATCTATCTGCCATCTTTGGAGCTACTACTTTCCTAAAGCTCCGATCTATGACCCCCTCTGCCTCCCGAATGATCCTAAGTTCATCCAACTCCAGCTCCACTTCCCTAACACGGTCTTGGAGGAGCTGGAAATGGGTGCACTTCCTGCAAGTGTTATCAGCAGGGACGTCCATGGCATCCCTCACCTCAAACATGTTGCAAGAGGAACATTGCACTGCCTTCACTGCCATCCCTCTGAAAGTAACCTTTCTTTAAAAAAACTGGGTCGAAAGAATACAACAAGCAAAATGCAGCACTTACCTACTTACCACAACGGGTCTTATTATTTAGGTTAGAGGAGGAGGGCGGGTGGGGGACACTACCTCTGTAGTGCCTCGGGTCTTCTCTTGCGTGCTTTTAAAGGGAAAAAACCTCCCTGGCTGCCGGTCTGGTCTTCGTCACTTCCCCCTGCTGCTCCCGCTCTTTCTGTGAAGAGGAAAAAAACACCGCTGCCCGCTACCGGTAAGTAATTTTATAGAACATAGAACATAGAAGAATACAGCGCAGTACAGGCCCTTTGGCCCTCGATGTTGCGCCGATCCAAGCCCACCTAACCTATACTAACCCACTATCCTCCATATACCTATCCAATGCCCGCTTAAATGCCCATAAAGAGGGAGAGTCCACCACTGCTGCTGGCAGGGCATTCCATGAACTTACGACTCGCTGAGTGAAGAACCTACCCCTAACTTCAGTCCTATATCTACCCCCCCTTAATTTAAAGCTATGCCCCCTTGTAATACCCGACTCCATACGCGGGAAAAGGTTCACACTGTCAACCCTATCTAACCCCCTAATCATCTTGTACACCTCAATCAAGTCACCCCTAAACCTTCTTTTCTCTAATGAAAACAGCCCCAAGTGTCTCAGTCTATCCTCATACGATCTTCCTTCCATACCAGGCAACATCCTGGTAAACCTCCTCTGCACCCGTTCCAGTGCCTCCACATCCTTCCTACAGTATGGCGACCAAAACTGCACACAATATTCCAGATGCGGCCGCACCAGAGTTTTATACAACTGCATCATGACCTCAGGACTCCGGAACTCAATTCCTCTACCAATAAAAGCCAGTACGCCATATGCCTTCCTCACCGCACTATTTACCTGGGTGGCAACTTTCAGAGATCTGTGTACATGGACACCAAGATCCCTCTGCTCATCCACACTACCAAGTATCCGACCATTAGCCCAGTACCCCATCTTTTTGTTATTCTTCCCAAAGTGAATCACCTCACATTTAGCTACATTGAATTCCATTTGCCACCTTTCTGCCCAGCTCTGCAGCTTCTCTTTCTCCTGCTGTAACCTGCCACATCCTTCCTCACTGTCAACAACTCCTCCGACTTTCGTATCATCCGCAAACTTGCTCACCCAACCTTCTAACCCCTCTTCCAGGTCATTTATAAAAATGACAAACAGCAATGGTCCCAAAACAGATCCTTGCGGAACACCGCTAGTGACGGCACTCCATGAAGAAACTTTGCCATCAACTACTACCCTCTGTCTTCTTCCATCCAGCCAATTCCTAATCCAAACCTCCAACTCACCCTCAATGCCATATCTCCGTATTTTCTGCAGTAGCCTACCATGGGGAACCTTATCAAACGCCTTACTAAAATCCATATATACCACATCTACCGCTTTCCCCTCATCAACCTCCTTCGTCACCTTTTCAAAGAATTCAATAAGATTTGTGAGGCACGACCTGCCCTTCACAAAACCATGCTGACTATCCTTGATCACATTATTCCTATCCAGATGTGCATAAATCCTATCCCTTACAATTCTCTCTAAGACTTTGCCCACAACAGAAGTGAGACTCACCGGCCTATAGTTACTAGGGTTATCCCTACTCCCCTTTTTGAACAAGGGAACCACATTTGCTATCCTCCAGTCTTCTGGCACTACTCCTGTCGACAAAGAGGACATAAAAATCAAGGCCAATGGCTCTGCAATCTCCTCCCTTGCTTCCCAGAGAATCCTAGGATAAATGCCATCAGGCCCAGGGGACTTATCTATTTTCACCTTTTCCAGGATTTCCAACACCTCTTCTCTACATACCTCAAAGCCATCCATTCTACTTATTTGTGACTCAGTATTCACATCGACGACAATGCCCTGTTCCTGAGTAAATACTGAAGAAAAGTATTCATTCAGTGTCTCCCCAATCTCTTCCGCCTCCACACGCAACTTCCCACTACTATCCTTGACTGGACCTATTCCTACCCTAGTCATTCTTTTATTCCTAACATACCTATAGAAAGCCTTAGGGTTTTCCCTAATCCTACCGACTAAGGACCTTTCATGTCCCCTCCTTGCTGCTCTTAGCTCTCTCTTCAGGTCCTTCCTGGCTACCCTATAACTCTCAATCGCCCCAATTGAACCTTCCCGTCTCATCTTGAGATAGGCCGCCCTCTTCCATTTAACAAGGGATTCCAATTCCTTATTAAACCACGGCTCCCTCGCACGACCCTTTCCTCCCTGCCTGACAGGTACATAATTATCAAGGACATTCAATAGTTGCTCCTTGAACAAGCTCCACATATCATTTACACTCTTGCCTTGGAGTCTACTTTTCCAAGCCACACATCCTAAGTCATGCCTCACCGCATCATAATTTCCCTGACCCCAGCTATAACTCTTGCCCTGTAGTGCACACTTATCCCTCTCCATCACGAGAGTAAAAATCACCGAATTATGGTCACTGTCCCCAAAGTGCTCACCTACCTCTAATTCTAACACCTGGCCTGGTTCGTTACCCAGAACCAAATCCAGTATGGCCTCACCTCTTGTTGGCCTGTCTACATATTGTGTCAGGAAACTCTCCTGCACACATTGAACAAACACTGACCCATCTAACGAACTTGAGCTATAGCTTTCCCAATCAATATCAGGAAAGTTAAAGTCCCCCATAACCACCACCCTATTACTGTCACTCATCTCCTGAATCACCTTCCCTATCCTTTCTTCTACGTTTCTAGGACTATTGGGAGGCCTGTAAAAGACTCCTAACAGGGTGACCTCACCTTTCCTATTCCGAACCTCAGCCCAAACTACCTCAGATGGCAAGTCCTCATCCATCGTCCTTTCCACCACTGTAATACTATCTTTGACAAGCAATGCCACACCTCCCCCTCTTTTACCCCCACCTCTGACCCTACTAAAACATTTAAATCCTGGAACCTGCAACAGCCAATCCTGTCCCTGTTCTAGCCATGTCTCCGTAATAGCCACAACATCGAAGTCCCAGGTGCCAACCCACGCTGCAAGTTCACCTACCTTATTTCGTATACTTCTTGCATTGAAGTATACACACTTCAAGCCACTTTCCTGTTTACAGACACCCTCCTTGGAAATTGATGCCATGTTCCTAACCTCCCTACACTCCAGGCCCTGCACCCTGAAGCTACAATCTGGGTTCCCATGCCCCTGCAGAGTTAGTTTAAACCCCCCCCAAGAGCACTAGCAAACCTCCCCCCAAGGATACTGGTGCCCCTCAGGTTCAGGTGTAGACCATCCTGTTTATAGAGGTCCCACCGTCCCCAGAAAGAACCCCAGTTATCCAAAAACCGGAATCCCTCCCTCCTGCACCATCCCTGTAGCCACGCATTTAAGTGTCCTCTTTCCCTATTCCTCGAATCTCTATCACGTGGCACGGGTAACAAACCAGAGACAACAACTCTGTTCGTTCTAACTCTGAGCTTCCAACCTAGCTCCCTGAAACAAACTGTCTTACCTTAGCTGCTGCTCGCACTCAAAGTGGAATATATCACTTAAATCAAAGTGTGGGCAGGATTAAAGATATGAACAACAAAGAGAGAGATTGCTGGAAAGGCGCAGCAGGGCTGGCAGCAACTATGGAGAGAAATCATTATAAACATTTCCTGTGTTCTGAGAAGTCGTGTCTTCCAACAAAACCATTAATGGTTAATCCTTACCGGCTAATTGAACATCACGTTGTGGTTTCAAGCATTGCCAAATGGTGCATGTTTCGTCTTTGTTACAAAAAAGCATATGCAATTTTCTTCTAAGTAACTTGCTAGATTATAATGCCGCTTCCTTTTTTCCATAATTATTCAATTCACAATTGATAACGACTGACGGGTCCGGCAGCATCTATGGAGAGAAATCTGTGGAAACATTTCCTGTGTTCTGAGAAGTGATGTCTTCAAACAAAACCATTAATTGTTAATCATGAAGGCGTAATTGAACATGACAATAAGACATTGAAATAAAGTTGGAAAGTACTGGAAAACTAGCCTAATTCGAAAACCGATTGTTTTGACTGAAAAAGGAAGGTGTTACGAACGTTGGTGGGAATTGTCTTGAAGAGCTATTACACGGCCCCACCGTTCTGTGTGATTTCAATGAATGAAATTCTTTTAAACAAACTGAATGCACTTCAGAATGATGATGCAACATGCAATCATAGATTTGGAAAAGAATTTTCTGGGACTTTGCCCTATTGAGGGGACTTCAGCTTGAACTAGCATTGTGAGTTGTGCCGGGACCCACGGGTTCTCGAGATTATTACTCCTAAAGTGGGGTCCCCGGCCAGCAGGAGGCTGTGTGACTTGTTGTTGAACAATGTCAAGAGGATTTTCAGTACACATTAGGTTGCATGCGTTTCAATATATCTAAATTAGATGAATGGTTCTTCTGTATTTACTGCTTCGTATAAGTTTACTTCTGAATGGACAGCTGTGTGTGTATGTGTGTGTGTGTGTGTCTGTGTCTGTGTGTGTGTGTGTGTCTGTCTGTGTGTGTGTCTCTGTGTGTGTGTGTCTAATATCAAATAAATTATTTTGCCATAATTAATCTATTGCTGCTTAAAATTAATATAATATTTCCACCAATACAACCGTTATTTAGTTTCACTTAACACGGAGATTACTTGCTACATCCCACCAAAACCGTACCAAACCACAACATTTCCCAACTACTCTTGTTCCCACTCCTGCCAAACTACTTCGATCCCTCACGAGTGTCACCAGCAAACCTCCCAGCCAGGATATTGGTGTCGTTCCAGTTTAAATGGAACCCGTCTTTCTTGAAGACGTCCTGTACACAGCCTCCACTGCTCGAAAGAAATCAAACCGAGCCTTCACAGCCTCTATTCGCATCAACAAGGCAACATTATCATATTTTCAGTTCGTATTCAAGGCAAGACAAAACGCAACTACACTTCCATTTTGCATTTTCCGTACACTTTTGTTTTAAAGTGGATAAGGCAGAATAAAGATTTTCACAAGGGAACCCTTAAACAAAATAGTGCAAGCTTCTGTACACCGAAGGCAGTGCATAACATAGAAAGATAAGTGATAACCGGACAGACAACCCTCTATGTTTTTGTGAAGAATTATCGATTGTAAAGATATTGAAAATGCCCAGGAACAGGTCTTATCCATTTCGAAAACCTAAATTTCAAAGAAATTAGATTGCTTACAAATTAGGAACACATATATTACACACCAATAAGGGCAACTGAAATAGCTTAAAACACTCACAGAACATACAACAGCAGAGCACAATTTAGGCCCTTCAGCCCACGGTGTTGTCCCGATCTTTCGTCAGACACAAAGATCAACTTAACCTACATTTTGCTGTCTTCCATGTGCCTATGAAAAAGTAGCTTAAATGTCGTTATTGTAACGGACGGTACCACCATTGCAGGCATCCACCACACTCTCCGTCAAGAGCCATGAATTTCACATATTGGCAGGTTTTCTGAAAATAATCCTTCTGAGTTACATATCTCTTCATTTCTCAACATGAAAGATTAGCACGATCCGGTGTCTATTAATACTGAAACTGCATTATCTGCAGTTCATGACTTTTATTATTCAACTTTACATTCGCAGTAATGTGGTTTTCGAAAATCTGGCATTTCGTCCTTAACCATTGTAGCCTACTTTATTCAGTGAAAAGACTGGAGTTTTTTAAACTTCAATTTCCATTTTGTCTGGTGGTAAACTATCTTTAGTATCTTAACACAGATCTACTGTTCTCTTACCACGTTCTCTTCTCCCCATTTTCTATCCCGCACTAATTGATATTTTTAGTTTGAGGACAAATGTTGATTTTTTTTTAACCAGCTCATAATCATCTGCTATTTCATTTGCTAGTCTTGGCGTTTTAATTCTCTGCTGTTCCCTTGAGTTGCCATTACCTCAGAAGTTATTGATTTGAATTACTCCAAAATAATTGTCTCTCTAAGTGCGTCATATGTTTGATCTATGTTTAATGTCCTTATCTACATTGCAAAATTGCTTTATTTGAGGAGAGACAAGTACATCGCTCCCTCAGCACTGACACTCCGACTGTGCAGTGCTCCGCTATTACTCATTCTCCGACAGTGCAGGTTTCCATCAAGACTGACCTTCCAACAGGGCGGCTGTCCCACAGCACTCCATACCACCCAATCACAAACCCCTTAGAGTGCGACGCTTTCTCAGCAAATTTCTCAGACCTTCCAACTGTGGAACACTCTGCCAGTACTACTCCTAATGAGATACTATCCGGAAAGCCACGAATGGTTTTTACCTCGTGATCTGGCGAAGGATGTTTTGGTAATTTAGACAATGCCACGAAGTTTTACCAGAATGATTCATCGCATGGCGGGACTAACATATAAGAGCTATTGGACTGGTTAGGACTCGATTCACAGGTGTTCATACCAATGATCCAGACGTTTCTTACAAACTTCTATGGAGACACAACACAGGGCAGGAAATGCATTATGAATGTCAGAGAGTCCAAAACCATGAGGTAGAAGTCTAAGGATATGGGGGTAACTGTTTGGCACTGAGATAAGGAAAAATATTTTGAATGTGGTCAAGAATGTGGTCTGCCTTAGAATTCTCCGTGAGAGAAAGCGTCAGAAGCCGATACATCAAACTTTCATCTTATAAAATAAAATGACTTAGTTATCGTACTTTTGGAGATTGAGATCGAAGAGTTGAGGTCAGACAATAGGAAATGGAGATTAAGCTGAAATATCACCCATAATCTGATTGAATGTTGCAACTTCTAGGAGGTTCGGTAGCCTCCTCCTGTACAATGATTTGATGTGTTTACATTTCTGGAAGATGTCAGGAGAGGTGATAGATGATTGGCTATCAACTAACGTGACGGTTTCCTTTCAGACACCAACCGGTTAAGAGCCTCGACCAGATTTCCACTGACGAGCAATGACTGACGTTACATTGAGGGACACGATGATCTTCCATTACTGTTTTCCCTCCCAGCTCACCTCTCCAGTGGAATTTCCTTCAACTTCAGAACCAGTTTTGAAAGCACACGTGGATCCGAATGGTCCTTGCTGGACATCACTCTGATCATCCATGACTTGTGCCTGCATGTGATTAATGACTTGGCCAAAGACACTCGCCATCTGTTTGTTGGGGAGTGTGTTGAGCCGAGTGAGAGAAAGGAACTGACCGAAGAACGTTGTTTTTGTTTGCTTTATTCTGAACAGTTCCCATATAATGTGTTCCCCAGATTATGTCTGCCAATGTTGATGTATACGGCAAAAGGAATTTCTGATCCCGTACTTGCACGGGATTCGAGTATTAGATGGGGGATAAAGTGACAACGATTGCCAATTGTCAATGTCTTCAGCGGTTTGTTGATCTCATTTGATGTGAAGACATTTGACCATAACTATCCACTGAACACTGTGCATTGTGCTTTATCCTGGGCTCTAGCGCTGATGTACTAACTTGGGATATTGTCCGTGACGGGGATGTGTGGGGAAACGTCACAAACATTAGTGGGTCATCTGTTAGCATCACAAATCGCTTCGAGGTAATGGACTGCAAGTGCTTAATGGATAGTATTGCCTGCGTGATCGCTTGGTGACCTCACTGGTTATTTGCACTGCATTACATATTCAGCAGCAAAATCGCACGTCTTCACGAATACCTGGTGCATTGTTATAAATGTTGGGTCAGAAGTGATTTTACTTTTGTTTACAAGTCAGAGAATGCAAGTTGAAACTGCTCCCCTAAGGTACTGGTAAATGGCAGCCTCTGGTGGAGCTTTGTTGTGTCAGTTGTGCTTTCCTGTTTTTTCTTAACACGGCCCTAACTTCCAATGTGTCTTTTCATTGTGTCCGAAGTAGTTCTGGGTCACCTCCCATACTAGTAGCATCCCACGGCTCACGAAAGATGACGAGGAGCGATTGGAATCTGAAAGATTGCTTTGCGAATCATTGAGGATCTTTCCACAACTCTCTTTTTTAAAAAAATGTTGCAATATTGGAAATTAGTTTTTCCAATAAGCTGAAATACATTTGTGAAAATCATAAATGGGTGAATTTAAAATTATGGATCGATTCGATGGGTCACGTGCTGCAAAAAAATCGTAGAGTCCTGGGCAAGTGTGTCAATCAGTGATTGATGTTGAAAGGTGTGCTTCACTGCAAGAAACCTCTTGTCATGTACAGTCAAATCTGGCTGGGGTTAGTGTTTTTGGGAAGCATTTCTGTACGGCTTGAAATGCAATGATCACTGATAACTGTATTTCGGTCATTGACATTCTCTCTCACACACATTCTCTGCTCTTTCTGCGCAAGTAATTATCAGTCTGTAAATGTCAGTCCCACAAACCATGTTTCACTATGCCTCAGCATTTCTTCATCAAAAGTTCAGGAACCAGTGTCCATTCTGTGCAGGGCCCAGCACTCAGTCTGTGTCCTCTCAAATGATCCTGCTGAACTGGTGTGTGCCTGATCAGGACTGTACACAATCACATCATTCCCAATGATTCTGGACTGCACCCCGGTTCAAGGTCATGACTGAATCAATCCTGCCTTCAATCTAATCCACGCAAGTGCCCATCTCCCGCTCGCCTCAGATGACTGCAGTGTGAAACTCCATCTTTGGCCTTTGACAAATGTCGGACCATTTCACTCCGAGCAACTGTGAAGACATCAGTTCCTGTCAACTGGAGCTCATCCAAAAATCACTGTTGAACTAACACAACATTCTGCTGCACCATTGTGCCATTCTACAAATGGATATATGTGACTAATCGAATCAGGGATCCTATTTGTTTGTTCAGATCCATCATCCTCTCACTCTCTCATTGGAATCATGGGTCTGCGCTTTGCACGATGTGTTTTCAATTCCTCTGCAACTGTTGGTTTCCTCCCATCCCTCTCTCTCACTCTTTGTCTCTGTGTCAGTCTGCGTAAAATGCACTTTCAAGTAATCTTTCACATTTACATTCCTTTGTATCTGGCTTTTTTTGGTTTTTCATTCAATGGCTGCTGGAAGATACTGACTCTGTTCACAAAATGGATGCTTTCATAATTTACTTGCTTCAATTTTGTACCGTTTATGGATTTGAACATTTGTGATGTTCAATTATTTGCTGATTTATACTGTCTTATTTTTAAGCCTGTAAAACTGACAGTCAAATTTGGAAGTTGAAAAGATTGAAATATCTCCACTTTAACTTCCCCTCCCACTCCGCTAAGGACATGCAGGTCCTTGGCCTCCTCCATCGCTAGACCCTGGCCACACAACGTCTGGAGGAAGAGCGCCCCATCTTCTCCCGAGGAAAACTCCAAGCCACACGGGAGGGATGTAGATTTCTCAAGCTTCCTCATTTCCCCTCACCCCACCTTATCTCAGTCCCAACTCCCGGATTCAGCACCGCCCTCTTAACCTGCAATTTTCTTCCCGCCCCCACCCCCTGTCCGGCCTATCACCCTCACCCTCACCTCCTTACACATATCGTATTCCCAGCGCCCCTCCCCCAAAATCCCCCCCTACCTTTTATCTCAGCCCACTTGGCGCATCAGCCTCATTCCTGAAGAATGTCTTATGCCCTAAATGTCGATTCTTCTGCTCCTCAGATGCTGCCTGGCCTGTTGCGCTTTTCCAGCACCACACTTTTCAATGCTTCATTTTTATCCTGCCTATTAAATCTTCTGCAACAATGTTTACGTTCACCTCTTCCATCGCTAAACTTTTGTAGAAATCCCCACTTGAAACTTTGCTGAATTTGCTCTCCTTGAACGCAATATCTCATTGGACAAACCACAAATGTTCACGTCATACTGCCCTGATCCATGCTCCAACTTCACCTTTGTTTGGCTTTGACAAAATGTCAGTTAGACTCGAAACGTCTGCTCGTTTCTCTCCTTACAGATTCTGCCAGATCTGCTGCGAATTTCCAGCATTTTCTCTTCTGGTTCCAACTTCACCTTGTCAAACACAGCAAACCCCACAATGTACTTCCTAAATTGAATGCAAACTTTCCTGATCTGCACACGCCTTTATTTAAAAGGAAAAGACATTCAACGTGTACATCTCAGTCAAATTACTTCCCACCCCGGCTGCCTTTTCATTGACACACTCCCTTTCTCAGACTCCACTTTCTCAACAGTTATTTGAACACTTCATTGAGGGTACGGCGCTGGAAATCGAGATTTCTACTTCTGAAGTCCCCTCAAAAGTTACTGACTGTTTTCTTTTTCAAATCCACCCGGGATATCCTGTTATGTCGTCCCACGTTGAAGAGAAAACGGAGGAGATTGATCTTCCTGCTAATTGTGATTAATTTTAAATATACTCCAATAACATTGTTACAAGTACGAATCATTGGCTTAAAAATTACAAATTCAAAGAAGCATCTTCTTGTAAACCCAAATGGCTACACACAGTCGCATATACATGAAACAAACGTGGCTCTTATGAACTATGAGAAAATTGGGAAAGCAATTCAGTCGTCCCGGTTTTCAGGACTGGACGAGTTGTTACCCTTCCTGATAAGAACATTGCTTTATGATCTTCCTTTTCTGGAAGATTTCTGTTTGCTGATTTACAGGAGGTACAGGATGTTGGTAAAGTTATTGAAGATCTCTGTTTTAGTCATTGAAACTCGCATCTCAAAGCATCTGATGCTGGGAAGATAAATTGACTTTTTTTCATTGTTAAGGTGGCATTTACTGCAGGAAAAGATTGAACTCCTCAGAAGCTGGAGTTCTGATCGTTTCTCTGGAGCTTATTCAGCTGGACAAACTGCACAGTTATGTTAGGACTAATCGCATAATCATTGGCAACAGAAGGCCACTGTGATCGAAAATTGGTCCACAGAACAAATCAATTATTGTTCGCAACGAAACCTCTACTCGAAATCAACTTTCCGGCTCTAGTTTATCAGCTAACTTCATCTCTCCTAATCCGAAACAGCAGCTGCAGAGGCAATGTTTCCAGTGAGCAAGAGGTTAATTGTTTTCAAAGCATCAAATAATTCACCAGCAATCGTGAATATGAAAGCAGTTGTGCACACTCAATAATCCGATACTGAGGTTCCAATTCTCTGTTCTTCCTTGTATTAAACATCTTGATTATTCCGATTTTCTCTCTCGGAAATTGCAACCTTACGTCACTTGTCCTGTTCTGCCTTGTGACAATCTCAACATTGGATAAACTGGGCATTATATTTGACATGGTAATGAGGCACAATCCTATCGTTTATAGGGAACACGTTCTTTTCCTGAAGACTCTCCCACTGTGTAATATTCACGCTGCTCTGCTTTATACTGTCACAGGCTGGGTTTACTGGCAATTTCATCTTCATTGATTTTTGGCCATTTCTGGTCAGAAGTCGGAAAGGAAATCTTTCATGAAAATGTCTGCGAATGAGGTTTCGGTTGGAATGATTGGGTTGAGCTTTACATTGAACATTCCCTGGGTTTTGATGTTAATAAGCCTGTGCACTTTTGAGAATGCTCGGTGGTTTTGTGTGGTTTTTAGTAGCTCTAACATTTCAGTAGAATGAACAACAAATGAGTTCCTGCAACATATTTTAACAACATGTATTCATTTTATTCTGACTCTTGTTCGCAACCCTTCTACTGACATTAACATCTCAGTGACCAGCAAAAACGGCAGGATACTCCGGGGCTCACAAAAGTGGGAAGGTTTCCAGAGACCCAGAGACGGAGTATCAAAGGAAATCAATCAGTTTATTGTTTGTTATCTCAGGAGCTTTTGCGTTGTGGAGAAGAATATTGATGTTTTACTCTCTGTGGAGACGTATGAATTTCTTTGACGACAGATTCATGTAAATGTTCGTCCTGGTATGTAAAATTGGCTTCATCATACACCTGCTGAGATGCTACACATGCATTTATTCCATGACCCACTAAGCTCAGAGAGCGTGGAAGATAGTGCTGAAATATCCCTTTAGTCTCATTGTTAAATGACTAAACAGTGAAAAGAACCAAATTATTTATTGAGTATGAAATGTGCTGCCTCATTGTGTGCCTCATTTTCTTCAAGTTTTGAATCAACTGTTAATACCATAACAATGGTGCAGATTCTGCTGCTCTTCAGTTGATTTCGTGTTCAGTGTTCACTTGTGAGCTAGTTATGTCACAAACAATGCGAAGCCAAAATGTGTCAAAAAAGTCTCTGCGCGGTGGTAGGATTAAAACTACGTTCAAAGTAGACCATTGATGTTTAATTGCGAAGGGTGAATTGGATAGCACAACGAGCAATTAGATAAAGTTGAAATATGCATGGGAAACAGGGTAAATGTGAAAGCATCTTATTTTGACCGAGGAATGGCCGCGTGATGCTACACTGTTGTGGGAAATCTCCTGTTTCGCCATGACACGAAACCACGTAGAGTTGTTTCCTTTTACAATGGAATGTCTGGAAAGGTACTGAAGGTACCATGAGATGCTGATGCTGCATGTCATCTTTGATTCACAATGGCGGTGACATTGCCCTAATCAGGGAACTTCGCTATGGAATCGGGTTGTGAATAATGCCAGGAGCCTCGAGTTCGTCAGACTAGCCATCGTAACACAGGATCAAAAATGGAGAAGAGGTTCGAGTAAGTAGATTTTTGTTGAATATTGCTAAAGTACTGTTATGATGGTGTAGGTGTGTACTGTAACTTTATAAAAGAGACAAAGCTAACAAGGACTGACCGAAAGCACATTAAGATGTAAACATCATATAAATGTAACACTTGATTGAAACATATACTTGGAGTTGGTTGCCATGAAACAAAACCAAATCAATTTCGGCCAATCAGATGAAATTGTGCGCCAGTTACCTAAATCCAGTCGGTTGTGAATTTAATATTTTGATGACTTCAAGCTAATGAAATTATTCGAATGTGTTGTGTTATAAAGCCGGATATTTTGAGCAGTTAGAGGGAAACTGGCAAACACCAACAAGTACAGACTGTGAACCATATCTCTTTCTTAATAGTTCCTGTCCATAAGAAACGTTGTACAGCAGAGGACGGAAGAAAAAATAACCCAGATAAACCCAGAGGAAAATCTACAGAATAAAATCGACAAAGCTGACCAGTTTTGAAAAGTGTTTTTGTTTTTAAAAACGTATTCTTTTTTTTTCAGCAGACAAGTAGAGGGAGAGACAAAAGATAGGTTTACGAGGAAGGAGTTGTGAATACTTGTGCGCACGCTATTTGTTGGACCTAAAGAATAAAACCGTCAATGTTTACTTCAAATAGTGCAATCTGGGATAGTTCTTTACCTCTCGAAATTTAATAGATTATGACGTAAGGTGAGCTTTTCTTTGTGTCGGGTTTAAATTAGCAGAAGGGGTTACACCGTGTAGGAACAGTTTGGCGGTTTTCGTTCCTGACTTGAACAGGTTTAGACAGATCCAGTCTGAGATGTCAACAGGGTTGAGTAGATTGTGTTTCCGGAAAAAAAGAAGCACATTGCATTTAAATACCTGCAGGGTTAGTGTCCCAGATCGTTAAATTAAACATATGTGTGACAATTTGTTTAATTTTGGTTACTTGTGGCTGGTTAAATTAAAACTTGAAGAAGTGGCTCCAAAAATTGGTGAATAATTCTGGAGTTTGAATTTGATTCCTAAATTTGCCAAGAAAACTTAGAAAGAAAAGGAAAGACCATGTAATTAGAATTAGCAAAGAGGTTAGGATTAGGTTTAACAGAGGACAAAAGTAAAATTGAAATGGGAATGGCATTACTGAAGCAATTAGGTGTGATGAGAAACCGGCAAATGCAGTAGAGCGAGAAAAAAGATAATGGGGGAAAATTAAATTATAAGATATACAAAGGGATAAAGAGAGAGAAAGAGAGAGGGGGAAGTGAATGTTCTTGGCTGAGCAAAGAGATAGAAAAGAAGGGAAAGAGAAAGGGAGAGAGTAGAAAGACAGAGAGAAAGCGAGAAAAGATTTTTGGCTGAGGAAAAGAGAGAGATTTGAACTCAAGAAGGTGCTACTTCGTCGGAAGTGTTAAACTAACATGAAGGAAATTAAAAGAGAAGTTAGTGACATACAAATATGTGAAAACGCTGCAACAATCTCATGAGAACGATGTCGAAGCCTTCGAAATTTCTTTTGAAAAATTGTCTAGGCAAAGGGAATGTTCCCAGGATTTATGGGTAATGCAAGTTCAGACTAAATTGGTAGGCAGAGCGAGTGAGGCATTTTTCAGGCTTTCAGACGGGGGTTCGGTGTCAAGAGATTGTGAAGAGATCAAACATGCTATTTTATGTGTTTATGAATTGGTACCACAGCGTATAGATGGCGAATCAGAAACATAAAGAAGGAACCAGGTAAGAATTATGTTGGGTTTGAAAGAATTAAACATCGTCATTTTGATAGATGGTGTGGGCCTTAAAGATACGTAAGTCCAATGAGGTTCTAAGGGAGATTATTTTGGTAGATGAGTTCAAAAACTTCACTTCCAAAGATGATACGTATTCACATGGAGGAAAACAAAATTCAGAAGTTAGGAAGGGCAGCAGAATTCGCAGATGAATACACGTTGGCACCTAAGACACTTTACTGACCAGAATGTCGTCCTGTGACGAATAGAAGTTGGGAGAAGGGGAGATACTATGAAACCAAAAGTAAGGAACACTGGTCAGTGTTTACCAAAAGAAGTCCAGAGGGTAGAAAGGTAATGAAAGGTGTTTTCATTATTAAGTAGAACTCTAAAGTCACAGTCGTGGACGATAAAATATGAGAATGTGGGACAAGATGTGGTCAATGAAGCTAGGCCAGTGGCATTAGAGAAAGTAGTAAAGGAAACCCTAAGAAGAGACGAGGAGCTGCAGGTAAGTGCACAGCCTAGGCAGGGTCTGGGTATGGAGTTAGTCCCTGGCCTCTTTAAGAATTCGCCACTCGGGTAAACTGTACTCATTTAGTGGGCAGCACAGTGGTTAGTACTGCTGCCTCACAGCGCCAGAGACCAGGGTCCATTTCCAGCCTCAGGCTACTCTCAGTGCGGAGTTTGGACATTCTCCCAGTGTCTGCGTGGGTTTCTTCCGGGTGCTCCGGTTTCCTCCCACAATCCAAAAATGTTCAGGTTAGGTGAACTGGCCCCGCTAAATTGCATGTAGTGTAAGGTGAAGGGGTAAATGTAGGGGAATGGGCCTGAGTGGGTTGCGCTTTGGCGGGTTGGTGTGGACTTGTTGGGCCGAAGGGCCTGTTTCCACACTGTAAGTAATCTAATCTAATCTAAGTAATCTAAAGAACAGGGGAAGAATGACATGAAGTTGGAATGTTGAGAGATATATGATGTAACCATTCTCTAATAGTAGGAGATAAGAGAATTTGCACTCTTTCCGATCTGTTATCCGAGAGTATGTTACTTTGTGGGATAGGTGGACAGAAATGTAGCCTACTTCTGTGTAAGAATTGTTTGGCATGCCAAAATAAGACTGGGGAAGAAACAATGGGCGTGATTGACCGTGTGCCTGTACCAGGAATCCAGTTTGTTCTTGGGAGTGATACCGCTTGTTGTGGAAAAGCCCAAGGAAGACCAAGAAACTGAGGGAGTTAGAAGAAAGATATCCTGGTATTTTCACAGATTGCGTATTCACAATATCCTAAAATCATAAGTCAAAGTACGAAGCAAAGACTAAGGAGAAAGATGAAGGAGTATGGGTTCCGTTAGCGTACACCGTGTTTGATATAATGGTCTTGGAAAATCTGAACAGGCAGAAGGTCAAGCTAAAGTGTTTAATCCTCAAGGTCACGTCTTGTTTGAAAAGTTCAGGCAAAGGTACATAAAACATTTTTAATGGCCTGGAATGCAAAGCTAAAGGTGTTAACTTTTGTCGTGCGTATCATACATGTCAAATGGCAGGTAAGCTACACGTGGTCATCAAACCAGCACATTTGTTGTCAATTCCATGTTCGAAGAACATTTCACGTGGGATATAATTGATTGCGTAGATCGCCTCCAGATAACACAAAGAGAGAAAGAACTGGAGAAACAGGTGTTAGTTACTGCCCTGTAGAATGAGGAATCAATTTCTGATAGAGTCACAGAGTCATAGAGATTTACATCATGGAAACAGACCATTCAGTCCAACCCGTCCATGCCGACCAGGTATCCCAACCCAATCTAGTCCCACCTGCCAGCACTCGGCTTATATCCATCCAAATCCTTCATTTTCACATGTTTAAAAATATGAAGAATTCCTTGAGGAGGGGGATATGTTAGTAAACTTGTGGGTAAACGAGATATATTCGGCCGTTGAAAAGTTTGCAACTGCAGGATGAGGACAAATATAGGAATCAGATGGGGAGGAGTAATGCTATTGCACATGAAATAGACGTCTTAAATGTTCTTTTATTCAACCAACACCCCTATAGGATCAAACCTTTAAACGCCAGTCAGGTCCACAATGAGTTTAAAAACTCAACGAGGATGTCTTTGGACTGATGTTCAAGTGGGGTTTGCTGATTGTCTTAGTTCCCAAATGAAACGAGAGTCAATGATGTTGGGTCGGTTATTGGAAGGTCAGCGCCATTACAAATTCGGAGTCATTTCCAAAACCGAAATTTCAGGACTGCATTGAGAAAGTTGAACAGTCTAGTTATATCACCAAATTGGACATACTGCGTGGATACTGGCAGGTAACGTTATGGAAATGGTCAAGTCCATTTCTGCGTTTCTAACCTCAAATGGGCTACATCAATTCAAAATGATGCCCTATGGAACGAAGAAAACACCTGCACATTCCAAAGAGACACGAACAAAGTTGTGGCCGTTTCAACAAACTGTGCAATCCATTTGGATGATGTCATGACCTTTCGTAAGTCCTGGAAAGATCACATGGTACAGTTGACAGAGTTCTTTCAACGCCTATGAGAAGCAGAATCGGTTATTACCTTAAACAATGCTGAATTCGCGAAAGCAGAGTTTACTTTCTTGGTGCATAACGTCACTCATGGAAGTTGACCCCACGGAAAGCAAAGATGAAGATAGTCGAGGAATATCCACGACCAACCTCAAAGAAAGGTGCTTTGATACTTGGGGTTAAGCTGATTCTATCGGAATATTATTCCAACCTTCAGCTGGTTAGTGTCACCATTAACCGATTTGCTGAAGATAAGCACAAAGTTCCAGTGACAGAGCAATGCCAGGAGGCGTTCGAACATTTAAAGCAATATTAACCCCTGCACCAGTTTTAGCTGCACTAATCTTTTTGAAACCTTTCAAACTTGTGAAAGATCCTCGTGACTTAGGAGTTGAAGCTGTACTGCTAAAGGGAGATGATGATGGGATTGAACTGCCAGTTGGCTACTTTTCGAAGAAACTCAACATCCACCAGAGGAAACGCTCTACGGTCAGAAGAGAACATTGAGTTTGTTACTGGCCTGACAACATTTAATGTGTACGTCACGAACAATGTGTCGCAGATGGCTGTGTACACAGATCATACCCGTCTCACATTGTTTGAACGCTTGAAAGACAAGAATATGAACCTATTCCGTTGGAATT
Source organism: Chiloscyllium plagiosum (assembly GCF_037043375.1). Lineage (NCBI taxonomy): Eukaryota > Metazoa > Chordata > Chondrichthyes > Orectolobiformes > Hemiscylliidae > Chiloscyllium > Chiloscyllium plagiosum. Next base: position 17,737,242 of record NW_028270179.1, on the reverse strand, counting down.
GTATAATAGAGAACTGTAATTTACAATTCAAACCATTTGTGAATTTTAAGAAAGTAATCACAGATGTGTTTTTATGGATTAAACACAATGTCGAGATGAAATTGGTAGCTATTCAATGTTGTGTGTGTGAGTGTATTTGTGTGTATCACACATACATGCATGCACATATATGGGAAGAGGTAACTATGAACTTAAATTAAAGGTATATGTATGTCATGATAATGTGGTTAATTAATGGTTCTTTGTTTTTCTTCAGGGCAAGTGTTATAAAGGTGTAGATGTGCAATGTACCTTTCAGAGAGAGGGGAAGCCAGCAAGGACTGACTGAAAGCGCAAAGAGTGCTGAACGTGGCTAAAAATGTCACACTTGATTGAACCAAGTTTCTGGTATTCCAATTTCATGGAACACAACCAAATTTAAATTCGACCAATCAGTTTAAGCTGTGCGCCAGATGCAAAATTCCATTCAAATTTGATTTTAGTGTTTTGATGACGCCAATCCAATGAAATGATCTGATGTTGTGCGGTATCAAACTGGATATCCTGAACAGTTAGGAGGAGAATTGCCAAACAGCAACAAGTATACACTGCTAGCCAAATAGCTCTGTGAAAAAGAAAAGGTGTTCAGCAGAAGACCAAAGAAGAGACGATCCAGGAAACCCCAGAGGAAAATCGACTAAGCGGACTGATTCCGAAACGTGCCTCTGTTATTTTCCCTTGGACAGGTCATGACTTTATAAACCTCTGCCAAAGAGGCTTTCACGAGTGACAGCAATGTATTGGCACACGTTGCTGTCCCTGGTTGGAGATGTTGGTGAGAGTCAATGTTTAATGGATTGTCAGTCGAACATGTTGGTTAATTCTGGACTGAGCAATGCACTTTAAATATTGATGCCAAAGCTAATGGCGCCCTCAGATTTATGCTGTGACTTGTTGATAGCTAGCAATGAATTGTCACCTCCATTAAATTGATCATGTGTCACTGAGCGATTAAAGCATCGTCAAATACTTAGGTGTGGTTATTTGATTTAATTCTGTTGGAGATCCTATTTTCTCTGAAGATGGCACGGCACAAAAGGCCCTTTGCAATTCGTCAGACCAAACGTGAAAGTTGTGTGGGTTTTGCTGCATTTGGACATTGCGAGGTTCAGTATAAATATACGCCTTCAAACCCCTGTGAATCACATCCAGTTGCAACTGCGCTTGGAAATGAAACAGATAATGGAAGGGTGCTGTAAGTATCCCCTTCTGGGATGAAGGGGAGTCCAGCATTTCGTGATAAATGCCAAGGCTGGAATATTTGCTCTCGCATTCAGTATTACTATGATTCTTCTTGTTTTAATTGTGTGATCTCTCTGTCTCATTCAGATGTTGAAATAGTTTAATGTGAGCAAATGCGAGGTCTTGCACTTTGGAAAAAAGAATACAAGCATAGACTACTTTCTAAGAAAAGTCCTAAAGCCAAAGTACAAAGGGATCTGGGAGTGCTAGTCGAGAATTATCTAAAGGTAAACATGCAGGCTGAGTCCGTGATTAAGAAAGCGAATGCAATGTTGTCATTTATCTCAAAAGGGTTGGAATATAAAAGCTGAAAATGTGTTGCTAGAAAAGCGCAGCAGGTCAGGCAGCATCCAAGGAACAGGAGAATCGACGTTTCGGGCATAAGCCCTTCTTGAGGAATGATGCTCATTCCTGAAGAAGGGCTTATGCCCGAAACGTCGATTCTCCTGTTCCTTGGATGCTGCCGGACCTGCTGCGCTTTTCCAGCAACACATTTTCAGCTCTGATCTCCAGCATCTGCAGCCCTCACTTTCTCCTTGGAATATAAAAGCACCGTTGTGCTACTGAGACTTTATAAAGCTCGGGTTAGGCCCCATTTAGAGTACTGTGTCCAGTATTGATTCCCACACCTCAGGAAGGACATCCTGGCACTGGAGCGGATCTAGCAGAGATTCACACGGATGATACCTGGAATGGTACGTCAAACATACGAGCTACAGCTCAGGATCCTGGGATTGTATTCATTGGAGTTTAGAAGATTAAGGGGAGATCTAATAGAAACTTACAAAATAATGCATGGCTTGGAAAGGGTGGACGCTAGGAAATTGTTTCCGTTAGGCCAAGCGACTAGGACCCGTGGACACAGCCTTAGAATTAGAGGGGGTCAATTCAGAACAGCAATGCGGAGACATTTCGTCGGCCAGAGAGTGGTGGGCCTGTGGAATTCATTGCCGCGGAGTGCAGTGGAGGCTGGGACGCTAAATGTCTTCAAGGCAGAGATTGATAAATTCTTGATGTCACAAGGAATTAAGGGCTACGGGGAGAATGCGGGTAAATGGAGTTGAAATGCCCATCAGCCATGATTAAATTGCGGAGTTCACTCGATGGGTCGAATGCCCTTACTTCCACTCCTATGTCTTATATTTTATTGTCTTATTTTGAGAAACTCCCTTCCACTACTACTCTCTGTTTCCTGTTGTCCAGCCAGTTCACTCTCCATCCAGCTAGAAATTTCTGGACTCCATGCACCTTCATCTTCTCCATCAGCATATCATGGGGAACTTTATGAGACACCTTACTTAAGTCCATGTTATGACATCTACAGCCCTTCTCGCAATAGTGCATACCATTCCCGTGCTAACAGATTGTAGTGTGATGCTCCCTCAGACGTGACTCTATCACCATTAGTGCCGTCTTTTGTACGGAATATCCGCCGCTTCCTCAGCACTGACCAACTGACAATGTCCTCTGCCTGGGGACAGACCATCTGGCAGCATAACACTTCTTCTGATAGGCCCACTTTGGATGTAGGGATCCCTCTGTACTGACCACGATGACATGACACCTGCAGTAATTAGTTTTGAGCATTTAAAGTGAGGAGGACGTTCTGTTTATACATGAAGAGTCATGAAGATTTGGCAGACCGATTGGCAGGATGGCAGGACTGACGCATGATAAGAGACTATGTAGGTAAGAACTATTTTTCATGCAGTGGGAATGGGGAGTGAAGTTCTCAACAGATTAGCTGAGGTCACCTACAGTACACAAAACAGACAATTTCACCCAAGACAACAACCACTATCCGAAGAGTAACCTAACCAGAGCCTTTCGCCGATCCTATATTTACCCCTGATTAATGCCCCGAGCACGATGGGCAATTTAGCATTGCCAATTCACCTGACAAGCATATCTTCAGATTGTGGGAGGAAACCCAAGCACCCGGAGGAACCCCATGCAGACATGGTGATAATGTGCAGACTCCACACAGAGATTCGTCTGAGGCGGGAATCGAACTTGGGATTCCAGGACTGTGAAGCAGCAGTGCTAACTACTGAGCCACCATGCCTGCCCAACGCAAAACTTATGATGTTGCAATGGACCTGAGATGATCGACAAAAAGGGGACGGTGGCTTATTTTGTGTATTTAGTACAGTCCGGCAAACAATGGGTGGGAGGTGGAACATCACATTTGGAGGAAGAATTTGGAAACCTGCAGGATTGGTTGGGTTTTGCTTGTTGGTAATTTTAATTATCCGAGGGAACACCCGGAGAAAACAACGCGTGGTGTGAGGAGGGGAGTAATTTCTGCAATGTGTGCAGCGGAACTTTCTAAAGCAGCAGATTTCGAGTCCAACGAGCAAGAGATGCACACTGGATCGCGGCTTTGGAATTTAAGGAGATCAACATGGGAAAGTAACAGGCCGGGAGCATTTGGGAAACAGCGATCATAACATGATACGGTTCAATCTGAAGTTGGAAAAGGATACTCGTCAGTCAATAATTACGACCTTTGATTGGAAATGTGGAGATATATCGGGATCTTTAAGTTGAACAGGATTACATCGACTGGAAATGCATTGTAATGGCAAAACTATGGATTAAAATGAACACATTTCAAAAAGGAGATGAGTAGGGTGGTGTCTGTGTACCGACTGAAGAGAAATAAATATGGGCTATCTAAAGCTATCCTCAGTTCCCTGGATGCCCAAGGATTGAGATGAGAAAATAAGGCAGGAAAATGATGTATATGCTGAAATAATGATTGCTTCTTGTTAGAGACAATGCAGGATCAGTATTACACTTTGAGGGCAGTACAGGAACAGAGGAACCTTGTGTTTAATGGACATGGTTCCCAAAAGATGGCCCTGCAACTTCGAAGAGTTGATATAACAGATGAAAAAAATCACTGCATTCCTTTCTCATACTACATGGAATTTTATTTTGTTTCCCTTGGAAAAACATGGCTATGAAGTCCACCCTTATTTGTACCCGCAGGTGAATGAGAAAGAACTTGGCAACCATTTAACTAAAATAGTTCAAGGTAATAATTAAGGCTGCTGATTACATGCTCACCGTGTCCCATCTGTTCCACTCATCCAATAATGCAGTGAGGCAGGAATTCCGAATCAGAATTCAAAGGTTGATTCCCATCTCGGCCAGGGATGGTAACTGACGTGTGTCAGGACATCCACAAACAGCTTGACGGACGATTGTAACAAGCCTGCTTCATTTCCCTGTTCACAATGGGTACGGTCAGTTGTCTGGCAATTTAGCATGTTGAAGGTGGAGGCAATGGGCACCGTATCTGTGTGATGATTAACCATTGAATCGTCTGTGAGGTCATGTCGTTCCAACTCTCATGCGCATGTGCTTCAAATTGTGGCTGGGCAGTGCTTCGTGAAGGGTGGCAATAACATTGATTTTGATACTCAAGTCACTGATGGTCGCAGAGCGCTTCACTGCTCATAGACTCCACGAACTGTGGGTTATGATAGGAGGTGTGGATACATTTAAAAGTGAAAGGTGAGCACGCGGCATGTTGGGAAATCCCAAGATGGTCTGGCAGCGTCCCAAGTGCAAGACAAACATTGATCACGTTTCGAGTTTAAATTCTGAAGAAACTCTGATGGAAGTCAGATTGGCCTGAACATTCACGTTGTTTTGATCTCTCTCAATGCCTTTCCATGGATTATGCCACATCTACTCAGTTTCTCCATTGGCGTTTGCTTCAATTTCCAAAATAAGCACAAAAACTATTTAGATTTTTGTCTGTTGAGATATGCAAGAAAGGTCGAAAATGGAGGTGTTGGAGAACGGATGAGGCCATTCTGAGTCCTCAACTGCTCCTGCTATTCCACAAGTGCTTGCCTGTGATAGCTGGTGTTATTGCATCCCTTCAGTTCATCACACCCTCTGTATCTCTGCAATTGCTCGCTGCCTGAAAACATTTCTTGGCATGTATGCTCCTCAGGATCGGTATTCCCTGAACATGATGAGAACTACCCTGAGCCACTGAGCTTTCAGCAGTCAAATTAAATGCTAAATTTTTCCCATCCTCATTCCTGCTGTACTTTGAGGGTAGTGCTTTGTCAAGTCTCTGTGCACTTGTCACCAATAACTTAAGATTTATGATCGACAAGTCAATATTTTTATTATATGTTATATATGAGCAATAGCAGAACGTTTCAGCTTTCAATTTCTTCCCATATGACCGGAAGAGGCAGAGGGAGAATTTGACCATAGAGTCCACTTCCTTTTCTTTTCTCAAGACACTTACTTCGTGGGCGGCACGTGGCACAGTGGTTAGCACTGCTGCCTCACAGCGCCAGAGACCTGAGTTCAACTCCCGCCTCAGGCGACTCTCTGTGTGGAGGTTGCACATTCTCCCCGTGTCTGCGTGGGTTTTCTCCGGGTGCTCCGGTTTCCTCCCACAATCCAAAAATGTGCAAGTTAGGTGAATTGGCCATGCTAAATTGCCCGTAGTGTTACGTGAAGGGGTAAATGTAGGGGTATGGGTCAGGGTGGTATATGCTTCGGCGGGTCGGTGTGGACTTGTGGGCCGAAGGGCCTGTTTCCACACTGTAAGTAATCTAATCTAATCCCCTTATTAATTGAACACGCTTTTTCATGAATGAGCCGCATAGTCGTCTGTGGTAATGAACACCATACTAACCTCTGACAGAAGATGTTCCTTAAGATCTCTCTCAAAGGGTTGACTTTCTTACCCAAAAAGGACACAGTCCAACAAAGTGTCACCTCAAAGGAAGTGCTGGCGTTCGCAAATAATTGTACGATGTTAAGCACCCATCCCTGTCTCCTCAGTTACCGAAGAGTCCATATTCACTGCAAGAAGATCTAGAGAGTACACAAGCTTGAGCTGACAGGTGGTAAGTGACTATTGCCCTGCACTAGTGCCAGGACATAAGCTCCTGCAATAAGAGTGAAAGTGAGGACTGCAGATGCTGGAGATCAGTGTCAAGTAGTGTGCAGCTCAAAATAATAATATTTCAGGCACCAAAAGAAGAAAAGAAATGGCGATGTTTCAGGTAAAAGTCCTTCATCAGGAATATCACATTTCTGATGAAGGGTTTATCGCTGAACATCGACACTCCTACTCATCTGATGCTGCCTGACCTGCTGTGATTTTCTAGTGCCACACTTCTGATCTCAAATCAGAGATAATGTAATCACTGCTCTTTGATATTCAATGTTGACCTTTCGACAGTATTTCTTAATTATGCTATTTTAAGGCTTTCATGTTGACTTTTAGTTATATTTTCTTACCTTTCTCCATAAAATATAGGATTTGTCATTAGACACCTCTGTATCTGAGATGGCGTGGGGAATGTGGACAATACACACTTTTCACTTTGCTTCTCTCTCTCTGTGCTTGAGCGCACTTGACAAAAATTCCAATTATAATTCTTTTTTCTAAATCGAGTACACATTCTAATTCTAGATTCCCCCAACTGCATTCTGGGGAAGTGAGCTCAGAAGACTCACAATCCTCTGAGAGAAGCAGCTATTTCTCATCTCAGCTTTCAACCTATCTCTTCTGACTCTGTATCCCAGTTCTCTTGGTTGAAACTATCACACAAAAAAGAATAATTTGCTCAGTGTCGACCTTATCAATTGCCTTTCTCCTAAAAATGCCTCAATCAGATAAACACTCACCCTTCTGAACTCCATCATGAGGTTCTTCTTCAAGCCAAAGTTACTTGCACTCCTTTTATTACAGCTTTATCATTTGTGGAAGCAACTTGATGAACGTCTTCTGAACCGCCTCCAGTGCTACCACATCTTTCCTCAAGGAAACTAATCAAAACTGGACAAAATACTCCAACTGTGGTCTCACGACGTCTGTTTAATTATAATAACATTTTGACTTTATATAGTTCAGTCCTTTTGCAGTAAATTCAAGATTCAATTTTCCTTTCTTATTATATCCTGTTTTATGTCCCAATGGTTCAGGAGGATGGCAATTAAAGGACCCGAGGTATCTCATAGGAATTTCCAACTGAACGAGATTAAAGTGGGATGAGTCCGTGGATGAATTGGAAATCATGTACTTTTATATGTCACTCGGCGGCATTAGGAAGGTGTGAAATAAGAAGTGACTATGGAGAGATCCTTTGCGGGCGCGGTGTGCAGGTTTTTTTTTACTTTGAGTGAATCATTAAAGAAGATGTTAAACTGCACAATCACAATTCCAGAAATGTTTCAAATATGACAGTGACACCTTTGGTTTGGAAGGGATTTGCACCATCACACAAGTATGGTGGTAAGACACAGAGCAGCGAGTATCTGATAAAGAGTCAGGATAGACCTTAGTGACAGAATGAAGGGTCCTCAATCAGGTCCTCCTGATGACGGGGACTCCTTTGCTCCTCAGATCTGCCTGACCTGCTGTGCTTTATTCCAGCGCCACATTTTACCGACTTAGATGCAGAATGGCCAGACACAACTTCAATGAACGATTTTGTAGTTTGTTAATTGGACATGGCATGATCTTCAAAGCAGAGAGATTCAATCGCTCCTCCATTCTCATCACTGATGGACTGTAACTGCACCAGAACACCAACGAGGGAGACCGTGTGTTCCTAAATCTCTGCTTTGATCTCCTCAGCGTCTTCGTGACTGCAATTGCGATACAAACTGTCCGCATGTGAACAGCAAGAGACTTCTATCATCAATACATTTACATGCATGGTAGGGGCTCACTCCGCGTTGGTCGTGTCAAATTGACAACAAAACCGAGTGGACGGGCACTTTCGCTAAACATTCACCTCTGAAGAGGAACAGACTTGCTGATAGTCTCCGTCCTGTCTCCCACTCTTCAGTGAGCTGCAGCGCATGAGGTGTCCTTGGACATTGACCAACAGCTCACTCTCTTTTGTTGGGTACTGTGGTCAAACTCTTTTATATTCAACTTCAAAATCTTTTCGGATTACTTCTTCAATCATTGTAGTGTATATTGTGCAGCAGGTGTACATAGAACAGAGCAATACACACTCATAAAAAAGATAAAACACCCACTCGGTCGAAAGCTGCTTCAGGTCTTTTTACTGCCATCAATACGGAACCATATGTCCACCAGCTTCACAACACAGTTTTCGTTGTGGCCAATGGAGCTGAATGTAGATAACTTCAATACATTGAATTTTGGGAAGCCAAACAAGGATAGAACTTATGCTGTTGATGGGACGTCTGTGGAATGTTGCCGAACAGAGAGACCCAGTAGTTCAGTGACATGGTTACTTGAAAGTGGTTTCGCAGGTATACGGGGTAGTGAAGAAAATGCTTAACACGCGTTCACTTTAACAAATAGGAGGTGGAATCAATCCCTTTTCATTGAGAATGAGTACTATGCGCGGATTGGCACTGACTCCTTGAAAAGAGCATCGTGTATGCTCATGGGGACTCTGAGGAGTTCGAAGAGTACATGAGAAGAGCAATGTATATTCTCCTGGGTTTTCTGATTCTGGCCTCGCTGGTGCCTGTTTTAGAAGGAATATTTGCTAGGCTTTTTTTAAAGAGTGGATGCTTATCTGAATAGGATCCTGGAAGAGCAGATGAAGGCCATTCGTAATTCAAGATACTAATGTCTCTCATTTCAGTGACTCTAATATGGAATTGGTGGGCTGATTAGTGACAAATGGGTTTCTGCCAAATACGTGCGAGTGCATGCACTTGGGTAGGCCCAACAAGACAAGGTCATAACAAAAGATTGGGGTGCCCCTGCGGAAGCATCAACGGTCACAAGGAAATGGGAGTACATAGTCACTGACTTCATAAGATATCCAGACAGGCAGATCAAATGTTTCAGAAGTTACATATTATACTTGCCATTATTAGCAGAGGTGCAAATTTTAACAAAGGTGATGTTTGAACAGCGTCAAATATTGCTCAGTCCACAGTGAGTATGTGCCTGATGGAGGGCTTGTGCCCAAGCATCATGTTTGCTCCTCGGATGATGACTGGACTGCTGAACTTTTCCTGTACTATATTCGAGGAGAAAGTGAGGTCTGCAGATGCTGGAGACCAAAGTTGAACCTTTATTGCTGGAACAGCACAGCAGGTCAGGCAGCATCCAGGGAACAGGAGATTCGACGTTTCGGGCACAGGCCCTTCTTCAGGAAACTGAAGAAGGGCCTGTGCCCGAAACGTCGAATCTCCTGTTCCCTGGATGCTGCCTGACCTGCTGTGCTGTTCCAGCAATAAAGTTTCAACTCCTGTACTGTATTCTCGACTGATTATATTGTGTACTCATCGTATGAGATATTAAATTTTATTGGAGAAGATGCAGTGGTTCTGGGGATTGTCCAGGATATTGCCTTGGGCTCGAGTGTTGAAGAGCGTTTCAACAGATTTGGTTTGTTTCTTTTTCAGTAAAGGAGATTGAGAGTGGACGTGATTGAGATGTACAAATTTATGAGAGGCAGGAAGGACGCTTTGCCCCATCATGAGCGGTACAATCAATAGGAAGCAAAATATTAAGGTAAGCAGCAGAAAGTTTATGGGAGATGTGAGAAAAAACGTTTTTGTTCAGAGAGTGGTGGGGATGAGAAAATCAGGTCGTCTACGTTTGGGAGAGCAAAACCCTCAAGCCGTAAAGAAATATTCAAATGTGCATGCAATAAAGTGTGCCAAACGCTGGAAATAGGATTTGAATAGTGAGGCAGTTGGGAGGATATGTTGGGCCAAAAGGCCTTTTCCTTTGCTGTCGATTATGGACCTTGCTGACACTGTCGAGGGAAATGTACTTGACCGAATTAGCAGAATGATAACAATCTGTCGCTTGGAATGGCGCAGAATAATGTGCTGGGAGGCGGCGATGATGTGGTCGTGATGGGGGTTGGGAGTTTTTGGGGGCGGGCTTGGTGGTTGGGTCTCATACCAGCATTGCCTTTCTTAGAGAAAACGATGCTTCACTCCCGAAACCGACTGTGCCAGGTCGGTTAGATCAGCTTTGAAAAGTTGACATGCTGGATTTTTCGTTTTGTGTTCTTCCCTGGAGGAGCAGGTAGTAGAGAAAATACGGATTGAACACTGATTTCTGTGACTCACTGATTTGAACAAAGCCAGAGGTTTGTTGTGGAAATTTGATAGCAAATTACAGGGAGCGCATCATTGTTCGAGAGAGAGTACAGAAGGGATGCACACGAATGGAACTTGAATCTGAACGAGTAACTCTGGAAACTCCAACAATACACCACAGTTCCTGGAACGTTGAACTAGAATGTGTAACGTTATCTTTCGACCGGTACAGAGATATTGGGATGAACGTTCTGTCTGTATGTTCCATTACTTTACTGTGGTGCAATGATTCCCTTCTCCTTATCCTTCAGTAGCATGACAAAGGGCATATTGGAATATTGCACAGCATTCTGGTTTGTGTGTGTATCAGTGATAGCAGACGTCAGGGTTGGTCTGTCTCGACCGTTATGTCAATAATCTCTCCTCTTCAGTTCCATAGACGGATTCTCCTCTTGTGAATTTATCAGAGGAGTGTGCAGAGCAAATCGCTATGATGCAGGAGACGTTTACATCGTTGTGTATTGCCCTGAAGGGATACGCTTCTGTCAGAAGTAATGATTGAGTGATTGAGAATTGTCCCACATATAATCCCTCTGAAGCTGGGACTGATACTAACTGTATTCCTTGTTGTTCAGGTTCAGCTACAATGGATCAATTTAGTCACCCCTGAAGCATTGCATTCTGACTTGTGGTAATAAACTTCTAGCATTGATTGCAGCACATTGCCCATTACTCATTTTTCATTGTTATTTCTTTGTCTGTTCATACCGACTGAAGGAGAGGAGAAGTTAGGAAAAGGCAAGAGCATCATCACATCTTATACATCGCACATAGACAGTATTACAGAATCATTGCTTCCCGCCAAGTCGCAGCTTCGATCAGGAGCATTCCCTGTATATCCTTGCCCCACTGGAAGGACACAAACTCCAGAGATGATGGCACAGTTGTGTCCACGGCCCAAAGTGACTGGCATCGGATATCCTCAAATTTGGCGTCTAACTCTGCGTGATCTCACGAAGTACATCCAGACCTGGGAATGGAGTCCCCTTGCTGACTTTCCAACAAGTACCCTCCCTCGGCCAGCCAATCCGACTGCCTGTTAATAGAATTCCATATATAGAATGCTTTGAGGGGAGTGAACGGCACAGATCGGAATCTGCTTTGAGCAACATAAACGGCTGACCGCATCTAACAGTGGGGATCAGGTATAGAACTGATCGAAGTAGGGTTCCAACAGTACTATACCCTGAGCATTGTGGCAGCCTAGTCTGTTATTTTGAGTAACAACACTGAATCCACATTGCATGTTCCCCTCATATAGACATGTCGAGAGGGTGATTATTTTATCATTTTTAATAAAACACTTGTCCATCATTGTGATGTACAAATATCTGGTCATAATGCCTCTGTTATAGCCTTAAATGCAAGTCACCAACATGTTACCAATGCTCTGAAAGATGTTAGTGCTCCAAAAGGTGCTGGTGAAGGGTCGCTCCGTTCATCACTTCATCTGAAACGCCTATTAGCTCTCCTCTCACTCTCACTCAAGCATTCTTCATATTTCCACTTCGCTCTCCTTCCTCACCCTCTCCATCTCACACTCTAATCGAACGCTTAACTTCTTGTTGTCCCAGTCTCATCGACATGCTCCTCCATTATGATTTCAAACATAGAGCAGTACCTCAAAAGAACAGGCCCTTTGGTTCATCGTGTCTGTGCAGACATACAATGTGTTTCTAAACTGATTCCATTCGTCTGCACATGGTCAGAAAGCTGTTATTTTCTCTGTACTCATGTTTCTCCCCACATTACATTGATACGTTGCTGTCGTATCTGTTTTAACGCTTCCGGACTAGCTGGCAGCGTGTTACAGGCACTTGCCACCCTTTGCATAAAAAATAATGTTGCCTCTCTTATCTACGTTAAAGTTTATCCTTCTCATCTTAAACCTGGTTTCTGATATTTCAACCCCGTGAAGATGGTCGTGCAATTCACTTTGTTCATGCCACTCTTAATTTCTTACACCTCTGTGAATGCACGACTGAACCTCTAAATCTCCCGTGAAAAGTTTATTGAACTTCTCCTCAGGGCAAATCCACTCGAACCCAGACAGCATCCTAATAACTTTTGTGCGACATCTCCAAAGACGTCCTGTGCTGCGGAAAACGGATGTGCACACAATGCTGCAAGTGTCAAGGAACAATATATTTCACAAGCTGCCGAAAGATTTGCCAACTTTTACAGTCGATGTCCTGACTAATGAAGACTACCACTCCACACGTCTTCTTTACCACGTAATCAGTTTTTTTTTTTGGCACTTTCAGGCAGCAATGTATTTGCATCCCAATATTTGTCTGTGTATCAATGCTCCTCAGGGTCCTGCCAGTTACTACATTAATTCCTCTTGCATCGACCTGCCAAAGTCAATGACTTCTAACAGAGTCAGATAATCAAAGAGATGCGTAACAAAGCAAAAGTCCCTTCGGTCCAACTCGTCAGTGACAACCAGGTAACCTAAGTTAATCTAATACTATTTGCCATCAATGGGTCCATATCTCTCTAATTCTCTCCAATTCCGGTACCTATCAAGATACCTTTAAAATATTATAAATTTACAGCCCCCACCACTTCCTGTAGCTATTCTTTTCCGACACGCACGACCGTCTGTGTGAAAATGCTGTCTCTGAGGTCCGTTTTCAATCTCTGCCAACTAAACTTATCGCTCACCAGCAGAAGTATACTTCCCTACCCACCACTGCCTGTGTTCCACATATACCATTTCTTCTGCAACTCACATATTGCGTCCACGCACCCCATCTACCCACCCTACAAACTTGGAAGCTTCACTTGCCGCAACAAAAGTTGTTAGCCTTTACCCCTTAACTCTGTTCAAGGCCCCAAAGTATATTGTCAAATTCAGCTGAGATTTTTCCGAACGTTTACCCACTACATCTACTGTGTCCGTTTCTCTCGATGTGGTCTTCTTTACATTGCGTACAGGACTGCAACCCCTGGAGATTTTCTGGAAACATCTCAAGGAACACATACACCAAGGAAACCCACCGCACAGTGGCCAACCATGTCATCTCACCCTCACACTACACCAAGGACAAGCAAATTCAGGGCCTCCCCCACCACGAAATACAAACCACCAGACAACTCAAAGAAGAACGTCTTGTCCTCCACATTGGGACCTTTCCGCCACACAACGTAAACATCAACTTCAATAGTTTGCAAAGCTGCTGTTCCTCCACCTGAACCCGAACCCAATGCTACAACTTGGCGCTGCCATATTGACATGATGTACCTGTTCATCTTCCTTCCCACCTATCCATTGCATCCTTTCCAACGATCTGTCACGATAAACCCACACGTGCATTCACCTGTCATCTTCCAAAATAACTTACCCCACTGCCAACCGCACACTTGTATTTATGTATCTGAGCCCTTACAATCCCCAAACAGTTTTGGCAGTTGCTGCAAAATACAAATTTTGTTGGTTTAAATGTAAATCTTCTCCATAAAATATATAGGATATTAAATCTTGTCATGGGATTTTGCTTCAGAACCAAACTAGAAGTTATACTTTCTCTCTGAAGGAGTACAATGTAGAAAGCAAGAGTTTTTGTCAATCCAGAATTACTCGCCTTGATTATTAGCCTTAAATTCATGACAGCTTTGATCCATACTTCGACAAATAAGAAGAACAAGTCGTGAGTTGAAAGTGATTACCCTTCAAAGTAAGGCGTTAATTAGAGTGTGGTTTGGAATTCAGGATATTAAGGCAAACGAGAGTCAACGAGACTCCAATCCAGAAGAAAACTCCATTCTTTGAAAAACTGATTATTTTCTGACTTTTTTTACAGAATCCCTGCAGTGTGGAAACAAGCCTTCCGCCCATCAAGTCCACCCGGCCCTCTAAACAGTTAGTCACCAAACCCAATCAACTGCCCTGTTTTCCTGTATTTGGCGCTGACTAATCTATACATCGCTGTAGACTATGGGTAATTTAGCATGGCCAAATCACCTGGCATGCACATCATTGCATTGTGGGAGATAACAGATGCACCGAGAGGATACCCACAGAGATATGGCAAGAATATGCAAAATCCACGCAGACAGTCGCCCAAGTGTACGACCGAACCCATCTGCCTTGTACTGTGATGCAGCACAGTTAAAGACTGAACCACCTTGCCGACCCAAACGACAGTGCTGCTGTTCATTATATTTTCTACTCACTTAATGAAGCCTGTCCCAACATGCTCTGGTTCTTTGGTCACAGTAGGAAATAGTTTACCCGCTCTTCTCAGCTGCCCTAACGAATTGCAACCACTTCAACTACGAGCAAATCCCTCCACACCCTACCCACTCGCAATCCTTTGCATTTCTACGCAGAAAATTCCAAAGTGCTCCAACGTCCGCAGTTGAACGTTATCACCCAGAAACTATGCAATCAAAGCTCAATTGCGTTTGCTGTCTCCAGAATATTCATCTCAACTGAATGCCAGTGCTGGAAGAACGCTGTTCTGACAAAGGGTCAGTTCTGAGGGAGTGCCGTCCTGTTAGAGCGTCACTGCTGAGGGATCTACACACTATTAGAGGGTTTGCGCTGTGGGGTTCCTGCAATATTGGAATGTTTGTGCTGAAGACACAGTACAATAGGAAGTATTAGTGCTGAGGGAGCAGGGTCTGCACAATTGCTAGCACTGAGACAGCTCCCCAAGACTGAAATATCAAAATACAACGTTGAGACGAGTTAGAGATAAATTAAGTGATTTTAATTAACACAGATCGAAGAAAATGTCATGTTCTGAAGACTCAGACTATCTCTCCGTAGTTGGACAAGTTGTTAGAGTGTTGACGTCACAGTCGACAGTAACAACTCGCCAGTTGTTTTCATAATTTGACCACGCAGCAGTTATAACCCCAGGAACCTCTGTTAGGGACTATGTACTCATCGTTCCGACAAAACGTTTTTCTACAGGTTCCAGTAATTCTGACGCACCCAAAGATATCCCCTGAAAGGAAAACAATTCCAGAGTATACGTCGACAGGCTTTATGCAAGGTGCTCCAAGTGTGTTTAGGAAAAGCGAAATTTGACAGTAAAGGTGCACTGTGCTCCTCGTATGTTCTGGGCAGGGACGACAGAGATCGGGTCTGAACAATGCACTCCCAGCATTGTCCATTAGGAGAGGTAGCGACATGGTCAGTGTACCGGAGTCGACTGTGGTCTGTTATCGAGAATGCAGACAGAAAATGCACACTGTCATTCTTCTGTGATTTGGACAGGGGAGCTGGAGCCAGATACTGAGCTCTGTGCTCTCGGTTTGGCATTAAGAATGAACTCTCCGACCAGAACCATCCTTAGTAACAAAAACTTAGATGTACATAGAAGATTAAAGATAAAGGGAGAGCATTTCTCGGTAGCTGAAGTAAGGCGCACAAATTAGATTATTTTTTGTGAAATTTGGCAGCAACCACAAACTGAGAGTGCTTCATTCAGGTTCAGATCTTTTTGAGAACTACGAATTGCAAGAAGAATTAAATTGAGGGAGATCCCTAGTTCACCTGAATGACATTTCAGTTCCGTCAATGCCTCCCATCTCTCGGAGTGGCTCGTCAGATTGAAGACTGAAAGGCTTCCTTACCCCCATACATCATCCGTCCTCTTAATCCACATTCAGACTCGATGGGCTGTTCCAGGAGCAGAAGCACAAACACCAAGAGCTGTGCTCCCCACATATTCAGCTGATCTCCTTGGAGTGACACTGAGATGATCCAAGCCCAGCATTCTTTTGTAAGAACACACAGTATTTTCAGTTAATGAATACATGCGTTTGGCAATTATTGCATCCAGCAGAAACTGAGCACTCAGATGCTGGAGATCAGAGACGAAGATTGTGGTTCTCGAAAGGCACAGCCGGTCAAGCAGCATCAGAGGAGCAGGAGATTTGACGGTTCGGGCATAAGCCCTTCATTTGGAATCAAGCATGTCCTTTGGAATAGCGCAGCAGCTCAGGCAGAATCCGGGCAGCAAGAGAATTGCTTACTCGTCCGAGTTTGCTCGATTTCACCTGTCTTAAGCATGTGTGACATTTCAAACATCTAGCGTTCAACGTTATTGAGGAAGGATATGAATCCAACTGGGCAGAGGGCACAATTCTGTGGACATCCTGTGCTGAAATGATGAGACCTCCAGAGTGACTACTGCATTGCTTTGTGACAAATGCATTTGTAATCATTGGATCCCGTGGTCTCCATTGTCCCTACCGATCCTTGAAGCCACACTGAGACAAATACCACCAGGCTGTGAAGGGCAGTTGCTCTTCCATTCTGCTTTTAGTCCACAGCCTTGCTGTATGCTTGGCGTATGGCCCACAAAATCACAAAACACTCGGCGTGCAGCAGGAGGCCGCTCAATCCAAACTGTTCCAAGTTGCTCTTTGAACGTGCGTCATGACTGAATGGCGATCCCCTTGGTTTCGCTCGAACCTTGTATATCCATTCTGCTCAAGTCTCCATTAAATGCCCCTTTTGAGAACCTCAATGGAATCTGCCTCCAACTAACATCCAGGCAGCAATTCCAGAATAAATCTCCGTGTTTTGAGAAAGAAATAACTTCTTCATCTCGAGTATGTTACTTTTCAAGTCACTTGAAATTTGTGCCTGACTCCACACACTGTGTTTCTCTGTTTGTTTACGAACGAGAAACAGTCTATCTTGATCACCTCTAATCAACATCATCATTGGTTTGAAGCGTTTCATTCTTGTCCTGTGCAAGGAGCAATGTGCCACGTCCTCATATCCTCAGACGTGCGTGTATTACACGGATCTCATACTTGTAATCCTCTATTACACGATCTCTCTCTTCGTTGTGTTCAGATCCAGTTCAGACTGTGACGTCCAAATATATAGAGGATGCCAGAACGCAAATGGAGGCTGCAATACAGTTAAATTTATGGACAAGACTGGGTTAACTGGGAAGAATTAAAAATACAAGATTCACTGAGAATCGATCACAGCCCTTGAAAAAAAGTCTGCAGTTTCCCATCGATGATAGACACAATGTTTGACTGTGTGACGCTTCTGTTCATGTGTTATCTACAAAATCATCACACATTATTTTACAATATTTCGAATTTAATCTGATGATCGGATATTCAACCATTCAGACTTTTGCATTTTCCCTACTGATAGACACTGAGCTGCTGCATCATATTCTGTGACAGATCATTTCATGCACCCAATGGAAAACCTGCGTGGTGACCGGCGAGAAGACAGAGCCATTTGGAAGAATTTATTCAACAAACCAACAAAAACTCAACACTGTTTAAGAATGTGGAAAAATAATAATGCAGGGTGAAATAGAGACGCATAGGGATAGGATGAGGCAGGACACAGATGGTGAGGGAAGAACGAGAGCAGAGTGGGAAGAACGCAACCAATTGGAATGATATCAAGAGAAAAGAACAGTGGAACAAATGGAGAGGCAGTGGTAGAAAGAGACAGAAGAAAGGCAGAGAGTGAGAGACAAGAGACAGGAGGTGAAATCAAGTAAGGCAGAGCTACAGATTGAGTGGTAAAAATAGAGACAGATAGGAAGGAGAAGAACAAAGACAGAAAGGAGCGAAGACAGAAAAAGACAGAATAACGAGAAAGTTCGGAACAGAAGTAAATATAAGAAAAGACGAGAGGCCGAGATGGAAACGCAGAATGAGAAAAAACATGCAGTACAGAAGAGGCTGTATGGAAAATCAAAACTACACTGCCTAAAATATGGCAACAGTTGGAAAGGTTCATCGAGAGAGCTCAGGGAAATTTGGTGGATGAAGAAAGTCTGAGATCACTTTACAGCACACTTCCCCAGACATTGTGCACGCTGCGAATTCCTGTTGAAGTACTGTTAATGTTATAAACCTGTACAATCTTTGTCCATCTCACTCTCCCTCTGTCTCTCTCTCGCGCTCTCTCTCTCGCTTTCGCTCTCTGTCCTTCTCTCTCTCTGTCTTTCTGTCTGTCTGTCTGTCTCTCTCTCTCTGTCTCTCTCTTTCTCTCTCTCTCTCTCTCTCTGTATCTTTCCCCTTTGTGACAGGTCTGTAAACCGAAGAGATGAGGGAAATTTATGATCTCTTGCTGCATTCTAAGAATCGGTGCACGTTTGTTTTAGCAGTTGCTGTGCAGCACATTCGGCAATTCGATGGTGCTCTCGACGTCGCTAAAAGTTATTTCAAACGAAGTGAACAGCTTCAAACATGGGCGTCTATGGAACGCTGTGGACCAAGAAATACTGAAGACGAGATTACAGTGGTACAAGAATTTAGCTCACTACCACCTTTTCAAAGACAGCTAGGGCTGGGCAGAGAATGCCCACCCTCCAACAGAGACACAAGTCACACCAATGAATGAAAAACAAAAATGAACTTAAACGTTATTGATAACCTCACGGACTGGATATTTACTTCAATCTCTACTTCCCATCGACATTGTTTAAATGAAGAGGATATTAAGCACCAAGCGGATCTCAGAGATGAGATTAAAATGGTGATTGAAAAGCACAGCCGTTCAGGCAGCATCCGAGGAGCAGTTTTTATCTTTTTACCTTCTCACAGATGAGGGACCGTTTTGAAGATGGAATAAATAAATATATGCAAGATAAATTGTGGGAGCAGCACAGGCGCGTGGAACAATGCACGGTAGAAGGTGCTCCGTCATCCCACACCCAACGGATCAGATCTCCAGTCCTAACAACTAGTTATGGGAGAAAGTTCGGAATGCAGATGCTGGAGATCAGCGTCGAGAGTGTGGTGGTGGAAAAGCAAACTGCATCCGAGGAGCAGGGGGTTCGACGTTTCGGGAGTAAGACCTTCTTGACTAATGAGGCTTGTTGGCCAAGGGGGCTGAGAGACAAATAGGAGGGGAGTGTGGCTGGGGGAAAGATAGCTGAGAATGCAACAGGAAGATGAAGGTGGGGAAAAGGTGATCCGTAGGAGAGGAGGGTGGAGTGGATAGCTCGGAAATAATGTGGTCGGATCGAGATGGGGGTGCTGCATTGGAGGCTTTGGACTTGCATAAGGTGGGTGGGGGAAAAGGGAAATGAGGAAACGGGTGAAATCCGCATTCAACCCGTGCGGTTCCAGTGTCTCAGGTTGAAAGGTGAGGAGTTCTTCCTCCAGACATCCGATGGTCAGGGTTTGGGAAAATGTGACCCTCTGAAGAGTTTTATAATCAAACCCCACAACCAGTTGTTGACAGTCAGTGTCGAGCTGGAAAAGCACAACAGGTCAGGCAGCATCAGAAGAACAAGGAATTGATGTGTCCAAATCTCTGAAATTTCTGGAAAATATCCAGACTTAGCTGGGCAATGCAAAATCATATTTATGCCAAACAAGTATCAAACGCTGACCATGCAACAAGAAAGAAACAAACGATCGTCCCATCACATTCAATGGCACCACAATCACTGAGTCCCATACTGCCAACATAGGTTGCGGGGTAGGGAGTGCAGGGTGGTAACTGTGAGTAGAAAATCACAACATTGAATGTTGTGGTAGGTCAGAGCCGAGGAATCTTACAGTGAGTAGCCCACCTCCTGACGCCCTGTATCCTGTCCACCATCAACAAGTCAATGTCAGGAGTCTGATAGAATGCTTTTCAAGTCCCTGGAAAAGTACATTTACAATAACACTCGAGAAGCTCAAAGCTATCCAAGATAAACGGCCCACCTGATTGCCATCACATCAACAAGTATTCACTCCACCCTCATAGACGTTCAACAGAAGTAATTTTTGTTTAATTCAGATATTCAGGAAAACTCCTTAGACAGCACCTTCCAAACACATAACCACGGCAATCCAGAAGGACGGTTTGGCCATTATTCCTCTGCTGTTTCTTGGGCAATTATCTGAGTTTGCCGAAACAATAATTGCATAGATTCCCAGTAGCTATAAAGTGGGTCAGGTCGGAAGGCGACTAGCTCGTCTTCAGAAGTAAACACTAAAAAAAGCAACAGCAAGTTACAAGAATCCTGTAACCATTGGAAGAGAATGGTAGTGGTTTGTCCTGATACTCAGCATATCTCAGGCAATCGGAAGGCTCGAGAAGTGGGACCTGCCATGGTATGAATGGAGAGACAATGCCAGATAAAGTTATTTGAAAAAACATGACAAATCTTGTACGATTTGGGAAGTGCTGAAGCTATTCATTTGGCAAGGGAATCTAACTTTTTGGAACTGCGACCACCTTTCACAGATGCACCAGAAAAATCATTTTGCTTGTTTGCATCGGACCTTGACACCGCAACTGCTCAGCCGAAGACCGGCAGAAATTACAGAAAGCTGTGATCACTGTCGAGATCAACACTCAAGCCAACTTTCAATCCATTGACTCTACCTACACTTCGTTTTTGCCGCGGAAAAGCAGCCAATATGTTTAAAGCACCCCCCTCCCAAACTTCAGTTATATTTTCTTCCAACCTTTCACAGTCATATAAAGTCAGGGATTCCCACAGCACAAAGACAGGTCATTTGGCCCAATCTGGTCCATGCCGACCAAAATGTACATCCACACAAGCCGCATTTCCTAGCACTTGTTGCATGTCCTTCAAGATCTTTCCTATCCATGCATTTGTACAAATGCGTACTTCCACTGTCAGCTTATTCCATACGCACAGCGCCCGCTGTGTAAAACAGGTGCCTCAGGTTCCCTTTTATCCTATCCCCTCTAAGCTTAAATTGATGCCCTGTCATCCTAGATTCCCTCAATTTGAGAAAAGAAAAACTGAAGGTACAAATGCTTAAAGACACACACTGAAAGGTTCAAGAGCATCTTATTCCCGCTGTTGTCAGACTTCTGAATGGACATCACAAACTTGAAATCTTAAGTTGACGTTGCTTTCTGCACACTATTACAGCTGAAAGTTCATATTTCTCACTCTGTTTAATCACCTTTGTGTCTTTTTGTGTCAGGCAACATTAAACGTCTCGGTGTCCTTTGGGGCATGTGACAAAAACTAAATCAAAATAAATCACATTAATTTCTGGCATCACTCTGCACCATTAACTCCAACATCGATGCATAGCAATAATACAAATGTGGAAAGCTGAAATAATTTTTGCAGATAGTGAGACATAAAAATAGACAAGGTAAACACCAGGGAAAATAAATGGCAAGCGGAAAGGGAGAGAGTGAGAAAGAGTGAGGAAGAGGAAAATGAGAGAGAGAGAGAAAACAAAGGGAGACTCTGACAGAATACTCAAGTAGAGGCTATGAAATAGTAAAACGAAAAGTAAACATAACGGGTGAGTGAGGGTGGGGTTGGAGAGAGGAAGTAGAGTAAGCTGCTGGGAAATGTATATATTGGGAAAGGTGCCGAATTGTAATAAATAACTGGCAGTACCATCCAGAATCCCATTACGTCTCACAGTGGTGGACACATGCATTGCCGATTGTCTGCTATCAATGTTTTGTTGGTCGTGGAGGGGGGGAGAAGTCAACCAGTTTGCACACAAGCAGTTCGAATGTTACCAACAGCGTAACTGCTGGTCTAGTGAAGGGTTATGTTTTGTTGCCAGTTCACAGTGGGGGAGGGTGCAGTGGAATGCTGGTGGGGGAAACTTCTAGGTCGATTCCGTGAAATATTTGAAGTTGGGAAGCCTCAGGCCCCGGTAGAAATATTCCAATTGGAACTGTGTGAAGACCGAGTTTTACAAAAAAGTAAATTGTTTCCAAGCTTGATTAACTGCAACCTGCAATGCGATGGGCTTAGAAGCAGTCATGCCATGCGGCGCTGGAAGTATATATGCATTCAGAATGGAAGGTTTAGCCGAACCTTCAGAAAAAGAGAAGTGGTGTTGTACGCACAGTCTTCCTGCTTCTTTGAAAGACCAAATGCATCATTTCTTGGGTTTAAGTAGAGACTCAGTCTGTACTGCTTTCACGCATGCCATTCATGGCACCAACAAACAGCAACTGTTTTTTAATCTGAAAAAGAAAAGCATTGGCATGATTACAAGGTTGGTTTTATGTGTCCTAGGTTCCATATGGAGGTATGGTATATGAACTCACACCTCATGGATCAACGGTCAGAAGATCAGAAATCATTCTTCCTTCAAACCGCAAGAGCTCTCAGTACTTTTCCTGTTATTGTTGACTCTTTATGACTAAACCTTTGGTTGAGAATCAGTTGTGGAGTAATTTCTACTCATGGTTACAAAACCAGGTTAAATACCAGGAGGTTATCACAATTGACAGGACCACTTTTTGTCAGGGATGCAAGAGGAACAATCTCTGATTCTTTTGGGCAGTCGATCCGGTTGTTAAATATTTGCCTGTTCGACGGATCGCAACGGCCACAATGCTCCACTCAGTACCTGATGTCTCCACAAAGATTGCAATGTTCCACTGAAAAGACTGGAAAGGTTCCAGTTTCTCATTATGTGTTAAATACACAGGCTGCACGCAGGTGAATGCCCAAATATTAAATCCACACACTGCAGACATTATTACACTGTAGGCAATGTGAATGTTGCGAAATGATGATTGCCCAAATATCTGGATTTCCACATTGGAGACATTGCATTACCGCACACAATACAGACTCTGCAAGTGCAGTGTGTTGAAATTAGTCATCTCACGCTGTTGACATTGCTTTACTGTAGGCCACACAGGTTACACAATGCTGAGTGTTCAAATATCAGGGAACAACACCCCACAAACGTGTATGTATATGTGTGCATGTGGGAGTGTGTATGTGTGTGTCTGTCTGTGTGTCTGGGTTGGGGTTTGTGAATGTGAGAGAGATTGTATATGCCTGTATGTGTTTGTGGAATGTCGTAAGTCTGTGTGAGGATACATGTGCGAGTGTGGGTGTGTGTGTTTCTGGGGTGGGTGTACTGAGTGTTTGTAAGAGAGAGCATATATGTGTGTGCATGAGTGTAGAGTGGTCTAAGTCTCGGAAAGGATGCATGTGTGAGTGTGGGAGTGTATATGTAAGGGTGTGTGTGAGTGTCTGCGTGTCTGTGTATATGTGTGCCCGTGTGTATGTAAGAGTGCCTGTATTTGTGTGTGTGTGTGTGTGTGTGTGTGTGTTTGTGTGTGTGTATGTGTGTATAGGAGTGCCTGTGTGTGTGTATAGTGCACTGGTGGTCAAATGTTGTGTGACATGACCCCATGGACCCGCGGTTGAGGCCCTCCTCATGGGTATGGAACTCAGCTATCAGCCTCTGCTCGGCCACTGATAGCTAAGTTCCACTGATTGGCTGATAGCTACGTCCCACACTCCCACACTCACATGCATCCACTCAGACTGCAGACACGCAACACGTACATACACACACATTTACACTCTCTCTCATACTCACAACCCACCAACCCAGACAGACAGACAGGCACACAGACACACACATACAAAGACCCACACGCACACATACACATACACGTTTTTGAGGTGAATTTGTACTCGCAAAGTTACATTGTACTTTGCTCAAAAACTGCATGGCTTCATGTAAAACTCTGTTATCTCACTTTTGTTTATCTTGGCACAGACAGAGAACACAGTCGGGTAACACCTTCAACATATTGTCGAGCTAACACAAATTGTTATAGTTATCCTGAGAATGCAACCTTTTTTGAAAAAAAACTTGTGATTTACACGTGAAACAATTGAGACTATCATGGTATTCGAACAGATTAAGACTCAACAGACAACCAATGTATTTTTCAATGTACAATTTCAGTTACATCACACTGTAAACTTTTGCGAAAAATACTGTGCCTTACAATTGTGTCCTCTACAACCATCTGATGAAGGAGGGGCGCTCCGAAAGCTAGTGTGATTCAAATTAAACCTGTTGGACTATAACCTGGTGTTTGGTGATTTTTAACGTTGCATTACTATTGGTATTGTTTTATTGCAGTCTGTATAATGGAAAGTAGCCATGCCAAAGAGTAGACATTGCATTACTGACATATTTTGGAGATTCTGGCATTGGACTGGGGTGTGCAAAGTTAAAAATCATGCAACACCAGTTAATAGACCAACAGATTTATTTGGGAGCAATAGCTTTCAGAGTGCTGCTCCTTCATCAGGTGGTTGTGGAGTATAAGATTTTAAGATTATTTCTGAAGACTCTCATCTTTTGGAATGAGGTGTTGGTTTTAGTTCTTTCATATGTAAATTGCAGAACTGTTTTAAAGTTACATTCTCAAGTGAACTTTAACAGTTGGAACCATCTCGGACTGGGTAATGCATTTAAGCTGTGAGGTGCACTTTGTGAGATTGTCTCTGCCAGAATGTTCAGACTGATTCTAATCTCAAAAAACGTTTTCCAGAATTGCAAATGGGTTCATTCTGTTTTTGAGCAAAACAAAATGTAATTTTGCAAATACAAATTTACGCCACAAACTTAAGATCATAAGGCACAGAATTTACAGCAAACATTTACAGTGTGATGTAGCTGAAATTATATATTGAAAAAGTACCAGGATTATTTGTTCAGTCTCTCAGTTTTTAGAATGAATAGGTTGGTTTCAGTTCTTTCATATATAAATCGCAGAACCTCTTTATAATGTACTCCACTACAGTTCACTGCACCCTACTGCACACAACACACAGCGTACTCACTTTTGATTGTCCAAGTAACTATTCTATTATCGAGTAGATGTTGCATTACAGTCGATGCTATGCATAATGCACACTGCTGAGTGTCCATGTCTCAGTTAGTTCATACAGTGTACATTGCAGTGATGAGCACAATGCACTGACTGAATAATACCAAGTACTAGAATATCAGTCCTCCCACACTGTCGACATTGTACTACTGTACATTGAATCTCCTTGTGTGTCTGAGATATGATAGATTTAGGCATGTTAACATGTGTGTGTGGGGGGAGGAGGCACACGAGTTAGTGAGTGTGTGTCTGTGCTTGAATGTCAGTGTGTAATTTTGTATATTTAACTATATATGCATAATGTGACTGTGTCTGTGTGATTGTGAATGTATCTGTTTGTGCAAGTGTGTATGACTTTGCGTGTGTAGCTGTGCATGTGCATGTGTGTGTTTCTGTATGTATATGCCCATGTGTGTGTGTGTGTGTGTGTGTGTGAATGTACGAGACGAAGTGAGAGTGCGTGTCACTGTGTGTGTGTCTTTGTATGAGAGTGTTACTGTGCGGTCATACATTCATCACCGAGTCTATGTGGTTTTCTGCAGACGTCACATTGGGTGAAGTGGTTAGTGCGCCTTCGCTGAATTGTTTCTGGTTTGTCTCGAATGGTATTTTTGCCTCTGTGTTTTCCTACACTTCCAGTTCTGTATCTGATTGGCTTGTATATTGGGTCACGTTTAATACAATGATTCTGTACTCATTGATGTGCAGGCTTCAATGAATTCTGACGGGTCGCTCTATTTTGCCTGCAGTAGGATGTTTCATTGTGCCATTTGAATTTGTCTCCTTCATTGTTTGTCTGTTTGTAAACAAGAGAGAGATTACTTGTGGTGAATGGCAATGGCGAGCTGATGTTTATGCATCTGTATGGTCAATTTCTTTCACATTAGTCCGACCTTGTGCTTTTCACAGTCCATGCAGGTAATCTTGTCGATTACATTCGTGCTGTTAGATGTGGTTGTAGGCTCTTTAAATTCTGTGAGAAAATGGTAGAAGATGTTTACTGGTTTGTGGGCCACTATGACTCCTTGACGTCTCTATGTTACTGTGTCTGTGCGTGTGTGTGTATGCATGTCTATATACACATGCGTAAACGCACGGATGTGTGTGTGTGTGTGTGTGTGTGTGTGTGTGTGTGTGTGTGTGTGTGTGTGTGTGTGTGTGTGTGTGTGTGTGTGTGTGTGTGTGTGTGTGTGTGTGTGTGTATACCCATGGGCAAATGCATACATGCACATGCACACACACAGTAACATATCGACTGCGAGTAGTCATAGTGGCCCACAAACAAGTAAAAACCTTTCACCAGCTCCTCACAGAAGTTAAAGACCCAACAATCACACCAACAGCATGAAAATAACCTGCAATGGACAAAGGGAATGAGTGATCAAAAGGCAGGGAAATAGCAGGAAGGTAGTGCAGGTGACCGTGCAATCATCTCTCTCTAAAACAAGTGTCCATTTTAAAGTTATGTTGGGACAGCTTGCTCAACGGGGACGGCAACAGGAATCAGATTCATGGCACCGTGGCACTCAGCTGTTCAGAAGGGCAGACAAAAGATTGGAAAGACGATAGTCACAGGGAATACAATTGAACGGAGTGTAGATAAGCGATTCTGTAGTCGAAAATGAGACTCCTAAATGGTATGTTGCCTCACAAGTGCACGTGTCTGAAATGTCTCAGAACAGGTGCAGAACCCTCTTAAGGGGTAGGGTATCGTGGTGAATATGGATATCAGTGATCTAGTCAAAACGGACGGGATGATGTCTTACGACCAGAATTTAGGGAATTAGGGGCCATGTTCAAAGTAGAAGCTCAGAAGTTGTGATGTCATGATTGCTAACAATGTCATGCGCGAGTCAGAGTAGAAATGAAAAAATGGGCAGGATGAATGCGTGGCTTGGAGATGGTGCAGGGGGGAACTGTTCAGATCTTGGCTCATTGGGATCAGTTCTGGGCGGCCTACACTTGGGCCGGACTGGAACCAATATCCTTGGACGTCGTTTTGCAAAATCTGTTGGGGAGGGTTTAAACTAATGTGGCATAGGGATGGGAATCAAATGAGGAGACAATATGGAGGTAGTAACTAAAACTTCTAAGGAACTTACTGAAGTCAGAGCGACGAAGTGGAATGCAAGACAGGGAGGAGATGAGGAAGGCAAAGGTGGACTGAGGTGTATTTATTTTAATGTTAAAAATGTGGTAGGTAAGGCACATGAACTTCGGACTTGGGTTAGTACCTGGGAGTATGATGATATTTCTATTACTAAAACCTGGTTGAGGGAAGGGCATGATTGGAAGCACAATATCGCCTGATATAGATGGTTCAGATAAGATAGAGATGGAGTTAAAGGGGAAGGAGGGTTTGCATTACTAATCAAAGGGGATATCACAGCTGTGTTGAAAGAGAGCATATGGCAGGCTCAAAGAGTAACACAAAAAGAACAAAGCTCAGAAATTGGCAGGGTGCGGTAATAATGCTGGGGTTCTACTACAGTCCACCCAAAATCCTGCGTGAGATAATGGTTCAAATATGTAAACCGACTGTGGAAAGATGTAGCAGCAACAGGGCGATGGTGATAGGCTTTATCTTGCCCAACATTGACTGGGATTCACTTAGTATTGGAGATGTAGATGGAGCCGAAAATGTAAGGAGTATACAGGAGGGGTTTCTCGAGCAGTATGTAAATTGTCTAACTCGGGAAGTGTACATACTGGACCTGGTGTTGTGGAATTAGCCTGGTTATGTATTCTGAATTTCAGTAGGCATGACTTTGGGAGTAGTGGTCACAATTCTCAAGTTTTAGAATACTCATGGAAAAAGACGGTAGGTGTCATAAAGTAAGAGGGCTAAGCGGGAGGAAGGCCATCTACACCAAATTCAGGAAGGAGCTGGTGAATATTGACTGGGTTCAGCGGTTTGAAGGCAAATCCACGTTGGATATGTGGGAGATTTGTAAAGAGCGGTGGATTAGAGTTCAGGAGATTTTTTTTCCATTTGAAAACCGTGGGTAATAGGTTAAATTGTGAGCTGAGCTAAGTGGAAAAAGGAAAGGTACGTAACGTCTCGGCGACACAAGACAGATTAACCTTTGGAAGAATATCGGGAATGTAGGAGTAATCTGAAACTTGGAATTAAGAGGGTTGAAGGTGGTCATGACATATCTGGAGCAAACAGGATTACGGGCAAATCCAAAGCGTTTTTATTCTTATACAAGGAGCAAGAGGGCAACGAGAGAAAGGGTTGGCCCCACTCAAAGGCAAAGGAGGAAACGTATGCGTAAAGTCAGACAAAATGGGTGAGGTTCTCAATGAGTATTTGCATTGTTATTCACCGAGCAGAGTGTTGTGATGAATGTTGAGGCTAGGGATAGATGTTTGATTACCCTCGGTCGAGTCATAATAAAGAGGGAGAAATTGCTGGGTATTCTCAAAGGCAATAATGTGGACAAGTCCCCAGATCCGGGCAGCATCTATGTCAGGTTACTGAGGGAAGCGAGAGAGGTAATTGCTGGGGCTTTCAAAACAGATATCATTGTAGCATCATTGAACATGGCCACGAAATAGTGGGCAATTTCTAATATTGTCCGCTGTGTAAAAAGGATAGCAGGTAAAATTGAGCTAATTATAGAAAAGTGATCCTGATGTCAACGGTAGGAAAGCTGTGAAGAAGATACTGAGACCTAGGATGTATTCCCATTTGGAAAAAAATGAGATTACCAGTAATAGGTGACATGGTTTTGTGTAGGGAAGGTCATGTCTTACCAACTTATTGCAATTCTTTGAGGAAGTGACAATGTTGATTTGTGAGGCAAGCGCCGTAGATGTAATACACAAGGACTTTCGTCAGGCACTAGGGAATTTCCATATAATAGGCTGATCGAGGTGGTAAAGTCGCATGTGGTCCAGGGTGTACGAGCTGGATGATAGAGAACTGGCTGGACACCAGGAGACGGAGTGTCGGAGTGGAAGGAAGCTTCTCACAATGGAAACCCGTGATTAATGGTAAGCTGCAGGGATCAGTGCTGGGACCATTGTTATTTGTGAAATACATAAAAGTTTTTGAGGAAGGTAACGGTAGTCTGATCAGCAATTTGCAGATGTCATTAAGATTGTTGGAGTAAAAGGTATTGAAAGGAAATCTCCGAGAATACAGCAGAATGTACATCGCTCAGAGAGTTGGGCAGAGACATGGCAGACAGCATTCTATCCGGGAAAGTGAAGGTGTTCCTTTTAGGAAGATTCAATTCAAGACTGAACGACACAGTGAATCGGAAAATCCTAGGGAATATTGAAGTACAGAGAAATCTTGATGTTCAAGTCCATTGTTCTGTGAAGGTGGCAAAGCGCATCAATAGAGTGGTTAAGATGGCATACAGCATGATTTCTTTCATCGGACGGGCCATTGAGTGAAGGACTTGGCAAGTCATGTTACAGTTTCATCCAACTTTGGATCGACCACATTTTAAATACTGCGTACAGTTCTGGTTGCCAAATTACCAAAGGATATGGATGTTTTAGTGAGGTTGCAGAGATGATTCACCGGGATGTTGCTGTTGTTTGGAGGGCTTTCGCTATGAAGAGTTTGAGGAAATCAAGATCATTTTCATCAGGTTGAAGGAATTTGGCGGAGGAGCTGATTGTGGTCTCTAAAAGCGTGAGGGTATCCACAGCAAGGACAGCAAGAAGCTTTTTTCCAAGAGTGGGGGCACTCAATTAAGAGGATTCAGGAGTTCAAAGTGAGAGGGCAGACATTTCGGATAGATATGTGTGGAAAGTTCTTCACGCAAATAGTATTGGGTGCCTGGAACACTTTGCCGTGGAGGTGGTGGAGACGGGCACAATAGCGCCATTTTAGATGTATCGCGACAGTGACATGAATGGGCAGGAAGCAAAGCGATACAGATCCTTAGGAAATGGGAGACAGGTCGAGATAGAAGTTCTAGATCAGCGCAGGCTTAGATAGCCGAAGGATCTGTTTCCGTGTTGTAATTTTATATGTTCTTTATTCTTTGATCGAAACAAAAACTCTTAAAGGTTTGGGCCCCCTTGTCTTAACTAACCACTATTTAATTCCAACTCTTTAAAAATGCTGCTCCAATAACACAATTATTAAACATTAAATCCACTTAATATCTCGAAGTCCATATAATCTCTTGTCCTGAATTCCTTCCACTCTTCCAAATTTGTTGCTACCCTATTTCCTTCTAATTGTGTTGTATTCTCCCCAGGTCGTCTACCTCCTTTTTACTGTGTTACTGGAAAGGCTACTTTTGACAGATAGAACCTTCTGATATTTCTTTTAGAGAGAGCATGTCAGATGACGTTGGCTCTCATATTTGACCAATTTTCAAACTGCCAATGATGACATCGGAAATTCCTGTAGACTGCTTTGCTTCTGGCTGTCGAGTTCATCAGACTTTAAATTTGATGAGCTTTGAAGAGTTGACCGTTTGTTATAAATCAAATGTCAAATTTGAATTTTTGTCAAAATAGCAAACTAAACTCACATGTTCATTTATCAGCCAATTTTTCGATTCTGAATAATCTGATCAGCTAGCTATTCTCCATACTGACAGCAAATATTCGACATGAAACTCAGGGAAGCACTTTCTGTTTAAAACAAACCATACACTCATTAGAATTGGTAACCCAGGGTACTAAGGACGTTTAAGGAGGAGATAGAAAGATTTTCAATTCTAAACGAGTTGAAGGGAACGGACAGGAAAGTTGACGCCGAGTTAACATCAGCCATGATCGAATTGAATGTCAGAATAGTCATCAGGAGCCGAACTACTACTCGTGCTCCTCGTTCATATAATTTTAATGAATGCGCTCAGTGTGACAGAGGAAATGAAAGGGAGAGAATTGTGTTCAACAAATTGTGAGTAATTGAGATATTGTGAAGCAGATGTGCAGCGTCACAGGAGAAAGACTGTAGTAAAGGTAAATAAAGACATACAGACAATAAGTTGTGGGCGATAGGCAGAAAGGGCGTTTTTTCCAAAAGAATGGCAGTCAGAGATCGGTGTGGGAAGAGATACAAAAACAAAAACACATATCGAGGGGAGCAAAACAGCGATAAAAGAATGAGAGAGATAAAATCGGAGTATATCAGCGAGAGAGACCGGGAGAGAGAAAAGGATACACAATGGGAGGAACAAGTATTGAGTGAGACTGCGACAATGAGAGCGTGAATGGCAGAGGATGGGAGAAAGCCTGACAAATTGAGAATGTCAAATAGCGATAGGGAGACAGTCGGAGGTAAACATCAGGAAGAGCAATACTTCGTGTTAAATGTTTTTGGCTGCAAGTTCAGAAAAAGAGAGAAAATGAAGAGAGCAGTATATCTGTAGGAGAGTTTTGTAATTTGGAGAAAGAGGATGTTCCAGAAACATGAAGGAGATTATCAATTTGCCAAAGAGAAGGAACAAGAAGGTATCATTAGGTTGGCATGGAGGCTTGGTGGGAGAGGCGGGGGAGAATGCAAAGAAACAAAAATCTGGAGAGCAGTTTGTTAGAGATACCGACGTTATTATCTTGCTATGCGGAGGGATAATATTTATCCAATTGTAGATTGTAATACCGAAAGTGATAGGTACTTGAAAGGAAAGTGTCTCGAGATTGTATTCAGGAGGGCTTTCCACAGCAGTATGTGTCCAGGTCAATAAGAAAAATGCTATTGCTCGTCCTGGTCCTTGGAGAAGTTCTATGTCAAATAGATCAAGTGGAAGCACATTTAAGAATTGGTGATCATTTTATCAGAAGGTTCAGGATGATGAAGGTAAATGTAATTCTCAACTTAGAGTAAGTATTGGCGAAGAGAGGTATTCAATGGCACAACAATAAGTTGGTGGAAGAGATTGTAAATAAACATTCATCTACCTTTAAAGAGGAGAAGGGTTAAGTACAATCAAGGATTGTTTCCTCAATTTGTAAAGCATGGATAAACAAAGTCAGAGGGCCACAATTGACAAAAATGTTCTTATATGCTGAAACGCATGTTGATGATAAGTGTCACTCGGAATTACAATTGAATATCAAGAGCAAATTAGACGAGACAACTGAAGGTTACATTTGTAGTAGAGAAACAAAGAGTAAGAGTGATAAAAGACGAGCGCATAGCATTAGGTGGTGTCCCAAAGTGTGCTTTATGCATAGCTTTCCTTATATGGTGACAGAAGGAATAATGAGGGTCAAAAACATATGGAAACAGAAGACAGGCAATTTTTATCATGGACTCAGATGAACGACAGGAGGTAGAGCAATATAAATTGCAGCCTGCACCAAGATAGGTAGGAGTTGTATGTTTTGAAGAGATACAAACAGGATGCAGATTTACAGAGACAGGTTGAATGAGCGGGCAAACATCGGTCAGTTGCAACATAGGGTGTGTAAATGTCAGGTTGTTCGGTTTGACAGATAATCATAAAAACAACAGCAAATATTATTTCAACAGAGGGGCCATTGCAAAATTCTGACTTACAGAGTGATTTACTTCATCGGGTGCACTATCCGCGACAAGTTATTGTATAAACAACGAACATAATCATGTCGGTCTTTACGAGAAGATACAGTGAATAAAAATATGGGGGTCTGAGAAGACGATGTCTGGAATACTGGACTGTCTTCTTGAAGAAAGGATGTGAGTGTGTCTGTGGTGGAAGTTTCGTGGACTGATACCTGCAATGAGTAAGCTGTTTTCCGAAGAAACGTTGGAGAGACTTATCTTGTTCCCGCTCAAGTTATTGAAGAGTGGGGGAAGGTAGGGGCGGCTGACCTGACTGAAGAGCATGAGATGCTGAACATGGTGGAAAAGTGGAAGTGAGGGGACCTGTATACTGGTATAGATCAGTCCAGAACGAGAGGGCAATGATTTACAATGTCTGTGGTAGTGGGTGGAGTGTGGAGTTTCGGGAGAGGGTTATTGGGAGACGGATGTGGAGGATTTGAGAAATGGGAAGTTATTGGAGGCGGATGGAAAGGAGAAATTAGAAAGAGAACAGAATCAGCCAAGATCATATTTAATGATGGTGCACACGTGTGAGTGGGGTTGAAAAATTACAGTTTGTTACTACCTGGAAAGTTTACATAACCCTTAACTTGGATCAAATGGGCTATTCCTTAAATACATCCCGTGGTTCTGTTGCCTTTGATTTTCAAAGACGGCACTTACGGCTTTTTTGTGTAATACTGCTCCCAGTCATCCTATCTTGATCCCTCATAGTTATTGCAGGCCAATGCAAACCTGAACCTTAGGAAACAAATATCTCAATCCAGCACAATTATATGCTGAAGACGCACAGTCCCAATCCATTCTGTGTATGGGGCAGCCTCCCCCCGTCTCTCTCTCTCTCACACACACACACACATACACACACGCTCGATCTCTCGCTCTCTATCACACCAAATATTATCGTCATCAATTGTATTAAGTTTTGGAACACAGTATAAAAAGCAATACATCACATCCAGTCCTTCCTTCACCGAGAAGGAGACTTTGGAACACCCACAATATTACATTGGCTTTTTTGGTAGGGTCGGGATAGTGGAAGAAACGCTGTGTCAGTATCTCAACAATTGTATTTAGCAAAGACATTCCATCTCATTTCCATGTTATTCTTTTGCTTACAGATTGCCCGAAGCTGACAGATATCTTATTTTTTCCTGATTTAACAGCATTATCTGCCTTTGGAATTATTCTGTGCGTCTTGCTGTTCCTACCTGATGTTTTGCTCTGCCTTCAACCCTCCTGACCTGCTCGTTATAAACCTGCCCAATATTAGGAAGACATCAGCCACCTATCATTCTGGTCCACTGGAAGCTACGCAAGTCACATCAGTCTCATTGTTGGTGCTATTCCTCCTTCGCCCCACAACAGACCAATGTGCTCCCTTGTTCCAGTCACTCAATGTTCTCCCACTCTTCTTTGTTAATTGTTAACATCTTCCTCTCATCAATCCTCTTCAGTTACTCTCTGAAAGCTCTGGAAAAGGTTCATTATTTTCAAACAAGGTGAATAAGACCAGGCAGCATCTGTGTAATGTGAAGAGAATGTGGTTAAGGGGTCTGAGAATTGTTTTTATTTCAACAAGACGGTGGTAAAAAACAGAAGATGTTATCAAGTAGGGTGTTGGAGGCGTCAAAATATATTATCTTCTCGAATTTGTCTTATGTTGACATTAGCTATGGTAAAAACCGTCTCAAACGTTAAAATCTTTTGACATCAAAGAAATTCCCTCTGTTATGTGTTCAACAACTGAAACCACTTTACCGCACATACCGTGTTTTTTTTTCTCTGTTCAAGCATGGTCTGTTCCATTAGTTGTCATTAGCGTGTATATGGCTGCATTAATATTTTTAAAATAAGGACTGTACCAAGAACAGCTGATGATCCAAAATACCTGTGTCGCTGGTGGTGAACATCAGATCTAAATAGGCACGTCACAATCCGCAATTCAGAAGCCAATTAGTAGCAATTCATTATGGAGTCATAGAGTCATAGAGCTGTACAGCATGGAAACAGACCCTTCGGTCCAAACCGTCCATGGCGACCAGATATCCCAGCCCAATCTAGTCCCACCTGCCAGCACCCGGTCCATATCCGTCCAAACCCTTCCTATTCATATACCCATCCAAATGCCTCTTAAATGTTGCAATTGTACCAGCCTCCACCACATCCTCTGGCAGTTCATTCCATAAACGTACCACCCTCTGTGTGAAAAAGTTGCCCCTTAGGTCTCTTTTATATTTTTCCCCTCTCAAACTAAACCTGTGCCCTCTAGTTCTGGACTCCCCGACTCCAGGGAAAAGACTTTGTCTATTTGTCTTATCCATGCCCCTCATAATTTTGTAAACCTCTACAAGGTCACCCCTCAGCCTCCGACGCTCCAGGGAAAACAGCCCCAGCCTGTTCAGCCTTTCCTTATCGCTCAGAGTCCCCAAACCTTGCAACATCCTTGTAAATCTTTTCTGAACACTTTCCAGTTTCACAACATCTTTCCGATAGGAAGGAGACCAGAATTGCGCGCAATATTCCATCAGTGGCCTAACCAATCTCCTGTACAGACGCAACATGACCTCCCAACCCCTGTATTCAATACTCTGACCAATAAAGGAAAACATACCTACCGCCTTCTTCACTATCTAACCTACCTGCAGCTCCACTTTCAAGGAGCTCTGAAGCTGCACTCCAAGGTCTCTTTGTTCAGTGACACTCCCTAGGACCTTACCATTAAGTATATAAGTCCTGCTAAGATTTGCCTTACCAAAATGCAGCACTTCACATTTATCTGAATTAAACTCCATCTGGCACTTCTCAGCCCATTGGTCCATCTGGTCCAGATCGTGTTGTAATCTGAGGTAACCCTCTCCACTGTCCACTGCACCTCCAATTTTGGTGTCATCTGCAAACTAACTAACTGTACCTCTTCTGCTCGCATCCATATCATTTATGTAAATGACATGAAGTAGAGAGCCCAGCACCGATCTTTGTGGCACTCCACTGGTCACAGGCCTCCAGTCTGAAAAACAACCCTCAACCACCACCCACTTTCTTCTAGCTTTCAACCAGTTCTGTATCCAAATGGTTAGTTCTCCCTGTATTCCATGAGATCTAACCTTGCTTATCAGTCTCCCATGGGGAAACTTGTCGAACGCATGACTGATGTTCATATAGATCACATCTACTGCTCTGCCCACATCAATACTCTTTACTGCTTCATAAAACTCAATCAAGTTTGTGAGACATGATTTCCCACGCACAAAGCCATGTTGAAGATCCCGACTCAGTCCTTGCTTTCCAAATACATGCACATCCTGTCCCTCAGGATTATCTCCAACAACTTGCCCACCACCGAGGTCAGTCTCACTGGTCTGTAGATCCATGGCTTGACTTAGCGCTCTTCTGAGACAGTGGCACCACGTTTGCCAACCTTCAGTCTTCTGGTACCTCACCTGTGACTATCGATGATACAAATTTATTAGCAAGCGGCCCAGCAACCACGTCTCTATCTTCCTACAGAGTTCTCGGGTACACATGGTCAGATCCTGGGGTTTTATCCACT
Organism: Chiloscyllium plagiosum; assembly: GCF_037043375.1. Lineage (NCBI taxonomy): Eukaryota > Metazoa > Chordata > Chondrichthyes > Orectolobiformes > Hemiscylliidae > Chiloscyllium > Chiloscyllium plagiosum. The sequence goes on along the minus strand of NW_028270179.1, from coordinate 17,701,197 downwards.
TTTAACCGTTTCAAGACATCCAGCACTTCCTCCTCTGAAATCTGGACATTTTGCAAGATGTCACCATCTCGATACAAAAAGTCTATATCTTCCATGTCCTTTTCACAGGAAATACTGATGCAAAATATTCATTAGCATCCCACCCCCCGTTTTCTGTGGCTCCAAACAAAGGCCGCCTTGCTGATTTTGAGAGGCCCTATTCTCTCCCTAGTTACCCTTTTGTCCTTAATATATTTGTAAAAACCCTTTGGATTCTCCTTAATTTTATTTGCCAAACCTATCTAATGTCCCCGTTTTGCCCTCTTGATTTCCCTCTTAAGTATACTCCTACTTTCTTTGTATTCTTCACAGGATTTACTCGATCTATCCTGTCTATACCTGACATATGCTTCCTCCTTTTTCTGAACCAAACCCTCAATTTCTTCAGTCATCCAGCATTCCCTATACCTACCAACCTTCCCTTTAACCCTGACAGGTATATACTTACTCTGGATTTTTGTTATCTCATTTCTGAAGGTTTCCCATTTTCCAGTCGTCCCTTTACCTTCGAACGTCACCCCCCCAATCAGCTTTCGAAAGTTCTAGCCTAATACCATCAAAATTGGCCTTTCTCCAATTTAGGACTTCAACCTTTAGATCTGGTGTATCGTTTTCAATCGCTGTTTTAAAACGAATAGAATTATGGTCGCTGGCCCCAAAGTGCTCCCCCACTGATACCTCAGTCACCGGCCCTGCCTCATTTCCCAAGAGAAGGTCAAGTTTTGCATGTTCTCTAGTAGGTACATCGACATCCTGAAGCAGAAATTTGTCGTGTACACACTTCAGAAATTCCTCTCCATCGAAACCTTTAACACTAGGGCAGTCCCAGTCGACGTTTGGAAAGTTAAAATCGCCTACCATAACTACCCTATTATTCTTACACATAGCTGAGATCCCCTTACAATTTTTTTTCTCAATTTGCCTCTGACAATTGGGCGGTCTATGATACAATCCCAATAAGGTGATCATCCTTTCTTATTTCTCAGTTGCACCCAAATAACTTCTCTGGATGTATTTCCGAGAACATTCTCCCTCAGCACAGCTGAAATGCTATCCCTTATCAGAAATGCCACTACCACTCCTCTCTTGCCTCCCTTTTGTATCCTTCCTGTCGCATTTGTATCCTGGAAATTTAAGCTGCCAGTCCTTCCCATCCTTGAGCCATGTTTCCGTAATTGATATGATATCCCAGTCCCATGTTCCTAACCATGCCCTGAGTTCATCTGCCTTCCCTGTTAGGCCCCTTGCATTGAAATAAATGCAGTTTAATTCATTAGTTCTACCTTGTCCATGCCTGCCCTGACTGTTTGACTCACTTCTGTTCTCAGCTGTACCCGTCTCAGATCGATATCTTTCCTCACTATCTCCCCACTTGACCCCCAACCTTACTAGTTTAAACCCTCCCAAGCAGTTCTAGCAAATGTTCCTGCCAGAATATTAGTCCCCTTCCAATTTAGATGCAGTCCGTCCTTCTTGTACAGGTCACCTCTACCCCAAAAGAGATTCCAATGATTAAAAATGTGAATCCTTCTCCCATACACCAGCTCCTCAGGCAATCATTCATCTGCTCTATCGTCATATTCCTGCCCTCACCAGCTCGTAGCACTGGGAATAATCCAGATATTACTAACCTTGAGGACCTCCTTTTAAAATTTCTGACTAACTCTCTGTAATCTCCCTTCAGAGTCTCATCCTTTCCCCTTGCAACGTCGTTGGTTCCAATGTGGACCATGACCTCCTGCTGGCCCCTCTTCTCCGTGAGAATACCCTGCACCCTCTCTGAGACATCCTTGATCCTGGCACTCGGGAAACAACACACCCTTCTGCTTTTTCTCTGCTGGCCACAGAAACATCTGTCTGTACCTCTGACTACAGAATCCCCGATCACAATTGATCTCTTGGACGCCGACGTACCCCTCGTTGCATTAGAGCCAGTCTCAGTACCAGAAACTTGGCTGTTCGTGCTACGTTCCCCTGAGAATCCATCACCACATTTTCCAAAACAGCATACCGGTTTGAAATGGGTATATCCACAAAAGACTCCTGCCCAAGGTGCTGACCTCTCTCAAACTTCCGGCAGTTAACCCATCTATGTGAATGTATTTGAGACTTCCCCCCTTCCTAAAACTACCATCCATCACATACTGTTCCTGTTGCAAATTCCTCAGCGCTTCTATCTGTCTCTCCAAGCGATCTACTCGATCTGATAAGATTCGCATCCAACAGCATTTATGGAAGATATAATCTGGAGTAACCCTTGAACTCTCTTTAAACTCCAACATCTGTAAAGAAGTACATATCACTGCAAAGGACATTTTTGCTCCTTCACAATCTATAGACCCAGAAAATAACACTGTCTTATTCCTCTACAAACACTACCCCAGGTTAAATTTATAGCTATGGTTTATATTTTAAGTTTAATCAAGTGATTTTTTCCAAAAGCACATAATCAAGAAAGAATCCACTATACTCACTACTGCCGAATTTCTCTTGGACAGACTAATAACAACAACTAACTTATCAGATTCTGTGTGTGAACTTCTCCCAACAGTTCCTCCACGATTAGTTGTGAATTTGACTGTTTGTTAATTTTCCCAGATGCACTCCGATGTCCAGCGATACAAGAATTCAAACAGCAAAGGCAGTAACTGTGCAGGTTCTCTCCCTCTCTCTCTCTTCTGAACTGTCTGCACCAGGTGCTTCCTTTGTCTGCTCTTCTCCCTTTTCAACTGCTGTTGTTTTGACTTTTTTTTCAAAGTTCCAAAACAATGCAACAGCATATAAAACAGTAATTGCTGCTCGTGGAATTCGAGGAAATCACCTCCAACACCTAAAATACCTCAAAAAAGGTGCAGCTCTTACAGGCATATTTTTTTCCCGTCCTCCCTCTTGGATTATCCAGAATCCATAGACTTAGAGAAAATGCATGCCCCTGCTAAAGCGACAATATTTTTACTCCAGGAATCCACCTTTGCAGTGTTCAGAGTTTCATGTAAATTGTGTGCGTTCAAGATATTTGACACACTGATGTTTTAACGTGTTCACAGAAAATCTTGTCTTTTATTATATTGTCAGCTGATTGATAAACTTGCAATTCAATCAGTGGAGCGTAGGAATAAAATTACATCTTTTTGGTGTTCATGCATATAAATAGAAAGTTAGCTGACACTCCTAAAACAGTGAACAAGGGCAAGTAACGTCATTCATTCTCGTTTCAAAGGCTCTTTTTATAGTCACAATCCGGTTACCTCAGAAATTTATGAGAGACGTGTTAGCACTCATATCCATTAATGAATTTCAGTTGATACCTTTGTGACTATTATTCATTTCTAGACTTTGTTTTGTGTATTCTGGTGTAATTTGTGCACCGTTGGCTGGGTTAGAATGGATTACTCAGCTGTCAATTCCCATCATGTGTTCAGTTGACGAATTTAAACACTGCATGATCTGAAGGTGCCGGAGTAGGTCTGGATTGTACAAAGTTTAGAAAAAGTCACAAGAAATTGGGCTACAGTCCAACAGTTCTTTATTTCAAGCAGGAGCTTTCGGAGCACGGATCCTTCATCAGGTGGTTGTGGATTACAAGGTTGTAAAACAAAATTAATAGCAAAAGTTTTCAGTGTGATACAACTGAAATTATATGTTGAAAAAGACCTGGATGAGAATAATAAAAGAAGTAATGAAGATGCTGTCATGCCTTTCTTAGTGCGTCACATCTGTGAAATACGAGAGAAAATGTTCGGAATATACTTGGTGTGCACATATATGTCAAGGGTCACGTGCTGAGTAACATATTAAAATTCCACTCATGTAACATGCGCTAATAATAATAAAGAAATAAACATTTCCTGGTTTTGTGGCATTTTCTTATTTTCCCGTAAATGGGTGGAGGTGCCAGTCGCGGACTTTGATGAACAAAGTCAAAAATCACACGACAACAGGTTACAGTCCAACAGATTTATTTGAAACCACAATATTTCGGAACTAAATATCTGAAGGAATGGGAGCTCTGAAAGCTTGCGGTTTCACATAAAGCTGTTGTGCGAGAACAGGTTTCTTTTGATTTTTGACTTTCCCCTGAATAAGCAACAAAGGCTGTGTTGCCGAAAATTAAATAAGTGTTGGAATGTGAGGCAGCCAATAAAAGGAGTAAAATTGATTTTTTTAAACTGATCCATTAATGTTATTAGAAGATTATCCACATTTCAAGTATTGCATTGGAAGCCTTTGTTCGGCAGGAGAAACATTTTTCATTTTCTGGAAATGATTGATGTGCTTCGTCAAACGCACTGAAAACTTCCTCTCAGCATCACAATATTTTTAAAAATCCTACAGATATTAGGGCAAGGCACAGGATTATTTGTATTGTATAGTATTTTATGTCAATAAAGCTGCGACTATTACATTATATGAAGTGCAATCGATTGGTCAAAATTTGGTGGCAGAGTTTGAGATTTGAGCAAGGGTTTGGGAAGTCCAAACGGATAAAATGAGTCAGATGATTGCAGTTGCTCTCGCTCAAACAACTCAGTCCCAGGTTCTGACAACAGGAAGTCCTCGGGATAATGAGACAAAATGCATTTCACGCTTTATGAACGAACGTCACTCCGCCAAAGTGGGGATCGTTCCATCTCGCTTCACAACGGGATAGCCAAAGCAGATTAGTTTATGATGAAAAAGTTAATAATAAAGAACAATACTGGTCGAGGGGAGGCCCTTCGCTCCATCTATTCCGAACTCATATTTCCCCTCATAATATTTCTTTTTTTTTCCCCTTTAGTCTCTGGGTGGCTCTCAGCCTGGCCTCCTCGTGTCTCATGGCGTATCCCAGCCGGGTTTCCCGCGGTTCATGGCTGTTCCCAGCTTTGTCTCTCAGCAGCTCATGGCGTGTCCCACTCTTTTCTCCCAGCAGGTCATGACCTGCCCAAACCTGGTCTCTCAGCACTCATGGCGGTCCCACATTGTACTTTGAGCAGCTCATGACGGGTCCCAACCTGTTCTTTCAGCAGCTCATGCCGACCCCAGCCTGGTCTCTCAGCAGCTCATGGCGGGTCCCACCCGGTTCTTTCAGCAGCTCATGGCGGTCCAACTCTGTTCTCTCAGCAGTTGATGGTGGGTCCCAACCTCTTCTCTCTGCAGCTCATGGTGGTCCAAGCCAGTTCTCTCAGCAGCTCATTACAGCCCCGCCCTATTCTCTCTGTAGCTCATGGCGTGTCCCACTTTGGTCTCTCAGCAGCTCATAGCAATGCCAGCCCGATCTCACTGCAACTCACGGCTAGTCCTGATCTAGTCTCTGAGGAGCTAAAGGCCATCCCAGCCTGTTCGCACAGCAGGTCATGGCTGTCCCTGCCCGGTTACTCAGCGGTTCATTGGGATCATAGATTGGTCTCTCAGCTGCTCATCACGTACCCAGCCTGATCTCTCACCAGTTCATGGATGACGCGGCCTGTTCTTGCAGCATCTCATGTTTGCTCAGAACTTGTTCCCTCGACGGCTAATTGTGGCTCACGTGCTGGTCTACAGTGGCTCATGGTGTGTTTCAGCCTGATCTTTCAGGGGTTTAAATCAGGAGCTCAGCTGCAGTTTCGGCACCAGCAATGGTATGTGTTGGGGCGTAGTCGAGAACACACAGCAGAGCAAGGTGAGTGGAGGAGTCATCAAAGACGGTGATACTTTTAACTCATTCCTTGATCATCCTAGTTCAAAATACTAAATTTTGAAGGCAAACTATTCACGATTTATTCATTTTTCGAATATTCTATGAAGTTATTCTGAATTTTTTAACTCTTGCTTCGGTCACTACTTTGTCCTTAAGGTTTTAATTGTGTAATCGTACTTGGTGCCTAAGATGGCGTAAAGTTAGTCAATTTTTACTCTTCTCCGAACTGCTATACATAACTAATCAGCACCAATAAGATACATTTCAACAATAAATGTGACATGACCGTGCAAGATTGAACAAGTGGCTTAAATTTTGACAGCGTTACAGCGTTGAAAATTAGTGCAGCACACACAGATCACGATCGTCCTGTTCCAAAAGCTTTTGTAAAGAAACCGAATACAGACCTGATGTCATGGAGCCAAAGGGCATCGAGGCAAGCACGAAAGTGGATTTGTCACACCAGCCAGATCATCCATGGTCTTATCAAATTATGGAACTGCTGTGGTGAGCTGGACAACTTATATCGGATGTTTCCCTCAATCAGTTGCACTTTAGAATGAGTAGTTTCACAATGTCAAGAGATACTTTTAACCTAATATTTCCCGGTTAGTTATTGTGAAAATCAAGCACTCTTCATTCCAAATATCCAACTATACACACGCTATGGAGTGAGAGGTTGTTGAGGTCGCTGGAACTGTGGCTTTGAGATTATAATTCGATCAGCTATGATTTTGTGGAATGAAAGTGCAAATTGGAATTACATAGTTTTCACATTTCTCAACTCCATTTGTTTGCAAAGGATTTTATCTTATTTCATTCTTACACTGGTCTAGTTCTTTTCAATTTTTTAATGAATTCAATGCTCCCGTCTTTTCACACGAAACTTTCACCATTTGTGACCAAGTTATGTTTTCCCTCATCTCCCTGCTAATATTTGTTTTTTTTTTAAACTATAGTGCATTTTCTGACGACAGTAAGCACGGAGTCACTCCTCTACACGAAGTGCAATCGAATTTCCTGGTTTCAGCTGTGTAGTCGCTTGGCCAGGGCACCATTTTAAAGCCAAGTTCAGTTGTGACAATGCCTATGTGAAAGAAAGAAAGTTGTGAGATCAAATCAAAATCGAATTGGAGCGAAAAATAAAGCAGTGCTCATCCCGCTGTGTTTACCTCTCCTAAAAGGCATTGTTGAACAATGCATCCTACCTGTTAAAAGACAATTTCTCCCGACCTTTATCAATGACTTAAAAAAAAGGCTTGACTGCTGTCATTCGGAGACAATTATTCGCTATTTAACTGGTTTAAAGTTCGGATGATTTTTAACCTCTCATTATGGGGTCTGGGAATATGGATATTCATGTTACAGAAACCTTATATTCTGAAACAACAACAGTAATTAATGCATGCCGAACACAAATAAGATGCAGAGCAAAACACTGAGAGTTAGCATCTGTTATCACCCTGCCCATATGCCTCCAAATATTTCTTGATCATATGCCCATTCAGATGCGGCTAAAATGTTACGATTTTACTAGCCTCCACCACTCCCTCTGGCAGCCCATTCTACAAATGCTCCAACATCTGTGTGAAAAGATTACCCCGAAGGTCTCTATTATACCTTTTCCCTCTCACCCTAAATCTATGCCCACTAGTTCCTGGAACGGACCACGCCAGGGAAAAGACGTCTATAATGTCACCGCCAGCCTCTGACACTTCTGGGAAAACACCCACAGCCTATTCAATGTCTCCCTATTGCTCAAATCCTCCAATCCTGGCAACATCATTGTCAATATTTTTTGAAACATTTCAAGTTTCTCAACATCCTTCCGATAGAAAGGAGACCGGAATTGCACTCAATATTGCAAAAGTAGCCGAACCAATGTCCTGTGTAGCCGCAACATGACCTTCCAACCCTTCTACTCAACTGTCTGACCAAAAAAGTCATACGTACCAAATACCATCTTCACAGTCCTATCTCTGTGCGACTTTAATTTGAATGAGGTATGAACCTGCACTCCAAGGTCTCTTTCTCCAGAAACACTCCCTCAGACCTTCCCATTACGAGTAAAAGTCCCGCTCAGATTTGCTTTCCCAAAATGCAGCACCTCACGTTTATCGAAATTGAAATTCATCTTCCACTCCTCAGCCCAATGGCTCATCTGATTAAAATCTCGTTGAAGTCCAAGGTAACCTTCTTCGGTGTTCACTTCACCTCCATTTCTCGTGTTATCTGAAAACCTACTAACTAAACCTCTTAAGCTCACACACAAATTATTTATATGAATGACGAAAAGTAATGGACCGAGCATTAATCTTTGTGGCACTCCACTGGTCACAGGCCTCCATTCTGAAAACCCACCGGCCGTCACCACACTCGATCCTCTACTTTTGAACCAGTTCTGTGTAAAAATGGCAAGTTCGCACTGTATTTCATTTTATATAACTTGCTAACCAGTCTCCCATGGGAAACCTTGTCGAATGCCTTACTGAAGTCCATATAGATCACGTCTACCGCTCTGCTCTTATTAATCATCTTTGTTACCTCTTCAAATAACTCAATCAATTTTGTGAAATATGATTTCCCACGCATCCTACCCATGTTGACTATCCGTATTCAGTTTTTGCCTTTCGAAATGCATGTATATCCTGTCCCTCAGGATTCTCTTCAACACATTGCGGACCAGTGACGTCAGGCTCACTAGTCTATAGTTCAATGGCTGGTCCGAACAAGCTTTCTGAAAAATGGCCCCACGTCAGCCAACCTCCAGTTTTCCATCAACTAACCTGTGACTATCGATGATACAAATTACTCAGTAAGAGTCCAACCAATAACTTTTCTAACTTCCCACCGAGTTCCGGGGTGCACCTCATCAGCTCCGGGGGATTTATAGTCTGTTATGCTTTTCAAGGCGTCCATATTTGTCAACATGTCAACATCAATTGCCCCATATTCCATATGTTCAATGTCTTTCTTCGCCGTAAAACGTGATGCAAAATACTCATTTATTTTCTCCCCATCTATTGCAGCTCCACACAAAGGCCACCTTGCTGATCTTCGAGGTGTCCTGTTCTTGCACTCGGTACCCTTTTGTCCCTTCCTTTTGTACGTTTGTCCTTGTCAAATGTTCCAATCAAATCAAACACACCCAGAAACTATTGAAACAAATTAACTTCACAGAAAATGTTCCTCTTCTTTATTCCCATTCGAACTTTTATGGCTGGCACAGCTCAGCATGTCGTATGAAGAAAAGTTTCTGACAATCTGTCCAAAACCGAAATTCTCCAAATCCAAATGCAGAGCTTGATGACATAAAGTGTAAAACCATGTATACACTGTCCATCAAAAACTCTTGGCTTTTTTTTCAGAACTGAAAATAAAAACGACAACTGCATAGAGTTATACAGTATGGAAGGGGATCAAATAAACACTCATGTCTATCCAGGCTTCCCAATTACCTATCCAGCTAATCCCAATATTCAGTCTTATCTCCATATCCCTGCAGCGTCAATGTGCTGATTACAAATTAAGATCAGTTAATCGAATAATTGCAAAGGCACATTAGAAACGGGAGGTCTTGGGAGTCAAGTCGGTAAGAGTGGGAAGAAAGGATGAGATTCAGGAAATGTGTCGGAAACATTTGCGATTTCACGCTGTGTTATAATTAGACTTAATATTGATAAATTCTAAGTGCAGATAGCAAATTTTCTGTAACTGCAAATTGAGAAAAGGTTGTTTGCGAGTAATCTTTTTTTTATATTTGCATGTGTATCTCTATAAATGCTACAAGGTTTACAGGTAAATGTTTGATTTCTTTATAGCATTCAATTGTCTAATCTAGAACTTCTCCTTGTGGATACATTTTCACATATGCCTGATTGGATTCCAGTGAAGGGTAGAAGTAACAACAGCAGAAAAACAGTTTGAGTTCAATTTGAAGCAAGGATTATTGTACCAATATTGACCGTTGTTACAAATAAAAAGACGGATGTGGAACATATCTTGCAAGAGATATTACAATAGTTTCTAAATTAAAATTTCTGTTTTAAGTCTACCGTTTCTATTATCAATGAAGCATCTCAAAGGAGGTCATTATTCAAATTAATGGCAATTTGATTAAACTTTTAATGGACTGAAGCTAAAGAGATGTCATAATTTTGAATGGATCAAAATGTAATTTTGATGGTATGAATGTTTTCAAGCAGTTGGATTTGTATAACGCTTCTAAGATCTTGAAACATCTTAAAATGTGTTAACATGATTGATGTGTGTGATTTTGCTGCACCTTTTACAAGTTTATGTTGTCTTTGTTTATTTTTCCAGGAGGTCTGAAAGAAAGTTTCCGAAATGCCTGCAGAAATGAACTTGAATAAGCTTTCATATTTAAAGAAAAAAGCGTGTACAACCAAAAGGGAGTCGGCAGTCCCTCCAGCTCAGCTTTACGCTGTTCTGGTTTGGTTTGATGTCCGCAAGCATTCAGTTGGGCAGCAGCTGGATTCGAAGAAGTAAGTCCATGCTGATCCTTCCTCTCTCTGACATCTCTCCTGTCAGCCCCTGTGTTTTATTTTACTCTTTACCAAGCGTTGTTCATGCACATTGTTGCAAGTAGTTGGAAATACATCATTAAGTTTGGATAATCTGTTGAGTTTTTGAATAGGTTTAGTTATTCTGTATTCTGTTCTCTTTCGTTTGTGTTTCATTCTGTAATCTTGCAAATACATTCCGTTTTGTTTAAGACAGACTGGTTGCACCAATTGCATCATCCCTGGAATGTCAACAACTCACCTGCTTACCAGAAGCAAGACAGTTACAATCGGGGTTAATATTTTTGAAATATCTTTTGGGCGGGGGTGTATGTCCTCGTTCAAAACACGTGCCTACATTGCATTCTAATCACCTCCACTAACGTCAGCGGTGCGTCAGGTAAAGTCCACAAAGCAATGTTCCACAACCACATATGACCAAATATTAAATAAGATTATTATTTTGATTAATTAATAAATACTTAAGTATTGGATAGAACTGACTTTTTTCAGAACATGATCTTTGGGAGAATTCTCGTCCATTCACTGATTAAAAAAGAACTACATCTGACCTTCTCTCGACAAACACAGACCCATATGTTGAGTATGATTTGCACAATATTTCAGGATTATTCACCACTATTTCAGACAGCTTCAACGGGATGCCACCACCAGAAACATGTTTCCTTCTCTCTTGCCAGCCTTCCGCAGGGAACTTTTCCCTCTGGGATATCCTGGGCCTCTTCCTATCCACCGTCGATCCCACACCCGACAGCGTCATGGCACATTCCCATGTAAACACAGATGGTGTATCACCTGCTGGATTACTTCGCCCCTCCTCAGTACCTGTGGGCCCGAAAAGAACTTTCCAGATGAAGCACGGATTTATCTGCAATTCACTCAGTATAATTGTATACTTGTTGCTCAATGTAGTGTGCTCTATATTTCCGAAACTCAGCACAGACTGAGTGACTACTTTGTGAAACCCAAACATTTCTTCCATAGAGCTAAATTCCATAGTTTCCCTTTACCTGCCACTTCAAGATTAAGACAGACTTCCCGAGTCAACAGGCTTGCTGCCATGCTTCAGCGAAGTTCAGCGCAAGCTTGAAGAATATGACTTGATTTCCTGCTTCAGAAATATACAGCATTCTGGGCTCAATATTGAGTTCAACAATTTTAGCCCAAAGGCTTTACCCAAGTTTTCCTCCGCTTGAACAGACCTGCCCTTACTATCACACAGTCTACAATTTAGCACAACTCCTTGTTAGACACTATTAGACGCAGTGAGATTTATAAACGTGATTGCTGTTCCCTTTTGTGTCGAGCCAACAGGTTTGCTTTCTTCTGGGTTCCATATCTCTGCCTATCGTTTACTCCTAACCTCCTCTCGCTTCTCTGCATTCTACATTTATTTTAAGAAAAATCATTTTTAAAGATACCATCAGTTCTTTCGAAGGATCACTGGACTCAAAACGTTCAATGAATTCTCTCCGCAGATACTGCCAGACAGGCTGATTCTTTCCAGCAACTTCTGTTGTTGTTTCTGCTTTCCAGCTTCAGCAATTCTTTATCGTTGTTTTTCGTTTCCCGAATCGCCCAAATTCTGTACGGTTTTGAATCATTATTGTGATGTGAGTGTTGCTAACCAAGACACCACTAATTGACTGTCCAGAAAAAAAAAGAATGATTTCAAGCACCACTTTGAAGTCTTTACTCTCAGTAAATTTGGATTCGAGTATCTGTTCCTGTTGCAGCATTTGTGGAAGTGAAATGCTTATTCAGCAATCCCAGAGGCCCTGCCCTGAGAAGTGTATTACTTGGAAATGAAGTGGCTTGTGTTTCAGAGTTGATAATGTGATGAGATTCATTCTTTCCAAAGATTTAATGAGCTATGTGCTGTTGTATATAAAAGCTTAATAAGTTAGTACAATTACATTCTTGTTTAATGACATGTGTACTGAAAAAGACAGATTAAATATTTGATGCCAGGCCAATGTACTCGCTTAGATCTTCCTGTAACTCGGCATCGTACTTCTTCCTTCACGTTCACTGCTGCTGGAGAGAGATTGCAGGGAATCCCTGCAGTGTGTTTGTATGGCATTCAGCCAACAGATTGCACATTGACACTCTGAAGTGCGTCCCATTCAGAGCCGTAGTTAATAGATCGAGGCGGCACACTTCTGAACATTATAGGCAATTGAGCATGGCCAAACCACCGAAGCTGCACATCTGGTAGAAACCCAGAGCACCAAGAGGGACCCTTCATAGGCACAGGGGAAATGTTCAAACTCCACACAGACTTTAACACGAGGCTGGAATCAAACCCAGTTTCTAGCTGCGGTTAGGCAGCAGTGCTAATCACTGAGCCACATCTCCACCCCGTAGAATCTGCATTAATTAGTTTTCGCCTTTGTATTTAACCCTGTAAAGTTACTGACAGCCTGTCTTGATATGTCTGGCTGTTTTGTGCTGATATTCTGTTTACTATCTCATTTATGGACCATTGTTCATTACCTTATGCCTTTCAAATTGCTCTCAATCCTGATAAATATTTTCTGCCTTCCTTCCAAGTGACTTGCTTCGGCATAATGCAATCTTAAAATTAATTTGGTAGACCGTGTCGATTCACATTTTCCACTGAGATGTTCAAGGCATGTGTGTCTGGTGTAGACTGCGTTGAACTATTTAAATGTCACCCATTTCCCATTCATAGTTAAGTCGGTTGGCACATTTTCGTAATTTAGCGTCATCAATTTTCACAGTCATACCTAGATGCCACACACTTATCAGATTTATGCACCAAGACTTAACAATAAAGTTTGCACATTCATACATGCTGTAGAACACTAATACGCTAACGTCAATATATCCTAAATTTTAACTACATCGAAGTTAATTAATTTACTTTGTTCTTGCGTATTGTTTAATCAAACATAGAAAAAAACCGAACTAGAATATGAAATTGATGTAACAATTACAGGTATCATTCAAAGTAAAACAAGGTATTACTTTTATTTCTACAATTCTAAAAGATTTCTCTTCTTTTCTCCACAACGACCAATGATATCGAGTAAATTCAATGTAAGGATACAAATAAGTATATCGGTGTTACAAGCTTCAGTTATGGAGAGCAGGAAATGGAAAATACCATGTCGCCCTGCCAGGCAAAGGAAACAGAAAGTAAACTAACATTTTTTGATACGTTTTTACGGGATTTTCGGCCCAAACAACAGGTTCGCATTCATGGGGTCTTCTTGAGTCTGCTGAGTACATTTTGAGTCATGGCAGAGAGCAGATGAATTTGGTTGTTGGAAGACCCACTATTCGAATGTAACACAGATAGAAGTAAAAAGAAGAAAATGGCAGGAAATTGTACGAGGTCCAAGAACAACTTTATTGTATTTTCGATATAGGTATTCAATCTGCTTCTCCAAAAACGTTTTGTAAACATTACAAAACCTAGTCTTCAGCAAAAATTGTGCAGATTAGATATCATCAATGAAAATATAAATTGTAGTCTTCCTTTTTTAACAGCATTAGCTAAGATACATGCTTGGCTATTTTTTCGTTTTAAAGTGTGGTCAATTGCCTTTTTATTGCCATTCCTCAAAGTTGCGAAAATGGATATATTATATATTCTTCAGTTGGTAGATCCCGTCGAACGACAGTCCGTTTCCAATTTTTAGTAAATGTAAGTCGGTGTCATTTTGCTTGGGGTTTTGCAGTAAATGTTACATTCATTCTGTTTGTTGCCACGAATGCATTTGTATTATTCTTTTCAATCAGATGGTCAAAACGTAATTTAAAAAGAGGCATCCGTACATATTTTCCACCGAGTTATGTGATTTCTTTTACCAGTCGAATAGATCTCTACAGTGATGACCATTTGCATTATTAGCTTACTGTTTTATGTCCAGAGATATTCGTGAAATATGCCGTTGTGTTTATGTTTGACTTTAAAACAGATCATTGATGGTGTCAGCAGAAAGTTAAATCGTGTTCATTTTGGTGGATCAGTTGACTTTTCTGATTGGATTTATAATCCAATATTCGACTCTTTCTCGAGGCATGATATTGAGACAGTCTGTGTCTTCAGCAGATCACTCGCATCCTCCTGGGGCCTTAATGTGAATTTGTTCATAGTCGTAAAATTATACAGAATTTAACACAGACCCTTTGATACAACTGGCAAGTGCCGAACAGATGTGTTGAGATGAACTAGCTCCATTAGCCTGTGTTTGTCCATATCACTCTCAGCATTTCATAATTATGTATATGCTCAATTTCTTAAAATGCTGTCGTTCTGATCGCTGCTTCTGCTTCCTCCACAGACTCATTCCACGTATGCACCACCAACACTTTGAAAATTTGTTATGCAAGTAATTTTAAATGAAAATTGGAAGTCCGAGTCCAGGTTTCACTTAAAGTAAACTTACAGGTTAAGTCGCTAGTTAGGATGGCAAATACAATGCTGTCATTCATCTCGAGAGGGCCGGAATGTAAAAACAACGATGAATTTCTGAGACTTCATAATGTTATGGTCATACCACATTTAGAGTAGTTAAGAAAGTCTCAGCCACATATGTCAGGAAATATATATTCACCCTGGAACAGGTTCAGAGAAGGTTCACGAGAATAATCCCAGGAATAAAAAGTTTAACATATGATGATCGCTTCATAGAGCTAGGACTATCCGTACGGGGTATTGAAAGATGAGCGGGGGATTCGATTGAAATTTACAGACTACTGAATGGCCTGTACAAAGCGGAAAGAAGTTTCTATTGTTAGGAGAAACTAGGATCGAGGGAAGAGCCTCATATTAAAGGGAAGAGACTTTAGGCATAGATAAAGGGAATCGTGTTATGGACCAAAACAAGCACACCCAAACATATATTGCGAAGGCAGTCCAGACTGTAACATCTTGCTTATTTTAACGCTAGGTGTAAGATGCATTGTTACAGATGAAATTCGATTGGGCAAACTGTTGGTTGTTAAACAAAACACTTTTTCCATACACTGTATTTAAAATGCATTAAAAAGTAACAATTCGAGAAGAAAAATCTGATTTTACTGAAACTCTATTGAAATCGCAAATAAAATAATATATTAACGACGACAAATTAACTGTTGCAATACAGTAACATCACATAAACACACACTTGGCAAAGGCAGATTCAGCAAGGTCAATTTTCTGACATGCCATTTTAGTAGCTGAGACAGAATCCCAGCCTTTGCTTCTAACAGAGACAGGAATTAGAGCTCCCAGATCCAGTTTAAAGATACCAGCAAAGGATATTGAAGGCAACAACTTGGAAAAAAACAGGTCCTGGGCAGGTTGTACCAACCAGTTCAGGCCATTTCTACTGTTCCAAATTCAAAATAAATCAAGGCCTCACAAGCTGTTTACTTTACAGATTTTGGAACAGAACATTCAGCAGCTTTCTTCATTTCCAAAACTTAAAGCCGTAGTATCATCACGTTTGCCATGTCCTTCTTTCAAGTTTACGAGAGTCCAATACCAGAGGAAATAAGCCTTTGGTGAGAGAGGACAGGAGATAAGGAGAAACTTCTCAACCACAGAGAGGTTAATCTGTGGGATTTATTACCACACAAGGCTGTGGAGGACAGGTCATTCAGAATATTTAAAACAAAAATAAACACGTTCTTGATTGCCAACGTGATCAAAGGTTGTGTGGAAAAGCAGTACGACGGGGTTGAAAACAAAATCTTTTGTTCAGGATGAAATGGAAGAGCAGGCTCGATGGGCCGATTGGCCTAACTTCTGCTGCTGCTTTGTGGTCTTAAGATCTTACAGTACATGTTGGTTTACAGGGGTGGGGGAGAGGGGCTGGTCAGTGTGGGATGTTCTTTGATGGTTAGTGCAGCGATAATTGGCCGAATGGCTTTCTCTCACACTGTCAGCACTCTCTGGATTACAACTATGTCCTGTCTCACCAAAGGCTTATTTTCTCTGGTATTGGACTCTCATAAACCCCATGTCTTCCGATGCTTCTTATTTTGCTTCTTCATGTCGTGACTGTCAGACATATTAAGGTTGCCACAGGAGACCGCAGGAGACGCCGATATCAGAACAATAAAACTAATAAATGCGACACATAAATGAAGAGCATGAGGAACTCCATTGCTTTGGACTTTGCCATTTTAGGCAGTTTTGTCCTGTTTTGTCTGACATATATTGCACATTTTCTACTTGTGCGAATTTCAGGTGACAGCTATTCGGTCGGTTCAAATCCCAATGACCCAAAATTTATTCTGCAGTAAATCGGATACATGCTGCAACTCTTGCATTCATGCTCGAATACGGGCATTTATGCAATGGCACAGACAAAGTTGACAGGTGATTTCAAAGATTCTTTCAGATACTTCACCAAGAGTATTACGACATGTCCCATACAGTGAGACCGGCTGAATAACTAGAAGTGACTTCCACACTTCACTAAAGCAACACACATTCTTATGAATCTGCAGCTCATAAATTCTGGCACGTGTAAAGGCAATGATCGACAAACTAACCCACAGATCTCTTTATATATTTGTGGTAGCCACCTATGACATAGATATTGTTTCTCAAGTTATCGCCTCTTCTGCCAGGCGCAAAAGCTCACAATAAGAAGATTTCCGTTTGGAATTGATTTGATTGATCCATGTGTAAAATCTGGAGGGGAGGATATCCATCGTCTCTGTTAAAATCTTTAAGATAACTTTGTTTTGCAATTTTACAAAAAAATGTACTCAAGCACGCTAAGATTGCCCCTTCTCCTAAACGTCAGAGAAAAAAATTTGGCCAACAGAAGATTTTCTTTCTCGTGATCATGACAGGAAAGATCTACTCCTTCGAATGCACTGACAATTTTCTCTCCCCGTATTAAATTGTGAAAAGATAAGTCCCTGGAGATCTTAAAACGAAACACAGAACCGTTTGCATTGCACAATATTCTTTGTGACATAAGCTGTAGCATTTGCACTTCAGGGACTGCAACAGATTGCAGCAGTGTATTTGTCCAATTTTGTTCCCAGAGGTTTTGATTCGAGGAGACGGTTGGAGTTTCGGTCGGAGCAAATGCACTGACAATTTTCTCTCCCCGTATTAAATTGTGAAAAGATAAGTCCCTGGAGAATTTAAAACGAAACACAGAACCCTTTGCATTGCACAATATTCTTTGTGACATAAGCTGTAGCATTTGCACTTCAGGGACTGCAACAGATTGCAGCAGTGTATTTGTCCAATTTTGCTCCCAGAGGTTTTGATTCGAGGAGACGGTTGGAGTTTCGGTCGGAGCAAAAATAAATCAGACGTTTGTACATACTGGAGGTCAAGCAACGCAATCCCAGTAAATCAAAACAGAAAATCATCAGGGTGGTGTCATGAGACCAAAGATATTTCGCTCATATCAACGATCGTCCCTCCATCAAAGTGGGGATTTGATGATTTCACCATGTGACACAAGCAGGAGTCTCATTTGGTATGGAAAATGTAATTCCTCGTATAAAAGCGAGGAATTGGACACCCCAACAGAAGTTTCTCCACTCTCTATGTATCCTTCTCATTTTCTCCGAGGTTCTTCTGCTTTTTTATCATTTTGTTTTCCCGTTGCTCTCAGTCTAGCCTCCATGCGCCTCCAGACAGATCGCGTCCTGGTCTCTCGGTGGCTCTCAGTATGGTCTCTCCGCGGCTCGTGACGTGTCCTGAACTGATATCTCGGCAGCTGTCAGCCCGATCTCTCGGCAGGATGTCAGTTGGTCTCTCGAAATTTCGTGGCAGTATTTTGGCTCGGCATAAGAGTGTATCCTGCTGAAGTATGTACCCTGAGGCACAGGGAGTTATCGATGAGGCTGCAATTTCAAAAGCACTGATTCTGTGTGTAGTGGTGGCGTCGAAGGCAGACAGCAGAGCGAGATGCACGGAGGAATCATCAGTTGAATGGTTAACATATTCCTTTAATACCTCGTTTAATCCGTGAGAAACGTTATTGTAAACTGTTGCCAAATTCTTTAATTTTCTAATGTTCTATGAAGGAATACTTCGCTTTGTAACTCATGTTTCTCCTCGTACTTTGTACCTTAACTCTTTTGTGCCGAGGTAACTTGCATCTGAGATGGAATCATGTATGCCAACATTATCCAACTTTCACTTTACACCTTCACTTCAATACATAACCTCACGTCGCAAATAAAATCTGAAAAGCGAGTTCACCAGTAACTAGAACAACAGTTATTTTGCAGCAATAAATATGACATGGCCATGCAAAATTGAAATAGTGGCCAAGGTATAAAGGGAACACGGCGCTTAAAATAAGTGTAGCACAAACATAGCAAAGCTCTATCGCTCTGAAAGTTGTTGCATTTTAAGAAAAGAGAGTGCAGACCTTCAAGCGCACAGTCAAAGGGGATTGACGCAGGCAGGAAATTGAAGTTGTCAAAACAATCAGATTATCCATGATGTTATTACATTTTGGAACTGGTGTGTCAGCCGGACAACTGCCATTGGTTTTAACTCATTAGTTGCACTCTAGTACACAGTTTAACAATATCAAAACATAATTTTGCCAAATATGACCGAGTGTGTTATTGGAAAAAAAAGCTTTTTTTCCACATTGCCACCTGTGTGCAAGCAACGGAGTGAACAGTTTTAGAGATGGATGGAGGTTTGGGTGTTAGGTGACAATTAGATCAGCAATGATTTAATCGACCGGAAGTGGAAGTTGAATTTACTTCATGTTCAACTCCTTGAACTCCACGTTTTGTAAAACATTTATCTTACATTACCCTAAAATAAATATTGATTTCAAAATCCATATCTTTTCATGAGGCCTCTGAACCATTTCTGAACAAGGTGTTTGTTCCCTCATCGGCGGCCTTTCATTTTTTTTGTTTCTACATTCCACTCGCTGTAGCGAGCCCGCTCGGAGGCTGTCTTCTGAAATGAGCCGATTCTAATCTTCGTGGAGCATCTTATTAAACATTCCCACATTATTGTGACATCGCTATCTCTCCAGGGAGCCGGTGTCCAGCAGAGCCAAGTAGGGGCGATGCCTCCGTGAAATTCTAAGTGGGCTATCGGGATAAAATGAAAATAGATTTGAAGTGGTGAATGAAGGAGTCCACCTTCCACGATGAGCCACACTTCCTAAAGGGATTTATGAAACGCATCCTTCCACTTCAATTACTCTCTCTCCAGGCTTCCATATATATATTTTTTTTAAATTGACTGATGGAATTCCAATATAAATATGCACTATCTACTCCATCGAAAGTTCGGATGAATTTTTAAACCTGGTTATGGGCAACTGGGAGTTTTGGTGTTCATGTTAACAACTTCTTCTCCTCTAAAACAACAACCGCAAAATACTCAATGAAAGTCAAACGCAAATAAAATATAGAGCAAATCACTTCGCACCTTACACAGTTAAAAAAAAAACACTCCCACAGTTAAAAAAAAACACTCCCACAGCATATCTGCACAAATATAAATCAGAGTAAAGTTTATTCTTCTTTGTTCTGGTTGAACCTCTAGGGCCAGTACAGTTCGGTGTTTGGTGCTAAGAAAACATTCGGCGTATTCGCCTAAAATCGCGATTCCCTGAATGCAGATACAGGACTTGATTACATTCAAAGTAAAAGAATCCCTGACACGGTTCCACTGTTCCATCAAACAGCCCCATCCCTTGTTCAGAAGTAAAACAGAAGAAATAATGAAATGCAGAATGATACAGTATATACAACATTGAACATTACAGCGCAGTGCAGGCAATTTGGCCCTCGAAGTTGCGCCGACATGTCATATCAATCTGAAGCCAATCGAACCGGCACTATTCTGTGTACGTCCATACGCTTGTCCAATGACGATTTAAATGTACTTAAAGTTGGCGAAAGTACTACCGTTGCAGGCAAAGCATTCCATACCCTTACTACACTCTGAATAAAGACACTACCTCTAACATCTGTCCTATATCTATCACCCCTCAATTTAAAGCTATGCCCCATCGTGCTCGCCGTCACCATACTTCGAAAAAGGCTCTCCCTGTCCACCCTATCTAACCGTCAGGTCATCTTATATGTCTCTATTAAGTAACCTCTCAACCTTCTTCTCTCCAACGAAGACAGCATCAAGTCCCTCAGCCTTTCATCGTAAGACATTCCCCCCATACCAGACAATATCCTAGTAAATCTCTTCTGCATCATTTCAAAAGCTTCCACATCCTTCTTATAATACGGTGACCAGAACTGTCCACAATACTCCAAGTGCAGCCGCACCAGAGTTTTGTACAGCTGAAGCATAACCTCATGGTTCCGGAACTCGATCCCTCTATCAATAAAAGCCATAGCACTGTATGCCCTCTCAACAATCCTGTCAAACTGGGTGGCAACTTTTAAGGATCTGTGTACCTGGACGACGAGATCTCTTTGCTCATCTACACAACGAAGAATCTTACCATTATCCCAGGACTTTGCATTCCAGTTACTCCGACCAAAGTGAATCACCTCACACTTGTCCGCATTGAATTCCAATTGCCAGCTCTCAGCCCAGCTCTGCAACTTATCTATGTCTGTCTGTATCCACAACTCCACCAACCTTAGTGTCGTCTGCAAATTTACAAACCTACCCCTCTACTCCCTCATGCAGGTCGTTTGTAAAACTGACGAACAGCAGTGGGCCGAAAACCGATCCTTGCGGTACACCACTAGTAACTGGACTCCAGGATGAGCATTTTCCATCAACAAGCATCCTCTGTCATCTTTCAGCAATCCAATTACTGAACCAAACTGCTGTATCTCCTACAGTCCCATTCCTCCGCATTTTGTACAATAGACTATTTTGGTGAACCTTATCGAAAGCCTTGCTGAAATCCATATACACCACAGCATACGGTTTACTCTCATGTAAATGTTTGGTCACCTTCTCAAAGAACTCAATGAGGTTTGTGAGGCACGACCTATCTTTCACAAAACTGTGTTGACTATACCGAATCAAATTATTATTTTCTTGATGATTATAAATCCTATGTCTTATAACCGTTTCCAACACTTTATCAACATTTGAAGTAAGGCTCACTGGTCTATAATTACCAGGATTATCTCGACTCCCGTTGTTCAGGGGAACCACGTTTGCTA
Organism: Chiloscyllium plagiosum; assembly: GCF_037043375.1. NCBI lineage: Eukaryota > Metazoa > Chordata > Chondrichthyes > Orectolobiformes > Hemiscylliidae > Chiloscyllium > Chiloscyllium plagiosum. Next base: position 17,679,840 of record NW_028270179.1, on the reverse strand, counting down.
ACCTCCAGTGTTCTGGCACTGTTTCTGCAGACAATGGCGATTTAAATATCAATACCAAAGGCTCAGCAATCTCCTCCCTGGCTTCCCAGAGGATCCTAGAATAAATCCCGTCCACCACAGGGGACCTATCTATTTTTACACTCTGCAGGATTTCTAATATCTCTTCCTTGTGAACCACAATCCCACCGAGTCGAGTAGCCTGTATCTCCGCATTCTGCTTGACAACATTGTCGCTTTCTGGAGTGAATACTGTCTAAAAGTATTCATGTAGTGCTTCCCTTATCTCCTCTGACTCCACACACAACTTCCCACTACTATCCTTGATTGGCCCTAATCTAACTCTCGTCATTCTTTTATTCCTTATATACTTATAGAAAGCCTGAAGGTTCACCCTGATCCTATCTGCCAACAACTTCTCATGTGTCCTCCTGGCTCTTCTGAACTCTCTCTTTAGGTCTTTCCTGGCTACCTTGTAACCCTCACGTGCCCTAACTGAACCTTCACAACTCATCCTAACATAAGACTTATTCTTCCTCTTGACCAGAGATTCCACTTCCTTCATAAACCACGGCTCCCGCGATTTCCAGCTTCCTCCCTGCCTGACAGGTACGTACTTATCTAGGACACTCAGGAGCTTTTCCTTGAATAACCTCCATAGTTCTAATGCGCCCACCCCCTGCAGTTTCCATACCCATCCTATGCTTCCTAAATCTTGCCTAATCGCATTTTAATTGCCTTTCTCCCAGCTATAATTTTGCCCACTAGTATACACATACCCCTTTCTATCACTAAAGTAAACATAACAGAATTGTGATCGTTATCACCAAAGCGCTCACCGACTTCCAAGTCTAAAACCTGGCCGGGCACATTACACAGTACGAAATCTAATGTGGCTACTCCCCTTGCTGGCCTGTCGACATACTGTGTCAGGAAGCGCTCATGCACACATTGGACAAAATCTGACCCATCGATAGCACTTGTACTATAGTGTTCCCAGTCAATATTTGGAAAGTTGAAATCCCCAATGACAACTACCCTGTCTCTCTCACTCCCATCGACAATCATCTTTGCTGTCCTTTCCTCTACATCTTTGGAACTATTCGGAAACTCCCAACAGGGTGACCTCTCTTTTCCTGTTTCTATCATCAGCGCATACTACCTCAGTTGACGAGTCCTTTTGCAACTGTAATAGTCCTTGAACAAAATTCAACACCTCCCCCTCTTTTACCATCTTCTCTGTTCTTAATGAAACATATAAATTCTGGAACATGCAACAACCATGCCTGTCTCTGCTCTACCCATGTCTCTTAAATGGCCACAACTTCGAAGTCCCATGTACCAACCCATGCTGCAAGTTCACCCACCTTATTCCGGATTCTCCTGGCGTTGAAGCAGACACACTTCAAACCAACATCTTGCTTTCTGGTGCCATTGTGCGTCCATGAAACTTTATTTCGAACCTCCGTACTCTCAAAATTTTCTTTACTCGAACTACAATTTTGGTTCCCCTCCACCTGCTGGATTAGTTTAAACCTACCAGAATAGCCTTGGCAAATCCACCCCCACCCCCCCCCCCCCCCCCCCCCGCATCACATTGGTACCCCTCTGTTTTAGATTAAGACCATCCTGCTTGTAGTGGTCCCACCTACCCCAGAAAGAGCCCCAATTATCCAAAAATCAAAAACCCTCCCTCCAGCACGATCCCTGGAACCACGTGCCTATGTGGACTACGACATGTGGCTGCTCCCCATCCCCCTTAAGTATCCCCAAAACACGATCAGCGACATCAGGAACCCTGCCACCTGGGTGCCAACACACCAACCTTGAGTCTCTCTCGTCCCCACAGAACCTCCTGTCTGTCTCCCTAACTATGGAGTCCCCAATGACTACTGCTCTGTTCCTCTTCTGAGAGGAAAATCTACCAAGAAGAATGGATAACTGGCTGGATTTTGAAACTTCAGAGTTAATTTTCCTAAATCATAATCGGCTTATTTTTAGCGAACCAATACCTTGGAATGGCACTTAAAGAAAGAGCTAAAAGTAAGAATTTGGAAGCAGGTTGTGGTTTTACTTTTCGCTGTTGGACTGAAAGAATACAAGTGTTAATTTTTACTTTAAAAAGTGAAATCTGGGATAGTTCTTTGCCTCTCGAAATTTAAAAGATTGTGCTGCAAGATGAGTTTCTCTGTGTATCTGGTTTAAATTAGCAGAGGAGCTTTCCCCTTGTCGTAACATAATAAATGTGACTTGGCCATGCAAATTCAAGATAATGGTTTATGGTATGACTGTGATATGGTACTTCAAATTAGTGTATCATAAAGACAAACAAGGATCTCGCACTCCAATTTTTTAAAGAGAGTGTTTTCAGCCTTTCATTTATAGAGGCAAAAGAAATCCGGGCAGGCAGGAAGTGAAGTTGACACCACAGACAGATCATCCGTGACCTTATCAAATTTTTGAACTGTTATGTGAGCCGGAGAACCTACATTAGAAATAAGTCAAGCAGTCAAGCATTAATAAGCATACCAAAAGGTAATTTTGCAGAATGATCCCCAGCTAGGTATTCGAAATTTCAAAACCTTCATTCCAGATTGAACATAAGTAGCGAAGGTTTGGTACATTGGATGGAAGTGTAGGTTTAAGGTGACAAATCGATAAACGACGATTTTAACGATGGAAAGTCCATGCTAGAGTTACATAGTGATCACCCCGTCAACGACATATGGTTATTAAACAGTTTATTGCACTTCCCTCTCAAGCGTGGTCTATCAATTTTCACGTTATTAACAGATTCAATGTCTCAAACTTTTCTCCATTTCTGTACAAGTTTTTTCACTCATCTTCCGACTTTTCTTTGTTTACTTTCCCACAACACACTAGCTGTGACGAGCCAGCTCGGAGTAAGTCGTCTGAAATAAGGAGATTCTATTCTTTTGCCTATGTATTCTTAAAATTATCCCCGCCCTACTGAGAAGAACTAAAACACCCCAGCTCCCCCAAACACAAGTATCCTCAAGGCATTCATAAAAATCGCGTCTTCCCTCTCGAAGGACCCCATCTCCTGACTTATATCTTTTTTTAATAGCTGCTGGGATTAGAATATAGTTATTCACCATGTACTCTGTTGGAAGTTCGAATGATTATTAAAATCTGGATATGAGTATCGGAGAATGTGGGTATTTTTGCCAAGTGTTTGTACTCTGAATAGCAACTGCAGCAAGATACTCGTTTCATGTCGAAAACAAATAAGATACAGATCAGAGCACTTTCCAAATTGTTCAATCATAAATTCCCAGAATATATCGGCACAAATTACATTCCGAGTAATGCTTTGTCTTCTTTGTTCCCATCGGACGTTCTCGATATGTTCTGATGGGATGTTCAAAATTCAAAGTTTATGATAGATTTAATTAAAAATGGACAAGGACTAAAGCATTGGGGAAACTATGGCAACACACAAGCAAAATGACAATGCTATTAAACATGCCACAGAATCCAGACTGGCTGCAGCGACCAACAGAAAGTTTGCAATCAGCATGGCAATTGAAGACCTAAAATATTAATCTGAATTTGGGGTTGAAATGAATCAATTCGATCGCAAACATCGAGGTGAATCCCAGTCAAAGGGACGCCTTATAGTGTTATTTGGAAGAGGCTACGTGCACCGAGCACCTGCAGTGATGGATATCGAAGGATCATCCTGCAATCAACATGGATACCAATGCCTCGTTTGGTCCAATCGATCAGCCTGTATCTTCGCCCACCGTGTTCTGTTACATTCACGCGCAGATATATGTTCGGACTGCACGGAAATTTGCAAAAGCTTGACTGAATACTTACCAGTTTGGGAAGTTCGATGTTTTGTTTCGGCTGATGTGAAATAACTATCATCACCCCCCTCACTGAACAACTGCAGGTTCACAGTAGGTTAAGTTCAGCATAATCAAAAATGGAACTAACCACAGGTGATCCCCATAATGTAAACGCAGAGCAGACAAATGCGCCAAAAGACGGGCTCATGTAGGAGTTTCCTGGTGGGCACCCATAGTTAAGCAGCCAATGCTGTCAGTCTAAGTCAGTAAAACATAGAGGACATTAGACAAGCACAACGCCGTGATGATTCCTTAAAAGCAAATTATGGGAAGAGTTTACCCAGATGCCCCTGCCAGGTGGAAGCGTTCCCTGCACGTTGGTGACTGGTTATTTCTAAAATCATGATTGTGTGTCCCCTCTATTGAAGACATGAACCAAATTATACATAGATATCATTATAGGCACGTGCACCAGGGAAGAAAGGCCACTACAAAATGATTAAAATCAGTGTGTTGGTGACCCGAGTTGCATAGAGATGCAGCACATAATAAAGGGAACCGTTTTGTCTCCACCTAAAACAATACAGACAATTACACGCGAAGGGGAGAACTTAGAAGTGGAAGGGCACCGGACAATACTTGAAATTCACTTCACAGGTCCCCTGCCAACTTTTGGCAATGGACATATCTGCATTCTGATCATCATAGGTACTGTGACAAAATGGTTCGATGCTTTCCTTGTTATTTAAATACAACCAAAGCAACAGCATATATCATAACAGAGCAGGATGGGGTCATCCCCGCAGTAACAAGTCAGATCGATGAATCCATTTCAAAGGCTGAGTCATGCAAATTGTGATAACTATGCATGGTATCAAGCAGAAATTCCACATTGTATACTAAACAATTCAGTGGGATCGTGGAAAGCATGAAGCACAACCAAAAATGGATGATAAGGAAGACGGTGCAGGAGAATAAGAAAAGCAGGGAGACAATAATTCCGTTTGGCCGCATGATGGTATGCATCACCATCGTCTGATTTCTAGAATAAACCTCGCACATTGTCATGACAGGCCGACACCTGAAGGGAGACGAATACCTGTATGGCCTCGACCTCACAGAACCAGAATTCACTGTCAGGGTTCACAGATAAGCAGTGCAGGCTCACACTTAGCACATCAAGACCACTCAGCTAAATGCGCCTGTCAAGTTAAGGACGAGAAGGAACGTGAGCAAGGCGTACTTCGATAGCAAAGTTTACCTTTTTTTGTATTTGATCAATCTCTAGAAAGTGCCGTTTTCTCATCTGCTATCTGCGTCAGTTTCGTTGCTCCAGTATATGTTGGGCTTAGCTTGAATCAGCATGGTCCTGCAGTCACTGCCTTTCATGTTGCGATCCATCACAACAGGACCAAAAGGAGGTCCTTGGCCTGGAAGGACTGTCAAAAACATGATGGATTTCAAGAAAAATGGACAAATAGGAAAGAAGTCTGGGTACCTAAGGTGAGCCTTAACAAAAATAACAGTGCTATGACGCATGCTGCATCATCCAGACAGGCTGCAACTACCAACAGCCAGTTAGCAATGAACCCGGCAGTTGAAAATCTATCACATACACCCGAATTTGGTTGGAATGTCATCGTCAGGGCGAACGGAAACGTTGAGATGTGTAACAGATACATGATCGCATTACACTCTGAAATGGAGGGTTCTACATGCTCCCAGCACCTGCAGTCATGGACATCTAAGGACCGCCCTGCAATCAAAATGTCAATGCCTTTTTCGGCCCGATTACTCAGTGTGATCTGGCCTGATTGACCCATTGGTGAATGGTGGAAATTCATTCAGATGGGCATGAATACCCTTGAGTAAAAGAATTGAGACCAATCCACACTCTAGGCGGTCAATAAAGAATAAACACACAGAAGAAATTGCATCGGAATTCTTCGGGAGAACATCAAATGAAAAGGCGAAATGGAGCAAGGCCAAGTTCAAATGTGGTGGTAAGTGATTATCAAATAATTGCAGTGTGGAAACAGGTCATTCTGCCTTACAGGTCCACACTGACCCTCTGAAGCGTATCCCACCCAGACCCACTTCCATACCCATGGGTGTACATTTCCCGTGACTAATGCACTTTAGCTAAACACCGCAGATCACTACAGGCACTTTCGCAAGGCCAATTCACTTAAACAGCATATCTTTGGCCTGTTGGACGAAACTGGGAGCACCCGGAAAAGACCCATGCAGAAATGGGACAATGTGCCAACGCCAGGCAGATCGTCGGCCGAGACTGTTATCAAATCTCGGTCCATGGCACTGGGATAGTTCGCTCCGTTTTCAGTTCCATTGCATTCTGTTCAAGTGTACTATTACGGATGCACTCGACAAACCTGTCCACAAGACTGCCCGGACAGCGCCGTTTGAACAGTCAATCTGAGATTAAAATCCCCCGATAATTGCCATGCACTTTGTACAGGCATTATTCATTTATATATTTATTGCCACGCCAATGTGATGCTATTATTTGGTGTCGTTTTGACTATGCGGACAAGTGAAATTTTATGTCTTTGAATTTTTAATTTCCACTCAAATGGATTCCAATTAATTAAGATGTCCTTCTTGAATATCAGAGCTACGCCACTTCCCTGAACTTCCTGTGTGTCCTTTCGAATACTCTGAACACCTGGAGATGCAACTCTCCATCGTGACCATCCTGTAACCATGTCTCCGTAATGGCAACTAAATTATTTTCATTCGCCATGAGTTGTGCTGTTAACTCATTATTCTTATTACGAATTCAGATAAAGTGCCTAATGGTAGTATTCATACCCTCATGATTTCCAACATATCTCATAATATTTCCTGAGTTATCCATCCCTTTTTACTTCTTTCGTAGTCTGAATTGTACTTGAACCCTCTTGCATATATGCAAATCGGCTGCTTATCTTTTTTTTACTGTCATACTTCCTGTCGTTTTCCCTTTCCCTCGCCCCTCCCCATAGTCCCTATTTTAAAGTACGCATGAGCACTCTATTTATACTTCCGTGTGAATGCAGGTTCCAGATCGGTTCAGATGTAGACTGTCCAATCAGTACAGATCTCCCCTGGTTCCAAAACTGATGCCAATGCCTATGAAATGGAATTCTTGACATTTGACACCAGGACATGATATGCCGTTGGTCAGTTTTTTGTAATATCGAACATGGTTTATTTATTTGACTGTATTTGTGTCATCAGGTTGGAAGTCTCCTTTTTTTGCACAAACATAACTCGGATTAATTCCCAATTGGTAAAAACAATGACTGCAGATGCTGGAAACCAGATTCTGGATCAGTGGTGCTGGAAGCGCACAGCAATTCAGGCAGCACCCGACGAACAGCAAAATCGATGTTTCGGGCAAAAGCCCTTCATCAGGAATAAAGGCAGAGAGCCTGAAGCGTGGAGAGATAACCTCGAGGAGGGTGGGGGTGGGGAGAAATTCCCACTTGGAGTACGGTGGTCAGATGTAATCAGCACACCTTGGGAAACATATATTGAACTTGGGCAAAGTACGATGTTCTCTTCTGTGTATGTCAACAACACCCAAAGAACTGTTCAAATCATTAATTCCATGAGTTGGTGCATACCTTTGTCAACCTGAACATTGCAAAGGTACACCTGAATCATTTTGTTTAACGCTAGAAGCATCCAAAGCCTTGGGAAGGAATGTAGCATAACTTAACGACACTATTTCTTGGATTTCAGGACTGATGTTATTCAGAAGACTACAGAAAGTATGTCCTGCTTTGTGGAGAACTTCAAAAGCTGTGGTGTCATCTGATCGAAATCATTAATCAAATAGAATATTTAAAGAGATGGCATATCCACACATTGGGGTCTCCAGAACTGAGGGCATGATCTGTGATTTATGAGGAGACTGTTCAGGCGAAATGTTCGGCAGAGCTGCTACACGCAAGGCGTGCAATATGTTTGGAACACTCTGGCACAAATGGCAGACGTTGCTGCATCAATGCTCATTTCAAATCTGTGCGAATGATTTTTGTATCACGCTAAGTTTTTTTTAGGGGTATGAGGTATAGAAATTTGCCTATAAACTATTAATTTTGGCCAAAATGCGGCAGAAATGTTTTATGTATAGGAACTTAGAGTCATAGAGATGTCCAGCATGAAAACAGACCCTTCCATCAAACCCATCTATGCAGACCAGCGATCCCTAGCCAATCTGGTTCCACCTGCCAGCAATAGACCCACATTCCTCCAAGCCCCTCCTCTTGATAAGAACATCCAAATGCCTCTTAAATGTTTCAATTCTGCCAGCCTCCACCACTTCATCTGGCGGCTCATTCCATAGAAGTACTATATTCTGTGTGAAAACGTCGCCCCTTAAGTCTCTTCTATATCGTGTCCCTCTCACCCTAAACCTACGCTGTCTCTGGACTACCCAACGCCGTAGGAAAATAATTTGCTTATTTATCCTATCCATGCCCCTAATAATTTTGTGAACCTGAAGAAGGTCACCCGTCAGCCTCCGATGCTCCAGGGAAAACACCACCAGCCTATTCAGCTTCGCCCATTAGCTCAAATCCTCCAACACTGGGAAAATCCTTGTAAATCTTCTCTGAACCCTCTTATACAGCCCCAACATGACATCCTTATTCCTGTATTCAATAATCTGACCATGAAACGAAAGCATACCAAACGACTTCTTCACTATCCTATCTACCTCCGACTCCACTTTCAAGGAGCTACGAACCTGCATTCCAAATCTCTTTGTCCAGCAACGCTCCTTAGGACCTTACTTTTAAGTGTATAAGCCCTGCTAAGATTTGCTATCCCAAAATGCAGCATTTATCTGAATTAAACTCCATCTGCCACTTCTATGCCCATTGGCCATCTGGTCAAGAACCTGTTGTAATCTGAGGTAACTATCTTTGCTGTCCATTACACCTCCAATTTTGGTATCATCTACAAACTTACTAATTGTATCTCTTATGATCGCATCCAAATCATTTATGTAATTGACAAAAAAAAGTAGAGGGCCCAGCATCGATCCTTGTGGCACTCCGCTGTTCACAGGCCTCCAGTCCCGATAAACTACCCTCCACCACCACCATCTATCTTCCTCCTTTTAGCCAGTTCTGTATCCAAATGGCTAGTTCTCGCTGCAGTCCGTCAGATCGAACCTTGCTAATCACTCTCCCATGAGGAACCTTGTCGAACGCCTCACTGAAATCCATATAGATCACGTCTACCACTCGACCCTCATTATCCTTCTTTGTGACTTCCTCAAAAAAAGCTCAATCAAGTTTGTGAGACATGATGTCCCACACACAAAGCCATGTTGACTCTCCCTAAGTAGTCCTTACCTTGCCAAATACATGTACATCCTGTCCCTTAGGATTCCCTCCAACAACTTGCCCACTACCGGCGTCAGGTTCACTTGTCTATATTTCCCTGGCTTGTCCTTACCACCCTTCTTAAACAGTGGCAACAGATTAGCAAACCTCCAGTCTTCCAGCACCTGAATTGTGACTATCGCTTATATAAACATCTCAGCAATGGCCCAGCAATCCCTTATCTAACATGCCACAGAGTTCTCGTGTACACCTGATCAGGTCCTGGGGAACTATACACCGTTATGCGTTTCAAAACATCCAGCACTTCTTCCTCTGTAATCTGGACATTTTGCACGGTGTCACCATCTATGTCCCTACAGTCTATATCTTCCATATCCTTTTCTTCAGTAAACACTGATGCATAATACTCGTTTAATAGCTCCCCCATTTTCTGCGGTTCCACATAGAATCCGCCTTGCTGATCTTTGTAGGACCATATTTTCTCCCTACTTATCCTTTTGTCTTTAACATATTTGTAAAAACACTTTCGATTTTCCTTACCTCTATTTGCCAAAGCTAAATCATGCCTCCTTTTGGCCGTCCTGATATCCATCCTCAGTATACTCCTCATTCCTTTATACTCTTCTAACGATTCACTCGTTCTAAACTGTCTTTAACTTACACATGCTTCTTTCTTTTTTCTGAACCCAACCCTCAATTTCTCTAGTCATACACCATTCCTTATCCCTACCAGCCTTTCCTTTCATCCTAAGAGAAAAATACTTCCTCTGGATTCTCGTTATCTAATTATTGAAGGCTTCCCATTTTCCAGCCGTCCCTTTACCTGCGAAGATCTGCCCCAAATCAGCTTGTCATCTCTGATGACAAGAACTTCATTTTAACTTGACGATCCGAAATCCCTATGTTTAATTTCGAGACAGGAGGAGACCACTAGTGTGCAGACTGAGGGGAACGACATTTTTGAAAAGTTCTAAGAGGTCAATCATGCACCATTGCGGACTGGCAGGAGTGTTAACGAGATGGGGAGACTGCTGAAGGACGAGGGAAGACGGAAAGAGTGGACAATGAAGTGACTAATCGAGCACAAGGACATACAATTTGAGGTTAGGAACGTTCATAGGATGTTTACATGCGCAAAGTATATTCTAAATTTGGAAGGTTTCGAAAGGAGGGCGAGTTGATTGGAAAGGTCGTGGCTGCAGACAATATTATTAATCGTTTTGTCTAATGATTGTCTAAAAATCAACATATTTTATTTACATATCTACATTTAATTGTTGTGTCCATCAACATTTAATAACCGAATTACTGTCCAAGCTTTCCCAACAAGACAGCCGACTGCAATGTTAAAATGGAAAACAATGTGGAAAAATAGGATGGCATGCAATTTGATTGGAGGAACAGGCGCATAGACCAAGTTCTAAATTAGAAAGAACGTCGGAGTTTTTTACGCGTTGATAGTCTTTGAGCCCTGGTTCGGGATTTTCATCAGGTTGGTTTGCAATTTCACTTGGAGGATAGGAAGAAAAATGAAATGTCAACATTCATTTTGAGCGTGCTATAATGAAAATCTGTGGATTTCCTGCTAATGCTGTTTAAGGCTCCAGTCCGACCAGATTTGGAATATCGTGTGTCAATTAATCTAAATCATCGTTGGGAGTCAGGGTATACAATGGGAACTAGAAGCTGCTGCTATTTTGCCTTTTGATTATATGAGTGATCAGACTGAAGGGAAATATCACAAATTTTTTGAATTGTCCTCTGAACCTATTCTGTGTCACGACGTAGATTCCAGTGTTTGTGCAGCAACTCAGGAGCTGTAGAATAAATCCTAATTCTTGGACATACACAGGCACATAAATCAAATAGCCCAGATTACCATTCGTTCAAGCATTGCGTACACGACAAACACTGCCCACAGCAGGATGAAGTTGTCTGAAATCAGAAACAGAAGAACAATTGATTTTCTTCGGTTCTCCATCTCCGTGTCTCTGGGACACTCCCCATTGTTGTGAGCCAGGAGTCTCCTGCGGGCTCTGCTGCTTACTACAATGTGTCTGACGGTGAAAATGTTGAGCTGCAGAATCAGAACGAATGGGAGACAGGGTGAGAGAATGTAGTGAACAATTTCAATTATGGCCCATAACTCTAAGTTGTCAAGTATATACCACAAAAAATAGGATGATTAGATAAATCATAATTACTGTTATACATAAAATACCAGCTGATATTATTTAAAAAGCTCAGTCCAGTCACTGTTCCGAGAACCACCGCCGCTGTTTTCTCATTACAATATTTAGTTTTGAACGTGTGACAACGAATGGCTACCAAGCGGTCGAAGGTGAATGTGACGGTGAACAAGACAGAGCAATCGGATGCTGCATAAAGCAGGACAGCATGAATGTTGCACGCATCTATATCCTCCATGAAAGTGAAGACTTCTGGATAAACAATTGGAATATGTCTCAATATCAGGTCAAGGATGACCACCAATAAATCTGCGACTGCCATGGCCATCAGATAGAGAGTGACACATCTGGAGAGTCCACACTTCCCACGGAATAGAATCACAATCGTCACTGTATTAACTGTGGAAAAGGAAACTACGATATAACACTAAACGATTGATGAGGGGAAAAACTGCAATATTCAATTTTCATTTCATCCATAAGTGGTGCACAGTCATGACTGTGTTGTCCATTCAGAAGGCATAATCCTCAAAGAGTACCTTCCAAATTCGCATTCTCTACTTTGACGTAGCTAATTATTGTATACATAGTTGCAGGAGAAAGTGATGGAACGTGTGGTGTTGGACATGCACAGCCAGTCTGGAAGCATCCGAGGAGCAAGAGAGTCGATATTTCGAGCATAAACTCTTCATCAGCAATGAGGGAATATCCCAATGGGCTGAGAGATCAGTGGAAGGGGATGGACTGTGGGGAAGGTAGCGGGGGATGGGAGAGGTAGATGGATATGAGGTATTATGGTGATATGTCAGAAAGGAGGTTGACCGGAATTGGTAGGAAGCAAGATGGACAGTTTGGACAGTTCAGAGTTTGGTGTCGAGTCAGAATGTTGGCTCTGGAATAAATTGGAAAGAGGGATGATGGCGATTAATGAAACGCGTGAAATATACATTTATCCTGTATGGTTGCAGGGACCAAAGGTGGACGATGCGGCAGTATTCGCCCACATGTTGGGTGGCAAGATGTTTGGTGTGGAGGAGGCCCAGAAAGTGCATGGCCTCGGCGGAGTTGGAGTGGGATTTAAAGTGTTTGGCTACAGGGCAATAGGGGTTTTAGTGCATGTGTCTCAGAGATGATCTCTGAAACATTCTGCAAGTAAGCGTTCTGTCTGCTTCAGTTGGAGGAGAGCACATCGACAGCAACGGACACAGTATATGATGTATGTGGAAGTCAAGTTAAATCTCTGTTGGTTGTGGAAGGATCCTTCGGGGCCTTGGACTGTGGTGAGTATGGAGGTGTGGGAGGATGTTTTGTACTTTGTCCGCTGGCAAGGCATGATACTGGAAGAGTATGGTCGGTTGGTGGGGGTCTTCGACCGAACGAAGGAATCCTGGAGTGAATGGCCCCTGTGGCGCGCAAGTCCGGGTGGGGCGAGAAATATATTTCTGGTGATGGGGTCTGTTTGAAGGTAGTCGAAATGGTCGAGGATGACGCGTTGTAATTGCTGGTTGTTGGGACAGAAGGTGAGGACCAGGGGGGCTCTGTGCATGCTGTGATTGGATGGGTGCACAGATGCACAAAAGAGGAAGAGAGGAACTGGAGGGACACTTCGAAAAATGGTGCGGGAAATTGCTTTGTGTTGAGTCTGTCAACGGAAATGAAGACGGAGAGCTACAGAAAAGAGAGAGATGTGGGCGAGATGATCCAGTTGAATTTGAGGTCAGGGAATAAACTGTTATTAAAATTCATGAACTTTTAAAACTCCTGGTGGGAGCACGATGTGGCGTTGATACAGAGGAAATGGCTGGAAATGGTGCCGGTGCAGCTGTGGAAAACACACTGTTCCCTGTATTTGAGGAGGAGGCAGGCACTGTCGAGAACGATACTGTTGCCTTTGGCTACCAATCAAGCCAGCAGACAAAAAGGCCACAATGATAAATTGGCGCACTAATCTCCACATAGCTGAAAACAGACACCAGCTCACAGACACCTTTTCCGACGGCCCACTCAATCACGAGCTCACCTGCCACAACCAACCTCTCATGTCGCAGCCTCAAAACTCATAGTCTGGAGACAACGCACTGCCCGGTTCTATCTCCGACCAAAATTCACAAACCTGCTGCCCTGGTTGTCCTAATGTCTCTCCCAGCTCGTTCCCCAAAGAACATACCCCAGCATACCTTGGCATCCTTCTGTCCAGCTTGATCTAGGATCTCCCCACATATGTTCGGGATGCCTCCGCCTCCATGACTTCCGGTTCTCTGGCTCGCAAACTTCATCTTAAGACATTCTTCTCTCAAGTCGAAGGCCTCCAAGCCCACCGTTTCGTCGTCATACGATGACCCAAATCGCATACTTCCACTGAAACGTTCGTCTGATTGTTTGAAATGGACCTCATCCTCAAAAAAAATCTCCTTTCAATTCTCCCACTTCCTCTAGGGAAAAGGAGTAACCATGGACATCCGCATAGGCCTCAGCTGTACATGCAACGTTCTCTGGTACGTGGAACAGTCCATCTTCCGCAGCTAAACTGACACCAATCCCCTCCATTTACTGCGCTTCATCAATGACTCGTTCGGCGCCAGCCCATGCTCCTGCGAGCAGCACGAACAGTTCATCAATTTCACCAGTACCTTGTACCCTGATTTCAAATTCACCTGGACCGTCTCCGGCACCTCTCTCCCCTTGCTGGACCTCTCCATCTTCATTTCCGTTGACAGACGCAAAACATACATCGACGTCAAGCTCACTGCCTCCCACAGCTACCTGGACGACACGTCGTCACATCTTGGCATTTGTAAAAACGCTATCCATTCCTTCCAATTCATCTACCGCACATTGTCCCAGGAGGACTAATTCCACCAAAGAAAATCCCGGATGGCCTCCTTCTTCAATGACTGCGAATTCCCTCCCGCTGGTGGATGCTGCTCTCAAGTTCATCTCCTCCATTTCGCTCACCTCTGCCCTTGAACCCTACCTCTTCAATCGGATCAAGGACAGAACTCCACGCTCCTCAACTTGCATTGTATCAATCTCCACATTCAACGAAACATCTTCAGCCATGTCCGCCACCTGGGATGCATTTCACTTTCCACCGCTACCAGCATTCCACAGAGATGATAACCACAGAGACTCCATTGTGAGGGCCACATCATCCACCACCGCATCGCCCACACCTGGCACCTTTCCTGAAACCACAGAGACGAAAACTTGCGAGTACACCTTCAAACTCACCGCCGTCCATGGTGCTAACTGATCCTTTCGCATTTGTACAGAGATTTAGCTTTGCTTCCACACACATCATCTGTTGTGTCCGTTGGTTTTGGTGTAGCATACTCGACATTGAGGCGACAGGAGGGCTACTTGTGGAACGTTTCTGCGAACATCTGGAGGAAACATGGACTAAGTAATCCCATCTCCCTGTTGCAGAACACTTTAACTCCCCCTCCCAACCGTCAAAAACATGCATGTCCTGGATCTCCTTCACCGGCAGACTCTAGACACCCGATGCCTGGAGGAAGAATGCCTCAACTTCCGCCCATGGCACCCTCCAACCACACGGGATCGATGCAGATTTCACAAGTTCCTTCATTTTCCCCCATCCCATTCGGCACCCCATTCCAGAGCCAACCTTACAACTCAGCTCCGCCCTATTGAACTGTCCTAACTTTCCATTTTTATTCCCACCAATTAGCTCCAACCTTCTTTCCGAACAATCTCCATCATCGCCCACCTCCATCTGAAAATGGCATTCTCAGTTACCTTCCCCAGTATCACCCATTTATCTCTCAGGCCCCTTGAGCCACCCCTCATTCGTGATGAGCGGCTGATGCTCAAAACTTCAACTCTCCTCCAATTCGCATGCTGCCAGAACTCCTGTGTTTTCCAGCACCACATATTACGACACGGGGTACATTCTAACAGTGTCTCTGCGTGAGATTATCTGAATATATGAGTGTTTGCCAGTAATTGTGTGTGTGTGTGTGTGTGTCTGTGTGTGTGTGTGTGTGAGCGTGCGTGCGTGTGAGCGTGTGTGTGTGTATGTGTGCCTGTTTATGTGTGTGTGTGTGTGTGTGTGTGTGATAATGAGTTCGAAAAAGAGAGAGAGAATTTCTCTGTCCATTTGGGAAAGAATCTGAAAGGTTTTATGTGAGTGATAGTGGGTGTATGCTCTTTTGCAAGAGCGAGAATCTGTGAGAGAGTGTGTGCGTGTGTCTATTTGCCTGATAAGCTGCCCTCTTATATTAAATACCTTGAATCTACTGATGCAGAATTCTGATTCAAATATCATGGTCTATCAAACAAATATAGCAAACTACTGCAGAGGATTTCAGGTGATCCTTCCAAATTTGCTCGTAGATAATTAAATCCATAGCCACGAGGATAAGAAGGAGAGAAACAATCCAATTCGTCTCCAGTTATGACTATGTCGACAATGTAATGTAGTCTGGTCCAACATAGCTTTACACTTCACCATATATACCAAGGGGAGTAAGGACGAATCAACAATCCATCTACGAGCAAACGTGCATCAGGAAGCAGTTCAGGACAATAAGTGAAGTGTACAACACAATTTAGAAATTTGATAAGGACACTTTGCACTTACGGGGGACACTGACAGCAGCAAGTATTGGGTAGTATATCCTCTCAAAATCCTGAATTATACTTTTGATGTAGAAGTCCCCATTCATCCATAAAAAAGCGACGTAGTATATTTCAAGAATGTATGGATAGAAATCATTGAAATCCATGACGCATTTTCTTCCAATGGATGGAGGGTTATTCTGAGCAGTTAAGCCAGGAATCCTTTTATGCAGCAAGGAGAGAAGTCCCTGAGAGACTTTACTCATTAATTGTGGAGTTGACATTAATTCATCATCAACACCTGGGTTCCGTTAATAGGATTGTTTATTCCATGTACAGTCACTAAGCAGATGACTTCAGTTATCCCTAGGAATCCAGATGTCTTTTTTTGTTAAACTGAAATGAGCTTGTCAATCTAAACTCAGAAAATTACAGAGTGTATGAATCTCTCTTTTTAGCTGGCTGGACCGAGAGCAATAATCTTGGTCTTTTGGAATACAATGTAATTTACAATAAATATTTCTTTTGTTTTACGCTGTGTATTGAAATGGGATAAAATGATTATTTTTAAAAACTATGCATGGTTCAAACGATTCTTGCAGGTTTGGTAAGTAAGTCACCTCACGCTCATTGCTGACTCCATGCGTGAGAATTGCACCCAACTCCAGTGCCTCGAGAACCAAGTTAGGGAACAGCAGGTGGAGCTGTATGAACGTTGGGTCATTTAGAAGGTGGAGGCAGTTATTGTGAAGAGTTACAGGGAGTTAGTGACTCCACAGCAACGCGACGATGGAAGATAGGTTAACGTCAGGAGTAAGGCAGTGACAATTAGGCATTGCAGGGATCTTTTGTGGGGATTCTCCGCAACAAGTATACCATTTTAGATACTATTGGAGGAAATATTAACCAGCGTAAGTAATGGGGAAGAGGTCGCTGGTGCAGTGTCTATCCCTGCTGCTCACTGCGGAATGGGAAGAAGAGCAGAGCTTTCGTCATTGGTGAGTCCATAGTAAGGAGAAGAGATAGGAGCTTGTGTGGGAAAGAGGGTAACACACGATTGGTTTGTGGCCTCCCAGGTGTCAACGTTCGTGATGTTGCAAGGCTTAGAAAGTGTGAACGCTGGGAATTCGTTTCTATTAGATCTCCCCTCAACCTGCGCAACTTCGATGAATACGATCCCAGCATCCTCAGCCATTCATCATATATGAGGCCTAACATTCCAGGGATCATCCGTGTGAAACCCCGCTGGAAATGCTCCAGTGCAAGTACGCCCTTCCTGAGGTATGGGGCCCAAAACTCGACATAGTATTCTAAACGCATCCTAACCAGAGCTTTATAAAGTCTCAATAGCACATCTCTCCTTTTACATTCCAACTCTCTTGAGAAAAATAACAACATTAAATTTGCTTTCTTAACCACTGCAGGTGGAGCTGGATGAACGTCGGGTCATTCACAAGGCGGAGGCAGTTATTGGGAGGAGTTACAGGGAGTTAGTTACTCCAAAGCCACGCGAAGAAGGTGGATGGTTTATCGTCAGGCGTTGGGGAGGGAACCATTAAGCAGTACAGTGATCTTCTGTGGTGATTCGCCGCAAAAAATAATGCTATTTTGGATACTGTTGGGGGAACGACTAACCAGGCGTAAGTAATGGGGAAGAGGTCGCTGGGACAGAGTCTATCCCTGCTGCTCAGTGAGGAAGGGGAAGAGAAGCAGAGGTTTGTCATTGGGGAGTCATAGTCAGGAGAAGAGAGAGGAGGTTTTGTGGAAACGAGAGTAAGTCACGATTGGATTGTCGCTTCCCAGGTGCCAAGTTCGCAATGTCGCTGATGGTGTTTTGGGATCCTTGACGGGGAATGGAAGCAGACCCAAGTCGTTGTCCACATCGGCACCGACGACAGAAGTAGGAAGATAGGTGGTGACCGAAGGCAAAAGTTCAGGCAGCTAGTTTGGAAGCTTACAGCTAGAACAAACAGAGTTGTTATCTCTGGTTTGTTGCCCGTGGCACATACTAGTGAAGCGAGGTATAGTGAGCGAGCAGAGCTGAATGGATAGCTGCAAAAATGGTGCAGGAGGCAGGGTTTTTGATTCTTTGATAATTGGATCTCTTTCTGGGGAAGGTGGGTTCTCTACAAACAGGAAGTTCTTCATCTATACTAGAGCGGTATCAATATTTTCGGTGGGAAATTTGCTTCTGCTCCTTGGGAGGCTGGGGAAGGTAAAACAATGCAAGGGTGTTACGTGAACCTGAATTGTCGTTCCAGCAGACAGACGGTTGAGGGTAGTAAGGTCTGGGATAGTTTTGCAAGTTCGTGAGAGGTTATTGGCAACTAGGATGTTGGTTTGAAATGTGTGTACTTCAATGCCAGGAGCATCCATGAGACCAAAGGACATAGGAATGGAAGTAAGGCCATTCGTCCCATCGAGTCCATTCCTTGATTCCAACATGTCTGATGGGCATTCCAACGCCACTTACCTGCACTCTCCCCCATCCCTGCGAGATTAAGAATTTATCATGCTCTGCCTTGAAGACATTTTACGTCTCGGTCTCACTACCCTCTGTAGTAATAAATTTCACAACTCCACCACTCTCTGGTTGAAGAAATGTCTCCTCATTTCCGTTTTAAATTGAACTCCACTAATTCTCAGGCTGTGCCCCCGGCTCCTTGTATTCCTGTCTGACTTTATATTAGATCTTCTCTCAACCTTCTAAACGGCAATGAATACGATCCCAGGATCCTCAGCCTTCCATTTTATGTTAGGCCTAACATTCCAGGAATTATCCGTGTGAAACTCTGCTAGAAATGCTCCAGTCCCAGTACGTTTTTCCTGCGTTGTGGGGCCCAAAACTAGACATAGTATTCTAAATAGCTTCTAACCAGAGTTTTGTAAAGTCTCAGTAGCGCATCTTTCGTTTTACATTCAAACTCTCTTAAGAAAAATTACAAAGTTACATTTGCTTTCTGAACCACAGACTCAACTTGCAAGTCAACCTTCAGAAAACCTGGAGTAGCACTCGCTGTTAGGTTTGTACTTTGGCTATAGAAATGTTCTCACCGTTAGAAAATCAACAGTCCCTTTATCACTTTTTTCCGAAGTGCAAGACCTCGCTTTTGCTCTGGCATAAGATGGATGATCTTGCATCATGGGTTGGTCCCCAGGACATCGACCTTGTGATCATTTAAGAGACATGATTCGAGGAAGGACAAGAATGGCTTTCGTAGATTCCGGGATTTAGATGTGTCAGTAAGAAGAGAGAAGATGGTAAAGGTAAGTGTGGCATTGTTAATTAAGGATAGCATTACAGCAGTTGAGAGATCGGTTGAGGACTCAGCTACTGAGGCAATTTGGGATGACGTTGGAAACAAGAAAGGAGAGGTCACCTATTTGCCGGTTTCTATAGACCTCCAAATTGTTCCAGCAATATAGAAAGGATAGAAAAGACCATTCTCAATAGCAGCGAGAGTAATATGTTTTTGTTGGTGGATGGTGGGCTAGAAATGTTTAAGTTAGCCAGAATAGATCTAAAGAGATAAGAACAAGAAGAATCAGAAGGGGACAAGAGGGGTCGTTGGCGGATAGAATCAAGGAAAGCCACAAATAATTCAACGGGTATATCAGGAATAAAAGAATGATTCGGGTAAGATTCAGGCCAATCGAAGGTAATAGTGGAAATTTCATTTTAGAATCTGAGGAATAAGGGAAGCATTCACATTGGAAAAGGGCAATGTTGTTGAGAATACAGAGACACAGGCAACAATATTGTATGGGACTGAGGTTGACAAAGATGGGTCTTTCGCAATTTTGGAAAATCTGAAAATAGGAAAGACTCTGGGCCAGATGGGATTTATCCACAGATTCTCTTGCAAACCAGGGAGGAGTTTGCAGAGACTTTGAGTTCTATATTTATGTCATGATTATTGACAGGAGGAGTGCCAAAAGTCTGGAGGATAGTAAATGTTGTTCCCCTGTTTAAGAATGGGATTCGGGACAACCGTGGTAATTCTAGGTCATTGAGCTTTACTTTCATTGACGGTAAGATGTTGGAAAAATTAATTTTTCCATAGATAGAATTTATAATCACCTGGAAAAGAATAATTTATTTATGCCTCGTCAACACGGTTCTGTGAAGGTTGGGTCATGCTTCATTTACATTACAAATTTTCTCGAGAAGGTGAAAATACAGGTGGACGAAGGTAAACCGTTGCTATGGTGTACATGGAATCAGTAAGGCGTTTAATAAGGTTCCACACGATAGTATATTGCACAAAATATGGCGTTTCGGGATTGAAGCTGATTAAGCGGTTTGAAGCAGAAATTGGCTAGCTGAAAGAAGACAAAGCGTGGTGATTGATGGGAAATGTTCATCCTGAAGTTCAGTTACCAGTGGCGTGCCATCAGGATCTGTTCTGAGCACACTGCGGTTTGTCATTTTTACAAATGATCCAGATGTGGGTTTGGAAATAAGGGTTAATACATTTGTGGATCACACTAAGGTAGGTACAGTTGCAGATAGTGACGAAGGATGTTGTGGTTTGCAGTGGGTCACAAGTACTTTGCAGAGCTGGGCTGAAAAATGGCAAATGGAGGTTAATGCGGAAAATTGTGAGGTCGTTCACTTCAGAAGAAATAACAGGAATGCAGAGTACTGGGCTATTGATAAAATTCTTAGCAACAGAGAGATTTTGGTGTCCTGATACATAAATCCATGCAAGTGGTTGGTAGGGTTGTCGACAATGCAACTGGTGTGTTGGCGTTTATTGGTAGAGGGATTGAGTTTAGGAGCCACGTGGTCATCCGTAAGCTCGACAAGACAATAGTAAGGATGCTCCTGGAAATTGTGTGCAGTACTGGTCACAGCATTGTTAGAAAAACGTGGACATTTTGGAATAGGGTTCAGAGGAGATTTACTGGGATACTGCCTGGTAAGAAAGGAATTTCTTACGAGGGCACTGAGGCTTGGAGAGAAGAGGATTGGGAGGTGACTTTATCGAGACGTATAAGAAAATCTGAACGTTCGATAGAGTGGACAGTGAGAGCCATTTTACTCTAACGGTGAAGGCTAATACAAGGAGGCAAATTTTTCAATTAAGCGGTGATAGATTTAGGACTGTTATTCCGGATATTTTCTTCAAAGAGAGAGTAGTAGTGCAGTGGAATGGCCTGCCTGCAACAATAATGGACTTGCCAACATTAAGGACATTTAAATGGGCACTGGACATACAGTTGGATAATAATGGAATAGTGTAGGTTAGGTGGGCATCAGATTATTTTCACAGGTCGGCCCAGCATCGAGTGCTGCAGGGATTGGATTGTGCTGTAACGTTCGACATTCTACGTTCTGTGATCATTGTAAGCACTGTTTACACAGCTTTTGTCTCAACAATCGGATGGGGAGTGACAGACGAGCCTCAGATCGGGCTAACGTGAAATATGCTAAGCTCTGTCAAGTGAGTAGACGTAAAGATCTATAGGACAGGTGCAGGCCAATGCGCCAATCCTTTCAGCACTGGTAACCCATCCAATGAACATTTTGAATCACATTTTGCTGCACTCACATTTAACCGCGCATGGCTTGGCATTACACATGCTCATGTAAATACTTCTTTCATGCTATGAAGGTTTCCCCCTTGAGCAACATTCCAATAGTGAGTTCCATATTGTCACTACTCTCTGTGTGAAAAAGGCTCAATATCGCTTGATCCTGACTTTAAATCTATGCCACCTGTCCATTGTTGCCTCCCTGAAAGAATAAAATTTCGTCCTGTCCACTCTGTTCATGCAGCTGATAACTTTATATATCTCAATCACATCCCCTCTCTGTCTGCTCTCCTGTCATGCAAGCAACCCCAGTTTGTGTAATCTCTCTTCATAACTGAACCTTTCCTGATAAATCCCCACTTCACCCACCAAATCATTATTTCACCCTTGGTAGTGGAATGACATAACTCTGTAATGTGCATTCTGGAACGTGTGCAGTGCTCTAGTTGTGGCCAACCCAACGTTGAATGCTGTTCCAGGACGCAAACACTATATTTCGATGAACAAATGCATGTACACCATATGCCTTCTTAATCATTTTATCCAGGAATCCTGACATACTATAGAACAGGTGGCACGGTGGTTCAATTGTTACCACAGCTGCAAGTATTATCAGGGACCTGGGCTTGATTGAAAACCTCAGACGACTGTCTGTGAGGAGTTTGCACGTTATCCACGTTTATGAATGGGTTTCTGCCTGCTGGTCCTGTTTCCATCCACAGTCAAAAGATGTGTGGATTATGAAAAATTGTCCATAGTTTTCAAGGATGTGTATTTTGTGTGCGGTTGCCAGGGAAATGAAGGATTACAGGAATAAGGGGTGGATCTGGGTGGGATGCTCTTTTAGGGTTGGTGTGGGCTTGTTGGGCCGAATGGCCTGTTTACACACTGTCGGGATTCCCTGGTGACAAACACTTTAAGGTTCCTCTGTTCCTCGGTGCGAGTCAGAGTTTGATTGTTCACCATGCATGCTATATTCTCATTTGTCCAGACAAAGCGCATCATCTGGCATATCTCCAGGTTGAAATCCATTTGCCTCTGATCATCCTATCTGCGTCTTCCTGCAAGCTACGATTATCCTCCTCACAATTTATCACGACAACATTTTATTTCTGTGTGAAATTATTAATCACACATCTGATTGCCTTCCAAGAACGCTTTATTTGGCTCTTAGGTCGCTAAATAGCTTGGGGAGAAGGCTGTTGGACCGAAAACATCACAAATCTACAAGATCCAAACTTTCCTTTAGTTGATGGATGTATAAAACATGGATACAGACATTTCCCATAACCATTTGCTCTGAGGCTTTTAATGAGAATGGCCTTTCCAATTTCGAACTTGGCAATATATATCATCTGCAAATAATTCAAAGAAGCCAAAAAATGAAGGTCGAGAAACAATACAATAAGGAAAAAAAATGTCCTTGCCAGTAATGCTTATGGCGCGGGGTCGGTTAATTATCTTTCGATCTTTCCCTACGCCTATGACATCAATACTTTTAACCGTGCCTGTATCTCTGTATTGCGGGAAATATATCAGTGACTTAGTCCTTTCATTGTTAGACTTTTTTATCAACAGTTCATGACTAAGTACTTGTGTCGAGAGACCCTCCTTTTGAACATTTTCTATCCATATAGATGAACGAGTGCCTTTTACATGTTCTTAATGTACTCACATTAAACACTTTCTCTGGAAGATCATTCTATTTGTGCACCACCTTCTAAGCAAAAAATACTGCCCCTCATGTTCGCTCTTATTTTTTTCCCTCTAAACTTAAACTGATGCCATACTTTCCCTGATTCCACAATCCTGGGAAAAAGACACAGTGAATCAATACTTTTCATTATCTTATATAATTCTTTGAGCTCCCCTCTCAGTCTCGGAAGCTCTATTATCAGGAGTCCAAGCTTGTCCAAACTCTGCCGATATCTCAAACCGCTGAGTCCTGGAAACATCCTTTCTAATTTGTTAAACACTCTTTCCAGTTAACTAACAGCTTTCCTTTAACGATTTGGCCAAAACTGAACACAATGTGCGGCCTCACCAAAATCCTGTACAACTACACTATTACTTTGCAACGTCGATTCTCAGTGGATTAACCAATGAGGGTGCCAAAAACTTTCTTCACTGTCATATCTAGCTTTGGCTCCACTTGCAGAGAACTGTTCACCAGATCTCCAAGGTCCCTCTGTTCCACTACGCTCTTTACAGCCCTACAATTCAGCATGATTTGATTTTGAAAAATGCAAGACCTCACACTTATTTACATTACACTCCGATTTGCCCGCGTCCCAAGCTGACCAAGTTTCTGAAGCAAGTTCTGATAATCTTATCAACGTGAAGGATATCTTCTATTTTGCAACATCTACACAATTACTAATCATGCCTTGTACATTCTCTTTCAAATCATTGACATAAATAACAAATAGAAATGAGCATATTCACATGTTTCCCGTCCAACAAGCATCTTTTCACTATTAACGTCTTCTCCCTACCATTAAGAAAAAGTGCATATAGTTTGCCGGATGTATGCAATCTTACTTTCCAGAGCAGCCTCCCACGTAGAAGATGACCAAAGGCCTTTACTTGCAAACAGACTGCTCCAATCAACCTCTACATTCTTTGGTCTATTTCCATCAAAATTCGCCTTGCTCTAATTTCGCACTTGAACCTTAGGAACAGTTTTCTCCCTGTCCAGAATGATATTACAGGTATTAGAACTATGGCCACTGGTTTCAAACTGCTCTGCCACTGTCATCTCCGTCATCTGTTTTGCACTATATCCCAAGTTTAGGTCGAGATTATGAATATGGGCTGTTAGTACCAGCCCATATTCATAAAATTAAAATCCCCAAGCAAGACAACCCAAATGCTCGAGCAAGCTCTGAAAACTCCATGCATATTTACCCCACTAATTCCCGTTGTTTATTTCTTTGTTGTTCCGTAAAAATTGCAACTTTAATTTTCAGAGAACCCTTGTAAATTTTAAATGACAGAGCGGAAGGAAGGCGTGTATTCAGACATTGGAATGGATAGCCTGGATAGTCTTCTTTCCCAATACACAAAATGTTCTTTCATATCCCCTTAGAGTTCTCTGATAAGATTGGCGTGTCTCGGTGGCTCAGTGGTTAGCACTGCCGCCTCCCAGCGCCACGTGACCTGGTTT
Source organism: Chiloscyllium plagiosum (assembly GCF_037043375.1). NCBI lineage: Eukaryota > Metazoa > Chordata > Chondrichthyes > Orectolobiformes > Hemiscylliidae > Chiloscyllium > Chiloscyllium plagiosum. The sequence continues at coordinate 17,655,194 of NW_028270179.1, read as the reverse complement.
GATTTCAGCTTCGGGCGACATTCTGAGTGGAGTTTGCACATTCAACCCGTATCTGCAATCGGTTCCTCCTGGAATTCTGGTTACATCCTACAATCAAAGGATTTGTCCATGTTAAATTGCGCATAGTGTTCAGGGATGTGCATGTTAGGTGCACTAGTCAGAGGCAAATTTAGACGAGTGGGAATGGGTTTGCTGGATACGTGTCAGGTCTCAAGGCCTGCGTCCACGCAGTCGGGATTCTAAGATCAGAAAAGCATATGTAAGGAAGGATATGTTGACATTGGAAGAAGTGCAATTTAGTTTTACGTCAATGATGTCTGGACGTCACGGATAGAGATTTTGAGAGTAGATTATACAACGAAGACACTTTTGTCAATAATTTTGAAGTGATTCGTGAGATCTGGAGTGTATCTCAGAAAAACAATTCGAAAAACGACAGACAGGTGAAGATGAATTATTTTATTCAAGAATTAGCAGGCACAGACTGAAAATTATGTTCACGGACTTTAAACTTGATGTTAGCAAATACTTCTATACACAAAGGATGGGTGGTAGATGTTTTAAAATGTCTTCCACAAACGGCATTGGATATTGAACTAGTTGTTGATCAGAAATCTAAGAGAGACATATTTTTGCTCATCCAAAAGTAAGCAGGCGTTTTTGCTGTGCAATAAGGGAACTCAATGTTGAATCCTGAAGTCTGCAGGGAACTCCAAGTAGAACCCAGGCACTCCAGAAAATGAGTTTTGAAAGGTCACAGGTGACTATTTGACTTGTGGCTGAAAAGCTATCGTGGGAGAGGGGGCCGTATTGTCACTTAACGTTGGACCTCTGTCAGGTGTTTTGTTGTCTCCAATAATTTTCCAAAGGCCGTGAGAAAACCTTCATTTATTTCCCCCAAGGGGCTTTTACTGTGTTTTTTAAACGTCAATTTGGAAAAGTTGGAAGTTGAAAACTAGTTGCCTTGTGCCTTCAACAAGGAAATGTGTTAAACCTGCAGAAGAGAGATTTTACAACCGCAAGCCCTGACGAGAAAAAAACAATCACCCCCGGAAACATTGTGGACTGGGGCTATTGGAGTCTCTCCAGTCTTTTTTCACTCCATCTGCAACATCGATTTTTCCCCCTGCCTCTGCGGCAGAGAGATCTGTGGCAAATAAAAAAAACACTTCAGCCCGTTATTTCTGCGCTGTAAGGAAACACAAGAATCTAAATGTTCGCGTCCCAGACTTCACCACTTGGCAGAACAAATTTAAAATAACCCTTCCATGAATTGGCATCACATGTACCTGTCTAAAACATTTCTAAATGTCCTGATGGTTTCTGCCTCCACCACCGTTACCGTCAGTCTCTTAGATTCCCATAATCAGGCAGCACAAGAAAGGCCCTTGACATACTGAGTCTGTATCAACTAAAAGCAACTGCTACTGTCCATCGACTCTCGTCCCACTTTGCCTCACTAGAGTCATGTCTTCCAATGTTATGACATTTCAAGTGTTCCTTCACGCACCTTAAAAAACATTATAAGGTACCCAGCCTCAACTACTCTCACGGGCAGTTGAAAGACATATCCTCATATATTCTCGAAACCTCTAATGACTTTCACCTTAATATGATGGCCCTGTCTTTCCCACTGCGACTAAGCTGAAGAGGAGTCTTTTGTTCAGCTTACCCAGGTCTATCAGAATCTTGCTCACATCTGTGAGATACAATATAAACCTTCACTGCTCCAAATTATTTAGCTAAACTATCCAACCTCTCTTCATCCAAACTGATCCATCCCAAGTAACGCCCGGCTGAATCTTCGTTTCACCTCCTCTCCAGTGGAATCAAATTTATGGAGACCAGAAATATGCAGTCTCCAGCACTGCCCCACTTAATGTCCTGCTCATACCCAAAAGAAGTGGAAGCTAAAATTGACTTTGCTGACAAATGTAAGACGCTGGGTAACCCGCATGGAGTACGACAACTTTTGACAACATACCCCTTCCCCAAACCTGTGCCACCAACGATGAGACATAATTAAGGACTATGGTGGAATAGTCCCCATTTGCTGAATTGTATGCTCATCAGATATCAATTATGAAATTTGACAGTTTAGCAACTCACCATTCGCTGACACATAATGACGACCATTCCCTCCCTCGCTCAATCTATCGGCCACAATGCAGTTACACAGCTGTGTGCACCATCTATCAGATACGCTACAGAAATTGAACAGTCTTTGAAGGCAACATTATCCAAACACACGATCATTACGAACACGAAGGTCAGCATCTTTGCAGATGTGACCAGAGAGGACAACTTCCTATTATTTCTCGCAATTGGTAAATAACACCATGACGAGGCAAGATAGGCTTCAGCTACTCTATCATAATTTCATGAGTGGAGATGTTGCTGTTGAGTGTCCAATCTTCCTCACATTTGCATCCCCGTAGTTACAGAAACAGTCAATTTTAAAATGCAACCAGATCTATACGATGTGTAGGCTAGGCTGACAAGTGACAGGGCCAATGTGAGGACTGCTGATGCTGGAGAATACAGTCGATAGAGTTGTTCTTGAATAGCACAACAGCATCCGAGGAACAGGAAAATCGACATTTCGAACAAAAGCCCATTCATCAGGAAACGTCAATTTTCATGCTCTTTGGTTGCTGCCTGACCTGCTGTCCTTGCCAGCAACACATTTTCCACTGATGACTTGCAAGTAACATCCACGTCATGCAAACGCCAAGTTATGAACTCTATCAAGAGACAAAATAACAATTACCCCTTCGCATTCAATGGTGTTACTTTCAATGAGCTCCACTATCAACATCGTGGGGTTTACATTTGACAAGGAACTGAACTGGACTCACCAGGTAAACACATTAGATACAGCAACTCGTCCGAGACTTGGAATTCTGTGGCGAATGCTGTGACCAAATAATCTACATAATCTAAAAGACACACGTCATGAGTTTTATGGATTACTGCCAACTTGTCTGGACGAGTGTAGCAGCAACAACACTTAAGAAGTCTTAAGAACACACTGCATGAATGGCATTATATTCCCAACGATCAAATCGCTCCAACGCCCACGCTCAGAAACAGCGGCAATGTACTTTATTCAGGACGTATTGACGAAATTCTGCAAGATTCCCTCGGATCGCATTGTCAAAACTCAAGACCACTTTGCCCTCGAAGGAAAAGGGCAGCAGTTACATGGGAAAGCTTAAGCTGCAAGATTTCATCCAAGTCACTCGCATACTCACTGAGAACAAATAATAAAAATAAGTGTATAACAGGAACAGGTCCTCAGCCCTCCAAATCTTTGCTGAAAATTATGCTCTAATTAAACTAAAACTCAAGCCCTCTGTCCTTAAACATTCCGTATCCCTCTATATCAGTAAGCATCCAGATGCCTCTTAAATGTTCACAACGTGATTGTTTCCATCACCTCATGTAGCAGTCCGTTTCAAGCTCCGACCAACATCGCTGTGAAATTCTTCCCTCGCATATTTCCATTGGTGAATACTGATAAAGGTCTTCGTTAAGCATCTCTCCACTTTCCGTGGCCCCATGCATAATTTCAATCCCAGGTCCTTTATTCTTGCGTGTGACAACTGTTTCCATTGCTGCACTCTTTCTTCTCACATATGCATGAAACGTGTTGGAGTTCCATTGCTGTGGCTTGATAAAGTCATATCGTGCCCCCCTTTAGGCTTCCTAATTCCACGTTTAACATCTTTCTTAACTTTCTCTATATTCCCAAAGTGCTTCTTCAGCTTTTACCTGCCTGGATATATTCTACACTTTTTTTTTTCTATTGCCTAAGCTTACAGTTACCCTTGTTATCCACGTTTCCTGATTCTTGGCAGGACTGACCTTCATTTTTTTAAAGTGTCCTGAAGCTTAATCAACTTTTCTGTAAAAGCCTCCAAATTTCCAGACGCAGACTTGGCCTCAAATAACTATCCAATCCACATTCACCGGTTCCTTTCCAATTAAATGCAATTGTCCCTTGCCAAATTAAGCACTCTCACCAGAGAGTCATTCTTGTCCTTGTCCATGACTACTATAAATCTTATGGAGTTCTCATCACTAAGTCCAAATGCTCTCCGACTGAAACATTGATCTCCTTTCCTGGCACATTCACTAAGATCAAGTCTGGTATGGCCTTGACCGCGCTGGTAGCATTGACCGTGCACTCTCTCAAAGAAAATTCCTGATCAATCTAATAATTTGCTGTCTATCAGATCGCTTTGATCTAAGTGAGACCCAATCAAAAATAGAAAGTTTCACGTCACCAATCGCATCTACCTTGTTTTCATCAAACGTTTACAGTATCTCACTATACACCTGCTCCTTTGTCTCCTCCATTCCCTTTGAGCCTGGCGACGTATCTCTGCCTATTCATACGCTAGGCCATGCCAATCTCAGTCTCACATTTATCCCGACTCCCTGCACTTACCGTTCCGATTCTGATCCCATGCCACGCTGGGCTTATCCGCTCGGAGATATCTAGCAAAAATAATTGCAAGTATATTGCTTTTCCGTCACTGTCACTGGGTCAAAGTCATGGAATTCCCTCCTGATATCATTGTGAGTCAATCCGCAGGAAGTGGCCTACAGCCATAGAAGAATGATGCTCATTACCGCGTTTTAAAGGTGAATTAGGTGTCAACAATAAATGCTGTCCAGCCAGTAAATTACACGTCCTGCAAATGATACTAAAAATAAAATCCCATGTCATGTTCAAGTTCAAGGATCCAAGTTCATCGGGTAAGAGAGAAGGCAAGGAGAGCGGTGGCCTATATTTCAAAGCGAATAGTGAGCCAATTTAGTTTCTGCAAACTATACAAGGTACATCTCAGACCCCTGCTGAAATTTTGCCAACAGTCTTTTTTTTTCGCCATGATAAGGAAAGATTTGCTTGTTGTTTCAGAAAGAATGTATTACTCATCCCTAATTTCCATCCATTTATTGCCTTGGCATACACATATATATATATATATATATATATATATATATATTAACGTATGTCAGCTCTGGTCAATGATTCAGAACACGCCATCTTTGAAGGTAACATATCAAGCACGGCCCTAATACACGATTCATTATTGTTTCGAAAAGGACTACTGGTTAGGCCATTAATGAAATACTGCAAAAATTCTAGTCGCCCAACACTAGGATGGATGTTATGAAACTTGACATTGTTCAGAAATGACTTCCAAAGATGTTGCCAGTGTTGTACCGTTTCAGGCAGAAGCTGGAGTGTTGGGTGCTGAGACATGACCACACAGAGGTTTGTGATATCATGAGAAGCGTGAATAAGTTAAACAGGCACGATTTTTTTTTTCGTCTGGGTGTGTATCTGAGAAGGAAGGGCTTAGAATGATATCGGCAAATACTGGCAAATGGGACGAAATTTATAGAAGATATCTGTTGGCATGAATGCGTTGGACCGAAACGTCTCTTTCTGCACGGTATATCCCTGCGACTCTATGAACTCACGGACATGCCAGTGAATGCTGAATTACCTCTGAGCGTAAAAAAGATCATTAAACAAAATGTTTATCCTTGCACCTGGGTGATCTTTATGTCCAATCCAATGGAGAGAATGGAAGATCTTGGATTGTGGTATCGACTTTGTTTGTGCTGGTGTTTGTGGTGGAAAAGTTAACATTCATAATCAGTCCAAAGCATCAAGAGAAAAGTAACTGATGGTGGACGCTGAACATCTGAAGAAAAAGTCTCCAAAGTATCCCATTAAAATATTATCTACTGGAAATTTAACTGCGCTTTTTTATCCTCCTTCCAGTAATCTTACTGAAATTGAAATGGAATCCTTGGTTTTTTGGTGTAGTTTTCTGTATAAACCTGTACTCAGATCATCTTCAAGATTCAGGGCACATCTCTGGTCAGCACACCACTACTGCCTTTCCCACTGTATGTCTTCTTGTTTTCCTCATGTTAATCTGTCCACCACATGCAATGTATCCAACCATTCCATACTGATTATTTTTCCCCAGTGCCTCTGGATTACTCCCTCAATTTGGCAAACGAAATGTTTAATATGAGATCGAGTTTTTCGCTGACTCCTCTTCCATACTTGAATTTGGAAAGATTGAACAGCTTTTCCAGCAAGACATTATTTAGTTATGTAACCCTCTATCGCACTTTGCAGTGAGTGTTTGATCCAAGTTTTTGCTTCACACCTGGAATTTGGAACTTCAGTCGAGAGAGTCATGGAACATTATTTGGAGTCAACACATTTGGTTGTCTTCTTGGTCGGTTTACTCTAATTAAACACGGTGACATTCAACCAGATTAGTACTATCATGGGACGTTTGCTCAATATAAAAAGTGTTTGCATTTAAGATATAACTATCGTTCAGAAGTAAAACTTATTGACTCCACAACATCAGAGCCTACTTGTAAAATAGAAGTAGTCGGTAATCTTCCAGTTACAGAGTATTTATTGCACTATACTTGTAGCTTTTGGTGTTACTTGTAAGACTATCATTCGAATGTTTGTTGTATAAGATAATATTTAACTGCACTATAATGTTCATGTGTGAAATGTAACTTATTTGCCAGGATTTGTTAATTTCCAAGCCAAATCTTACTCGCAGAAGCTGAACGGAGAATTCTTCTTCTGCTCTGACAGCAGAAATCTGACTGCAGATTCATAAACAATCTGAAAGTTCTGGAATTCTAAAAAATAAAACGTTTGTTCTAAATCAATTCCTTTGTGAAATACTGTGCCATATATTATTAGAAAAAGTGCTTGAATTGTTTGATAAATATCCTTGAGGGCGTTTATGAATTTTCTGCAGGAAATACATAAATGAGATGATTAGATGTTAACACAACCATGAGGTGATTATTCTTTCTTGATCATCGTATTTAATGTGTCTCCTGATTGCCATACACTAATGCAACTTTCAGATCTTGGTGATCCATTGAACCTGTTTCCATTTGGCACAGTTTTGATTGACTGAAATCTTAGTACACCGAACAGCAAAGTTTAGTAACTTTTGTTACATGGTCCGAAACTCTGACAGATAGGGGGTAAGTTCATAAACATCAGGGCAAGTGATTTCATATTCTTGTTTTCTCCTGGTAAAAAGTAATGATCTATGTTATATTCTTTGATAAGTGCTCATACTGCATTATATCCGTTGGTTGGTACAATGTAATAAGACAATATGAATGTTAGGATTTCTTCCAATCCTTTCAGAAAGATGTGCTATATTCGATCTGTGATTATTTGTGTGTCGGTTTTAGATGTTGATCTTGCTTCGTGTAAGTTTTGTGCGTCGTAAACTGCATGGCGTCCTCTGTCCAGATTTCTTTTTCACCCTATGATTTGCATGTCCTTGATTCCTATGCTCTGCTAGTACTGATCACAAACAAATCTTTTTCACTGTTCCCAGTTATACGGGACAATAAATCATATCAAGTCAAATTAAATTATAGATTGTCCAACAAAAAACGGAATAACAGTGTGTTGGCAAGATTCAAAATTACGGCACATATTCGGAAATAAAAGTAGGTTCAAATACAAAGGACCAGGAATTGAAGGCAAACTACTGGTAGCACCCGTACAAACCCGTCACCACACGTGCCGTTCTCCTCTTGCAGTATCTTGATTCTAGTTTCGAAACAGAAATGGCTGTAAATCTATCAAAAGTGAAAGCAACTGAAAACAGGGCAAGATCATAAGAAATGGAACACTTCTAAATGCATACAAAGGAGTGTTGTCCATGAATGCAACTGGGGCATGAATAATCTTAATTCTATCCAGTTGGATATTACAAAAATGACTTCCCGTCAGTTTGAATGTTTGCCCCTTGTAATTGAAACTGTGATCCTGAGTCGGGAAAACTGAACTTCTCTAAATGTGCCACATCCTACTTTTTGGTAAAGTCAGAAATCGATCTAATGCGTGTCATTTTTAATATGCAACTGGACAGAATTAAGCTTATTCATTCCCGAGTTGCATTCGTAGACAAGTCTAAGGGAGTCTTGCGTGGGAAGTCTTTTTTCCTCACGCAGAGAGTGGTAGGAGTCTTGAAGCTCTGCCAGAACGAGTGGTGGAAGCATTTCTTGGTTGGTGACATTTATGAAGCATCTGGATGGTGACATGATGAGGGAGAGAATAGAGGGATATGGAACGAAATAGGGCAGAAAGGTTGCTTTTATTTTACTTGCTTTATTTTCAAAGTTTGGGAGAAGATTTGTAGCTCGGGTGCTCGTTGTTGTGGTTCTGATCGCCGAGCTGGGAATTTGTGTTGCAGACGTTTCGTCCCCAGTCGAGGTGACATCCTCAGTGCTTGGGTGCCCCCTGCGAAGCGGCGGAGGAAACATCACAGACGCGCTCCACAGGAGGCTCCCAAGCACTGAGGATGTCACCCAGACAGGGGACGAAACGTCTGCAACACAAATTCCCAGCTCGGCGAACAGAACCACAACAACTTGCTTATTTGCTTGGAGGGCCAAAAGGCCTATTACTATTATGTACTTTACTTAAGTTCATTGTTTTTTTCTGACCACATGAAAGTAACAGAAGCAGCACATAAATGAAAATAACTGTGGTAGATTGATCGCCATTTTATTTCTGCTGCATTTTTAAAAAATTGGCAGGAAAACATAGAAGCAAGATTCCAAAGAAAAGCAATGCACAAATGTTCAGGGTAAAGAAATCAACGTAGTGCATTACCCCATTTTAATTTCTTCTTCCATTGCAGATTGTAACTGAAAAATGGAGGAAACCAGAGGTCTTGGTAAATAAAGCTGCGTTCCATCTCTTGAGATAAATGCAATTCTGATAAGGCCTAAAGTAAGTCTTTTGCTAAATTTCACGAGCTATGCTCAGTAAACGGTGGTGTGATGTAAGTTCAGTATAATTTCCCTTACTGTAAATTTAACAAGTAAATTGATAATGAATTATTTATTTACAGACAACAAGCAAAACTATTGTCATTTACAAAATACCGTGCAAGAGCTGTAACAAACGCAACATTGGACAAACAGGCAGAAAACCCGCCACCAGGATACATGAACATCAACAACCACAAAACCACATGACTTTCTCTCACTATTATCCTTACATAAAGATAAAGATGAAGACCACTTCAAATGGGACAACACATCTACCCTAGAAAATGCCAAACCCAGAAACGTCCGAGAATTCCTAGAAGCATGAAGTTCCAACCAGAACTCTATGGACAAACACATTGACTTGAACTCAATTTACCATTCCTTGAGAAAAGGAATAGGCAATGGAATCATCATAGGAAATGACATCACCACAGGAAATGTCATCACCGACCAAAACAAACTCAATCATGTCAATAGAAAGCTGGAAACATCAGCAGTAATTCGTCCAGAGTCTCACTGAAGATGTTGCCTAGTAGGATGATGGAACGCCTGAAAATGAACATTCCAGCTCAGCGAACAAACTGACATCGATTAAAAAATGTCGTTACAGACTACATTCATAGATCTAATAACAACAGAGAAGAAGCTGTACTTGAACCTGTTGGTGCGTGTGTTCAACCTTCTGTATCTTATTCCTGACAGAAATGGTTGTCGGAGAGCATTGCCGACTGGGATGGGTCTTTCCGTCGCAAAAGGAATTTTACATAGAGCCCATGAATGGGAGATTGGCTTCCGTGATGGTCTCAGCTACGCACACAAACTTCTGTAATTTTATAAGGTTTTGTGCAGAGCAGTCTCCATATCAGGCTGCTGTGCACCAGGACAGTACGTTCTCTATGGTGCATTTGTAAACTTTGGTGAGGATCGTTATGGAAATGCTAAATCTCTTGGAGCCGCCTGAGAAAGAAGCAGGTGGGAAGTATATGACAGATGGTTGGTTATCATCACACCAAGAACTTGAAGCTCTCAATCCTCTCAAGCACCACTCAGTTGTTACAGATAGGGGTATGCTCTCTTCTTTCTTTCTTAAGTCATTTGCCATTTCTTTAGTTTTACAAACATAGAGATAGAGATTGTTATCACTACACGACATTACAATCCCTTCTGTCTGTTGTCTCTATTCTGACCCCCATCTTTGTTTCATTTCCTTCCTAGCACCGTAGTGTCATCAGCAAACCTGGAGATGGCGGCCGTTCGGCAGCACATTTGTGGATGTAAAGGCAGTACGCAGGGGGTGAGCAGCACAACGTTGGGTGGCTCCAATGTTGAGCACTTTGAAGGAGGAGATGCAGCTATCGATCTTCACTGATTGCGCTCTCTTGGTCAGAAAGCTCCTTATCCAGTTTCAAAGGGTGTTGCCGAGGCATTATCTCAGAATTTTGAGATCAGTCTGGATATGATAATGGTACTGAATGCGGAGCTGTGGTCAGCATTCAAGTTATGAAAATGAAACGTTCTTCATACATTCATTGCAACACAGCAATGTTGAAACATCTAATGTTCTCAGTATATGTAACAAGAGTGGTTTTTGCCTCGGCCCCTTCCAGATTTTCTTACTGTTTCTGCATCTCGCCATTTCTCCTTGTAGTTTTCCATCTGTATTTCTGAACTACGTTCAAGAAAACTGGTCAAACGTTAAGATTATGATCTCCAATAAAGGCTGATGCCTGGATGCCATATATTTTTAGGAAAAACTGATTCATTTTTTTGCAATGATGTGAGCTTGGCTTTCGGATTCTATATAAAACGAGCAATCACTGGCGACTTTGGACAAGATCACTTTCCTCATCAAAGTCATGCATTGTTGAAAAACCTTCCCTTCTCTCACACTCATGTCTCAGAAGTGAATAACTAACAAAAGGAGCAGCTTAGAATTTACTTTTCAACCTTCACTCATCCGAGAATGAATTAACTTCAGAATCATTGATTAAAATGCTGACAAATTACGAAGCAAATTACTGACTGGATTCATAATTCCACACGAATTAATCAAAGAGCGAATAAGTGAAAAGCAAATTGTTCACCCAAAATGCTTACACCACTCAAAAGATGGAGTCATAATCACAGAACCCTTGCTAGTATAATGTGATGCAATGATTAATTAACAAGATAATGTAGCAGACCAGCAATATTAATAGCTTACATTTAATCAACAGACGCTGAAACAATTAATAAGTTAGATTCTACAACCAATGCAGTCAGTCCGCATTTATTTAACTATTGGATAGACTATTATCTAATTTAGATAAATGAAAATGTGACATTATTGAAGGTTATGGACGTTGGGGCATATGCGAACCCAGTGTTTAGCAATGCTGCCTGACAGCACCAGGATTCTGTATTCAGTTCCAGTCTCTTGTGGTATTTGCAGTCTCCCCGATGCTCTGAGTTCCTTACACAGTCCAAAAAAGGCCCAGTTTTCATATTTTGGAGAATGCTTGTTTGGGGTGGACATGGACAACACCATTACGCGTGGTGCCAACTCCCACCATGTACGTGGCAGTTACTCATGTGACTCAGCCAACGTTGTGTATCTCACACGCTGCAGGCAAGGATGCCCTGAAGCATGGTACATTGGTGAAACCGAGCACAGGCTACGGCAACTGATGAAAGGTCACCACACAACAAATCAACAAACAGGGGTGTTGCCTCCCAGTTGGAGAAAACTTTAGCGGTACAGGGCATTCGACATCAGAACTTCGGGTGGCCATTCTCCAAGGCGGACTTCGGGACAGGCAGCAGCGAAATGTGGCTGAGCAGGGACTGATAGCTAAGTGTGGTACCTATACTGAGGGCCGAAACCGGTACCTTGCGTTCATGTCACACTACAGGTAAGCACCATTGCACTAGCCACACACACACACACACACAAACACGACAGTCCTACACGCACGCACACACAAACACACACACACACACACACACAGACGCTCATATACACACACGGACACATAGACACACCCATACACAAACACACAGACAGCCACTCACACCCACACTCCTACAGGCACACACACTCCCCCACTCTCACATGCATGCTTTCACATAGACCACTTTCAACTTACAGACACATATACACGCTCACAGACACTCACAAGCCCAACTCCAGACATACACACACGCACTCCTACAGACAAACACACTCCCACACTCAAACATGTATCCTCACACATGGACCACTTTACACACACACACATATACACTCGCTCACAGACATTCACAAACCCCACCCCAGACGCACACATACACACACACACACGCACACACAGGCAAAAACACACATGCACATGAACTTTTGTGGGGTGAATTTGTACTTGCAGAGTTATATTGTACTTTCCTCAAAAATTGCATGAATCCATGTAAGACTCTGTCAACTCGCTTTATTAAAGTTTAGAATCAGTTGAAACATTATGGCAGAGATAACAGCACGCAGGGGGGCAACAATTTCAACATATTATCTGGCTGAGAGCAATTGTTCAAGTCAACCTGAGATTGTAACTTTAAATCAGTTTTGTGATTTACATCTGAAAGAAGTGAAACTAACATGGTCAGTCTAACAGAAGAGGGGCTTAAAACACTCAAGGAAATTTTCAATGTATAATTTCACTTACATCACACTCTAAACTTGTACTATAAATTCTGTGTCTTACAATTGTGTACTCGAAAACCACCTGATGAAGGAGCAGGGCTCTGAAACCCCATGCTTCCAATTAAACCTGTTGGCTAATGAGTAAATTCAAACTTTCCTTGGCATAGCAGATTACAGTTAGCCAAGCGTGGGAGCAATATTCCGGATTCTCCAACTTAGAGTCTCGATTAGATTGGTTCTGGAAACGCACAGCAGTTCAAGCAGTATCCGAGGAGCAATAAAATTGACGTTTCGGGCTAAAGCCTTTCAACAGGAATACTGGCAGAGAGCCTGAAGAGCGGAGAGATAAATGAGAGGAGGGTGGGGGTGGGCAGAAAGTAGCATAGAGTAACATCGGTGAGTGGGGGAGGGGATGAAGGTGATAGGTCAGAGGGGAGGTGGCTGGAGTGGATATGGGAAAAGAAGATAGGCAGGTAGGACAAGTCATGGGGACAGTACTGAGCTGGAAGTTTGGAACTGGGGTGAGGTGGGGGAATGGGAAATGAGGAAATGTTGAAGTCCACATTGATACCTTGGGGTTGAAGTGTTCCGAGGTGGAAGACGAGGCGTTCTTCCTCCAGGCGTCCTGTGGTGAGGGAGCGGCGGCGAAGGAGGCCCACGACGTCCATGTCCTCGGCAGAGTGAGAGAGGGAGTTGAAATGTTGGGCCACAAGACGGTGTGATTGTTGGTGCGGGTGTCGCAGAGATATTCCCTAAAGTGCTCTGCTAGGCGGCGTCCAGTCTCCCCAGTATAGAGTGGACCCCATCGGGAGCAATGGATAAAATAAATGATGTTGGTGGATGTGCAGGTAAACTTTGATGGATGTGGAAGGCTCCTTTAGGGACTTGGATGGAGGTGAGGGAAGAGGTGTGGGCACAGGTTTTGCATTTCCTGTGCTGGCAGGGGAAGGTGCCAGGATGGGAGGGTGGTTCGTTGCGCCCCTCACATCATCGCTGATGTCACACGCTCAGTGACCTCCACCTCCATTCTGCCGTGTTTGCCACGAATTCCACCAACACCAATGCCACTCACCTGCATTCTGCTGACAAGCCCCCACAGATCTGACTGTCACCATCCCCGCCGCCCCCCCCCTCCCAGAACCCTGAGGGGAACACCACTCCTGCTCATGACTCAACCTCATTACCCCACCACCACACCCACTCCCAACACCACACCCACACCATATGGCAGCTCCTAGCACTGCCGAGTTTTCACCATACCCCCTGACCTCCCCTCACTGAGGACGTAAGATAAGTCCTCAGCTAAGGACTCATCTTCATCCTCCTCTGCCCACGCATCAATTAATTCAATACACTCTGTGACGTCGAACACTTCTTCCTTCGTCTCCACCTCCGAACTTACTTTCACAATCAGGACTCACGCCCACCTTCCGAGAATCCTTTCGCCTACCTCCAACACACTCCATCCACCTGGACACCCCGTGCACCCTATTACCCACACTCGACCTCTTCATTTCCAACTGCCGCCTGGTCATTAAACGCCTCAACCTCTCTACCCCCTCTCCCAATCCAACATCTCGCCCTCACAGCACGCATCCCTCCAATCCCTCTTCTCCAATCCCGACCTCACCATCAAGCCAGCAGATAAAGGGGGTACAGTGGTAGTCTGGTGCACTGACCTTTACACCGCTGAAGGCAAATGCCAACACGAGGACACCTCTTCCTACTTCTCCCTTGACCATGACCCCACCCCCAATCAGCAAACCATCATCTCCCAGACCATACATAACCTCATCGCCTCAGGAGATCTCCCACCTACAGTTTCCAACCTCATAATCCGGGAACTCCGCACTGCCTGGTTCTTCCTCCTTCCCAAGTTCAACAAGCCTGACCACCCTGGCTGACTCATTGTCTCAGCATGCTCCTGCCTAGTCCAGGAACGCCCCACATACGTTCGAGACACCACCCGCGCCCTCCACCTCCTCCAAGACATCCGTTTTCGCGGCCCGCAACGCCTTATCTTCACCATGGATATCCAATCCCTCTAACCCTCCATCCGCCATGACCAAGGTCTCCAAGCACTACGTTTCTTCGTCTCCCGACGTCCCCAATAGTACCTTTCCACCGACACTTTTATTCGACTGGCAGAACTGGTCCTCACCCTTAACAATTTCTCGTTCGAATCCTCCCACTTACTGCCGACATGGGGACCCGTATGGGCCCCAGCTATGCCTGCCTCTTTGTTGGCCACGTAGAACAGTGCATCTTCCGTAATTACAACGGCAACACTCCTCAGCCCTTCCTCCGCCACATTGACGACTGCATTGGCGCCAGCTCGTGCTCCCGCGAGGAGTTTCAGCAATTCCACAACTTCAATAACTCATTCCACCCTGACCTTATCTTTACTTGGACCATCTCGGACACCTCCCTCCCCTTTCTGTATCTCTCCATCTCCATTAATGACGAACGATTTGACGCCAACATTTTTTTGCCAACCCACCAACTCCCACAGCTACCTGGATTACACCTCTTCTCACCCTACCTCCTGCAAATATGCCATCCCGTATTTCCAATTGCTCAACCTCCGCCGTTTCTGCTCCCAGCAGGACCATTTGCACCACAAAACACACCAGATGGCCTCCTTCTTTGAGACCATAATTTCCCTTCCCACGTGGTTAAAGATGCGCTCCAACGCATCTCGTCCACATCCCGCACCTCTGCCCTCAGACACCACCCCTCCAACCGTAACAAGCACAGAATGCCCCCGGTGCTCACTTTCAACCCTACCAACCTTCGCACAATCCAAATCATCCGCCGACATTTCCGCCTCATCCAAACGGACCCCACGCCCAAGGATATATTTCCCTCTCCACCCTTTTCCACCTTCCACAAAGACCGTTCCCTCCATGACGACCTGGTCAGGTTCACGCCCGCCCTACAACTCACGCTCCCATTTGACACCTTCCCCTGACACTGCAAGAATTGCAAAAACTGCATCCACAGCCCCTCCATCACCTCCATCCAAGTCCCTAAAGGAGCCTTCCACATCCATCAAAGTCTTACCGGCACATCCACCAATACCATTTATTGTATCAGTTGCTCCCGATGCGGTCTCCTCTACATTGGTGAGACTGGACGCCTCCTAGTAGTGTGATTTAAAGAAAATCTCTGGGACTCCCGCACCAATAAACCACACCGCTCTGTGGCCCAACATTTCAACTCTGCCTCCCACTCCGCCGAGGACATGGAGGTCGTGGGTCTCCTTCACCGCCGCTCTCTTACCACCTGACGCCGGGAGGAAAAACGCCTTACCTTCTGCTTTGGAACCCTTCAACCCCAAGACATCAATGTGGACTTCTATAGTTTCCTCATTTCCCCTACCCCCACCTCACCCCAGTGCCAATCTTCCAGCTTAGCACTGTCCCCATGACTTGTCATACCTGCATATCTTCTTTTCCTACTATCCACTCAACCTCCCCGACCTATCACCTTCATCCCCTTCCCCACTCACCTTTTGTAATCTATGGTTCTTTCTCCCCCACTGCCACCCTCCTCTCATTTATCTCTCCACCCTCCAGGCTCTCTGCCTGTATTCCTGATAAAGGGTTTTTTGCCCGAAACTTCCATTTTACTGCTCCTTGGATACAGCCTGAACTGCTGTGCTTTTCCAGCACCATTCTCATCTAGAATCTGGTTTCCAGCTTCTGCAGTCATTGTTTTTGCCTACCTGACTCTCCAACTCAGCCGTCCACCAGTTTACATCGGTGTATATTCAGCCGATATCTGGTCCTCCATCAACCTGAAGCATTTTTTGGTTGTAGACCTCGAGATTTATCCCTGTGATCTTGCATCTTAATTGAACAAGCCGTTACCTTGTTGCTAACAATGGGAGCTCACTATGTGCAACTTGGCTGCCATGTGTTCCCCTATTAAAGCAATGAGAACACTCATTCGGCATTACATGTCTGTCCAACATTCTGATACCACATCGGCTTCTATTCAAATTTCATTAAAATTACTGATTAACTTCTGTTGCTTTGAGGTAGCATTTTCCGAACTTTCTTTATATTGCAGCTTTCTCCATTGAAACGATATTTTATTCTTTTGTTCTCCCTTCCAAAGTGAACAATTTCATGTCTTTCCAAATTATACATCATTTGCAATTTTTTGCCGGTTGACACAAACTATCAACATTTCTCTGCCAAATATTTGAAACACTCTTAACAACTTTCCTTCCATCTGTCGTTATCTACAATTTAGGCGACAGGACGTACAGTAATTTGCTCCAAGTCATTAGTATCATAGAGGCCACATATTCCCAAGCTCTCCTGTTGTCTAGGGTGTCGTGGCCTTCAGATTAAATCTCCACCATTTGCCTTCCAATGCTTAAACAATTATTATAAATTGCTGTTGTTTTCTTCAATATTTATTTCTGAAGCGAAAACAGTCGCCATCCGGTCTGAAGCTCTTTCTCAGTCTGTTTCAAATCTGCACCCTCACTCAGATCAAGCAAATCCTTCATTGCCTGCGATGCAATCGTCCATGAAGAGGGCAAATGTTATTTTGGCTTTAATTGCAACAGGATTGGAGCTTAGAAGCAAGGATGGCTCACTGAGATTTTGCAGGGCTCTGGTGAGAACGCACCCGGAGTAGTGACCTGTTCAGGCCTCCCTGTCTTAAAGATAATGTTCTCGTCATAGACCAAGCGCTAATAGAGACTGCTTCGCCATTTCGTTAGATCATGGTTGACCTTATGATTTCTAACTCCACTTTTGTGTCTTTTCCACATTACCCAACATTCCCTTCCTTTCAAAGACAAATCTCGAAGATTCCCCTTGTTTGTCAAAAAAAAAACAACTTCGCCCTTATTCTTTTCCTCAATAAATGCAAACCTCATGTACTCAACCTCTCCTCGTAAGACATGTTACTTCGAATCATCCTCGTGATCCGAACATAAGCAACATGGGGAACTGGGCTTAAAATGTATTGATGAATTCAGGAGTAAGCTCCATCCCTCAGCGACTCACAGGCTGTAACAGAACCCGGTCTCCAAGCGCTGACCTCCTGCACGGCTGCTTTTGTATTGTTGCAGTGAATTAGTCGTAGTGCTGCTGAGAACTGTTCATCTGGAAATATAGCAAAGATTCGTTAGACCACAGCAGGAATATTGCGAATATTTGTGAATCCATACTCGTGTTGGGATGTGATGGCATTAGTGTGGGGTGGGTGCAGAGGAGAATGACTAGCATATTGCCGGGGCTGAAAGGTGTCAGTTACGAGGAATCAATTGTACAGATTGAAGTTATTTTCGTCAGAACCGAGGATACTGAAATGGGACATGATTGTGACTTATTAATGATGAGAGGAATAAATGGGATCGTCAAGGTGAAAATACTCCACTTCATGGTATGTCTCCAAGTCATAAACCTTTGCATTCTCAGACACGTGAATAAAACCCGGTGATACGTACGAGAACTGATTATCGTTATTTTGTTTCCCATTCAGAACAGTGGCATAACACAGTGAAACGAAATAAGTAGGCGATCATAAACTGGGCAAGGTACATTTAACGCCTTCTCACTGCAGAAGCTTCATTGCTGTGCAGACATTTGATTTGTCCACAGCTGGAGGATTGTATACAGTTCTGGTTGGTACACAGCATGAAGCATGTGGAGGTTTTGTCGAGGTTGTAAAATTTGTTTCCAAGGTCATTGCGTGAATCGGATCAAATTAGTTACAAAGAGAGATTGAGCAATCGTGGATTGCATCTGTGAGAGTATTGCAGGCTGCTGAATGAATTGATGGAGGTACTTGAAATATTAAAAGGCGTGAATGAGGCACAGTCATTCCCCAGGGCCACATACCAGTAGGTAAAGGTTTAAAGTAAGAAAGGAAAGATTAAATTGAACTTTGCGATGGAAAATTTTGCACACAAGGTAGTAAGTGTCTGAAATACACTGCAATGAGCGGTGACTGAATTCGATACGGTGGCAATTTTGAAGATTTGCTTTTACAGGCTTGAACAGGCAGCAACCAAACGGAATCTTTGAAGGGACAGTGGATATGCTCAGGTTGTTTTCATTAAAATAAAGATGGAAGTGGAAAAACCGACATGTCGTGTATACGTTTATGAGAGCAGGAAATAGTGAACAAATAGGAACTGCTCCCTTCAATTGTGGAGTCAATTAAAAGGGGGAATAATTCAAATCGAAAGATAGATGAATTGAAGAGACGTTGAATAGAAACGTTTTCTAGCAGAGCATAGTGTGGGGACTGGAATGCACGACCTGGAAAGGAACTGATACAAACAACCTTACACTTAAAGTATGCGAAAACTCAAGGAGGTCTAATGTAGATTTCGTTTAGCAATTCGTGATGTCTACTTCAAAAGCCAAAAGGCCTCTCCTAGACTGTCTGGTGCTATGATTCTGTGCTAGAAAAGAGATTGTAGCCAATGTCGCTGATGTATTATGCACTCTTCTGTCGGGGTGCTCGACACAGTGCGCAATTTGTGCATCGGATCGAGAATCTCCGTAATTACACGGTGTGGGCTCCATAATCGAAAAGGAACATGAATGCCAATGGATTGGAGCAGCAGGCAAAACGAACTCTACTTGTTGGCCGACGATCAAAAGAAATCTGACTGCATCAATTCTTATCTGCATTGTTATTATGCAACAGGAAACACAAACAACAGAAATGGAAATTCTAATAACAACGATTTGAAAACACGAGTGACATAACATCCCTCACAACTTAACAAAGATCCATTCCGTTTTGCTGCAACATCCAGAAACACACTCCTTAACAGGAAACTTTACTGCAATCACAAGTTCTTCCAGGAGAGATAGAATAGACGTGTGTTGTATCAGATAAATAATAGTGTCTTCCCAGTAGCACTGAACAGACACTTGTTAAAATCTAAACAAACCAGGGGAAAACTGAAAACCCTGAGTTGTGAGGTCTGACTATACCGTACACACCAGGCAACATCCTGGGACAAATTCTGTGAAACATTGCCAAGGTTTCCACATATTTCCCATATTTTGGCAACCAGAATTGTATGCAATACAGCAAATGTGACCACAGCAGAGTTTAGTACAGCTGCAGCGGGACGTCATTGCTTCGAAACTCAATCGCTCTACCAATAAATGCTAACACACCGTATGCCGTCTTGACAACCCATTAGCCAGGGTGGCGACTCTCAGGAATATATGGACATGGAGATGAGATCTCTCTGTTCATTCACACTACCAAGGATATTACCATTATCCCAGTACTCTATATTCCTGTTACTCATTCCTTTCTGCATTATAACTTCATTTGCCACCTCTCAGCTCAGCTCTGCAGCTTATCCATGTCCCTCTGCAACTTGTAAAATTCTTCAGTACTGTGCACAAATCCATGGAAATTAGTGTCATCACCAAATTTACTAACCAATCCTTCCGCTTCCCCACTTGGGTCATTTATACAAATGACAAATAGCAGTGTCCCCAGAACAGATCATTGCGACACACTTCTCGTAATGGAACTGTAAGATGAACATTTCCCGCCGAAAACCACTCTCTGTCTTCTTTTATCTCGCCAATTATTAATACAAACCACTAAATCGCTCTCAATCCCATGCCTCTGTATTTTCTGAAATTAACTATTGCGGGTAACCTTATCAAAATCTTTACTGGAATACATACTCACCACATCAACCGCTTTACCATATTCCACCTCTCTGTTCACCTTCTCAAAAGCCTCCGTAAAGTTTGTCAGGCACAACCGCCGATCCATAAAAACATGTTGATTGTCCCTACTCAAATTATTCCTTTCTGGACGATTATAAATCCTTTCTCTCATAATCATTTTCAAAGATTTTACCTACAACCGTGGTCAGTTTATTGGACTTCACTTACCAGGGTTGTCTCTTCTCAACTTCTTGAAGAAGGGGACAGAACTTGCTATCCTCCAGTCTCCTGGCACTATTCCAGTAGACCATGACGACATGAAAATAAGTGCTCTTGGTTCTGCAATTTCCTTCCTTGCTTCCCATAAGAACCGTGGATCAATCCCATCCGGCCCGAGGGCTTACGTATTTTCCCACTTTCTCGAATTGCTTACATCTCTTCCTTATGAACCTTAATCCCGTCTAGTGTAATAGCCTGTATCCCAGTAGTTTTCTTGACAATATTGTCCTTTTCCAGTGTGAGTACTAATGAAAAAAATCATTTTGCGCCTCTCCTATCTTCGTGGACTCTACGCACATTGTACTTGTCACTGCTGTCCTTCACTGTCTCCACACTTAATCAAGTAATTTATTTTTATTCTCGACATACCATTCGAAATCTATAGGGCATTCGTTGATCCAACCCGCCAAATAGTTCTCATGTTCCCTCCTGGCTCGTCGGAGCTCTCACTGTATGTCCCTCCTGGAAAACTTGTACCTCTCAAGCGCTCAAGTAAGCCTTCTCGTTTTATCCTTGCAAAACCCTCATTCTTCGTATTGATGAGGGGGTCAACTTATTTAGTAAAGTTCGTTCTCCCTGCCTGACAGGTACGTATGTAAATTGTGCACATCACCTGCAGTTTCCATTCACATCCCAGGCATCCTAAGTCTTGCCACATCGCATCATTATTGCCTTTACCCCCGCCATACCTCTTGCCCTGCAGTATGTACTAGTCCCTTGCCATCGCAAAAGTAAACGTTACCAAACTTGAATACTATCAACAAAGTGCTCAACTACCACCAAATGTAACACTTGTTATGGTTCAGTACCAAGTATTAAATGCATTGTGGCCTCAGCTCTTGTTGGCCCATGTACCTCCTGAGTCCGGAAACCCTCCTGCACACATTGGACAAAAGCTGACAAAACTCATGTACTCCTACTCTCGTGTTTCCGATCAATATTCAGATATTAAAGTCTTACAAGTACCTTGTTACTTTCGCTCCTATCCAGAATAATCTTCGAAATCCTTTTCTCTACATTTCTGGGACTTTGCAGAGGCCTATAGAAAACTCCCAACAGTGTGACCTCTCCTCACCTTTAACGCAATCGGTACATGTGTATCTGTGACGGGGACGTCGATGGGACTAAAACCAAGTGGATGTTTCCCTCTCGGTATTTCACCACATGATTTGTGATCTCATAACACGTGATCAACCAGTTCAGTTGTGATGAGTTCCTTCTTTACCGACGATGCCCTCGATTTTGACCGTCTAGGTCGACAGGCAAGAATCTATTCTGTATCATTTGGTCTCCTCAGAGAATCCTCCGAGTGGAATTTATCTTGCAGAAATGACAGATATGTCAGATAACAGCGGGTGCTGTGGGAGAGCCAGTAGCAGGATGCTTTCCTGTGTCATTCCTCATTTAATGAGCCATCGCAAAGTCTGTCTTCAACATTGAGATCTCCCACGGCCAAATCGTATCCCGGCTGGGTAAAACGAATCAGTCGCATGTGTGTAACCTCCCATTAGGACAGGATAAAGCCAAGGCTGGAGTTAAACAGGTAAACAGGCATGGACCACTGTCTCTTTCAGTTCTATTCCCCAAATATTTTCAATTTCTCACTAGTCCTTCCATTTCTATCCAGCTTTCCCTCATTCTCTCTTTCCTCCTCTTTCTCTCCTGGCGTTACAGAATGTTAAATGTTTCTGAGTTTAAACAATTTTGGATTGCTCAATATTTCCCTCGAAGACTTGCCTCAATGCACTATCCAATCTGATTTTCCTGATCAAAGTTATAAGAGACGGGATATCTCTGAACACGAAGGAGTAGTTTTTTTGGAGTTCCAATCACCATGCACAGACATTGATCAATTCGCCCACAATTTACTGCAATGGTTCAAAAAGATGTCTCGCCACCATCTTGTGAATAGGCAGCTGGGACAGGCAACAAATATGCCAACTTCACCAAATATGACATGAGTCAATGTAAACACGAGATAAAAGAAATGAATTTCAAAGGTGAGGTGAGAGTGACTGCCCTTATGATCAACGTTGGATTTGACGTCGAGTGGCATCAATGAGCCCTTGCCGATCCAAATTCAATGAGAATAGAGTGGGTGGAGTGACAGATGTTCAATCTGCTTGTTCGAGCGTCACCTGGCACAAGAGAAACTTAGTTGTTATTCAGAGAAGCCAAAGTTAAAAATCGCACAACACCAGGGTACAGCCCAACATTGTTATTTTGAAGCGCGACATTTTAGAGCACTGCTCCTTATTCAGGTGGCTGTGAATCATGAACATAAAACAAAGAATTTATCGCAAAAATTTAATGACATGCAAGTAAAATGTCTTTAACGAACACAGATTGCTGTTGCGTCTTTCATCTTTCAAAACAGGTTTGCAGATCTTAATATGTAAATTCTAGAACTTCTTTTAATTCCCATTGTCAACGTAACTTAAGGATGCATAGAAGAAGGCGTCATCTCAGCTCAGACAATGCACTGAAGCAGTGAGGTCAGAATCTGTCTGTACCCAATTTTGAGACAGACTGGGTTTATTTCCAAAGCAGAATTTATTAAATATCATATGGAATGATTGTCTTCATTGACTCCCTACAAGTTATTCATTTTTTGTGCAAAACAATGTTGATCTGCAAATATAATTCTGCAAATGCAAAGTCTCTGGTGTTCCCTTCATCCAGCTGCCGACAGCAGTGCCAAAATTTGTTCTTTTCTCTCGTAAAAAGCCTCAATATCTCGTCATGCTGGGTTCCCTATTGCTGTCAATCCTGCATTTTACTTTCACGGAAATATATGCTCTGTAAAATCTAGTTATCTCACTTCAAACTTTTCATACTTCCCGGAGATGACTCTGCCAGCATAGCCTGCAAGCTCCTATCTACTTCCATCAAAATTTGCCTTGCCTCCGTCATCGGGGATGGAGAGATAGCGTATGGGAGCAAGAGGCTGATCGTGGAAACACTTCTGATAGAACATGCATTCAGAAATCATTCAGCACTCTCTTTATTCTTAACGGTCTGGCATCACCCAGTGTTTAGGAACGTGGAAATAGGAGAAACATCCTCCTCTGCCCAGTTTTATAAAATATAAAACCACTGGTTTGGTGTTCTTCAATTTAATACGTGTGTGTGACAAAGCTTAGACTGTTGCAAACCGTTTAAGTCATGCACCTTACTCCTGCACTTTAGCTTGCATAGATTCTACTATTGAATCATTACCGTTCTCAATTAACCTGCTCATGGTCCACAATGTCTCATTGACACCCAGGCATGGAACTGTTCCTTTGGTTCTGAAGTAAATTTGAACGATGTTGACCACAAAACTAAATAGCACAAGGTGCCAAATAGCTGAAGTAAATGTACAGCGAGCCCCAGCGTAACGCAGGAGAGGAGGAATTTGCACCATGTCTTCTCTTTAAATCCCTATCTTGAAGGAGAAGGTTGGGTGAGTGGGGTGCAGAGAAAGAGAGAGAGTTGGGCATTTTTTCCGGGAGTTCAAAAACTGGCAACATTCGCTTTGAACTCGCAGACTGCATAGAACGTGGAACACCCTGTGAATGGAATAGATGAAGTGGAAAGTTTTTCTTTTAGCGTAATTCCGACGATCTTTCTCTTTCACTCTGACTTGCTGTGTCCTTCTCTGTGTCTCCATAGTTTTGGCAGCAAAGACGTATAAACTAAATAGCCTTTTAGAAAATTGATGATACTTTGTTTCATTGATTCTCACGCTCACCCCTTCTTTAAAAATTACGTCCATCTCAGCCATTCTCTCCTTTTCTCCCATTTCTGTTTCTCTGAATACTAATCTAATTCTACATCTTCTCCTCTCCAAACATTTACTTTCGAATCTGAGACACGTGAACAAGTTTGCAAGGAATGAGCTGTCACTGAAAATGACACTGCAGCTTAACCATTGTCTTTCAAACTACCTTTTGTTTAATTTATAAAATGAAGGGAAATGATGTGCAGCAATTTGTCGGGCAACTAGGTGTCTAAACATACAAAAATGCATAATCTCAATCTAGATTTATCAGATAGCATTTACTAATTTATTCTGTTCATGAGGTGCAATGGATCATCTGAATAATGTTCCTATATGAGGACCTCTTCGGAATGCTTCAGCCTCAACTTTATCATAACAGACAGGGCTCCTTTATCCTTTAGGATGGGGAGAGTCGTTGAAGCTCTTCCTTTTTACTTTATATTCACCTGAACACCATCACAACGGACAGTCAGGCTTCGGAAGTTATATCTGACCCCTTGGTTGTGGGATCACAGAGCTATGACTATTGCATGCTCTCTCTGCTACTTTGCTATTTCATCAGGAAAGCTACATCAGGGTGGCCCCTTATTTTTTAGATGTGTCCGTTGTTTCTGAACTCATGTATTGCACCTCATCATTGGTATATGTTCCAGAGGAAATTAAGCTTCGATATCCTGAGACTGTAACAACAACTTCCAAGAGCCATTAGCATCGTTATTAGAGGTAAGCATGACTCAAACTCAAGGACGTTCGTCACTCACAGTCCCTTCACTCTAGATTGGCTTTGTGTCCTGGATTATAAAATCATTTAGGTACTGTCTTGCTGTGAAAGCCAGTTAATTTCACCTCCTATAATTTGTGAAAGTTTGATCTAAATCTGCCATTAAATTAAGGCTAATGACCAAGGCTAGTCATTAGGAATGAACAACGAATTCTTGCCTGCAAGTGATGCTTGTATCAGTCTACTTCTAATGCTACATCCCCAATAGATGTGGACAGCGAAAATATATATAATTCTTAAATAAGATCTAAACATTTCAACAGTTTTACTTTCGACAACGAGTGATATTTGAACTGTCGTCGGTTAAGGACTATTCTCCACTATCTCCAGATAGATAAAGAGCTGCTAGATTATCAGGGACTGCTCATTCATTGCAACTTTGTTGATGTGTTTCATATTCGATGGCGACTGGTCGTAAATCAGTTCCACTTCAGGAGAAAAGTTTTACCAATCTGGCAATGATAGAATACCAGAAATATTTTATCCTTGTGGGAAGAAGGAAGACCCAGGGAGAGGTGACCTCGGAGATAATGGGAGGAAGGGGCAAAGAGACAAGTCGTAAAAAAAGAGAACGTGAAACAAAGAGAGACGGTAATATCTGAGCAATAAGGAGTAAGTGAGGAGAAGAGGGCAAGGTTGTTAATGAGCGAGGTAAATTGAGATGTGGTGAGTGTGTGTAATGACATGGTCATCGAGGAAATGAAGTGGGCACAGAAAGAAACGTGCAAGTGAGTACATGTGTGACAGAGAAAATATCAGAGAGAAAAACAGATTTTATAAAACAGGGAGAATGATAAATATTTGATCAGAGATTGAAACATTTCCTGGAAGACTGAATGAGCAATGTAATTAAGGATTGACCAACCCCTCACTATGGGAGGATTGAGCATTAACGTAATGGGGGATTAATGCCCCCCTCGGCTGACTGTGAGTTCGATGTCATGAGCAATTAATCCTCACATCTTCAGGACTGGATAATCGATGCAATTGACCAAACGCCCTCGAAAACTGGTTACACTATAGAGTTGACCTGGGATATTCAGAGGCATTGATAAAATCTTCAAACAAAACAAAGTTTGTGTTTGTGTCGTGACGTAATTAAACCAGGAGGCTGGCATGATATCACTTTAAAGAAAAGAGGGGCAGGCAGCAAGAGACTCTGCGACTTTGCTTTATCACTTTCTAATTCATTCATTCATGTCAGTGTTCCATTGCAGACAGAACTGAACCCAAGACAGACACGAACAAAAGCAAAGGTACACACATCGGCACACACAGTAACACAAGCAAAAAGATTGATAGGTAGCCTGTGAGACGGCAGGAGAAAGGGCAAGGGGACAACTCGTGATGAAGCAGAACGCAAGATAGTTCAAGACGAAATAATCGAGGAATCGGGTGACAGAGAGGAGCAGAAATGCATGGCTGTTAATGGGCATGATAGACTGAGACACAGACTCAGAAACAGACACAAAAACTGAGAAAACAAAACACACTATATTTACATCATTTGCCTCCAAATAAGTGGGTCACACGGGAGGCAGAGCTGGTCAAACAGAGTTTCGAATGGTAGCAACGCGGTGGCTCAGTGGTTAGTCTCACAGCACCAGGGACACGGAGTCGATTCCCGTCTCGTGCGACTGCTTGTATGAAGTTTGACAGTCTCCCCGTGTCTGTGAGGGTTCGTTCTGGTTTCCTCCCACAATCGAATGATGTGCAGGTCAGGTGAATTGGTCATGCTGAGTTACCCATTATTTTAGGTGCGTTAGTCAGGGATAAATATATGGTAGGGGAATGGAGTCTGGATGGCTTACTTCTTGGGGAGGTGGGGGGGTCTGTGTGGACTTGTTGGGCTAAAGAGACTATTTCAATACTGTAGATAATCTGAATTAATTTCCATCTCCAAAAAACTATGACTCGGGATAGTCTAAACGAAACATTATTTGGTCACATTGAGTAATGTGGACTATGACCATTTTTCCAAATATCTCTGGTTTTCATGTTACTTGATCCCTTTGACGGCTATGGTATTCACATTTGCAACTCTTTGTAAATTTTACACTGGGCTATTCGTTTTGTAACCATTTCTGGTATTCTTCAAAGCGTTTTCCGTGCACAAAGGCAAATCATGTGATTGACAGGATGAAAGGTAATGGTTTGTGAGGCATTTCATTATCAACTTATGAAGCAATTATTTATAATATAAACTCACCATTTTATGCCTTCTGAATGCGACAGAGAGTGTGAAGCGATCCTACAACTAATGGATCACATCATTGAAAAGGAGTGCAAATGTTTCAGACTTGGGATAATTTCAGAGGTACCGGTAATGTACCTGTTCCTACAACTGTCCAATTTTCAGTCTACAATCACAACTGGAAGTACTGCAAAAAGATTTGATCAGATGCATTTGTACTGCGCCACTCTACTTCCAATTGCATGATGATACAGAGGATAGTCAGGCTTGTACTGACAAATGGCAACGGGCTTTAATGTCACAAAGTGTCACATAGTCTTCAGCAAAATCGTAATTTCCACAAAATTGAATCAAACTACTCCGCACCACACCAGCCTTCATGTTCAATGATATTCCCGTCACGACATCGCACACAATTCACAGCCTGTGATGGGCCATTCATTTCGATCTGCACCTGAACAACAGCATGCATCCTGGTATTCCATCAGCAGGTCAAAGTCTGGAAATTCAATGGAATCAACCCATGCTTTATGTTTGACACGGTAGGTCATTTGATTAGTAGCGCATCGACCACTAAAACATTGACTCTCCACTTTCCCCACACAGGAACATCATGTGCATCATATCGAAGATACGTTGATGCTGCTCACAGGAATCCATTTGTCTGCACGTTCTGTAGCTGTGATCAGTAAAAACATAATAAAAGACACCGTGGACGCTGTGCTAAATTGATTAGCATTTTCAATTCACAACATGTCAAGTCTGAGGCCTTCATCAACCTTCCTTCGAAATGATGGGAAAAAATCTCTGGACAGAGCTTCCTGGGTGCACTGCTGCAGGTGCTGACCACAGCACGGGCTCCAGTGACTCAGTGAGGAAACTCATTCGTGTGAGCATTATATGTTTCTTTGGGCAAAGCATCATACTCAATAATAAACAATCACTGTCACAGAAAAGTACAATGAAGAAGGACATTTGGGACACATGCTGACACCTTATTGAATGTGATGTCGCACAGATACAAGGGACCATTTGATACAGAATCGGGTGTAGAGCCACGGATTCCGTACTGGTGATTTATGTGAGTTGTTTCATTTGGTAACAAAATAAGGTGAATTAAACTTTAATGAACAGATTTTAGAGACAGAATTTTTTTTAGTTTTTAAATCGTCGTTTAATACATATAATAATTCGATCAAATCACAGTTCAACACTTTTCAAATGCTCTCAAAACTTCATTCAGATCACGTCATAATGACAAGTGGTTTTCACAGCAACTCAGCAGCTGCAGCATGAAGTCTCTTTCATGTGCTACGTGAGACATCCATATGGGATTGTAACTAAAGAAATTCATGAATCGGATAAACCATCATCATTGTCCGTATTAAGCTAAAATTCACTGAGATAGCAAATAGTAAACCGATTGATTTACTTTGATTTTCCACGTTCTTCTCCTTCCACTCAGATCGTTGGAACAACATCAGCAGGGAAAGCAAAAAGTTTCTGAGAGTCTCCAAACACTTTCCTAAAAACACATAACACATGTACAACCTTGAAAATCAACAGGTATTGTCATTTTCTCAGAAAAGAAGAATCTGTTGCTCCGCAGTTACGTTGTGCAGTCATCAGAAGATGGCATTCTATCACTTGAAAAACGAGAGAAAAACACAGAGATTCATCGCAGTTTAATTCATTCATTCAAATTGTATCCTATTGCAAGCAGGTATCGTCATACAGACACACAACAGACAGACAGACAGACAGACAAACAAACAGACACACACACACACACACACACAACATATATTAAGACCCTTTCTCACATATTCACACACACACACAGAAAGAGAGAGAGAGAAATTCGTAGCCACAGAAACACGCACATACCCAGACACAGAAAAAACACATATGTACACGCATATCCATAAAAACGAACACACACACACACACACACACAAACAGCCTTGCATATACAGATACACAAGCAGACATTCCACATGCCTTCGGGGAAACGCAAATTGCTTTAACAAACTCAAGTTCATTTGCATATTAAAACAATATGCACTAATTTTCATTATCGATCTGGGTCATCACTTGAATCTCAGATACGTAGAGAAAGAGCTTTTGATAAATCATGTTTAATTCATTTATCCAAAGTGTGCTTCATTTCACGCAGAGCTGATGAAACACAAAATCACACTCTCAATTTCTGGTTCTCTTTTTTCTCTGTCTCTCACACATACATATACACACAAACATACACACAAATACACAGACATGCGCACACTTGCGCACACACACACACATGCACACAGACACGCACAGAAGTAGATGCGCAAATGAAAATTGTTTGCAGAAGTTTATCTGTGTTGAAAGACTTGTCAAGCTCACTTTATTGTCTTTGGGGAAGAGACAGTTGCAGATTTGCCCAATCGGTGTGCTTACGATTATGAGTGTCACGGGCAGAGGGGATACAATGCAACTGCTCCACTCAATCTTTGTCAAGAAAAGTAGGATATTGTTTTATGCTGAAGAGAAAGGTGATCGACAGGTTTTGAAGGATTACGTTTTCACGCAGAGAATGGGGTGTGGAATGCTGTGTCTGGGAGAGTCGCTAAGGTGGAATCGCCATAACCATTAAAACGCACTTGCAGGCTTTGAGGACGATGTGGGGAAGTGGACGCATGTAGTTTTAGTGCATCGGTGATAGCAGAGACCAGACAGGGTGAAGGGAGCTAAGGCAGTCTGTGACTTGATGAATCCATGGATCTCTCTGAGGTCCATATTTTTGAACAACTGAATAAGTCATCACTTCTCTCTTCCGAGCAGTAAAAGGCCAATTTCTCCGATCTTTCCTTCCTTCTAAAATCCCACACTCTTGGTCGATGGTCCACACTGCTGCGACTCAGCATCTGTGTAGGGGAAGTGGATGTTTGTGAATGTATTGTCAATCATGGATATGTTTGCACACAGAGAGAATCTCCCTGTCTTTGAAAGTGAATTTGAAACTCCTTGACGACAGGTCCCCATCTCTATTGGAACACCCGCGATGCTGTTAGCAGTCCTGTTCCAAGAATTGCATTCAATCGTCGGGAGAGGGTGGTTATTGCGCTCCACATCAAAAGAAGTGTGCTGTTTGAAAGGAACTTGAGATCATTATCGTTCATTGATATCCATCCCTTTCCCTTGTTAGTGGTGAGCAAAAGCTTCTTATCAATCAATAGTAGCTCGCTTCTGCCTGAATATTCTGTACAGTTCAAGGCCAATTGCGTAACGTAATGTACATGAGGTACTGTTGTAACAAACCGGGACTAAAATAGACAAGATGATAGATTTGTCTTTTTAAGCTAATACAAGATAGCTAAAAGGGTCTGACAGTTACGGACAGCAGATGGTCACAGCTGAACTTGTTGTCTTCAACTGGGTATACGGATTGAGATTATCCGCAGAATGAAACATTCGGGAAGTTATTCAGCTCTCTGTGAATGAGGCCTAGTTTAACCACTGTCCCAAGTTAGATATTTCGTAAAACAAAGTAGAAGGAAAAAGTACATTCCTACAGTATTTAGAATTATGAAAGTAATTGCAGAATCAGAAATGCAAACAGTAAATTCGTGTGAAAAAGGGCGTTGCATTCATTAAGGAAATGGCATTGCTGGAAAATATAAAATAATGAATGGCAGAATTCCAAACTCTGAAAACAAAACATTGGCACAGGAAAGGAAGAGAAGAAGTGATGACAAGGAAAAGATTAACAGTTGAATCTTAAATACATATGTAGACATTTCGGACAAATTCTTACATCCAAAGAATCAATGGAACATGACAAGGATAAATTATAAAGTACAGCATGACATGTTGTTGTTCTCTCGTTGTTTCTGAAATCTAAATAAGTTCCATTCATAGCTATATAAGTTGTAAAGTGCTTGAATTACTAAAATGTAATCAGTAATAAATAGTATTTGAAGTGGAAAAACATAAGATTTATTGTAAGGTGGAACTTCAGATTAAATTCCAATTACATCTTGTGAGCATTCTGGGTAATCCAATATGTACGATAGGGAAAAAAGGTTTTAAATATAACAGCTGGACTTTTTTGAGATATTTTCTAAGCTGGAGGTGATTTTCTCGAATTCCACGAGCAGCAATTAACGTTTTATCTGCTGTTGCAATAGTTTTGGAACCTTGGTGGACAACAAACGTCAAAACAAAGACATTTTTCAAATGGAGAAAGACAGACAAAGGCAGCGAGCACATGGTCAGCAAGGGAGAGAGAGAAAGAAACCGGCACTTCTAACTGACACAGCAGTGACTCTGCACAGTTACTGCCTTTTCTGTTTGAATTCATGTATTGCTGGACATTGGATTGCGTCTATGAATGTTGGCAAACAGAAAAATTCGTAAGTGATGTTGGATGGACCTATTTGGGAGCGGTCACAGCATGGAAACAGGTATGTGAATATTTTTCAGTATACCTTAGTTCAAATATATAATGGTGAGTAGGGCGGGTTCTTTCTTGATTATTTGATTTTATTGGGATTTGTCTCTTGATTAAATTTGAGAAGTATAAGACATGAGTATGAAGTCAGCCTGGCACAGTGTTTTGGAGAGCAATAAGACGGTTCTGTTTTCTATGTCTGTAAATTGGAAAGAGCAACATGGCCTTTGGTAGAGTGAAAAATGATTCTTGTCGGATTTGGGAGTTTCTAGAGACTCTACGGGTTATTGAGGATTTTATCTACAATACAATTCATTGGTTGCAAACCCTGTCTTAAGGAATGAACAGTTACAGGCAATGAACAAAGTACAAGAGCTCAGAAGTCTGAGGGATGACAGTTACAGGAAGAGAGAAAAGCCAAAGATACAGTCAGTAAGATGGGTTAACTCCAACAAAGGTAGGAGGGATAGGCAGGTAATCTTCTGTGATCACCCCAATTTCAAACAAGTATGTTGTCTTGGAAAATATAGGGGGTGATGGACTTTCTTGGGAATGTAGCACGAACAGCCAGATTTCTGGTATCAAGGCAGTCTATAATGCAACGATGAGTTCGTCGAGTTCCAAGTGATCGATCGTGTTAGGGGACTCACCAGTCACAAGCACAGATAGATGTTTCTGCAGCCAGCAGCGAAAAAGCAGAATGGTGTGTTACCTCCCTGGTGCCTGGATCAAGGGTGTCACTGACAGCGTGCAAAATATTCTCAAAGGAGAGAGGGACCAGCAGAACGTCACTGTACACATTGTTACCAACGGCTTAGGAAGGGAAAATAATGAGAATCTGAAGGCAGAATATTGAGAAATAGCCCGGAAATTAAAAATGATGTCCTCTACGCCAGATATGTCTGTATTACTTCCAGCGTGATGAGCTGGAGAGCACAGGAATAGTAGAGTAGAACATACTAATGCGTGGCGAAGAAGCTGATGCATGGGCGAAGGATTCAAATTTTTGCATCATTGTAATCTCGTCTGGGGTAGAAGAAACCTGGACAAGAACGATGTATTGCATTTGAATTGGATGGTCTCTTAAAATACTGACAGGGAGATTTCTACAGCAGCTCCGGAGGATTCAAACTATTCAAAGTGGGACCCAGGGAAAGTTTGAGGAACCGTGCAGAAAATAAGTCAGTCAGAAAGTCTGAGACTGGGACCGTGCAGAAAATAAGTCAGTCAGAAAGTCACGACAGTCAGGAACAAAGCAGAGAACAACGTAGGACTGATGAATTAAACTGCATTTATTTCATTGCAAGAGGCCTATCAAGGAAGGCAGATGAACTCAGAGCATGGTTACGTACTTGAGACTCGGATATCATAGCAATTATAGAAACTTGGCTCAAGGATGTTCAGGACTGGCAACTTAATGCTGTAGAAAACACATGTTACAGGGAGGATAGAAAGGGAATCAAGAGAGGAGGGCAAGTTTATTTTTGATAAGGAATAGCGTTACAGCTGTACTCAGGAAAGGTATTCCCGGAATTACTACCAGTGAAGTTATTTGGATGGAAACTGACAAATAAGAAAGGGATGGTCAGCTCATTTGGATTGTATTATAGACGCCATAATAGTCCGGGGAAATTGAGAAACAAGCGTTTAATGAGATTTAGGTTATCTGCGAGAATAACATAGTGGTTATGGCTGGGATTCTTGGCTTTCCAATAATATATTGGCACTGCCATAGTTTTAGGAGTTTAGATGGTGATGGATTTGTTAAGAGTGGAGAAGAGAATTTTCTGAATTTGCATATGGATGCACCTACTCTTGAGAAATCAGGGGAGCACTTCGGGGCCAGCGACCATAATCCTGTTAGTTTTAACACACTGATGGAAAAAGAAATACCAGATCGAACGTTTGAAGTTCTGAAATAGAGGAAGGCTATTTTTACCGGCATTAGGGAAGAACTTTCAAAAGCTGATTGGGGCAGATGTTCACAGGTAAATGAATAGCTGGAAAATGGAAAGCCTTCAGGGATGAGGTAATGACAATCCAGATACAGTATATTTCTATTAAGGGGAAAGAATAGTCTTGTCGGTGTCGGGAAAGCTGTTTGACCAGAGAAACTGAGCGTATGGTTCAGAAAAAGAAGGACGCATGCATCAGTTATAGACTGGAGAGATAGAGTGAATCCTTAGAACAGTATAAAGGCAGTAGGAGAATATTTAAGTGGGAAATCAGGATGGCAAAAGGGAACATGAGATATCTTTTGTATTTCGTGTTGAGGAGAATCCAAAAGTGTTTTGTAAATGCATTCATGACAAAACGGTAACTATGGTGGGAACTTGGCCCCACAAGGATCAGCAAGGCAACCTTATTGTGGAGCCAAAGGGTACTGAACGGTATTTTGCAGAAGTGTTTACTGCGGAGAAGGACAGGAAGACATAGAGTGGGGGAAATAAACGGTGAGATCTTGACAAATGGCCATCTTACAGAGGACGAGGTGCTGGGTGTCTTGAAATGCATCAAGTTAGATAAATCCCCTGCACCTGATGAGGTGTACACTACACATCTGTGGGAAGCGAGGGAAGTGACTACTGGGCCCCTTACTGAGATATTTGTCTCATCGATAGTCATAGGTAAGGTGCCAGATGGCTGGAGGTTGGCTGACATGGCACCTGTTTCTATTAAAGGTGTTAAGGACAAGCGAGGGAATTATAGACCCGGGAGTCTGACACTACTGGTGCTTAAGTTGATGGAGGGGGCCCTGAGGGACAGGATGAGCACACATGGTAGGGCAAGGATTGGTTTGGAATAATAAACATGGCTTTGTCCTTGGGAAAACATGAGTGATGTACTTGATTGTGATTTTGGAAGAAGTAATGAAGAGGCTTGATGAGGGCGTAGAGTTGAATGTGATCTCTGCAATTCAAAAAGGCATTCGATAATGTTCCCTATGGGAGACTGGTTAGCAAGGTTAGATCTCATGGTATAAAGGGAGAACTAGCCATTCCTGGCTCGAAAGTGGAAGACAGACGTGATGGTGAAGAGTTGTTTTTTGGAGTGGAAGCCTGTGACCAGTGGTGTGCCATAAGTATCAGTGTGGGGCCCACTACGTTTCATAATTTATATAAATTATTTGTATATGAACATCGGAGATATATCTAGCAAGTTTGACAATGACACCAGAATTGGGAATGTAATGGACAGCGAAGATGGCTACCTCGGATTACACCGTGATCTTGATCAGATGTGCCAATGCGCTGAGAATTTAATTTATAGAGATGAGATGTGATACATTTGGGGAAAGAAAATCTTAGTAGGACTTATACACTTAATGGTAAGGTCCGAGGAGGTGTTGCTGAACGAAGAAGCATTGAAATGCAGGTTCATAGCTCATTGATAATGGAGTTGCATGTAGACAGGATGGTGAAGAAAGCATTTGAATGCCTTCCTTAATTGGGTAGAGCAGTGAGTATAGGAGTTAGAAAGTCATGTTGCAGCTGTACAGGATGTCAGTTAAGCCACATTTGGCATATTGCGTCTTCAACTTTCGTCTCCGTCCTATCAGAAGGATGTTGTGAAACCTGAAAGAGTTGGAGGGTTTGAGCGAGAAGGAGAGACTGAATAAGCTGAGACAGCCGTCCCTTTCGCGTCGAAGGCTGAGGGGTCACCTCATAGTGGCATACAAAACCAAGAGACATATGGATAGGTGAAACAGACTAATTATTTTCCATGGGGTGGGAGTAGTCCAGAACGAAAGGCATAGTTTTAGGGTGAGAGGGTACAGATACCCTAAGCCACCTAAAGAACGACCTTTACACGCTAAGCTCCAGGAATGAGCTCCAGAGGAAGTGATGGAAGCACGTATACTTGCAACATTTAAAAGGCATCTGGATGGGTAAGTGAATAGGAAAGGTTTAGAGGGATGTGGGCCATGTGCTGGCAAATGCGACTAGATTATTTTGAGATATCTGGTCTGTTTCCGTGCTGTACATCACCATTACGATCAAAAATATAAATATACCATCACTGTATTTACTGCATTGTTTGAACTGATCTAACAGGTCTCCAAGCAAGCACGTTCTTCCATGTCAATCGTAGATAAATGTGGATTTGCTAGGAATGGCATCTTCAAAGGTTAACATGTGGAAAACCCGTCATATCTCTCAAGATTTATTAGACTATGCATGCACAGATCATAGGCATGCAGAAGAAAAGGTGTATGAATTCATGAATTGTCCTGATATAAATAGAAAATATCTACAAATCATATGAAACATGTTACTTCCATTCATCTCATCAATTGAGAGAATTACTCCTTCCATACGAGATTCTGTCTGAGCTGTGGGGTAAGTTTATTATTGATGTTTTCTGTACCGGTGGGCAAGATTTCATTCTGTTGACTATTTCACTCAATTCCCTCCTGCGTGAGAAATTAAATAGGACTCGTGCATGTGTTTTTGACAGCTTGACTATTGTATTCAGTGTAATTCATGTTAGACAACAGTTCGACAGGACAGTCATTCCCCTTCAAGATATTCAGGAAATGCATGTTCAACATCATATCTTTCTTCATTATGTCCCCTCAGTCCACTGAACTTGCAGAAATCACAGTTCATGCAATTAAGTTTATGAGCAGGTAAATGCAAAGCAACTTACCATGATTTTCAGATAGATGTGCTAAATCTATGTGTTGTTGCTCTGAGCAACGTTTTATCTCACTGGCAACTCTCAGTCTGTGAGATGGATCGAACAGATTATCCCTTCCACTCTCTCACCACCAAACCACATCTGTATGATTCAGTGTGGAAATGAAGGAAGAAATTTTTTACAAAACCTGATCAACAGACAACTCGACAATTAGCACAATTTCAATAAGGATTATGTATAACAGTTTAAGATTTTCATACAAGTATCGGTTTGTAAACAGATTCTATTTCATTGAGTGCAGTCACAATCATGTAATATTTTAATAAGGAGAAAGTGAGGACTGCAGATGCTGGAGATCACAGCTGAAAAATGTGTTGCGGGAAAAGCGCAGCAGGACAGGCAGTATTCAAGGAGCAGGAGAATCGACCTTTCGGACATAAGCCCTTCTTCACGAATACCTGAAGAAAGGCTTACGCCCGAAATGTCGATTCTCCTGCTCTTGGAATGCTGCCTGACCTGCTGCACTTTTCCAGCAAAACATTTTTCAGCTAATATTTAAATAAATTGCACTTAGTTCCGGCAGAGAAATGGGCAATGTATTCAAACAGCTTGTCATTCACCACCAATCACAAGGTTGATAATTTGGATTCTGAAGTTACAAATGCAAAACATTGAACAGAAATCTGACAAATGGTGCACATCGAAATGGTAAATAGCTAACAGCACACGACAGGACAGGGTAAATCTTCAGAGGCAAGTTGTGATAACAATGCTGTGGTTCTGTTCGCCAAGCTGGAGGTTTTTGTTGCAAACGTTTCGTCCCCTATCTCGGTGAAATTCTCAGTGCTTGGGAGCCTCCTGTGAAGCGCTTCTGTGGTGTTCCCTCCGGCATTTATAGCGGCCTGTTCCTGCCGCTTCCAGTTGTCAGTTTCAGCTGTCCTCTGTAGTGGCCGGTTTTTTGGGTCCAGGTCTGTGTGTTTGTTGATGGAGTTTGTGGATAAGTGCCAAGCTTCTAGGAATTCCCTGACTGTTCTTTGTTTCGCTTGGCATATAACGGTAGTGTTGTCCCAGTCAAATTCATGTTGCTTGTCGTCTGCGTGTGTGGCTACTAGGGATAGCTGATCGTGTCGTTTCGTGGCTAGTTGATGTTTGTGGATGCGGATCGTTAGCTGTCTTCCTGTTTGTCCTATGTAGTGTTTTGTGCAGTCCTTCCATGGGATTATGGACACTACATTAGTTTTGCTCATGCTGGGTATCGGGTCCTTCGTTTTGATGAGTTGTTGTCCGAGAGTGGCTGTTGATTTGTGTGCTGTTATAAGTCCTAGTGTTCGCAGTAGTCTGGCTGTCATTTCAGAGACGTTCTTGATGTATGGTAGTGTGGCTAGTCCTTTGGGTTGCGGCATGTCCTCGTTCTGTTGTCTTTCCCTTAGGCATCAGTTGATGAAATTGCGAGGGTAACCGTTTTTTGCGAATACCTTGTATAGGTGTTCATCTTCCTCCTTTTGCCGATCTGGTGTGCTGCAGTGTGTTGTGGCCCTTTTGAACAGTGTCTTGATGCAACTTCGTTTGTGTGTATTGGGGTGGATGCTTTCATAGTTCTGGACATGGTCTGTGTGTGTGGTCGGTATATTGGGTCCAGGTCTATGTGTTTGTTGATGGAGTTTGTTGATGAGTGCCATGCTTCTAGGAATTCCCTGGCTGTTCTTTGTTTCGCTTGCCCTATAATGGTAGTGTTGTCCCAGTCAAATTCATGTTGCTTGTCGTCTGCGTGTGTGACTACTAGGGATAGCTGGTCGTGTCGTTTCGTGGCTAGTTGATGTTCGTGGATGCGGATCGTTAGCTGTCTTCCTGTTTGTCCTCTATAGCGTTTTGTGCAGTCCTTGCATGGGATTTTGCACACTACATTAGTTTTGCTCATGCTGGGTATCGGGTCCTGCGTTTTGGTGAGTTGTTGTCTGAGAGTGGCTGTTGGTTTGTGTGCTGTTATAACTCCTGGTGGTCGCAGTAGTCTGGCTATCATTTCAGACATGTTCTTGGTGTATGGTAGTGTGGCTAGTTCTTTGGGTTGCGGCATGTCCTCGTTCTGTTCTCTTTCCCTTCGGCATCTGATGATGAAAATGTGAGGGAATCCGTTTTTTGCGAATAACTTGTATGGGTGTTCCTCTTCCTCTTTTAGCAGTTCTGGTGTGCTGCAGAATGTTGTGGCCCTTTTGAATAGTGTCTTGATGCAACTTTGTTTGTGTGTATTGGGGTGGTTGCTTTCATAGTTCAGGACTAGGTCTGTGTGTGTGGCTTTCCTGTGTACCTTTGTGGTGAATTCTCCATTCGGTGTTCTCTGTACCCTCACGTCTAGGAATGGGAGTTGGTTGTCCTTTTCTTCCTCTCTCGTGAATCGATTCCTGTGAGTGTGGAGTTGATGATTCGGTGTGTATTCTCTATTTCCGTGTTTTAATGATCATTAAATCATTAATATCATTAATGAACGAGGACATGCCGCAACCCAAAGCACAATTTTGGAATGGACCCGGACCATAGAACAGGCTGTCACCATAGGACAGAACAGGACGACACACCGCAAAAAAAGGCACTAAAAGAAAAAATGGCCAAACTAACACACAACAAAGAGGACACCACAACACACACCTGGGTTGAAAACCTCTCCCACAGACAGCTCACAGACACGGAAAGAACAATACGGGCCAAGTGACTCAACTACAACCACAGGGACGCCAAGACAGCAGACTTCCTAGCAGAACTAGAATGCAGACTCAGGAACAATGGACTGACAGAAGAGACACAACAAACAGTGAGACAAAGTATCGTACCCCTGATAACAAGGAAAAGACAAACACATAACCTCAACACCAAGGAGAGGGAAGCACTAAAATCACTAAGAAACGATAAGAACATAATCATACTACCAGCAGACAAAGGCAGAATGACGGTCATCCTGGACAAAGCAGAGTACATCCAAAAAGCACAACAACTGCTTGCAGATAGCAACACCTACCAAAAACAGGAGTTTGACCCCACCCCACAGCTCACCAATCGGATAAACAACCCACTGAGGAACCTACAAAAAAAACGGACAGATAATCAGGTCGGACCTACAAAGAATGAAACATCAAAGCAACAACACCCCCAGTTTCTGTGGACTACCTAAAGTGCACAAACCAGAAATCCCACTCAGACCCATAATATCACTACCAGGGACACCATCACACAAAATGGCGAAAGAACTACAGCAGAAACTGAAACACTTGATCAGCGGATCCAGACACTCTATACAATCAACACAGGAATTCTTGGACATCATCAGAAATATACACTTAGACAAGGAAGAAACCATGGTCTCATTCGACTTAACGGCACTGTTCACCTCTATTGACAAAGCCCTAGCCAGAGAAACAATAGCCAACCTGCTGAACAGACATAACAGACGTTGAACCCATCAACAAAGACGGCATTCTTAAACTACTGGATTTGGGCCTCAAAACACACTTCACATTCAACAACCAGATATACTAACAAATCAACGGAACACCCATGGGCTCACCAGTCTCGGGACTCATAGCAGAAGCAGTAATGCAAAGGTTAGAACAAACAGTCTTACCACAAATTCCACCCAAACTCTGGGTCAGATACGTTGATGACACCTTGAGGAATCCGATTCACGAGAGAGGAAGAAAAGGACAACCAACTCCCATTCCTGGGCGTGAAGGTACAGAGAACACCAAACGGAGAATTCACCATTAAGGTACACAGGAAAGCCACACACACAGTCCAAGTTCTGAACTATGAAAGCAATCACCCCAATACACATAATCGAAGTTGCATCAAGACACTATTCAAAAGGGCCACAACACACTACAGTACACCAGAACTGCAAAAAGAGGAAGAGGAAGACCTATACAAGGTATTCGCAAAAAACGGATACCCTCGCAATTTCATCAACAGATGCCTAAGGGAAAGACAACAGAACGAGGACATGCCGCAACCCAAAGGACTAGCCACACTGCCATACATCAAGAACATCTCTGAAATGACAGCCAGACTACTGCGAACACGAGGACTTTTCACAGCACACAAACCAACAGCCACTCTCAGACAACAACTCACCAAAACGAAGGACCCGATACCCAGCATGAGCAAAACTGATGTAGTGTACAAAATCCCATGCAAGGACTACACAAAACACTGTATAGGACAAATAGGAAGACAACATGCCATCCACATCCGCGAACATCAACTAGCCACGAAACGACACGACCAGCTATCCCGAGTAGCCACACACGCAGACGACAAGCAATATGTATTTGACTGGGGCAACACTACCATTATCGGGCAAGCGAAACAAAGAACAGCCAGGGAATTCCAGAGAAGCATGGCACTCATCCACAAACTCCATCAACAAACACATAGACCTGGTCCCAATATATCGGCCACTACAGGGGACAGCTGAAACTGACAACCGGAAGCGGCAGGGACAGGCCACTATAAATGCCTGAGGAAACACCACAGAAGCGCTTCACAGGAGGCTCCCAAGCACCGAGGATGTCACCTGGACAGGGGACGAAACGTTTGCAACAAAAGCCTCCAGTTCGCGAACAGAACCACAGCAACGAGCACCCGAGCTACAAATCTTCTCACAACCTTTGTGATAACAACTTTAGTGCTAGATATGGGCTTATTACGTATCCAGTAATCCATAATCTAAATGTGGAAATAATTGATCTCAATTCATTCTCCCACATGTCATGAGAAAACGGTTTCTAATCTTTATTTAAAAACATAGGGCATTGCAGTATTTCATAGACTCTATAATAATCCAAAGATGTGCAGGTGAGGTGAATTCGCCATGCTAAGTTGTCCACAGCTGTCAGGGATGTGTAGGTTAGGTGCAGTAATCAGGAGTAAATTTAGGGTAGCCGAATATATCTGGGCGGGACACTCTTGGATATGTTGGTGGAGACCTGTTGGGGCAAATGGCCAATTTCCACGCTATGGTCATTCTATGACTCAATGACACTAAATAGCAGTGGTCGTAAACTGCTGTTGCAAGTGAGAGTGATTGTTGTTTGATCGCTCAGCCTGAAGAGAGAGAGAGGTTCTTCTCAATTTAACAGCTGTGCCACAGTAACATTATATTAATGTTGTTTTGAAAGATTTTAGAACTTTTTGAAAAATTAATATCCTCTCCATTCGGTCATTCCAAAATTAGCACAGAATTTGGAAGGGTTCGTCGTCAAAAAACAGGAATTTACTTTATTGGTAAATATTCCAATGCAGCTGGGGAGAACTAAAGGAGTCAGATGCAGATGCATTGTCAGCCCCAAACACCGATGATGGAGTTGTCTGGCAGGCATCAATAGATATGGTTGCACCTGGGACTATCCATAGAGACGCTCATCATTTGTTGATGTTTATTGCTTTGTATGCCTACATTAGGGGAATATGCAAATCGAGTATATCAATGCTACATACAATTACTGTAGCGTGGATGGAAATAAAATGTTGCATTTCAATGGGGAACTCAGAGTATTTTTGACCTTGTGAAGCGAGCTGCAAGTAAGAGGCAAAATGCACCCCGCAAATGCCAGTTTTGCAGCAATCTCTGGCCTCTCGCACATGTCCTAATAGAGCAGTGAAGGAACGAAGAAATACCAGATTTCTGACTCCTGCTTGATATTTCTGCCCACAACAGATGCTTCAAGCTATTGGTTTTGAACTTCCATGTTGTTACTGAAGATGCACTCATCCATGCGAGTCTAATGCATTGAATTGAGCGGCCAGAAATCAGGTCGCAGGGAGGTGAGTGACACGTTGAAGAATTGTTTGGAACTCTTAACAACATGTGCAGCCCAAACATGAACAGTATCGATTCAGTCTCACGTCGGAGCAATGATAACCTCTTCATTTTCTGGACAGCATAGAAGCGCAATTGAGTGTCGTGGAGAGATGATTGAATTCTGTCTTTGAAAATTCCAAATCTGTTTTACGCAGCAGATGTGTTCATTCATAAAGATCAAGTGAGACTTAGTGCAATTCATTTCTGCCTTTTCTCACTCATATCCTTATCGAACATATTTTATGACAAGAGTGAAGGGATATTTCAACATATGTTTCAACTGATTTCGGAACATAGACTCTGTCACAACATAAATAAGAGTGTTTGTGCAGCAACTCATGAGCTGCAGCATGAAACCTATTTCATGCACAAGGCCAGGTATCCAAAATGGTACATC
This sequence comes from Chiloscyllium plagiosum, assembly GCF_037043375.1. Taxonomy (NCBI): domain Eukaryota; kingdom Metazoa; phylum Chordata; class Chondrichthyes; order Orectolobiformes; family Hemiscylliidae; genus Chiloscyllium; species Chiloscyllium plagiosum. The sequence goes on along the minus strand of NW_028270179.1, from coordinate 17,612,660 downwards.
GCTGAATACACACGTTCGCTCCCACAGAGAATATACAACTAAAGTTGACCATAACAATGTAAAATTAGCAGAGAGTACAAATAGTAAAAGGACAGATTTTCTTCGATTCTCTATTTCTTGATCGGTGTGACTCTCCTCCCTTCTGTAGGCCTGGAGTCGCCTGCGAGCTCCACTTGCAATTAAAATGTGTCTGATGGTTAAAGCGTTCAGAAGCAGAATCAAGACAAATGGGACACATGGGGTCAGAATGTAATGCAGAAAATCGATTATTGTCCAGAGCAATGTCGTGGCAGTGGTAGCTTCCATATAACAAAACCAGCGAGCCCTCTGAAGAGTATACGTGCTTTCATACATGAAGTACCAGACAATGTTCTTTAAGCAGCTCAGTGCAGTCACTATTCCCAAAACCAAAGAGGCTGTTTTCTCACTGCAATATTTACGATTCAGTTTCTGGCAACAAATGGCCACAAATCGATCAAAGGTGAAAGTGACGGTGAAACAGACAGAATAGTCAGTAGCTGCATAAAGCAGGATGGCGTGGATATTACACACGGGGAGGCAATAGAGGAAATAAAAATGCTCCCTATAAACAATTGGCATAAGTCTCAATATCACATCGAGGACAATGACTCGTACACCTGCCACTGCCATTGCATCCAGGTAACGACTGACAGATCCAGAGAGACCGCATATTCTACGAAAAAGGATGATGAAAGCCATTATGTAAGCTGTGAGGATGAGAGGCACGTGATTAATCTCACGGAAATTTGAATGTAAAGATGATCATTTACCTTATATTGCAATGAGCAGAAATATTGGCCCAGCAGATAGTATAATGCCTAGCAGACATTGGTTTCCTGTTCTGAAATCAATATAGATTCATAACTTCTCCCAGGAGATAGATGGTAGTTGTCTTCCAATTCGTACACATTCTTACTCCTGATGATTGCAGTTTCAATAAGAGTTGATAAAAGTGCATCCGGTCATGCAGTATTCTCGTCACTGTTTGAGATTCTGAACTTTGACGTCTTTTGGGGTCTGCAATTAATTCACAATCAGGCGTTCAAATTCTGCTTTGCAAAGTGAAGGTGAGGGTAAGTGAAATACCTGCTTTCCTGTGAGACCCTGAAATGTCAGGACTCAACAGCACAGTTTAGAGAAGTGTGCATAAATTGTAATTTCTTGGCTAAACACAATATGACCACCTGTCCATGAAATGAAGTGTTTCTTTTTGCGGAATGAAAAACAGATATCGGAATCAGAAAGCGATCACATTTAGAGCCATTAGAGTCATAGATGCGTGCATCTCATAATCATATCCATCAGTCCAATTTGGCTGTGTCAAGAGATAACGCAATTGAATGTAGTCCCATTTGCCAGCATTTGAACACTATCCCTCTAAATCCTTTGCATTTACGTGCACATGCACATGCATTTTAAATACTGCAGTTGTACCAGTCTCTAATACTTCATCTGGAAGTTTATTCTGGACATGCACCACAGCATGCGTGACAAAAATGACCCTTATGTTCCTTTTAAATATTTCCTCTCTCACTTTAAACCGATGCGCTCTCTTTTACAACTTCCATCACTTGGAAAAAGAACTTGGCTGTTCCACATCACCTGGAATCTCATAAGTTTGCCCTCGCAATAACTTGGAAAAGGACATTGTCTGTTCCCATTATCAATGACTCTTATGTTCTTGTACAGCTCGATACCGTCCTCCTCAGCCTGCAATGATGCAGGGAGAAAACTCCCAGCCGCTCCCAATAGCTCCATTCGTCCAAACTAGCCAAAATCATTGTAAATGTTTTCCGAACACTTAACACTAATAGATTAACGATCTCCTCTAACTTAACCGTTTTGTGTCTTTGTGACCAAAACCCAGCAGGGACATCAGATTCTCAATAAAAGGCGTGGATGGAATAAAGGTGACTTAAAATAATGCTTAAATCCACGATAAATCCATGCTTTCACAAACAACTATCTAATAAATTCTTTGTACAATACCACTATGTCATAGGGTTTCAACTGAATGTACTGGTTTCCTCCCACTGTCAAGAAATCTGCAGGTTAGATCGCTTAACGTAAGAAAATATGATAAATGCGAGGATAGATTGGGTGGGTGGGTTGCTCTGCAGAGAGTTGGTTGACTGACCTGTTTATGCACTCTCAGGACTCTAGAGTTTAGTGAACCACTTACGAACTAAGAACGAAAGCAATGCTTAAAATAATCAGTGTATACCTATAACCATTTGTCACAATCGATGTAGATATTCTTAAATGTCGAAATTCTAACGTACTGTGTTCACAATGCACCCTCTCTGAAGAGACACAAATCGTTGAGGATTGGATTGAGGAAACATAAATCATATTTCCTCGTAGTTTGATTAAGTTTGGGTGCCATTTCTACATTTACCACACCATTCCCTGACGGCTATTTTTACGGAAACTGAGAGAGAGAGAGAGAGAGAGAGAGAGAGAGAGAGAGGTGCTGTTGCATAAACATTTTCGTGAAGTAACTCCGATGACTCTGAGGAACAGGTGCTGACATGGGAAATATCGTTAAAAACAACTCGGTATTCAGAAGGAATATCACATGTGGAGAATCGAAATGTGATTAATAATGTATTTAACTCGCCTCCGCGCCTGTGGGAGAATTGACCAGAATAGTTCCTATTTTCAGGCTCCTAATCCATATCAACAAAATCAGCGATGGCCAATCCATGGTCTATATGTCAGACCAACCAAGTTACTGTTGTTCGGTTTCAATTTCACCAATCCTTGCAGTTGATTGTGCGCCAGCATCAATGGGTGTATTTCCTTACCGAATGCCCCTGCACAACAGATTCACACAGATTGATTTAATTTTTGGAAAAAAGCCTGGAAACTAACTGACAATGTGCATCAATGAATTTATTGTCAACAGAATGCCCTGACGTGTCAGATTCGCATTACCCAGTTTAAGAACAATAAGCCTGATTTTTAATTTACAATCTGCATCGATGGTTGCATTGCCCCCGGGAAAGTACTGACAAATGAGCTTCATAACTCCTTGTTTAAACATAACCAGACTTGACAGTTAACTGTCATTCCACATCAATAGATTTTTTCTTCGACAGGTGCACCAAGACGAGTCAGTGACCATGAGCTAACTAATCCCTTATCTTCTCTCATGCAGGATAAACGTGATATTCCCACTTCAGATTATGTTCGTGCGCAATGTCCTGAGGAGGTAAGGCAAAAGTCTTCGATAAAATGTGTTTTTTTTATTTCAACGAGAATTCTGGTTAGATCGGGTAGCTAGGTATTACACGACAATTCCTGCAGCAAGCAGAAGTTAATGGAAAAGTCAGGAGAATCGGTGGAGGAAAGTCATGACAGTGACTATTTAGCTTCTAATACCTCAGCTCGTGTTGATGAGAACAGGATCTGTATGAAGGGCGTATTGTGGCCAAAATGTATTAGTCTCCTTCACTTTGATCAAACCGTCTTCATCGAACCATAGGAAGTAGAAGCAGAATGTGACCACTTTGTCTACCGAGACTGTTCCAAGATTCAGTGAGATTGTGGTTGATCGAAACATCCTCAAAATCACTTTCTTGCCTATTCCCATAACTTCTGACTCCTATCCTGATTAAAAGTCTGTCTATCCAGCCTGGAATATAATTGATGTCTCAATCCCAGCTGTCCACCGCAGTGAAGATTTCTACAGACTCATTCTACACCTTCAAGTGAGACTATGCCCTCCGGTCCCAGACTCTCCCACAAACTCTCCACATTTAGCCTGTCATTTAAGCTCATAATCTTGGAGCATTCAATAAAGTCGACACTCATTCATCTATATGCGATCTATGACAAAACCACCCTACCCAACCAATTTTATGAGGAAACCTCGCCTAGGAGTTAAGGACCTTGAGGAGATATTTTCAGATCGAATGATATTGATGCTGGTTAATGAAAGGTTGGATGCAGAGAGGAAGCGCGTTTCGCATAATGAACAGAGATGCAAGGTGAAAATGCGACATGGTATCAAACTGAGAGTTGTCCGGTTCTGGAGCTTCCTCCCTAAAATTGTCATTGAGATAATCCCGACCAATGTTCAATCCTTGATATGAAAATGTAGAAATTAAGGACTTTCTTTGGCCAATCAATGGGGAATGGAAATGTACGGTTGAAAATTTCAATATATCCTTCTTTTACTTAATGAGCTGAATGGCAGACATGAGTACCATCATCTGACCTGCGTCTGTGAACAATGAGGAAACGGTACATGAGAGAGGATCAGACACTAATGGCACAATGAATGCAGATGGAGAGCCACTGGAAGAGAATCAGGAGGGAGATGGAAGAACAGTTATATCGTTTTGAAAATGGGTAACTAACAGCAATTTGTCAAAAGTGAAGGACCCGAGATTGTGTGGATTTTACGATAATTGAGGGAGTTGAAAGAAATAACGAGAATTTTAAATTCAAGACCTCATGAGCACGGTATGAGCACGGGAGTCATGGGGGAGAGAACTTGATGTGTGTTAAAGAGTGACTGACCATTTTGAGTTTTGAAGTAAGCTTATATATTTGCACTCTGCCTTGAAAAAGAATAGACAAACAGAGGGTGGATTAAACAAAGTAAACGATGAGATTTGACGGTGCAATGAGTTGCAGAGGATTTGAGATCGAGACAATAATAGAGATGGCTGGAGGCAGAGTTGGTAGAATTCGTAGTCTTGACTTGCACCTTTAATGTGATCGTGTACAATCCTGTTCAGAACGATGTTGTCAGTGGGTAATGAGCAGGGTGCATGCTGATGTTTGAAGAAAGTGGCCTCGTTTTTTTTCCAAATATTTGAGTAAGTATTGGAGCGGCAAACAGACACATGCTTTCAGATCGAATATGAAGTGATTGAGATTTTTCAGAGCAGAAGGAGCAGGGAATATTGGAGAGACCCTCTCTAATTTTCTATATTTTTGAGGGATCTAAGCGTGAGGTGAGAAGTGAACTTTGAACATTTTTAAATCTGTGATTAGAAAAAACGAATAGAAGATGCAGGAATTTGTATATTTGAGAACGAACCTGGAAGATAATGGAAACTGTTAACAGATCTTGGGAATGCTACGAATGATAGAACATCCGGTTTTTCTATGCCATGCTTCGTTAGTTAGTTACATGCTGATTTTGCTGATCAATTGAGGATAAATGCTAACCTGCTAATACAGATAATATTGATTAAAATAAAAAGAGAAAAGGGCTTCTGGCTGTTTTTTGCAGGATCGAAGTGATTTTTGGAATGATTGGGACTGGCTGAATTTGGTTCTAGTCTGTCTAGGTTTCTGTCCAGTTCGACAAAGTGGCATCCACTAACAAAAGAAAGAGGAAAATATTCGCGAATTATCCTGAAAAAGTTTGCATTCACCGGAGACTTACAAATTATGGATGCAGCTTTGATTTTTTCTGAATAATCTATTCTACAAAGAAGACTTGGCATTCATCATTTGAACCTGATGAATCGAACTTGCGGATTACAATTCTTTAGTTTGCTTTGCAAATCTTCACTCCATGCTAGCTGTCTGTCTGTGCATGAGAGGATATCTCGATGAAGGGATTTTGCAATTAATGGTGATTAATTAATTATCGTGAATTAGATTATCACGCTCTTTACCATTGCCCTGCAAAAGGTCAGGCATTAATAATAAATTGGAATGTTGGTGTAAGTTATAAATTTAGTGCCCAAATTCAATTATTCAACACCCTGTTTTGAAACAGTTGGGAAATCCTGAGCGTCGTTGAACATTTTAAATTTAATATATCACGTATCGAGGTACAGAGTGTTGAATTTAGTATATTAGCTATCCTGTTTTAAGAATGTGTGAGACTGTACATTTGAAGAATAGTAACACGGTTATCTGTGCAACTACATTTCACGGCTTGACACAGATGCTTCCCATGAACTTTAACCCCAGTAGTAGATTGCAGTAAATGACAAATACATTCTTGCGGTGGAGCTTGCTTTCTAGAATCAAATGCTGACTAGAGACACTCACCTGGGACGCCAACAATAGCCAGAATAGGATAGTAAAAATGTTCTATAATCCGAACCGACCAATAGATCCAAGATACCACATTCATCAATTTATGATTGTCATAAATATAATTAATCTCATAGGAAAACATTTTTTCCAATGTTGGAACACTGTGAAGTGATTATCCCAACTTCTGATCCATTCCCTGTCGTAAGATGCAGGATACTATCAACTTACAATCTGACACACCGTTCTCCCTGAAACTATGAAAGTTGGTCCTTATTAAGAGAAACAGCGAATGCACCAGTGATACAATCAGATCTCGGGAGGCTTCCAATAACTGTTAACTCAGATGGAATTTCCACGCGCTGAATTGTAAACAATAATAATAACGTCTATAAAAATTTTAAATGATATTGAGGAAGGTATAGGGTATTTGATTAGTAAGTTCCCAGATGAAACTAAAACTAGTGGAACAGTAGATAATGAAGGGAACTGCCAGAGATTGCATTAGAACATGGATTCATCGGAGGTTCGGGAGGAGTAATGGCAAATGGAATTCACTGGATAAATGTGAGATGCTATATTGTGGAATGTCTAGTTCTGGAGTGAACTGTACTTTAAAAGAAAAGAAAAGCCATGTGGGAAATTCTTTAACAGAGAGATGGGTGTTCAGGTCCATTTTATTCTGAAGGTGGCAACACAGCTTGATAGAGTGGCCAAACAGGCATACAACATAGTTTCCTTCACTGGACGAGATATTCAGCACAAGCATTACCAGGTCCTGTTACAGTTGAATAGGACTTTGCGTCGGCTACATTTGCAAAACTGCGTACTGTTCTGATCGCTTCATTTCCAAAATGATATGGCTGCTTTGGAGTGGATAGAGAGAAGGTTCGCCAAGATATTGTCTGGTATATAGGGAGCTAGCTATGAACGGCGGCATAGTATATTAGGATTAGTTTCAGTAAGAAAACAAAGTTTTAGGCGGTACCTGATCGAGGCATATGCAATCATGAGTGATATACAGAGAGTGGATAGCAAGAAGGATTTTCTCAGAGTGGGGGCCTTATTCAGAGATGTCATGATTAAAGGTGATAGGGAACTGTGTAAGGGAAATATATGTGGAAGTTGTTTACCCAGCGAGTGGAGGTGGCAGACGTGGGCACGAAAACTTTAGTTAAGATGTTTCCAGACAAATTCATGAATGGGAAGTAAGCGGAGATGAAGGCTTTTGATGGAAGCTCTGCGTGTGTCTCAGAGTGACGTGAGGAATAATTAACATCATAGAATCCCTGCACTGTGCAACCAGGCCCTACAGTCCGTAAAGTCTACATGAAGCCTAACCCACGCAGGCATATTCTCCAAGTCAATTAGTCAACATTTACCCCTGACTAAAGGACGTAACCTACTCACATTGCCAGTCATTGCAAAACGAGGACAGACATTTCACTGACTTGAGTTTGAAACAATATTTTCACGGTTGATGGAGTCCAGTCACCTCGCCCCATACCCCATACCAGTCACCAGAAATTTCAAAGCAAAGAAACCTCTGGCAAGACACGGTCAATTAAATCTTCTAGACTATTTCAGATTTCAACATAACCATGGCTGAATCTTCTGTTCCCACTTTCTCATCCAAAACCCGTTTATCCGATTCTCCCAACGAACGATATCTAACCACATTACATAAAAAATGTTCAGTTGGGCGGATGGCAGAAGCACACACCTGCACACCAGCGGACACTTAACGACGAGAGTGACTAATGCTCCAAACGATCCTTCCGCTGTTTGCCAATGGGGAGATGTACAAATCTCTGTAGGTAACACGAACAGATGAACGTATTAACTGTAGCGGCTTTCATTAATATCAGAACTCTCAGCAGCATCTCCCACATCGCCACTCTGCTTTTATAAGGGGGAACAAAAATATGAGAACACAGACCCTCTTTTAATATGCTCACGGATTATGCTGGTTGTATTAACCATTGAAAACAGCGCTGTCTTCTCCACTTTGATATCTATTAAGATGTGGAATCATAACTGAGGTAGACAACTGGAATCAAAGATTAGATGTGTTTGGCAGAAATTTACATCAGAAACTGAACATAGATACTGGCCCTAGTAAAGATTGAATGAATGAAGAACACAATCAAATCTTCATTTGAACAGAGGAGGCTATTCAACCCCTCGAGCCTGCTCAGTTCCTTTATAAAGACATGGCTCATCTGTGGGTTTTCTCTACATGCTTGGTTTGGACCCACATAATCGATGTCCTGCCAAAACAAGAATAAGTCTGTCCAATTTAAATGCAACAATTGAATGCCATTTGAGTAAGGGAGTTTGAACCTAAAATATTATTTGTGTATAGAAGTTCTTTCTATCATCTGTCCTGAATTCCTTAATTGTTAAAATGGCCTTCATTCTTAGAATTTGATGTGGACGTCACTGGCTGAAACCAATAGCTTTTTCTTGTCCCTAGTTGCCCTTCAGAAGTTAGTGGCGAACCACCTTCTTGAACAGAAGTAATTCACATGCTGCACGTAAACCGATAATGTTCCTGACGAGAGAATTCCGAGATTTTGTCACAGCTCATCATTGACTTCAGTTTCAATCTAAGGAAATACTTTCAGTTTATCGATCGTATCTCTCCCTGTTACTACCGATAAGTCTTCCGTTATGTCACCCCGAAACCTTCAAAATTCTGAGATCATTAATTTATTTGTTTATGTGTTTCTCTGTTGACGTTTCGTCACGTCGTCATGCTTTTTTCCTGCCTGATATTTATATGTGTCTGTTCTCTGGTACTTTGGGATCTGCGTCTGAAAGGTTTGTCTACGTGATCGACGTTTCAGGCATGAGCCCTTCTTCAGGAATGTGATTCCTGAAGAATGTCTCATGCTCGAAACGTTGATTCTCCTGTTCCTTGGATGCTGCCTGACCTCCTGCGCTTTTCCAGCAACACATTTGCAGCTCTGATCTCCAGCATCTGCAGTCCTCACTTTCTCCTGTGAGCCTGTGGTGATGAGTTCGTATTTGAGAGTACAGATCATTCTCCAGGTGTGGTCTTCCTTGCAAAACGTTCATGAGTAATCACTCCGCCTGAATTCCAGCCCTCCTCCAATAAAGGCCCATATAACTTTTGCCATAACCATGGCTTGCAGCAAAACAGGAAGTGAGAAAACTGTTGATTCACGATGAATATACCACTGTCACCACTGTCCAGGATACAGGATAACTTGTAGATGTCGAATTGTGCTTTATTGCTGAGTTGTTGGAAGGACCTGAACGTTCTATCGCCAAACGTGCAGGCGACGTAGGGATACAAGGTTGGACAGAGAAATTGGCAGATCAGTAAATGGTGCGGAGGTGGGGGTAGAGAAATGGCAACTGGTGCAGAATGCGGGAACACGTGACATTTTTCATTTCCAAGGGTTAGAGCGTTTATGCTGTAGAGAGAGGCTGAATAGGCTGCGATATGTTTTCCTGAAGAGACAGATGTTGAGTTGTCAACTTACAAAGGTTTGAACATTCATTATGGGCATAGGATCATGGAGTAATTGAATCCCAACAGAAAAGAAACATCAGCCCAAGAAGTCCCCACCGACCCTCTGAAGCATGACCCAGTCAAACCCATTCCACAACCCTATTATCCTGTAACTATCCCTGACTACTCTAACTAATCTGCACATCCCTGAAAACTATGGGCAATTTACCATGGACAATTGACCTAACCTGCACCTCCTTAGAATGTGAGAGGAAAGCAGAGCACCTTGAGGACACCCACGCAGACACAGGAGAAGGAGGCAAGGCCTTTCCGCTGAGTTGTGGCGTCCAGTCCTCGAGGGCAAAAGTTTGGCATGAGAGTGGAAAGATTTAAAAGGGACGGACGGGAAGATGTTTCACACAAAAATATGGTGCGTGCATGGAATCAGCTGCCGGAAGAACTGGATGAAACTGTTCCGATTATAACATTTGAAACATACTTGGATGAATATATGAATAGAAAGCGTTTAGAGCGATAGGGTTTATGTCCTGGCAAAGGGGAATAGATTAGTTCAGAATGTTTCAGGAGCAGGAATCGAGAATGCACCAGCCAAGCAATCAGGAAAGTAAGATTGAATGTAAAATAATTACCTCGTGAATTGTAGGAGCAAAGGATGAAGAGGTGTGGAAGCGAACATGGCGACTGCTGGGAAAGTGAATTAATATATTCGGGCAGCACTTAAATCCACACTCTTGCATGTTTGATGTCGACCACACGTCGCCCTCTCCTAATTAACAAATGAAGATGCAATGAGGAATTTTGTTGAGATAAGGTAGCATTTTATTCATCTCTTTTCGCAACTTAGAGCAGAGGAGATGTGGCTGAGTGCAGTTGTTTGCTCTTGTTGCATAATATGTGAGGTAAGGGTCACCACTGTTGTCCCTGCTGACTTCACCTGCGAGAATTGCGCCCAAGTCTAGTTCAAAGAAAGTGATGAGGATCAGGAAAGTCAACATAGAGTGTTAGGTTGGAAGCGTAAAGGTAGGACGAGTAGTGTTCTAAACTCAGGTTTGCTATCAGTGCTATGGGCTAGGGAGGTTAGGAACAGAACACAAGTGCGGCTGAACACGTGGCTGCAAAGCTGATGTGAGAGGGAGAGTTTTGGAATAATGAATCATTGTGAGATCATCTGGGGAAGTGTACACTTGTAAAAGGAGGTGCGGTTGCATCTGAACTGGAAGGGCACCAATATCCTTGACAGGAGATTTGCAAGAGCTCTTCGGAAGGGTTTAAATTCGTTTGCCGGGGTTGTGAAACGGATCAACGGATTAGATGATGGGGTAACTCTGGATACTGCAGAACAGAGTGCGGAGAGTCTGTGCAGAAGTATAGACAATTGTTAGGGCAATGTTACAGTCAGTGTGATGGATTGTAGTGTCTATTGTAACACGAGTCGAGTCAGAACGAATGTGATGAAATTAAAGCACGGATTATTACTTGAACCTACGGTTTTGTGGCCTTTACTTAGACTGAGATATCATTGGTGGTAATGATTTTTCAATGTTCCGGGTTGATTTATCAAAAGGAACATAGAGGGGGTAAATGAGATGGGGGAATGGCATTGCTGATCATGGAGAATATCACAGCTGCAGAAAGTAGCCTTCCTGTTTGTTGATCACGTTTTGTCCATTGAGTCAGTATGGGTGGAATTCAAAAACAAGAAAGTCACAGTCACTTTATTGGAAGCTTTCTGTAAACCTTCCAATAATAACAGAGACACGGAGGAGCAGATTGCAAGGCAGAATTTTTAATGACGTAGAAGTAACACAGTTGTTGTTATGAGTGACTTCAACTTCTCTAATATTGATTGTATCTTTGTTACTGCAAATAGATTGGAATGAACAAATTTGGTCAAGTCTGTCCAGGAAACATTCCTGGCACAGTGTGTAGATAAATAGACTAGAGGGGAGGCAGTATGGGATTTGGTGCATGGCAAAGAACCAGATCATGTGTCAGATCGATTGATAGGGGAGGATTTCAGTGATAAGCATCACAACTCCCCGAACGGGTGCACTCAGAGATGGAATTTGTTTAGAGAGCACTTGCTGCGAGTGCTAAATTGGTTGTCCCACTGAGAGAAGGAAAGGATGGTGGGATGAAGACACCATTGATGACAAGAGATATGGAACATGTAGTAAAGAGGAAGATGGAAGCTTGCTTAAGGTTCAGCAAGCTCTAGAAGGTCAAAAGCTATCGAGGAAAGAACTGAAGAATAGACTCAGGAAATGTTTCATGAAACAAAATAGATGGGTAGAATTAAGGAAAAACCTAAGGTGCTCTACACTTATGTGAGGAACAAAAGGATATCCAGAGTGGTTGTATGGCCGATCAGGGATAACTAATGGAACTTGTGCCTGGAGTTGGAGGAGTAGGAGAGATTTTTAATGAATTCTTTGCTTCAGTATTCACTACTGAGAGGCACTCGTTGCGTGTAAGGACAGCGAGAAACAGGCTGATATGCTTGAAGAGTTTGATGTTATGGAGGATGAGCTTGAAACTTTGAAAAGCATGTTGACAGATAAGTCCCCGGCCAGATGGCATATACTCGAACTTGCTACAAAAAGTGCTGGAAGTGATCAAAAGCAGAGGAAAAGCGTCGTGCTGTTTTTGGCCGTAATGGGTTTGTCCTGCTTTTATGTCCAGGGCAGAGAGTCCACATTGACAAATGGATGCCTGTATTATAATGCACTGGAACAGCTTGGCGAGGAACGCTGGACATTCAGGAGCACAAACCTTCAGTATTATTGCCGTAATTTTACCCGGGTCCATAGACTTTGCAGCATCCAGTACCTGCAAATATTTTTGAAATCACGTGGAATGAATATGATTGACGGAAAATTTTATTTTGTATAATGATGACGACCACCGGAGGAGCCGTAGATGAATCATCCACTCTGCACTTCTGGGTAACGTTTGCTGTGAAAGATTCATCCTTACCTTTTGCACTGATGAACTGAACTATTCCATTATTGAGGACGGGGATATCGGTAGAGCTTCCTTCTCCAGTAAGAAGCTTAATTTCTTACCACTGGATATGGAGGACTGCAGAGTTTCAACCTTATCCATTAGTGGTGGGATCGTTTGGCTATGTCTATCAATAGTTGCTTATTTTGCTTGACGTGCACGTCGTCTTATTTGTTGGTTTCATAAGGTTGACACCTCACCTTCAGGTGTGCCCCCTTCTGCTCCTGATATGCACGCCTGAAATCTTCATTGATCCAGAGGTGCTTACCCAGTCTTAATGGTAATGGTTGACTGGGGGATATGATGGGCCATGAGTTTACAGCTTCTGCTGGAGGACAATTGTTGTGCTGTTGTTGGCCTCCAGCGCTTCGTAGATACCGAGTCTTGCATTGCCAGATCTTTCTTTAGTCTTACCCATACAGTACGGTGACAGTGGCAAACAGCACAATAGAGGTTATATTCAAAGCGAAGGCAGGGCACAGTCTCCACAAGGACTATAGGGACGCTGCTCTTACCGATACTGCCATGGACAGATGCATCTGCACCTGTTAGATTGGTAAGGATAAGATAACGTCTTTTCTTCCCATGGTTGGTTCAGTTGCCATCTACCATATGTTCATTTGTACCAGACTCGCTCGATCAGTCGTAATGCTACCGTGACACCCTTGGTGGTGGAAATTGAAATAGCCACCCAGAGCACAATTTGTGTCTTTATAATCCAAAAGGTTTCTTCTAATTGTTGAACAACAGAAAGGAGTATCGATTTATCCATTAATTGAAGGTTTCATTGCCCTTGTATAACTTGAAAATACGAGAATTCACTGACTATGCATTCAATGCCGAGGACTCCCAAAACAACTCCGTCTCGACTATATATCACTGTGCCACCGTTGGAAATTGGCAAGCTTTCAGAAATGAGATAATGAATGACCAGAGGAAGTATATTTCTGTTCAGATGAAAGGAAAGGATGGTAAGTATAGCGAACGGTGAATGACTAAAGAAATTGATGTTTTGGTTAAGATAGAAAAGGAAGCAAAAGTCAGATATAGAGAGGATAGTTCGAGCGAATCTTTAGGAGAATATAAAGACAGTCGGAATATACTTAAGAGAGAAATAAGGAAAGCAAAATGGGAATATGAGATAGCTTTGGCAAATAAAGTTGTGAAGAATCCAACAGTTGTTTTTAAATACATTAAGGAAAGAAGGGTAACTAGGAAAGAATAGGGTCGAGCAAAAGCTGAGCCATGCGGCCGTTGTGTTGAGCCGCAGGAGATGGAGGAGGCACTAAACGAGTTTTTTGCATCAGCTTTTCTTGTGGAAAAGGACATGGAAGAAATAGAATGCAGGGAAATAGATAGTGACATCTTTAAAAATGTCCACTTTGCAGAGGATGAAGTGCTGGATGTCTTGAAATGCATTAAAGTCAACAAAGCGTTATGCGTGGGAAATCATGTCTCACAAACTTGATTGAGTTTTTTGAAGAAGTAATAAAGAGGATTGATGAGGGAAGAGCCATAGATTTGATATATATGGACTGTTAGGCGTTCGCCAAGGTTTTCCATCGATGATTGGTGAGCATGGTTAGATCTCATGGAATGCAGGGAGAACTCGCCATTTGGATACAAATCTGGCTCTAAGTATTAAGATAGAAGGTGCAGGTGGAGGGTGCTTTTTCAGACTGGGGCCTGTGACCAGTGGAAATAAACAAGGATCGGTGGTGGGCCCCCTGCTTTTCATAATTTATGCAAATGATTTGGATGTGAACATAAGAGGTATATTTAATAAGTTTGCAGATGACAACAAAATTGGTGGTGTAGTGGACAGGAAAGAAGATTACCTCATATGACAACGGGATCTTGATCAGATGGGCCAATGGGCTGAGAAGTGGCAGATAGAGTTTAATTTAGATAAATGTGAGGTGCTGCATTTTGGGAAAGCAAATCTTAGCAGGCCGTATTCACTTAATGGTAAGGCCCTGGGGAATGTAGCTGAACAAAGAGACCTTGGAGTGCAGGTTCATAGCTCCTTCAAAGTGGAGTCGCATGGAGATAGAATAGTGAAGAAGTTGTATGGTCGATTATTGGGCAGAGTATTGAAGACAGGAGTTGTGACGTCATGTTACAGCTGTACGGAATATTGGTTATCCCATTGTTGGAATATTGCGAGCAATTCTGATCTCTTTTCTGCAGGAAAGATGTTGTGAAACTTGAAAGGGTTCAGAATAGAATTGCAAGGATGTTGCCAGCATTGGATGATTTGAGCTATAGGGAAAGGTTGAAAAGGCTATGGCTGTTTTCCCTGGAGCATCGGAGGCTGAGGGGCGACTTAAGAGAGGTATATAAAATCATGAGTGGCATGGATAGGATAAATAAACAAAGTATTTTCCCTGTGGTCGGGGAGTCCAGAACTAGAGGGCATAGGTTTAGGGTGAGAGTGGAAAGGTATAAAAGAGAGATAAGAGGCAGCATTTTCACTCAGACGGTGGTATATGTATGTAATGAGCTGGTGGAGGCTAGTCCAATTGCAACATTTAAAAAGCAGTTGATGGGTATATGAATATGAAGGGTTTGGAGGGAGTTGGGCCAGATGCTGTGAGGTGAAACTTGATTGGGTTGGGATATCTGGTCGGTATGGACGAGTTGGACCGAAGGGTTTGTTTCATTGCTGTGCATCTCTATAACTCTATGACATTCAACAACAAAACCGACAGACAAACCAATGGAATACTCATCTGATCTCCGGTATCAGTGTTCTTAGCAGAAGCAGTAATTCAGAAACTCGAACAAGCAGTTCTGCCAACCACCTAACAAAAATTTTGGATCCGGTCCCTTTGTTATCAGGAAGCGAAACAATTTACAGGAAACCTTCAAGACCATCAATAATATGCTTACTGGAATTAAATTCAGTAAAGAGGAGGAAAGCAAGAACAAACTGCCATTCTTAGACGTTGCAGTAGAGCGAACAGCCAATGGTGAACTTCAAACCAGCATTGACAGGAAAACAACAATTCGTAACAAATACTGAACTACAGAAGTAATCATCCCTACACCACAAAACGGCGCTGCATTAGAACATTACTTCAACGAGCCACGGCACACTGCAGCACAGAGGCACTACGAAGAACAGGGTAAAATCAACTTTACACTATATTCAAAAAGAATGGGTACCCAATGAACATAGTCAGCAGAACTCTCAGCAACAAACGCAAAGAAGCAGAACGAAAGGAATCTAGAAATCCTAGCCACTCTCCACCACACCAAAGAAATCTCGGAAATTACCGCCAGACTACTCAGAGCTCTGGGAATCAATGCAGTCCACAAACTCACCAACACACTGACACAGCAGCTAATGAATTTGGAAAACCCGATAAAGACAACAAGCTAAAGTAATGTCATTTATAAAATAACTTGCAAGTAATGTAACAAACACCACATTGGACAAACAGGCAGAAAACTAGTCACCAAGATTCATGAACTTCAAAAAGATATAACTCACTCTCACTAGTATCATTACATACCGATGAGGAAGCACCCTGTTCGACTGGGATAACATATCCATCTTAGGACATGCCAAACAGTGTCACCTGCGAGAATTCCGGGAAACATGGCTCTCCAACCAAAGCTCTATTAACAAATATATGACTTGGTTCCCATTTTACATACCGTGACACTACAAGAAATGACATCATCACCACAAGAATTGACATCCCCAACCTAAGGAAAGACAATCGCATAAATAACAAGCGGGACGTACCACCTGCGCTCCACCAGAGTCTCACTGATGATGTAGTATGGTGACAAAACTTTTGAAACGAAACTTGCTGATCAGCGAGCAAACTTACATCCAGAACCTCAACCCGAACTACAAATATTCTCAAAAACATGCTAGTCGTATTTCCTTTATACCATGCCTCCTTACTTTCTGAATGAGACTATTATGAGGAACCTTACGAAACGTCTCACTGCAATCCACTTTTGCATTCGTTTTCGCAACATTGCATTCTGATGCCACTGGGGACCCATTTAGAAGTGTGGAAAACTCAAGCTGAAATTCAAAATTTTTTTTTACTGAAATGCACAAGGTTGTATTTGAATTTTGACAGGCATGTCATACATTTTAGATTACATTACAGTGTGGAAACAGGCCCTTCGGCCCAACAAGTCCACACCGATCCGCCGAAGCGTAACCCACCCATACCCCTACATTTACCCCTTACCTAACACTACGGGCAATTTAGCATGGCCAATTCACCTGACCTGCACATCTTTGGACTGTGGAAGGAAACCGGAGCACCCGGAGGAAACCCACGCAGACAGGGGGAGATTGTGCAAACTCCACACAGTCAGTCGCCTGAGGCTGTCAGGTAATTTGTAAACGACAGACATTAATATACCCTACACTTTTAATATATATTCCTGCATTTCGGGAAGCTTTTACAGGAGTATTAGTTGACTGAGTATGAGCCCTACGTCAGCCAAAATTTGGGAATCAGTATTTGGTACCAATAAACGATGTGTCAACTAGATTTCCAGAGTTTTCCCATTACACAATATCACAGCTAAAAGAATTGCAGAGCAATTACTCAATTTTTTCAATAAATACTGTCTACTCACGGAGATCTAATCAGATCACGTTTCAAAATTTACAACAAAATTATTGAAGGAAATTATTTATGAATTAGGAATAAGTCTACCACCTACCATCCGAATTGGAAGGCGCGCGAGACAGATGGCATCAGACATTTAAGACAATGTCCCGGTCTCGTAATCAGAAGTATCCAGATGAATGGGATAAGAGAATTCCGTTTGTGCTGTTTGTTATCAGATACTCACATAATGGATCGATCAAATTCATTCCATTTGAATTACCTTTCGGGCATGTCGTGAGTGGACCGCTAAAATTATGTTTGATATAGATGTTAGAGATGCTGTTCCGATTAAGCAGCATTCTTACAGGCATTCACCTCTAAAGTTGGCATAGGTTCAAAAGGAGCGTTAATGCGATTTCCAAAACGGCATAGTTGAAGTGAGTTACAGTAACTGGTGGTCAACAGTAGTAATGGTGACAAAACTAAATCGGTTATGTGTGGCCTATAACAAAATCGGTACAGTTACAAAGACTGATTCTGCGTTTGATCAACTGCGTTGAAAAGGTGTGATAGGCAACTTAAGTTGGACTTACTCAGAAGATACTGGCAGGAACCTTTGTCAGAAAGAGCGAAGGCAATTTCGAATGAACTCTGTCAGTTTAGAGTCATGCCATTTTGTACGAACAACGCTCTGGCGACATTCGCACACTAACGTAGCATTATTTCCGGATTACCCAACTGTGTCAGAAATATGGAGTCATGATTGGGAGAAATATGGAGGACCTGGTGATTTTAATTCACGCATGGAATAAACATTGGCAACATTTGTCAGACTTTGTTCGATGGCATTTGGAAGGCAGGCTTGTTGATAAACCTAGCTAAAAGTAAATTTGTCAAGGCCCAAGTCAGCTTCCTGGGCCATGGGCAAATGGTGCGACCGGAAGCAAAAACAAATGTAATTGTCGATTTCCTATACCATCGACAAATAAAGCAGAACTACGATTCCTGGGATTGAGGTGACTGTATCAAAACTTCAGACCAAATTTTAGTAGTGTGTCTCCTCCACTCACTGAATTACTAAAGAAAGGAAAGAAGGTTCAGTGGACAGCGAACTGTCAGAAGACGTTTGACAGCCTGGTATCTGTATTACCTACTCCCGCAGTTCTAGCCACAACGAATTGCATAATGGAGGATGCAATTGATCCAAGCGATGTGAGTGTTGGTGTTGTGCGACGAGAAAATACAAAAAAAAATCTGTCGGGTGTTTCTCCAATAAATTGAACATGCATCAGTAAAATTATTCGACAGTCGAGAAGAAGAAGCTTGGTTTTGGAGCAACATCTCAATGTTTATATTACCATTAACATTGTTTATAAGTCTTTTTACCTGCGTTGACATTGCGATGGTTTACACCTGGTATCATTAAATTCGTCACCATTACCATTTGTGAGCGCCAGTCACAGTATGTCACTCTGATTGTGTCACCTTGGAGTATGTGTTCAATCTCCTTTTGAA
The DNA here is from genome assembly GCF_037043375.1 of Chiloscyllium plagiosum. Classification (NCBI taxonomy): domain Eukaryota; kingdom Metazoa; phylum Chordata; class Chondrichthyes; order Orectolobiformes; family Hemiscylliidae; genus Chiloscyllium; species Chiloscyllium plagiosum. The sequence continues at coordinate 17,594,024 of NW_028270179.1, read as the reverse complement.
CCTGTTCCAACTTTAGAGTCTTGTGCCTCGAAGAATGTTGTTTAAACGGAACAGCATCGCCCATATCTACATCGTGCATAATTAATTTAACACTTCCCAGCTTTCTCCACCAGTCTCCCTCATTGACAATAATACCACATATATCTGAGGGAATCATGAACACCGATCATTGCACATTGACGTTTGCGAAGAATTTTAAGGGCAAAAGTGCCAAACTGTTTAAATGGAGATTTTACTTACAGTCATTCAGTTTTAAAATTGTGCACGAGGCAGACCTAGATGACATGATTGCCAACGCATGGCCGAGGCTTGAATGGGAAACCGAGGTGTTCTGTGGCAGGAATAAAATAGTTTGAATCAAAATGTAGTAGCGCATGTTGGCATGTTTATTGTCAATGTAATGGATATGTATGATATAGAGTACAGACAGATTAAGATTACGGGGATTTGAAATGAATCCACCTTTGGATATTGATGGTTCATTTTTTTTAAGTGGTATGGTGTGACGATGTGCTCTCTTAACAAGATTATCTTATCCTTTGTTGCATTTTTTTGGAGAGGTCGTAAAAGCCGAGAAGTGTGAATTGAAGGATTTTATGGCCAATTTGATTATAGATAACACATGCTGATTCAGTAAAAAGGCATTTGATAATTAAAAAAAACACTTATACAATTGAAGGGCTGTTGCAAGTTATCTCACCTGCGCTTTTCTCGGGTTTGATTTGGTTTAACAGTCTCAATATTGACTTAAAGCAGTCAGCCAATTGCAAAATATGTCTGACTCCAAGGAGTAGGTCCTCGCTGTTCCTACCCTGTCTCTCTGACTTCTCTCCTGTAAGACGTTGAATTTGATTATTCGTTATGTGCCAAAGGGTGTTTATGGGGATTGTTGCAAATATTTGCAAGAGTGTCGTTAAGGATCTGTTGTATTTTCAGATAGGATGAGTTAATCAGTATTCAGTTGTCCTTTGTTTGTGTTTGGTTCAGTAATCTTGTAAATAAATTATGGATTGTTGAACACAACGTGGTTTGACCAATTGCATCACTCCTTGAATATCCGCGTTTTACCCGCTTAGAACAACGAATAATTTTGAGGACTGAGCTAAGAGAACATATAGCACAAAACATAGAAAATTAAAGCGCAATAGACGCTCTTCGGCCCTTGATGCTCACCACCCTGTGAAACCAAGCTGACGCCCAGCTCACTTCCACTATTCCATTCTCGACCAGGTACGAACTACCCTTAAAAAAAACGGGTTGACTATCCCAAATCAACCTATTCGTGAGGAGACGATTATAAATCCTCTCCGTGATAACCTTTTCCAACACTTCACCCATAACTAAATAAAGGCTCAATGTACGATAATTACCAGGGTTGTGTATACTGTCTTTCTTGAACTTGAGAACAAGATTTCATATCCTCCATGTTTCTGGTACACATTCTGTAGGCAATGATGATATGAAGATCAAAGCCAAAGGCTCAGTAATCTCCTCCTTCCTTTCCCAGAGAGTCCCGTATAAACACCATCCAAACCAGTACATTTGTTATTTCCACCCTTGCCAGAATTTTTAACACATTCTCCTTGTGAACCACAATCTAATTTGGTCCAGTGGCCTGTTTCCCAGTATTATTCGCGACAAAATTATCTTTTTCATATGTGAATACTGACGAAAAATATTCATTGAGTGCTTCCCCACCTCTTCTGACTGCACGCACAACTTTCCACTACTGTCCTTAATTGGCCCGAATCTTGGTCTAGTCGTTTTTTCCCCTTATGTACCGACAGAAAGCTCGTCTTTACTCTCTATTTCAGTTCTTCTGGGCTACATTATACTTGTCAATCGCCCTAACTGAGCCTTCACCTCTCATCCTAACATAAGGCTTCTTCTTCCTCTTGACAAGAGATTTAACTAGCTTCACAAACCACGGCTCCTGCGCTCGATAAACTCCTCCCTGTCTTTCAGGTACATAGTTTCCAAGGACTCAAAATTGCTGTTCCTTTAATAAGCTTCACATTTCTATTGCGTACATCCCCTGTTGTTTCATTCTCCATCCTATGCATCCTAAATCTTGCCTAATCGCATCGTAATTACCTTTTCCCCAGCTCTGGCTCTTGCTATCCAGGGTAAACATATCATTTTTCCACCGCTCAAGTAAACATATGTGTATTGTGGTCACTACCACCAAAGTGCTCAAATAACTCCAAATCTAACACCTAGCCGGGTTCATTACACAGTACCAAATGTAATGTGGCCTCTCCTCTTGTTGGCCAGTCTTCGTACAGTGTCAGAAAACCCTCTTGCAAACAATGGACAAAAGCTGACCTATCAGAAGTCCTTGAACTGTCGTACTCGCCGTCAATATTTTGGAAGTTGAAGCCCCCCGTAGTAACTAGCCTTTCATTCTCGCTCCTATTGGGAATAATATTTGCTATATTTTCACGAAATGCATTCGGAGGCCTACAGAAAACTCCATTTCCTGTTGCAAATCTCAGCCCTTACTACATCAGTTGACGAGGACACAAACATCCTTTCTGAAGCCGGAATGCGGTCCTTAACTAACAATTCCACACCGCCACCTCTTCTACTATCTTCGCTGTCCTTCTTGAAACATCTGAACCCCAGAACCTGCAACAACCATTCTTGTCCCTGCTCTACCTATGCATGTGAAATGGCCACAACTTAGAAACCTCAAGTACCGGCCCATGCTGCAAGTGCCCCCATCTATTGCACATGCTCCAGGCGTTGAAATAGGTTCACTACTTTTTTGAAATGTTTTGAGGGGGTCTGATCCGGTCCACAACATTTGCCAAACCCTTTACTAAAATCAAATAAATAACACCTGCCATCATCAGTCTTTTTGTTTTCTTTTTCAAAATTCTCAATTAGGTTTCTTCGCCTCACACAAGACTATGCTGACCAACTGTAATCAATGTTTGCCTCTCTAATTGTCCATGAATCGTTCCTTTGATAATCACTTCGAACAATTTAACCACAACTGAATCCAGACTTGCAGGTTGATAGTTTCTTGGAGTCTCCTTATAAACGTTCTTATTTAAAGATGCAGTATCAGCCACCTGCAGTCATCCGATACCTCATCCCTACTTACGCATGCTACAAATAGTTCTGCCAGGGATCTCGCAATTTCCTTCTTTACTTCCCAGTAGAGTAGTTCCCGGAGATTTGCCAACTGTGTATTCTCCATGAACTTCCATCTTCTGTAATGCGAACTGTATTAGAACATTCAAGTATCTCTATGCATTCCCTGCCGTCGATTTCTTTCTCTTCACTCAAAACCGTCACAAAATAGCCAATTAAATTCTATCCCACCTCCTCACGTTCAAAATTGGGACGACCTCCTTGGTCAGTAAGAGGCCCCACTCTGTCTGTGGTTACTCATTTCGTCTTACTGTACGTGTGGAATCTGTTTGTTTTCCTTAAACTTACCTGCCAATACAATCTCATGTAATTCTTTGCATTCCTGATTCCTCTCTTAAGAAAGCCCATCCACTTTTCATTTTGATTAAGACATTCAATTGAACAATGTTGTCTATATCTAAAATAACATTGTCTTTTATTCTTGAAAAGAACATCAACATGTTCGTTCATTCAATGGTTCTTAAACTCACCCGTCTTACCCTTCACTCTTACAGGAACATTATATCTCTGAACTCTCGTCAGCAGTGTTGAAAGCCTTCCATTTATCAGACATCTTTTTTTAACCCATAAACGGTCCCCTGCAATGAGCTTTTGAAAAGTTATTGTCTCATACCATTAAAGTTTGTGTTACTCTAATTAACAGATTTGTCTATCATGGAAGGCTTATCCTTTTCTGTAACACTTTGAAACTAATAGACTTATGGCCACTAGCCCCAAAGTATTCCGCTACTTTTATATTCGTGACCTGCCCTGATTTATTGGACAAACGAAGCTGCAGTTTTCCTCATTCTCTAGTAGCGGCATCTGCATCTTGAAAAACAATTATCGTTAATGCTTTTCACAAGTCCTTCACCATTCAAGCATTAAAACGATGCAGCTGTATTCAAATTTTGGACAATGAGATTTCCCCAGTATTACAACTTTTACACTTACATATATCTGCAATATGTCTAGATATTTCTTTCTGATGTTCCTCTTACTATTAGACGGCTTATAGTGCAATTCCTTCAAAGTGATGTTTCCTTTTTTATTTGAAATTTATACCCATACATATTCACTGGTCGAACTTACAGAATTATCTTCCCCAGTTACGTGCTGAGGGTGCAGACTTTGGGAGAGAAGTGTGTGATTATATGACATAATGAAAACCACATCCGGGCGAAGTTAAAATGGACACATTGAGGGATAAATGAAACACTGCCACGTATTGAAATCGATTGGGATCCACAATCAAGGAGAAACAACAGCACCAGAAGCGATGAAACTCACAAAAGTAACAGGAACCGTGCTAAAACTCCAAATGTTTTCCGTGAAAGGTCAAAAGTACTCAACAATGTCATTTGTCAAATTCAAGTTCTCCTCCTGGAGCCTACTGCTGGAAAGAAATCACTGAAGTCAGAGAAAAAGTCTCACAGTTGACCACATCCCTGGGGAGTGAGTGATATCACCTTGCTTTTGTCGCTGCATGGTGACATCACACATAGTAAAACGGAGCATTTACGCCTGTGCAAACCACACATAATCTTCACATTGTGAAGGACGGCATGGTCTCTTCAAGGTGGCACATTGATTCATTCACCAGAATGGTTCAGAACTGAAGTGTTTGATTTGAGGGAAGAACCGGAGCTGAAGTGATTGCGTACAGAGCTGTAAGAACAAATGATGTAGTTCGGTCAGGTAGATATGAACAAGATGTTCCAACCATCTGTCAGAAAATGATACAAATTTAAGATTTCATGCAAAATTGACCGGGAAGATGTGATGGTGAAATTATGAACAGTGCATTGTAATGCGTTAGATGTCAACACTTTATCTGAAAGACCAATAACGTCCAGTATCTGATGAATCCACCGATTGCGTCAAATTTATCTTTAATGTTTGTCCAGAGATTCCTGTCCGTGAAGCCATTTAAAATATTCTGGAAAAGAAGTTTAGGGCAGACACTCTCTGTTAAGGTTTGAACTCAGACAATTTATTCGTTTTGCTTGAATTTTCAGTGTGCATGTGCGCCTTTCAAAACCCCGGCGAAAGAAATTTCAATAACCTGTCGTTATCAGTCCAAGATAGCAAAAAGGAATATCAGAGTGTGAATGATAACATTATTTCTATGTCCATCAACGTTGCCATTCCAACGGAATTTCTCCAGAATATTATATTTAACCTTCGAAAATTATAATGGTACTTTACTTCTGGCCCAGAATACACGTGTGGCCCCTGCTGTACGCTGCTGGTCAATTTGATTGGCAGCCTATCGATTCAATGGTGACATTGAAAAAGCACCGTGAACAATTGCCCTGGGTCTTCATGTGACTCACCAGAGCAAAAAAAAATTGGGAAATAGTTGGCAGGTTAACTCATGAGATAATCGGATCTGAAAGACAGAATCTGCTTCCTTTTCTTTCCATGTCTGCTGACGCACTGCCTCATTAATTAAAACACGAGCTGTGAAAGGTTAATGCAACTTCATGCACAATTCGGCTCCTTTCTGAATAAATTGCAGCACACTCAGCCCAGTCCTACCAAATAATGCTTCTGATAAAGTTGACATACACACATGACCCTCCACCACTGTCACCCACACATTTAATTGCCTCCGATAAAGATGGTTGGCAGAGGAGCCTGGAGCCGTCATCTCATTTGGTGCAAACTGGAGCCTTGCACAAGAATGTCATGAAGTCTTCCCATATACCAGCTGGATCTACTGCACGAAGGACAAAAAGAACAAAGAAAATTTCAGCAAAGGAACCGGCCTTCTCGCCCTCTAGCTGATCCAAATGTACATATGACGCCTATTTTCTGGGCGTCTGCATCCCTTTACTCCCTGCTGAATCATGTATCTGTCAAGATACATCTGAAACGCAACTATCGTGTCCGACGCTACAACCTCTATTGTCAACGCGTTCCAGGCACCCACAACTCTCTTTCTAAAAGAATCTCCTGACATATCTCCCCCGAACATTTATCCTCTCACATTGATCTCATCACCCCTCGTAATTCAGTCCCCAATTCTGTGAAAAAAGCACTCTTGTTATCTACCCTGTTTATACCTCTCAAGAATTTGTAGACCTCAACCAAGTCCCCTACAAACTCTGTCTTTCTCATGCAAATAATCTTAACCTATTCAAGCTCAATTCATCGCTCGCGCCCTCTATACCAGACAACAGCCTGTTGAACATCATCTGCACCCTCTCCAAAACATCCACATCCTTTTGTTAACATGGCGACCAGAACTGTACTGAGCATTCCATATATGGCCAATCGAAAGTACGATACAACTCTAATATGGCCTGCCATCTCTTGGACTAAATAAACTGTCCGATGAAGGAAAGCATGCTTGACTCGGCTATCCAATATCATTGCAACATTCAGGGAACAAAGGACCTGAACACTTAGATCTCTCTTTTGCATCTGTTTACCCCAGGAGATTTCCATTCAATGTATCGTTCGCTCTTCAATTGGAGCTTGCAAATTGCATCACCTCGCATATGCCCAGATTAACTCCATCTGCCATTTCTCTGCCCAATTCTGCACTCTATCTGTATTGTGCTCTATTCTCTGACAGTTCACTTCACTCTCTGCTTCTCCGCCCGCAAATTCCATCTGCTCCTCCACCTAGTATCATCTGAAAACTTGCTAATCTGAGCACCTGTACCTTCCTCCACATAATGCATGTATATGATAAACAATAGTTGCACCAGCACGGATCCTAATGGAACACCACGAGTCACAGTCCTCTATATTGAGAAACACGTTTTCACTACTACTCTCTGTCTCCTTTTCCTCTGTCAGCTCTTTATCCATCCAGCTAGTACAACCTGGACCCCATGTGACTTCACTTTCTCCATCAGTCTACCATGGGGATCATTAACATTCACTTTACTGAAGTCCATATATGTGGCATCTACAGCCTCTCCTTCATCAATCAACTTGTCACCTCTTCAGAGAATCCATTAAGTTGATAAGACATGGGCATCCCTGCACAACACCATGTTATCTATCATTGATCAACCCATTTTCTTCCAAATGTAAACAGGTCTTGTCACTCATTACCTTCTCCAACAGCGTCCCTATCAATGACGTCAGACTCACCAATCTGTAACTACTGGCATGAACTGTGCTACCGTTGTTAAACAAGGGGACAGCATTAGCACTTCTTCTGTACTCTGGGGCCTCAACGCTATTCAAGTACCTTGCAATAACGCTGTTAAGGCTCCACCTACTCATTCTCTCGCTACCCTGAATAACCTGAGGTATATCCCACCCGAATCTTGGGATTTTGTCACCTTAATGATTTTTAGAGTACCTGACACTTCCTTCCTCTATATTCCAAATTGACCGTGAGTAGTCACGAATGAGAGGAACCGTATTGTTGAAGAGGAGAGTGTGAAACGGACTGGTAAGCTAGAGGAGATACATGTTAGGAAGGAAGATGTGTTGGATATTTTGAACAACTTGAGGATAGACAAGTCCCCCGGGCATGATGGGATATATCCTAGGATTATGTGGGAAGCAAGAGAGGAAATTGCAGTACCGTTGGCAATGATCTTTTCATCTTCACTGTCAACGGGGGTGGTACCAGGGGACTGGAGAGTGGCAAATGTTGTGCCCCTGTTCAAAAAAGTGAATAGGAATAACCCCGGGAATTCCAGGCCAGTTAGTCTTACTTCGGTGGTAGGTAAAGTAATGGAAAGGGTACTGAGGGATAGGATTTATGAATATCTGGAAAGGCACTGCTTGATTAGGGACAGCCAGCACGGATTTGTGAAGGGTAGGTATTGCCTTACAAGTCTGATTGAATTCTTTGAGGAGGTGACCAAGCATGTGGATGAGGGTCGAGCAGTGGATGTAGTATTCATGGATTTTAGTAAGGCATTTGATAAGGTTCCCCATGGTAGGCTTATGCGGCAAGTCAGGAGGCATGGGATAGAGGGAAATTTGGCCAATTGGATAGAAAACTGGCTATCCGGTCGAAGTCAGAGAGGGGTGGTAGATGGTAAATATTCAGCCTGTAGCCCAGTTACAAGTGGAGTTCCGCAGGGATCAGTTCTGGGTCCTCTGCTGTTCGTAAAATTTATTAATGACTTGGATGAGGGAGTCGAAGGGTGGGTCAGTACATTTGCAGATGATACGCAGATTGGTGGAGTTGTGGATAGTGAGGAGGGCTCTTGTCGGCTGTAAAGGGACTTGGATATGATGCAGAGCTGGGCTGAGGAGTGGCAAAAGGAGTTCAACCCTACCAAGTGTGAGGTTGTCCATTTTGGAAAGACAAACAAGAATGCGGAATACAGGGTTAACGGTAGGTTTCTTAGTGAGGTGGTGGAACAGAGGGATCTTGGGGTCTATGTTCATAGGTCTTTGAAAGTTGCCACTCACGTGGATAGAACTTGTAAGAAGGCCTATGGTGTATTAGCGTTCATTAGCAGAGGGATTGAATTCAAGAGTCGTGAAGTGATGTTGCAACTGTACAGGACTTTGGTTCGGCCACATTTGGAGTACTGTGTGCAGTTCTGGTCGCCTCACTTTAGGAAAGATGTGGAAGCTTTGGAGAGGTTTCAGAGAAGATTTACCAGGATGTTGCCTGGAATGGAGAATAGGTCGAACGAGGCTAGGTTGAGAGTGCTAGGCCTTTTCTCGTTGGAACGGCGAAGGATTAGGGGTGACTTGATAGAGGTTTATAAAATGATCAGAGGAATAGATAGAGTAGACAGTCAGAAACTTTTCCCCCAGGTACAACAGAGTGTTACAAGGGGACATAAATTTAAGGTGAAGGGTGGAAGGTATAGGGGAGATGTCAGGGGTGGGTTCTTTACCCAGAGAGTGGTGGGGGCATGGAATGCGCTGCCTGTGGGAGTGGTAGAGTCAGAATCTTTGGTGACCTTTAAGTGGCAATTGGATAGGAACATGGATGGGTGCTTAAGCTAGGACAAATGTTCTGCACAACATCGTGGGCCGAAGGGCCTGTTCTGTGCTGTATTGTTCTATGTTCTATTTTCTAGTCAAGCAGCTATATCTCAACTCAACGTCCATCATGTCCCTCTCCCCGGTGAATATCAAAACAATGTACTCAAGAAGAGTCTGACCTATTTTACAGGGCTCGGCGGATATATTTCCTCCTGTGCACTTAAGTGGGCCAATTGTTTCTCCAGTTATACTCTTGCTCCCAGAATATAGATAAAAGGCTTTTGGATTTTCCTTAAATGCGTCCACGAAAGATATCTCATCACACCATTCAGCCCCCTTAATTCCTTCTTAATCTATGGTCCTATATTTCCGCTGTTCTTACAAAGCTCCGTCTGTCTTCAGTCGCTGAGACCGTTCGTATGCTTCCTTTTTCGTCTTAAATAGTCTCACAATTTTAGCTGTCATCCATGGTTCCTTAATCTTGCCATTTGTAACCCTCATTTTTACAGGAACATGTCTCTCCTACATTCTAATTACCCTTTCCTTCAACGCCTCCCATATATCAAATGTGAATTTACCTTCAGAGAGCTGCTCCCAAACTAAATTCCTGATCGCATGTCGAATTTTGGGATCATTGGCCTTCCCCCAATTTAGTACTCTTCCTTTACGAAAACTCTTGTCTTTGTCCATGAGTATTGTAATACTTATAGAATCGTGATCACTATTTCCAAATTATCATCGACTGAAAAGTCAACCACCTGACCAGGCTCATTCCTCAATACCAGGTCCGGTATGCCCCCTTCCTGTGTTGGACTATTTACATGTTTCTCTGTAAAAATCTTCTTCGATGCTCCTTACCTACTGTGCTCCCCAGCTAAACCTCTTGGACTAAATGAATCCAAGTCAATATTGGAAAAATTAAAGTCTCCGATCACCACCACCCTATTGCTCCTACATCTTCCCATAATCTGTTTTCATATTTGAACCTCTAAGTCACGTTTGCTGTTGCAAGGACTCGAGCACATCCCCAACATTATGACCGCACTCTTCGTATTTCTGAGCTCTGATCATATTGCCTCACTTTTCGAGGCGGCAGTAGTGTTTTTTTTCATCAACCAAATTCCAATAATAACATCATACTGCCAGGAACTAATCCATGTCTTAAATTTAAATGCTTTGCCTACTGCACTTGTTGCATTAAAACAAATGGACTTCAGACCACCAGGTTCTTTGCATACATCATCTGCTCCCTGCCTCCTATTCCACTTAATACGCTGACTCCATTATCTCCTTTTCAGACTAAAATTACTATGCTGTTACACTCCACGAACCTCCCCATTTGGTTCCCATCCCCCAACGACGTTAGCAAAAGCACCCCCAAGGACATTGGTACCAGTCCGGCTTGGTGTAAATCATTCAAATTGTAAACTTCCCAACTCCAACGGAGCAGTTTCTGATGTTGGAAAAATATGAAGCCCTCCCCCCTCACTTCCTCTGCCTTCCCTCAAAACACGCATCCGTCCTGCCTATTCATTCATTTCTACTCGGGCGAATTAATGGCACTGTTCGAAATCCTGTGTTTACTCCCTTTGAAATCATAATTTTTGTGAACTTGGCCTATTTCCGAATGTTTGCTTCCAGGGCATTAGCCCAGTTTTTACCAATATCATTGGTACTTACATGCAGCACGACAACTGGCTCTTCACCACCCTCCCCTTCAGAATGTTCTGCAGCCAAGGTAAGATATTCTGACCCATGCATGTGGAGGCAATATACCATCTGGGACTCTCTTTTTCGACCACAGAACTATCTATTCACCTTCCAACCAAACCACAGTCACTAGAGTCCATCCACTCTCTTTCGCGCCTTTCTGTACAGTAGAACCAGCAACTTTGCGTCCAAACTGGCACCTGCTACCTTCCCCTGGTGAGCCATCTTCCCCTGCAGTGTCGTAAACGATATGACTGTTTTGGAGAGAAACGACCGCAGGGGATATCTGCACTCCCTTTCTTCTCTTTCTCTGCCTTACGGCCGCCCATTCCCCGGCTCCCTCAGCAATTCTAATCTGTGGTGTGACCAGTTCATTTAATGTTCTATCCACGAAACCACGAATGCTCCAAAGTGAGTCCATCTTCAGCTCCAGAGCCATGATGCAGCCGAACAAGAGGTCCAGCTAGGCACACCTGCTGCTTGTGAAGTTGTCAGCCCAGCAGTGTCCCTGAGCTCCCATACTGAGCACGGGTCTGTGGTCTCCTGCAATTTTTAATCGTAAGTTTAATTTAGTCTTAACTTAGATAAACAAAACAAAAGGAAAGAAACGTTTTTTTTTTACCAATCATACGATTTTAACAAAGAAATAGAAAAAATACATTGCCATATCAGCACACCACCGACTCCTCTTTTTTTGGTTGGGGGTGGAGGACAGATGGGAGGCACTAGATGTCCAGTGTCTCGGGTTCAGCTGCTGCCCAAATCTTTTTATTCACCCACCTTCCGAGAGTGCAATTCAACTACTCCCACTCAGCACCTCGCTCTCACCGCCGTGTCCGCTGTTGCAAATGAAGGCTGCTGGGACTAGAGGTGAAGCCCTTATAGTTTGGGAAATTTATCATTCTGTCAGCCCCCGATCCTCACTCGCTTTCGCTCCTCTGGAAAAAATGAAGTCCGCTGACTTTCACGTTAAGGCAATTTTGGTGAGAATCTTTACCTACTCGGCAGCCCCCGGCCCTTTCTTTCTCTTGCTCTTCTGGAAAAATAAGACCTATGATGCACTTCATTTTTACAATTTGCCGAGTCAAAAAGACCCCTCTATCCACGTTCGTCACTCACTTCGCACACATTCCAATTCACATTCCACATTGAATTCGTGAATAGCACCGTATAATGTGGATTGTGGACGTTCAGAAGCGGACTGTTTGCTGGGTATGTTAGCCGCCATATATCTATTTACTTTCCTACGAATTTTTTGTTTTATCTGATGTTTCTCTTCAGGTGCTGCCTTGCGAGGCACTGATGGTTTCTTGGTATTATCACTAAGTATTAACCTAAACACGTAGGCAATCTGAGGGAAGTTACGTTCGAGTCCTATTGCAACAGAGTGTGCCATTTCAATTCAATAGCAGTCAATATTGATGTTCGGGTAAATGCATCTGATTAACTAATGTTCTTTCGGGCAGGGAGTTTGTCAACTTTACATGTATATGACGATTCCAGGTTTACCGGAATGTGGTTGACTCTGGGTATTTACAGCATGGACAATAAATGCTGGCCTAGCTAGCACTATCCACATTCTGTAAGTGATCACATTTTTAAAACCCTCTGTCAAAGCATTTTCTCATCCTGAGAAAACCCAGTGCACATTAGAGAGTCTTGCGTCGCCAAAGCGCCATGAGAGGAAGAACAAGAATTTGGTGGATCCTTACTTCGATAATCTGCAATCTCTGATGCTGTTTACCTTCCTTCAGACATTACAGTTCGAATATATTCTGTTCTTGCATAAGTTTAAAATGGCAGAAACATTCCTCTTCTTTCTCATTGTCTCCAGTTAACACTCTCATAAAAAGGTGCTATAAAAATATGCTTAAAACATCCACATTTATATTTAATTCAGAATTGTTAAGTAGAATGCACAAAATGTCTTCAGGATACATTCAGTCGACAATACAAAGCAAACACAGGCATGGGGTAGCAGTTCTAGTCGTTATTTTACTTTTGGAACGAAGATGATCTGCTGCAACGTGCTTTTTACTTGCTGGCAGTTACCTCTTTGATGCTGACATGGGCGTGAACCATGTCTGCCAGATAACCCGCAATGCCGCCCTTGCTCCATTTCATCACGTTTGAGCCATTCCAGCGTTCCATTTGTCATCACTTTCCTTACCAGCAGGTTCAATTCTCAAAGAATCGCTTCACGTTAATCTGCTGCAAGAAAAAGAAGTCCCTTCCCATCAAGAGTCTAAAGGGACATGTTCCACACAACACCTGATCCATGCCTTTAATATTCCCATATCTCATTTGTATCTTTTTAAAATATCAATATGAATCTCTTCATCAGCTTATTTTATATGTTGTTTTACAAAATCTAAACATTTCTTATATTCATCTTCGTTTTTTCACTGTCCAAGGCTACAAGAATCCCTGGTGTTGTTTTATTTATACCTTAGAATAATCCAGTTTACTTTAGAATAAGCTAATTTACTTTATTTCATACTCACAATGCAGTCTCCACTTTACCGGGGAGGCAAGAACAGATTGTGTGACGCTTTTGCAGAACACAGCTACTTAATTGCACGCAGCAACGGCAGCTTTGTTTTCTCTCCTTCACGTGGCTGAGCATTTCCCAGATTTTTTTAAATTTCAAATTAACTAGTCTTGTAGTGTTTGATTTTTATTCAGTAGATGTCACATACGAAAATGTAGAAAAGGGAATGCCAAATTACCTGCTGTGATTCTGTTAGACACGGTTAAAATATTTGAAAGTGAAAATGCAGGAAGAAGCAAAATGAAACCCATCGAACCGAACGAACTTGACTTCGATAAATTAAACAGCGTGAAAACATTGTGCTTAAACCAAAAAAGAGCTGTACTCTGTTAACCGGCATCGGTTCAGCTTAGTTGGTTGGGTTGTTGGTTTTCAAAGCAGTGATACCAACAACACAGATTCAATTCCCTCCCCAATTTGTGGTTACCATGAAAGTATCTCCTTCTCGACCTCTTTCCTCGACTGAGGTCTGTTGGCCCTCAGGTTAGATCACCACCAGTGGAGTCACTCGAATGAGGGAGCAGCCCCTATGTTTTGGTAAGACTGTGTGGACAAAGCAATAACTCTATCAACGGCAGCAACCCCAACGATCATAATTCAGTTCCAGGTATGTTTAGCAGCAAGCGCTAAAACAAATCTTACTCCATACTGAAAAATACCCAATTACTGTTACGGCCTATTTACTGTTGGTTTCCAAATTCAGTGAGATTTCTTATCTTTCCCGTCGTGAATATTGAAGACAGATTTACAGGAGGACAAAGTTTCAAACATTGCATTCAGATTTCAGCTCAAGAAATTACGTTCACCGCAGCTGCTGTTTGAATAACTTTATCATCTTTCCGCTCTGTTCATAGTTAAAACTGTTGAAGTATTACCTATTGCAAAGGTGGCTCAAGCTTGGAGAGCGTGAAAAGACATGATGGGCACTGAGCATAATTGTGGAATTAATGTATAGGAGAATCAGGAAGATCAGCACCATCTACCATTTACAATGCCATGTGTAAGCTGATCACTTTCTGTTTTCTATTTCCACTCCTCGCTTTCCAATAAAGCTTTAATGCATCAGTTTGCATTTACAGCAAGCAGTTAGTTGATCCGATGACTGGATATGGAAAGGGATCTCGAGTTCAGTACAGAAGATGTAATAGAATCAGAGAGTGGATAAAATGCCATAGTACATGGAATGTTACAACGCAATGCAGGCTATTTGGCACTCGATTTTGCGCTGATCTGTGAAACCAATTTAAAGCCCGTCTCGCTAACATTATTCAATTTTCATACATATGTCCGTCCAATAACCATGTAAGTGTCCTTAAAGTTGGCAAGTCTATTACTGTTGCAGACAGGTCATTACACGACCCTACTACTCTCTGAGTAAACAACTATGTCTGACATCTGTCCCATATCAATCACTCCTAAATTTAAAGCTATGCCCCCTCTTGATAGGCATCAATATCTGAGCAAAAAGACTCTCACTGACCACCCGATCTAACTCTCTGATTATCATATGTATTTTAATTAAGTCATCTCACAAACCTCTTGTTTCTTCACAAAAACAGCCTTAAGTCCCTCAGCGTTTCCTCATAAGCCCTTCCCTGTATACTAGGCAGCATCCGAGTAAATCTCTTCTGAAAGCTCTCAATCGCTTGCAAATCGTTTCCTTCAATGTGGTGACCAGACCTGAGTACGCAATCCACAATATTCCAAGTGCAACAGCATCAGAGATTTGAACAGTTGCATCATGAACTCACGGCTCCGAAGCTCAATTCCTCTTCCAATAAAAATTAAAACACCATATGCCGTCTTAACAACCCTATCAACCTGGGTGGCAACTTTCAGGAACATATGGACATGAGCAGCGAGATCTCTCTGCTAATCCACAGTACCAATAAATATACCATTAGCTCAGGACTCTGTATTCCTCTTTCTCCTTTCAAAGCGAACCACTTCACACGTTTCCGCATTGAACTCCATTTGCTATCTCACCACCCAGCTCTGCAGCTTATCCATGTCCCTCTGTAATCTATAACATCCTTCAGCACGATCCACAATTCCATCAAACTTACTATCTTCCGCAAATTTACTAACTCATCCATCTCCGCCCTCATCCAGCTAATTTTAAAAAAATCACAAACAGCAGTGAGCCCAAAACTGATCATTGAGATACACCATTATTACGTGAACTCCGGGTTGAGCATTTCCGATTAACCACCACTATCTTCTTTCTTTCAGCTAGCCAATTTATGATCTCACCGATAAATCACCCTCAATGCCATGCCTCCGTATTAACTGCAATAGCCGAGCATGGGGCAACTTATCAAACGCCTTACTGAAATCCAGATGCACCACCACAACGGCTTTGATCTCATCCACCTGTTTGGTCACATTCTCAAAGAGTTCAATCATTTTGGTGAGGCATGAGCTAACCTTCACACAACCGTCTTGGCTATCCCTATTCGAATTACTTCTTTCTAGATTATTACAAATACTATCTCTTACAACCTTTTCCAACACCATACCAAAACTGAATTAAGGCTCAATGGTCTTTAATAACCAGAATTGTCTCTCGTCCCCTTCTTGTGATAGGGGACAACATTTGTTATCCTCCAATCTCCCGGCATTATTCCTGTAGACATCAAGATCAAAGGCTCTGCTATCTCCTCCCGGGCAAGCCAGGAAGAATTACATCCAGCACAGGGGACTTACCTATTTTCACACTTTCCAGAAATGCTGTCTCCACATTTTTATGAATCAGAATCCGATATAGTCTTGTAGCCCATATTTGAGTATGCACCTCGACAACATTATGTTTTTGCAATTTGAATACTTACGAAAACTACTCATTTAGCGCTTCCTCTTTCTGTTCATAGACCATGCATAACTTCCCACAACACTTCTTGATTGGACATAATCCTTCTCTACTTATTCTTTTATTCATGATACAAGAAAGCTTGAGTGTTTTCCTGGATCATATCCGCCACTCAATTTTCAATTCTCTTCTTGTCTCTTCTTGGCGCTGTATTTAGGTCATTTCTGGCTAAGTTTTAAGTCACAAGCGCCCTAACTGAACGTTCACCTCTCATTCTAACATAAGCCTTCTTCTTCCTCGACAAGAAAACTAAAATTTACCATCACTGTTAATGAAATAAGAGTGTTATTCATGACAAAATATTTTAATATATGAACACGATTATGACCCTCGTGGCGGCCTGGTATTACTTTATAAATTTCTAGCGAATATTTTTGTTTGTCAGCTCCCTGCAACAATATATAAGTCAGGGGAACCTGGATTGGATTTTTATCTCGCTCTATTGTTGTTCCAAGCAATGAAAGCAGTGTTGTAGCGGCAGCAACAGAGGCAAAAATTGTTGGAAAAACTCATCAGCTTCGGCAACATCTGTGGAGAGAATTCAGACTTAATATTTTGGAAACGAGTGAAATTTTCTCAGACTGTTAACTCTGTTATCTCTCCACAGGTGGCCCCAGACCTGCTCAGATTTTCCACCATTTTCTCTTTTTGTTTCTGATTTTCAGAATCTGCAGTTCTTTCAGTTTAATTTCTCATATAACTGTAGTGGCAGCAATGTCCCCAGTATTATAAGTGGGTCAGAGTGAGAGCAGCAAACAGGAGCTGTGTCAGGAACTACTGTATACACAAAGCTCAATGAATTCCATGGTGGTTCTGAGCTCTGATTAGAGCTCAAGGAACTGAAAGAACATGGTTGCACCTTGAGGCCTGTGACTACCTGACATCAGCTCACTGTTGTTGATTGTTGATGACTTGATATATTGTGGCTAAAGACCAATAGATTGGAGGTTGCTAGAATTAATAGAATAATCGAATCTTCAAGCATGGAATGAGGCTTTCCACGTTTTCTGTATGAATATCTTTGAAAGTGTTGTCCAATTATTACTTCACCATCTGCAACCTCGGGCCGAGTCAATACACTGTCAATAGTGACCCGATGTTTCTGATAATACTGATGGCTGTTTTGGAGAGCACATGTTGGAATATATTTATTCATAGTGAAACATCAAGGATGAGAAGAAGAATATTGCAAACTTTTTAATTGGACTTGATGGAGTTACGCATAAGACAAAAAAAAAAACCACATTAGAAACATTTGAATGCTTGGTTATTGATCGTCAGTTACAGAAATGAACTGGTTTCGTGCGATCCCACGTAACCACATTTTTTTTGGTTTTGCTACATTCAGAGGTAAACTATCTGTAGAATCAGTAGCTCAGTCTCCAGTGTCATTATCTATTTTAGAAAAGACTTCCGTGTTTGAGAGTGTAAATATATGGTTTTGCACGGCGACACCATGAAATCGTACCGACAAAAAGCGGGACAGACCATAACCCAGATCATAATCAAAACTGCATGACTGGGATAACGATGGAAGCGCCCGCTGATAATTCTACAATGTCGATTTATCTCATTGTGAGCACGCTAAATGTGTAAAACAGGATGATCTATGACTGCACAACGAGGCATCCATCAATTCGATGTCAAGAAACGGCAGGAAACATCTCCATGAGTGTTTGAATCTGTCTACATGAGTCATTTCATTAAAAACGGCGAGTTTTTAAGAGGGACCAACTGTCCAAAAAGACATATAGTCATTTGTGATCCTCATGACACTGTCTGTGCAGTGCACAGAAGTAGATGGCCAACTCTCACACTCGAACATCAGTAACACATAGAGTGCCAAGTTTAGGTACGAAAATGAATGATGCGTTCTCTAGGTGATGTATGATCCAGGAAATGTATTGTAATTATCGATGTGGGATTTCTCCTGCTGCTAGTGAGGGATAGATCGATGATGCCGAGTCTCCTCCGGTAACAACCCGTTGCTTTGGAGAATTTCATACCACTTCACTGCCAGTGGCAATTTGGAAGTCTCAGCTATCCAGAAAACTCATAAACCTCACAGAAAAGGTAAAATCTCCACAGACTGACGAAAACCAACGACTGCTTTCTCATTATACAGAGACGTTTTCCTGTTTTTGCACCTGAGGCTCAGGGAAGGGGAGTCCTTAATGGTCGGCTCAGCCAATGCAAAATAGCAACCATGGTTTTGTCATCGTAAAAGATACACCCGGCTAATGAACTATCCATAAGAGCATATGACCATAAGACATAAGAGTGGAAGTAAGGCAATTCCGCTCATCGAGTCGACTCCGTCATTCAATCATGGCTGATGGGCATTTCAACGACACTTACTCGAACTCTTCCCATAGCCCATAATTCCTTGTGAGATCTAGAATTTATCAATCTCTGCCTTGAAGATGTTTAAATTCCCGGCGTCCAATTGCACTTCCTGGCAATAAATGCTGACAGGCCCACAACTCTCTGGCTGTCGAAATATTTCCTCATTTCCACGGCTGTGCCCAGAGGTCCGAGTAACCCCAACTACCGGAGCAGATTCCCAGCGTCCACACTTCCTTAGCCACATAGCGTCTTGTAAGTTTCTATTAGATCTCCCCTCAGACTTCACTACAATAAATACAACGCCAGGATGATAAGCCGTTCATCGTACGTTCAGCCGACCATTCTATGGATCATCTGTGTGAATCTCCACTGGACATGCTCTATTATTAGTATTTCCTTCCTGAGGTGTTGGGCTGAGACTTGGACACAGTATTGTTCATGGTGCCTAACTAGAGCTTTTTAAAATCTCAGTAGCACATCGCTGCTTTTACATTCGAATCCTCTTGAAATAAACGACAGCATTCCATTTGTTTTTTTTTTATAACTTCAGATTCAACCAGCAAGTCAACCTTTGGAGAATCCTGGACTAGAACTCCCAAAACCAATACCAAAATGTAACACGACAGAAGATTTCGACCAAGGGATGCTCTTGCAGGACAAAGTGCTGATTTAACTGATCTCTGCGTTAATTACACTGCAGCCGCCAGACTAATGTATATGGGACTTTGGATAACAGAATTGGAAGAAGGGATCGCCAGAATTTACAAAAATGTAGAAAGATCATCATAAGTCAAACTGTCCGTTAATGCACCACAAATAGGTTTATGAGTATAATTTATATTAATATAAAATGGACGAATTTATTTCTCAGTTGGTCTTAAATGTATGCATTACGTATTATGTGCTGCTTTGATATTTTACTGATAAACCTGTGAATCTCTCTTTCACGACCGAATTACTGTCTATTCTTGGATGTGTCAGCATCCCCCAGTGCACACCAACTGAAACTCTCAGTGTAGATTTTTGATTTGGATCTGCTGTATCTCTGTAGCACTTTGGATTTCATGGCACAGAAATAATGGAAAAGATCCCCGGAGATAATTGAATAAATCAATTTGGCTTCTTAGTTGAAAGCATAAGAGAACTTATCTAATAAAACTTTGAACATATAATCTGTGCGACACCTCGTAACTAAATGGCTCGCCAAATGCCCACGATACTTGAAGTACCAGAACAAAGTTGGAGTAACAGCTGCTGAGTAAATGTAATTCAGAATTGTTGTTTGCCCTTCTGGAATAATTAATTGAGAGTGATCATGGAATCACCTTATCTTTTAAATTACTCCATGCAACACAATATCGAATTGATTAAAGATCTGGCATAATTGTAATCAGCATCATAGAAACTGAACGGTTAATAGGCAGCATGATTGACATAGCGAGTAAAGAAAACCGGGTGCACATAATGTTTCATTTAGATATTCACAGGAATGACAAAATGTTTCAGTAAAATTAAAACGTCCAGTATGAAGAATTACAGCAAAATAGATGAAGGCCTTTTTGCAATGAGGAGCGTATCCAGAAAAACAGGATTAGTTGGTCTCTCAGATCTGACGACAATTCTTTACCAAACATCATTATCTGCAGCTCAATGACTGTAGAGGACTGGTTCTTTTTCTCTCCTGTCTGTTTGTCTCCAAACCTCCTGCTCTCTTCTTAATCGCCATGCTAATTTGATTGTCAGTCGATTGTCTCCCAGAAGCTGGAAAGTGTAAATTGTTGAAAACTCAATTCCTTCTACATTTCCATTTCATCAAGTTTCCCATATGCAGTGCAAATTTCATGGAGCAGTTAAAACAGATAAAATATGATTACTATTCAGGAAGTGGCCAAGTTTAATTTTGAAACAGCTGCATTCAAATCCTCTTGTATTTGGAGTACGGGTGAACCAATTAATGTCGTCACTTGACCATTCATCCAGACTTAATCGCTGGCGTTCTGGGACATGGGATTGGATGACAAAGTTGGAATTTCATAGAAATCTGGGACGAAAGCAAAAAGATGACCTCACAGTGGCCATGTGGCAGTTGCTATTCGTAATCAAAATTCTTTTGGTCACTAATATCACTAGCGAACGTAATCTGGCATGCTTACATATTCTGGACAACACGGGTCGAAACTGTTACCCGTGTGGACCTATGCTCAATCATACTTCAGCCGGGGTTTTCGTTTTAAGCGGGTATGCATATTCACAATATACAAAACATGCAAATCAATGTATTTCCTTTCTTTGCATTCGTTCCAAACACATGTGTTTAATTTGATGCCATGTTTGAAGAGAAACGTTTCTATCTCCCCCTCAGATTCACTCAGTGTCTTTGTATTTGTTTATCTCTGTTTCTCAGTCTCTATGCTTCCATACTACTGCATGGACTTTTCTGATTGAATATTTAATCCAGTTCTTCGAAGTCATTGTGTTATATCGCCCTGTATTCACCTACATCTGAATGTCTTCTTTCCTCCTCTTTATCTGTCCACATGTCAAAATGTATCTGTCCGTATCTGTCATTGCCAGATGTGGTGCATATTGAAAATTTGCTGATTTTTACCACTCATGGGAGGAACATATACAGCATTTATTGGACTTGTTCGGTCGACGTCGGAAAGCAAGCTTTCTGGTGAACATGGACAAATGGCCTCACGGGAAGCGAAAACAAAAGTAATCGGTGATTTTTACACAATGTCGACAAAAAAGTATAACGGTTCCAAGGTTTGAGTGGAGAACGGGAAAAATTTCTGGCTGTAACAGATGCTCCTTTTTTGATGTATTTTCGGCTTTCAAGATGATTTCCTCGAATTCCAGGTGCAGCCATTACTGCTTTCTATGCTGTGGGATTGTTTTGGAACTATGGAGAGAAAAGTAAAGTCAAAACAACATCACTTTTAAAAGGGAGAACAACAACAAAGGAAGCACATGGCGATGTTAGTGCAGGAGAGAGAGGGGGAAAGTAAACAACATTGCTAACTGACAGAACAGTGAACGTCTGCAGTTACTGCTTTTACTGCAGAATCTATATATCGCCAGATATCGGAGTGCTTCGGGGAAAATTAAAAAAAAAATACAATGAAATTCACAACTGATCTTGCAGAAACCTGTTTGGCAGAGGTTACAGAACAGAAACAGATATGTCGATTTTTTGCGTGGCCTTCAAATAAGTCTACAGTTATGAATAGTGTGAGTTATTTCTTGACTATATATTTTATTGAGCTAAGTTTCTTGATTAAACTTAAAATATATACGGCATAAGTATTAATTTAATCTGGAGAAGAGATTTATTTCGAGGAATAAGACCGTGCTATTTTCTTGCTCTGTAGAATTGATTGATTCAAAAATGTTTACGGGTTACTGTGCATTATATCTGCAATAAATGTCGTTGATTTTCAATCCTGTCAGTCCGAATGGATCATTTGGAGAGTTAGTTCGAGGCAATAAGGAATTTACAAGAGCAAGAGTATGTGATGAATTGCAGTTATAGGAATAGGGCAAATCTCAGATACAGTCACGTCGATAGGTTAACTCCAGAAAAGGTAGTAGAGGTAGGCAGGTAGAGTAGGAGCCTTCATATTTCAAACGCGTATACTTTTCTGGAAAATGTTGGGGTGATGGATTCGCAGGAGAACGTAGCACAAATAGCCTAATTTCTGGTATTGAGACTGGCTCTAATGTAATGAGAGGTACTTCGTGATGCAAACAATCGATTGTGTTCAGGGACTCTCTAATCCGAGGTACAGACGGACGTTTCTGTGGGCAGCAGCGAAAAAACAGAATGGTCTTTTGCTTCACTTGTGCCAGGATCAAGGACGTCTCAGAGAGAGAGTTCAGAATATTCCATTGGGAAAGAGGGGCCAAAAGGGAATCATTGTACACATTGGAACCAATGACACAGGAAGGGAAAATGTTGAGATCCTGGAGGGAGTTTGAAGATAGTTAGCCAGGATTTATTTAAAAAAGGAGGTTCACGAGAGTAGTAATATCTGGACTACACCCGGTGCTACGAGCTACTGACGGCAGGAAAGGAGGATAGAGCAGAAGAATGCATGGCCGAGGAGCAGGTGTATGAGATAACGATTCACATGTTTGGATCATTGGAAGCTGTTTTGGTGCAGAAGTGGCCTGGTCAAGAAGGACGGTTTCCACATAATTGGAATGCGACTGATATAATGGCATAGGAGATTTGCTCGAGCAGTTCGGGAGGATTTAAGTTAATATCGTGGAGATATTGATGAAAGAGATCGATTTGCGACTGATACAGTTGAGAACAAAGGTGAGTCAAACAGTCAGGGCAGGCCGGGACAAAGGAGAGAACAAGCTAGGACTGATAAATTAAACTGCTTTTATTTCATTGCATGATGCCTAACAGGGAAGGCAGATGAACTCAGGGCATGATGAAGATCATGGGACTTGGATATCATAGCAATTACAGAAACATGGCTCAGGGATGGACAGGACTGGCAAATTAATGTTTCAGGATACATAATCTACAAGAATGTCAGAAAAGGAGATAAGAGAGGAGGGGAGTGGCGTTTCTGATAATGGTTAGCTTTACAGTTGAACTGAGGGTGGATATTAAGGGGAATACCTCCAGGGAAGTTATTTGGGTGGAACTGAGAAATGGGAAAGGAAAGATCTCTTTATTTGGATTTGATTATAGACGCCTTAATAGTCAAAGGAAAATTGAGAACAAATGTGTATGGAGATATCAGTTATCTGTAACAATATTAAAGTAGATGTATAAGGAAATTTAACTTGCCAAACATAAACTGGAATTACCATCGCGCTAAGGGTTTCGATGGAGATGAATTTGTTAAGTGTTTACAAGAAAATGTTCTGTTTCAGTATCTGGATGCACCTACTAGAGAAGTTGGAAAACTTTATCTACTCTTGGGAAATAAGGCATCGCAGGTGACTAAGGAGGAGCACTTTAGGGCCAGCGACCATAATAGTATTAGTTTTAAAATAGTGATGAAAAAGAATATTCAATCTCTTCCAGCAGCTCAAACCGTGCAAGCCTGGAAACACCCTTGCAATTACTTTCTGAACCAATTCAAGTTTCACAACCCCTTCCGAAATGAGTGATTCCAGAATTGTGCATAATATTGCAAATGTATCTGAATTAATGTTACAACATGCCTTGAGTTCATCTGCTTTCCCTGTTCAGACTCTTGTGGTGAAATAAATGTAGATTGATTTAGCAGTCTGCATCGTTCTCCGCTCTATCCCTGCCTGCACTGACTGACTTGCTCTGTTACCCAAGTGTACCAATCTAAGACTGATTTCTTTCAACGCGATGTTTCCACCTTCCCCCGACGCTCCAGCACCTTATTCGTTTTAATCCCTACGAACAGCTTTAGCATATCTCCCCGCCAGTGCATTAGTCACCTTCTCATTTAGGTGCAATTCGTCCTTCTTATACAAGTCACTTAAACGACAGAAGTGATTAAACACTGAATTCCCGGCAACATTCTGGTAAAACTCTTCTGAACCCTTTGCAGTTCAGTAATATCCTTCCTACAACCAGGAGAGCAGAACTGGAAGGAGTACTCCAGAAGAGGCCTCACCAATCTCCTGTACAGTCTGACGTGACGGCTGAACTCATATATACAAAGGTCTAAACAATGACAGCAAGTATGCTAAACGCTTTCTTAGCCACCATAAGTAAATGTGACGCAACCTTTAAAAATACATGAAATTGAAACACCAGGTCTCTCTTCTACAACATTGCCGAAGGGCCGACTTGCAATCATTTAAGTGTTGTCTTTGTTTTATCAAAACACAATTCCTCGGAAACTAGATTGCCCATTGTTCAGTCCATTGGCCCAATTGATCTTGACCTCTTTAAAATCTAAGATAGCCATATTCACTGCCACGAACCAGCAAACTTGATGTTAAGTGCAGCACTACCCATTATGATTTCTATATTCTCCTCGAAGTAATTAAAATAAGTTTCACTATTCTGTCTTTTTAAAATTGTTATTTTCTACTGATATTGTTTTGAGCACAGTTTGTAAAAGCAGAAGCGCCTAAGTGTCTTGCTTTAGGCAGTCTGCAGATTATTTGAAAACAAAACGTTTAAGAATGCAGGGGGAGTACGCAGTTCTCCCTGTTCAGGGTGTTTCTAGTTTGTTTGTTTTTGCTGTTGCAGTTACAAGATGTTTGAGTACAAACAGGTTGAAATCTTTATTAAATTATTCCTTACTGACTTTTCCTGAGCTCTCTATGGATGTTGCTCCGTTCTGCTTGGAAGAATCTGTGTTTGCTTTATCTTTTTGCTACGGGGTGTGTTTCTGGCTTGTCATAATATTGAATTAGTAAATTACTATATCGAATATTTGACTACGTTTTCTAGATGTTAAGTTAATCTAAATTCCATTTTCTTTTGCACGTGTTTTAACCGTAGATTTTAAATTAATAAGCTGTTTTGCTTATAGCCGAGTGGTTTGATCAGTTGCATCACGCCTGCAACACCCACTACACACGGACATGTAAAATAGGAAGAATGTTAGGGTCTCAGCTACATTTCTAAAAAAATGATTAAATGGATTGCGCCTGGTCCATAACATAAGTGACAAACCAGAGCGGACCCAATACAGATCCCTATGTAATTCCGTTGCTTACAGGCCTCCAGTACAAATAACATAACACAATCACACTCTCTTGTCTCCTGCTAGTAAGTCAATTTTGTATCCAATTGGTATGGTCACATTGATTTCCATGTGATTAAACGTTGCTAATTACTTTTCCATGTGGAAACTTGGCAAAGGCTTTACTAACGTCGAAGTAAACAATATCGACTGCTGTACCCTCGTCAATCTTCTTGGCTCCTTCATGGAAAAAACTCAATCATGTTTTCAAACAGGATTTACATCGCATGAAACCATGCAGACAGTCCTTAATTATACTTTGTCTCTTCAAATGCATACACATCTTATCTTTTAGAATCATTTTCAAGGAATTTCACATCATTAGAATCACACTCACAGGTCAACAGATCCCAGGATTCTACTTACATCTTCTCTTAAAGAAGGCAAAATGTTAGCTAACCTGCACTCAGTTGGTGTCTCACCATTATTTATAAATGCTACGAATATTGAATAATGAATACTGGGCTAATAGCAAGTTTCTTAGCTGTATGAGCAAAGAGACCAGCGTGTCCATGTGCATAGATCCCTGAAAGTTGCCACCCAGATTGATCAGATTCTTAAGAAGACATATGGTAAGTTACCATTTATTGGTAGAAAGATTGAGTTTTGGAACCATGAGGTCTTGTTGCAACAAAACAAAACTCTGGCGTGGCAGCACTTGTGCACTGCATATAGTTGTGGTCACCAGATTACCAGAAATATGTGGAAGCGTGAGAAAGTGTAAAAATGAGATTGACGTGATTGCTGCCTGGCATGGAGTGGAGGTCATATGAGGAAAGGCTGAGGGAGTTGATGCATTTTCGTTATAGAAAAGAAGGTTGAAAGTTGATTAATTGAGACATATAAGACAATTAGAGGGTTAGATAAGGTGGACAGTGACAACCTTTTTCCTCGAGTGGTAATGGATGGCATGAAGGGACATAGCATTAAATTGAGTTGTGATCGATATCAGAAAGACGTCAGAGATAGTTTCTTTATTCAGACAGTAGGAGGAATGCGGATCGGACAGCCAGCAACAATAGTAGATTCGCCAGATTTAAGGTCATTTAAGTGGTCATTGGATAAACGTATGCATGAAAATGGAATAGTGTTGATAAGCCGGGCTGCAGATTGGTAACAGAGGTCGGCGTAACATCGATTTTCGAAGGGCCTAATCTGCGCTGTGAGGTTGTATGTTGTATGTTTTTTGTTCCTGATACCCAGGAGAAGATCTAGTTTTATTCCTTCTGTGGTAGGAAAATTTATGTATTCAGGAAGAAAATTTTATTTAACACAATTAACAAGTCCTGCACCATCCAAACCTTTATCACTATCGCTGCACCAGTCAATGCGTTGAACCACACAAATTCGTACTCTTACAATTGTTTTATTCTTAATTATATCTGCGATCTCTCGACATATTTCTTCCTCAATTTCTTGTGAAGTTTGCGAGCTCCAGTGCACAAGTCCATCAAAATAATCATTCCTTATTTAATTCATGGTACAATCCATACGTTTTCATTGAACGATGTTTCAGAAATATATTTTCTTTACAAGTTATATTTCCCTTAATCAAAATCATTACACTGTCGCCACGTTCCTTCTATTTCTGTCCATGCAATGACACCTGCGACCCGGTACATTTATGAAACAGTCCTGTCAATCTTTCATTAAAGTTTCTCAAAGAATTACAACGTCCTAATTCCATGTTTCCAAACACGCCCTGAGTTCATTTGCCTGACCGATGTGAACACTTGAATTGAACTAAATGCAGTTTTGTAGATTTTGTTTTCAGATTCAGTTTGCTTCTGAATGAATTCATTATATAATATCGAGTAGCAATGACCTTTCGGACCTTTCGGACATAATCCCTATACAATCCGGGGAAATGAAATGTCACATTGTCGCTGTCTGTTCTGTCAGAGAAGTCTTGGGAATTTGAAAAGACTTGTCATTCTCAATCTCAATAATCTGCTGTCACATCTCAGCATTGACTTAATTTACTTTATTGTGTCATGTTGACTCCAGTCTGTTTAAGTTGACTGCGAACTAAGTAGAAATATATGGATTTGTTACAAACAAAATGTGAAATTCTGAGAAAGAAAGCAGGGTTGAACAATAAAACCTTGTTTGTCATTTGTAACACGGAAGTCCAAATCTCTGTCTTGCCCAAGAATTTAGTTCCTGCTTCTCTCTCTGGATGCATTTTACCAAATGCTCAACATTTAAGGTCATACTTCTATGTAAGTTGCTTGCCGCAACATTTTCGACGCAGTCCTCCATCCGTGGAACTGGAAATTCATCAGTCTTTGTCATGGCGTTAACATTGCGAAATTCTACACATAACCATTGGGTGCCATCTGGCTTTGGCTCCATGACTACGGCTGAGGTCAGTCACTGCAACTCACTTCGATTATGCCGTCTTGGAGCATGCTTTATAACTCTTTCTGAACCTATGCCAACTTTTGAGGGTTAAAGCGATAAGGATGTTGCTTCATCGGAACAGCATCTTCTGTATCTACATCATGCATAATAAGCTTAATGATTCTCAGTTTCTTTCCACATATCTCCCCATTTGATAGCAATATCGAATTATAGGTCATTTCGATTTTCTTGTGAAAGGTAACTCAATAATAAAAGCCGATTTGTTTCCAACGTCCTCATTGTCCAATTTAATTTAAGGTACGTCTAATTCAGAATCCTCTGAACATGGTTTTTCCATAGTTTACGTAATTGTTAACCCCTTCTCCTCTTGCTTTCCTTCCCTATTTTGAATATATTGATATGACACACTGTGAAACATTTCTTCCTGTCTGGAGTCGTTATCAAGTAATTCAACTCACTCAATTTCTTCTCAATTTTAAAAGATCCACTAAATCTTGATTTTGAAGGCTCAAGTTACTGGAAGTAACACCAATATCTTATCCCCAGTTGCAAAATTGCGACTTTGTGATTTCTTATCCGCTTCCTGTTTCATTGTATGCTGTTATACTTTTAAATTCTGTCCAGCCAACACTCCAGCTCCATTTCATTTTTCTCTTAAACTTGACACATATTCCAAATGGGTCGCCTCTGAATTCTGACTTATTGATTTCTCCTTAATCAAGTTCAAATGAACTGATTTATTTTTCTCCATTCCATCAGTGCAAGTTATAAACGGAGCTCGCTTAACCCAACCTACTGCAAAATCCTTACCATAAGTCCTCAGCATTGTCTGTGGTAGATGATGCTATCTCTCTTGCGCTCCCAGCGAATACAGATTGTACGAAGTCGATTTAATTTTTTTAATCCACAGTTTTCATAACTGAGTTGAATAGTTAGGATGTGGATTTTGATCGTTGCACTGACTGGATCTCTATTCGTCGTCTGTATCAAATAAATAAAATCAGGCAATTCTTCTGCAATGGTATTGAATAATGGGATTGCCTCTAGAAATCTCGTTGACACAATCATTATTGTTAATAAATACTTATTCCCACCTTTGTTTGAGGTAGGGGACCTATAAAATCAGTCAAGACTCTTGATAAAGTTTCATCAAATGGTGGAATAGCTACTAAAGTACATTCCTGACTGTGGTTTTCCAATTAGCTGACATGTATGACACGCCTTCTAAAATTCAATGACATAGTTGATTATTCCAGGTCAGTAAAAATGTGTTTGTATTTTAGTCTATGTTTTCGTAATTCCTAAATGATCTCAAAGCAGTAGCTCATACGCCATTCGCAGCACGTCTTTTCTGGACCCTATTGGCAAAACAATTTGAAGAATCTCCTTGAATGTGTGATGGCCTCCATTTCCTCATGAAGACATGATTTCTGAAGTAGTAACACACAGGAATGCATTCACTTTCTTTCTTTGTGGATGCCTTTTGATATAATTGTGTTAACTCCTCATCTTCCTGCTGTAATTCAATCAGCATCGTAGAGCTAAAGATGTTTGCATGTTTACCGATTTACTCCTTCTCTGTTCCACTTACCTGATCACAGTGTGTTTCAGGTGACACGATGTCAGCTTCTTATCTGTGCCTTTTGATCTCTCCTGATTCAGCTTATGCATTTGAGATCTTCTGATCACACAATTACGGAAAAGTCCTTAATAAACATTCTCCATGTCTTCAGTTGCCTGCATCTCCACTGCCTTTTCAACTACAGTAGGCAGCACGCCTACCCATGAATTAGCCATATCATTTGCAAGGACAAATTGTATTCCTGAAGCTGAGAGTTTGTCGAGTACTCAACAAATTCTCCAATTGTCTGGATTGTCTCGCCTCACTTTGCATAAATGAGAACTTTTTGTCTCAGCATTAATTCCTGTTACCAGTACCTTCTCTGGCAATATTCTCACAGGAGTGTACACCTCCTCGTCATTCAGCATTAGAGAGGATATTGTGTCCCTTCATATCGTAACCAACTTACCTATTACTCCTGCCTGTGTGAAGTCACTTTACCCTTGCATGTATATGCATAAGCAGATCTTGCACTACCAGCTAAAGCAACCTCTGGTCATATTGTGTATTTTTGGCAGTTGTCAAACGTCCCTTGCGCTTTTTGTTACATGTCCAACAAATCTTC
The DNA here is from genome assembly GCF_037043375.1 of Chiloscyllium plagiosum. Classification (NCBI taxonomy): domain Eukaryota; kingdom Metazoa; phylum Chordata; class Chondrichthyes; order Orectolobiformes; family Hemiscylliidae; genus Chiloscyllium; species Chiloscyllium plagiosum. The sequence goes on along the minus strand of NW_028270179.1, from coordinate 17,564,237 downwards.
CAGGCTTGTATGATTTTCCTACATCTGGCTTTCTCCTAGCCCACCAACACTGTGATTCTGCCTAGCCCACTATATTAGAATAAAAACACCGGAGCTTTTTATCTTCTTTCTGCATCACAAGCGTTGTTCGTTGCCCAGTGATAAGTTATCCTCAAGGCTTATACAGAGATCTAGCTTTCCCTTTCCTCAGAAAGATTCATCTTTGCTCCAGTTTTCGAATCCCTTATGGACTGATAGCCATCAGCCAATTCAGCTGCTAACTTGCTGTCTTGGCTTTCGGCTCTTCCACATGAGTTTGCACAACTTTGTCACTGGGCCGACCCTCCAAACTTTTAATCTGACTTTCCTTTTTGAAATGTCTGTTTTTTGTGTTCAAACACGCTCTCATTTTCTCTCTTTGGTGTTGCTATTTTTCTCTCTCGTCTGTTTTCAATCGTAATTCAAACTGTTTCTTATCTGCTGTCCTTTCCTTATCTCTTGCCTCTTAGTCAATCTGCTTCATTTGCAGATTCTCCAGATTCTGAGTGTTTCTCGAGCAAGTGTAAATGCTGAGGTACTGCTGTAATTATCTCTCTTTTTCTCACAGAAGCAGCCAATTACAATTAAAGCTTCTCTGATAATTCTTGCAACTTGGTCTTCTTCACTTTGTGCAAATCTTGCAAGGTCACCGCATACACACCCACAAAACGTTTGGCGACTGAAAGAACCATTACTATCCCAATTTTTGTGTATGGAACCAAACCCTCATCCGACATAAAGACACTGACATCTACCACTCGCTGCGTAAAATCCTGCAATGAGCCCCCAATCGGTCATGGAGGCGGACAGATCATTCAAAACATTCTTATGCAGGCAGCCCCAGATCATAAATTTGCAATTTGTTCCGGAAGGGTACAGGCAAAATTACCATGAGTAATATAGCTAGGTTGACGCCTTGATTTCAAAACAGAGAAAGAAAATCATAAAATTGCACAATGGAACAGTAAGAAGAGAATAAAGAACCCCTACAGAACTCAATCTATCCAAATAGACTTAAGTATGCTCTTCCAAATATACATAACAGTCGCAATAAGCGAACTCCCTTTAAAAGAAACAGTATAAATGGAACACGTGCTTACAATTTGGAGTTGAAGTGCAGAAAAGAGAGAGTTTCCTCACAGATCCCTCCTGACCATCCCAGTTCAAGACTGAACTAAAACTGCTCAGCTCAGCTGAAGAGCTGACCACTCCCCTTTCAGTATTCGTGTCACTTCCAAACAATGACCACTTTTCTGTGAAGACTCATCTGTTTACACATCAACAGATGACCCCTTAATATTCTTCTCATCTACTTACCAAACCAGGGTGATCGGAGCCCAGCAAAGGTGTAAGTAAGGACTCCAGATGCTGGAGGTCAGAGTCTGGATTAGAGTAGTGCTGGAAAAGCACAGCATGTTAAACAGCATCTAAGGAGCAGGAATATCGACGGTTCGGTCAAATGACCTTCATCGGGAAGGACTTCTGGATGAAGGGCTTTTGCCTGAAACTTCGATTTTCCTGCTCCTCGGATGCTGCCTGGGCTTCTGTGCTTTTCCAGCACCACTCTAATGGGAACCCGGCCCGTTTATTTGCGCTCTGAAAAATGAATCAAAGACAGAGTCTCCTTGAGCCGAGGCACAGCGTTTAGCGCCGAGCTTTGTGACAGCCTACCTGATGCACGATGTTTGGCATGATCTGCCTGTATTGCTCGCAAAGCAACCCTTTTCACTGTACGTCGGTACGTGTGTTAGCAATCAATCCACCAATAGCTCTAATGCTATATTCTGTATTCTCTTCTATTTCCCTGATGTAAGGTATGATTTGTTGGTATGCACGCAAAACATTACCTTTCAACGGTATATCGGTTCATCTGACAATAATCAATCACGTTAAGACAATTAAAATCGAATCAAATTAAACTGAATCAAGTGAGAAGAGAAGGAGAATTAATGGCGTTCAATGTGCTTGTGAAACTAAACGGGACAGCTCTACATTTTTCAATTATCTCCTGAACTGAAGGACGAACTTCCCTGTCCTGCTCCAGAAACATATCAGCGGTTATGACCTTGAAGTAAGCTTCACTTAAAACCGTTCCTCTTTGGACCTCCAAACGGAAAATAAATGGAACAGTTTAAACATTTCACATCTGCACTTGATAGATGGTTCAATGCATAATTGCACCCGCTTTGACACACGGTTCTAAAACGCGCTCACACTGCTTTAAAAACTGTCTTTCAAGTCGAGGTAGCAGCTACTGTTTTGGAGGCTTCGTTCGACCTGCAGACAAATGCATTCATAATGTACGAGATGCCTTCAGGGTTTCAAAATCGTATTATAGATGAAGTCAAATTACGTTCACGCCAAATTGTCTTATAATTGTCACCCAAGATGTGCAGACAGTGGTCTTGTGTTTCTTTCGGTTTTTCCACCTGCCTGATTGATCCTGATAAAGAGACAATAGTCTGTCCAATCTCTTAGACGGAGAACAAATTGACTTTGTACCAGCATCCCATTCATTAGTCGAAAAAATAAACAAACGTGAAATAATTTGGTTAATTGCAGGTCAGATCATGTTTATTGCATCTCATATCCAGTTTCTATCAAGGTCGAGCTAACGAGCAAATAATCAGAATCTTTCTGAACTTTTATCAATGTTTACTTGAAAAATAACAACTGTAAGAGGAGCCAGTTTATTTTTATACAAAAGCATGCTTGGCGAACGACGCTCCTAATCGTCGCAGCTGCAGATTCCTTCACTGGTAAATTGAGTATCATACATTAAAGGGATAAAAGAAACGTAAATATGTTGATCCCGAGTGAAGAAAATTGATATCGACGTTTCTTCCACGTTACTGTGTACTGAAGGCTGCTTGGGATGTTTAACATGATTCCTGGAGTCACAAAGGACGGGAGGCCAGATGTGATTTTTTTTCCCCTGAAAGACAGGCAGACAAACCTCATTATACTGAGTGTGTTTTTTTTAGGTTAGCATGTGCTTATTATCATTGGAAGTTTTGGAGAATTTCCACTCCGTCGAAGTACATTTAGGCAAAGATCTTTGAAAGCTAAAGACTGTCAAATGTTTGCTAAAGGTGTTCAATGTGTCCAATCAAGCAACCCTCTTCTTCACGCCATGCAGTGCTTCATACTGTCCAGGTGGACATTGAATTGATGTGCTTGGGTTAAGATGTGAGTTCTGGGAAACAAAGACGCTCTGCTGAAACCAACCTTAGGTAGCGAAGTGCATAATTTTCAGAAATGTTAAGAATTCACTATTAAATCCAATGATGTTCCTGACATTTTCTGTTACCAGTGGTATCCATCTCAATTTTCTAATAAAGGATTAATGGACTTGAAATGTTGAATTTGCTTTCGCTCCACAGAATTTGCCAGATATGCAGAGTTCCTCCAGCACATTCTGCTTTCTTTCACATCTGCACATCCCCAGTTCTTTGGTTGTTGCTGATTGGTAAGTTTCTGCTGCTGAGAAATAAATGCAGCAGACACATAGGCATTTCCAACAAAATGTTTCTTTTCAACCAAAGTTGATAAATCAGACGACCCGTTCTGCCAAACTTCGCCAAAGCACAAACTTGCATTCAAGCGAGTACCACTGCTTTTCTGAGACGCACAAAGACATTGAACTAGATTTATTCTGGACAAAACCAGTATTGTGCCCCATATAACTGCATTCACTGGATTTTGATCAAATGATATCTCAGTTGGTTCACGCTTTCGAAATTATATCTTGTAATTTCTTTTTGGATTTTAAATGTTATATTGTTTTATTAATTTAAGCAGACCATTTCTTAAAGCAAAGAAATATGCAAATGCATTTGGCAGTGTTCTATATCTTTATGAGAGTCATATAAAAACGAATTTGCACTGTTATTTTATGAGCAGTTTTGTATGAATGGGAAAGGGAGGTGGGGAGAGCCTGGAAGAATTCACCCGTACGATTAGAACTGAACGTAAATTATGTATACCGTCGGTAACATTGTTGGTTTTTCTTGTTGATCGTGCATGTGAAAAGTGGCAATTCCTGATAGCAGAATCTGTGTTTTCAAAATCCAGTTCATCTGCCTGCAACTTACATCGTTTTCCTAATTGTACAGGCTCGAAGTTCACCATCAATATCGTAACAAACCATTTCCGCTTAAATGTACATTGCAGATGGTCCCTCAGTTAACCTGAGTTCCTAGTTAGTCCATTATGAGAATAGTGAAATAATTTCATCGTGTCCAGCAGCAAGCGCCGTGTTTGCAATTCTTCTCAATGCTTACCAGATACAGTTCATGAGCATGTTCCTTTCTTCTCAAGCAATTCATTGAAACGGAAATACAGAGCACAGACAAACTTTAAAGGGGAAACGTGACGGTAATAATATCAATAATCAAGTGAGAACGTTCTGTTGTGTTACTGAACGCTATTCCGGTTGCCTTCGATTAATATCTCCATAGTAACTGCCACACGCAATTTGATTTTCAGACGTTAGTTTAATAGACTAAATTGAGGTTTGAGATTCAGGCCCTTTATCACTGGTGAGATATTACCAACACTTTCAAAATATGCGAATGAAACTACCTCAAACTGTCAAAATACCATGCAATTTTTGGAATATATTCCATGACTGAGGGTTACTATGAGATGAGCCATGGAAGGAACCCAAACAGGGATTAGAAAGGTTGAAACGTCGGATAAATAAGATGATTTAAATTGTGTTCAGTGTTGGTTTTGTGTCACTGAAGTCAAATTATGTTAATTAATTGTAATAGTTCAACAATTACATCATTCCACATCAAAGCTGCTAATTTTCCCATGTGCCCAACTGAATAAATAAGGGACGGCATAAATTATTCCATTCTAAGTTTGTTCGAAGATTTGTAGCTTGGGTGCTCGTTGTTGTGGTTCTGTTCGCCGAGCTGGGAATTTGTGTTGCAGACGTTTCGTTCCCTGTCGAGGTGACATCCTCAGTGCTTGGGAGCCTCCTGTGAAGCGCTTCTGTGATGTTTCCTCCGGTATTTATAGTGATTTGTATCTGCTGCTTCCGGTTGTCAGTTCCAGCTGTCCGCTGCAGTGGCAGATATATTGGGTCCAGGTCGATGTGCTTTATTGATTGAATCTGTGAATGAGTGCCATACCTCTCGGAAATCCCTGGCTGTTCTGTGTTTGTCATGTTCTATAATAGTAGTGTTGTCCCAGTCAAACTCATGTTCCTTGTCATCTGATTGTGTGGCTACTAAGGATAGCTGGTCATATCGTTTCGTGGCTAGTTGGTGTTCATGGATGCGGTTCGTTACCTGTCTTCCTGTTTGTCCTATGTACAGTTTTGTGCAGCCCTTGCATGAGATTTTGTACACTACATTCGTTTTGCTCATGCTGGGTATCGGGTCCTTCGCCCTGGTGAGTTATTGTCTGAGAGTGGCTGTTGGTTTGTGTGCTGTTATGAGTCCGAGTGGTCGCAGTAGTCTGGCTGTCAGTTCAGAAATGATTTTGATGTATGGTAGTGTGGCTAGTCCTTTGGGTTGTGGCATGTACTCATTCCGTTGTCTTTCCTTCAGACATCTGTTGATGAAATTGCGGGGGTATCCGTTTTTGGCGAATACATTGTATAGGCGTTCTTCTTCCTCTTGTTGCAGTTCTGGTGTCCTGCAGTGTGTTGTGGCCCTTTTAAACAGTGTCTTGACGCAACTTCAAAAACATTTCTGAACTGACAGCCAGACTACTGCGACCACTAGGTCTCATAACAGCACATAAACAAAAAGCCACTCTCAGACAACAACTCAACAGGACGAAGGATCCGATACCCAGCATGAGCAAAACCAATATAGTGTACAAAACTCCATTCAAGGACTGCAAAAAACTCTGCATAGGACAAACAGGAAGACAGCTAACGATCCGCATCCATGTTCACCAACTAGCCACGAAACGACATGACCAGCTATCCTTAGTAGCCACGCACTCAGATGACAAAGAATATGAGTTCGACTGGGACAACACCACTATTATAGGTCAAGCCAAAGAGAGAACAGCCAGGGAATTCCTCTGTGAATGGCACTTATCCACAGATTCAATTAATAAGCACATCGACCTGGACCCAATATACCGGCCACTGCAGCGGACAGCTGGAACTGACAACCGGAAGCTGCAGATACAAATCACTATAAATGCCGGAGGAAACATCACAGAAGCGCTTCACAGAAGGCTCCCAAGCACTGAGGATGCTACCTAGACAGGGAACGAAACGCCTGCAACACAAATTCCCAGCTCGACGAACAGAACCACTATATTATTCCATTCTCTAAGAAATTTAATTTCAGGATTCCATTTATTGGTACACAGACAGAGAACATAGCTGTTCCTCTGTTTACAGATATTGCAACATTGTCAATAAGGTATATGGGCATGGTGCTGAATCACTTCTCGTTTTCTCCTTAACACAGTGTTTTATATATATCAGCCTGTTGCAATGTGGATTACCACTGAGCATTACCCCTAATGAAGACATTTGTTTCCTGGACAGGCAACAGTAAATGTGATCCATATAAGAAGAAATGGCGCGTCACCAGTTGACTTTATAAATTGCCTATTTTCACCGAACTGAGCATCGACGAAGGCACTTTGTGGTTGAGTTTCTCAGGTGGATTCAGCCGATGCCGCCGTAACTTGCTGTGCTGCGATACCCAAAGTGGCACAGCTGAGCCTCCGCCCATATACAAACAGCTTGCTTTTGAACATTGCAGGGAATGCAAGAAAAATCAACAGGTCTCAATACAGACGGAGGCTACATTATTTGTCTTGACAAGATTTCAATGTTCTTAACAAAGATTTGTTTCTCGCATTGGGTATAGTATTTCTGAAAATCATTTTTCATCTTCTTTTGCTTTTTTGTTCTCGTTTTACAAGCAGGAGTCATTTCACGCGGTGCACCATCTTCCGTGTACTCATAAACTTTGTTCTGTCTGTCTGACTTTACTTTGCCAATTTCTTGTGTCTTCTTCAAAATCTCCATAACATATTCGAAGCGATGTGATAAATGTTGTTCACTTCTCGTTTCCCCATCAGCCAGCTGTGTGTGTTGATACTACCTTTAGTTCAGATGGTGCTCGTGCTTCTGTCCACAGTTTGCCTGAACCGCTGTTGATGTCTCTCCAACAACTGTACAGTGGATTCGGGCCTTTAGAATTCATTGATGCTCAATAATTCATTCAATACCAAGACGAACTATCTCATTGCAGGTGCCAGTTGTGCCTTAAGTGACTTCATCTAAATGAAATAATGTTCTGATCAATATTCATTATGTACCAGAGATTTTCTTTTAACAGTTGCAACTGAACCTCGTGGCTCCGAAACTCAATCCCTCTTCCAATAAGTCTAACACACTGTACACCACCTTAACAACCCTATCAAACTGAGTAACAACGGTCAGGGATCTATGTTCATGGACGCCAAGATCTCTCTGCTCATCCACACTGCCAAAAATATTTCCAATTTGCCCATACTCTGTATTCTTGTTACTCATTCCAACGTGAATCTCCTCACACCTCTTCACATCAAACTCCATTTTCCATCTCCCAACACAACTCTGCAACTTACCTACGTCCCTCTGTAGCCTGCGACATACTTTGCCACTGTCCAGAAGTCCACAAGCCTTAGTATGATTCAGAAATTTACTAACCCATCATTCTGTGCACTCATCCAGATGATTTATAAAAATGACAAGCAGCAGTGACTCCAAAACAGATCCTTGCGCTACACCACTATTAACTGAATTCCAGGATGCACGTTTCCCATGAGCCACAACCGTCGGACTTCTTTCAATTCGTCAATTTCTGATCTAAACCAGTAGATCTTCCTCATTCCCGTGCCTCTGTATTTCCACAATAGCCTACGATATGAAACCTTAACAAACGCTTTATTGAAACCCATATACACCACACCCACCACTTTAACCTCATCAAACCGCTTGGCTACCTTCTCAAAGACTTCAATAAGGTTTGTGAGGCAGGACACACCGTTCGTAAAACCGTGTTGTTGCTCTCTTGATGATTGTAAAAATTGTCTCTTATAATATTTTCCAAAATTTAACCTACAAGAGACGTACGGCTCTGTGCTCAATAATTACCGAGGTTGTCTCTACACCACATGTTGAACAAGGGGGCGACATTTCCCATTATCCAGTCTTTTGGCACTATTTCAAAAAAAGTGGGCCCTTTTTTTAACGTGAGACGAGAAGGTTTCAGAAAAGGATACGAACGACAGCCTTCTTTTGTGTCTGAACACATCATAAACATGTGTTGAATCTGTCACCATGCTCACATCGCCAAGCCCTCTGAGAAAATATGTTAACAGAGTAATTTCTGCGAAGGTGATCGTTTGCGTACCACAGCTAGTGTCTTTCTGAATAATCCACCTTCAAACCATTTTAGACAACATCTTGGGAGGAGTAAGTGACAATTTGTATGTAAAGTAAGACCAGTGCAGTGTTTTACTGAGATAAGAAAAACAGGGAAAGACAATATACATATAAATGGCTGTGGAGTAAAAAACAAAATGTAGTGTTGTGTTTGTCTTTGAGCGCAACAAGGAGTTGAAAACTGCAAGGAATATACAGTGCGGTGGACAATGAAACGATCAGATCATCTTGGACGACTCTATATGACTGATAGGTTGACAGGCTGGGGAAACAGATATTTACAAATAATATTGCAATACCTCAGGATAAAAGATGGTGCTTTGGAGCAATGATCTGTATCTCAAATGTGATCACTGCTGTAATCTAATGACAGAGTTCGACAAAATATAAAACAACTTTGGCCAAACATTAGCCTTCAAATTTTTAATTATAAAGGTAGTACATTTCAGTTGTTTGACCAGCTTCGCTGTCTATACTCACCCTGAGTTACTCATTAAGGGTTGGGCTAAATTCTGAGGCCATCACTTCAAGCCCCCGCTTCAAATGATCAGTTACCTGCACAGTAACAATTCTTTTTCCGGTCCTTCTGGAAAGTGATGGTGCTGCACATTCTGCTGTGAGGATTAATTGCAAATATTGTGTATGTAGATTAAAAACCCTGATATTTACAGAGCGCCTAACAAACATTCCAAACCATTTTAAAGATTTTCCTTGTCGACAATGTAGAATTGAACGTCATGCCTTGCACAGTACCATACTGTAGACAATCATATGACGATGACGAGAACACCAGTTTCACTCATTTTGGTTCAGGAAGCACTGCACTCGGGTGAATTCCTCTGCTCCCGCTCTCCTTTCAGTTGTAACCGTTTGATTATTTTCAGCCGGAGAGAACAAGCAGGACATTTGGATTAATACATGAATGCGGTATCAGTAGCTTTAGATTTTGGATTGCAGCACTGAGAATAATATGATATTTTCAGAAATTTTGAGAAGCATGTTTTGCTGGTCTGATGTACACTTACGGATTATCTCAGAAAAGACATATTTTCTGCAGCGAAAGACATTTTACAACTGTCAATAATGATGGCTCTGCAAATTCTTCAGATAATCCAATATAGTTTTCCTCTCTCAGTCTAAATCCCAGTTGGAGAATGTGAGGATTGGAGATGTTGGAAACCCAGTGTCGAAAAGCACAGCAGGACAGGCAGCATTCAAGGAGGAGGAGGGACGATGTTTTGTGCATAAGCCGATCTTCAACGTCCCAATATCAAGGCTGTGGTTATGATCATCATCTCAATTGGCTGGTTATGTCATTCAAATGCCTGAGCAGGATTTTGAAAGCCGACTTCTGTCATCTGAGATGGCATTATCATGGCAAATCGTAAACAGGAGAGCAGGAGAACGTGGTGAATGATATATGTTAAATGTATTCTGAAAAAAAAACACAATATTGACCAATGTTCCAGCACCTGGCCCTTATACTTCCAAACCCTTCCTGTTCATATACTAATTCAGATGACTTTTAAATGTCATAAATGTGCCAGCTTTCACCAAGTCCCCTGGTAGCTCATTCTGTACACGCCCATCCGCTGTGCGAAAAGGTTGTTCCTTAGTTCCTTTTATATCTTCCTCCTCCCACCCTGTACCAATGCCCTCTCCTTCTGGACTCCCCCAGAAAATATCTTAGCCATGTCCCTCTTGACTTTGTAAACATCGCCAAGATTACCGTCAGCCTTCAAAATTCCACGAAAACAGCATCAAACTTTTCAACCTCTCCACATTGCTCAAATCCCCTCATTCTGGCAACATCCTTGTCAATATTTTCTGAAAGTTATCAAGTTTCATAAATTCCTTCCAATACAAGGGATCTCCGAATTTCACACAATATTCCAAATTTGGCTTAAACAATGTCCTGTACAGCAGCAACATGACATCCCACGTCGTATACTCAATGCTATGTCCAATAAAGGAAAGCAAGCAAATCAGATTCTTCATTATCCTCTCTATCTGTGACTCCCCTTTCAAGGAACAATGAACCTCTACTTCCAAGGTCTCTTTGTTCTGTAATCCTCCCCAGCACCTGACCATTAAGAGTATCAGTCCCGCTCTGATTTGCCATTCTAAAATGCAAATAATCGGGAATGCAGAGAGAAAAAAATATTTTCAACAAACTAGAATCCCCTGAACTGAATTTCTAATCGAAACGTATTACTCGTTTGTACAGGATGCTCGAAGGAAATGATTTGCAGACAGACTCATTCACCGACAGACCTCCCACTTAGTCTTCTGCATTTTCTCAAATTTGTCCTGTTTACAATACCATTGTTTTTATTTTAATTTGCTCCAATAATACAATACAAAATCTCACAAAACGATAAATACTACTTAAAGAAAGTGAGGAAATCAACTCTGGCACTGAAAAAGACCCTCAAAGCAATGGAGCTGCTTTTATGGAGACAGGCTTTGTACGTCCATGGTTAGTCCACATTTGGATTATAGTGCGCAATTTTGGAGACCATTTCTCTGTAAGAATGCATTGGCTCTGGACCATGTTCAGAGGAGGTTCACAAGAACGGTACCAAAAATGTGCAGCTTATCATATGAGGAACGATTGAGGACTCTGGTTATACACTCGATGGAGTTCAGAAGAATGAGGGGATATCTAACTGAAGCATGCAAAACACTGCATGGTCTGAAAAGAGCAGATTTTGGAAGATGTTTCCATTGATTAGACAGACAACGACCCGAGGACTCAATTTTAGATTAACTGGAAAACGTTTTATAACAGAAGTAAGGAGAAACGTCTTTAACCAGAGACTGGTGAATCTATGGAATTCGTTGCCACAGAATGGTGTCGACGGCAGGTCACTGAGTATATTTAAGACGGATACAGTTAAGTTCTTCTGTGTCAAGGGGATCAAGTGTTTTCGAGTGAAAGCGGGAGAATGGGCTGGAGAAACCTATCCGCCATGTTCGAGTAGTGGAACAGACTCGATAAGGATAAAGGCATAATTTCTGCTCCTCTGTCTTATGGTCTTTTGATTCTCTCCCATTCTCCCCTTGTAACCCCTTCAGAAAAATAATGGGTGGATGATGCTTTAGTTGATCGTTAACATCCAAAGATCGAAGAACACCAATAACATGCAGCAGCTGTCGAGATGTGAGGACTATGTGAAGAGATTCTACTCCCTGTCAACACTGGTATTCAATTACAGTCCCGGAAGACGATTAATCTGCTTGCAATTTGGGAAAGAGATCCCTGACCTCTCTGCCCTGTAGAAACACCAGCGTGATGATGCCACTGGAGAGAGGAAATTCACCTGCCCTGTGTGTAGAGAACAAAGTCTGTCAATATTTCACTCTTTTATGACACCAGTGAGTTAATATTGGGTGGAAACCATCTGGCGACTTGGAGTATGGAAACATTTTCACTCAGTTCTCCTTCTGCAGAAACAGAGCATAATTCACACTGGGGGGATTTTTTTTTCTATATCCCTGCTCCGTTCCTGGAAAAAGGATTCTTTCAGTCATTAGAACAGGGGAAACGTGAGCAAATTCACTAAAGAATCCAGGAACTTCATCTTCCATAATTAGAAACAACATCCAAGTTAAACAGTGCATTACAGGCTCTCAACCTCTAACAGCTCGAAAAAAGTGCAGAAGTTACATGTGATCTGTGAAAACCTGGGGTAAACGATCCTGCTTATATTCAGCCCATAACGCAGAAAGATTTATCCCGTGCAGTAATCTGTGAAAATTCGCGAGTTCAGGAACTATTTGAATTCAGAATTAAGAGAATAACTAACTAACTATTATTTACAACTCCTTCCTCTAACTTATCTTTTACGTTCCCCTTATATAGTAGGAGTCTAATAAAACCACCACATTAAAATTGACAAAACAATCAAGTTTTCAAAACAAGCCAGGTGGCGAATCTTGCATTTGGATATTACTGTGTCTTATTTTCCTTTCTAAGGCATCATGTTTCACAGGTCACAGACTGATAAAGTTACCTGAAAGAGATCTATTTCTGAGCAATCTCTGCAAGCTGGTGATATGGCTGTTCTCTTCCCAACAGCTCAAATTTCTCTTGTCTTATATTCTAAAAGCATCTGATTGTGTCATTGTTTTTTAAGATTGTCAATATAGTAACTTCAACCTTGTCTGGAATGTGTTTCTTTCTGATGGATAATTTCAACTGATTGACAAATTTCGAATCTTTTATTATCTCCAGGCAACCAGCTACCCTGGTACAGTACACCCACATCTTCATAATAGAACATCGCCACATGCAAAAGTGTTTGCACGTAGCACATCATCCTCAATTGGAACTATACTCGTTCTTATTTTCTTCCGTCACTAGCTCAAAACCACAAATCCTGTGGAGGGTTTTCATTCTCAGCCCAAAAGTAAACAACCTCTGCAAAAACCCCTGCATTTTCAAGATGCAGGAATGTTGGCATGAAAACGGCTATCATTTCCCAATACAACCAAAAATACTATTCAGGAGCATTTAAACTGACAGAAGCAGAGAAAGCAGGAACAGGAATATGCCGTAGCCCCACTCCCCATTCATTATGTTTGTGACTGATCCTCTGCCCGGATACCATATTCCCATTTTCTCTCAATACCCCGTGATGCCTTTTATCTCTAAAACAATTATCTTTCTCTTTCCGGAATATATGCAGTGGCTTGAGTGCACAGCCTTCAGAGGTTAAGAATTCCACAGATTGACCAACGTCTCAGTGATGAAAGTTATCTTCACCTCCGTGCAAAATGCCTGAGTCCGTGATCTTTGGTTTGTGACTGCCCTACACGGGTAACATCCTCCCTGCAACAAGTCTGTTCTTCAGCCGTTAGAATTGGAGACGTTTTAATCAGCATCCCGGCCTCCAATTCTTCTCAATGCATCCTCAGATGAACCAGCCTCTTTTAATGTGACAGTTCTAACAGCCTCGAATCAGTCCAATCAATTTCCGTTGTACTCACTCCGCAGTAAGCACGCCGTCCGTTAGCTAGCGATACACAAACTGCACAGAACCATCATTGTCTGGACTCACCAAGGCTGCTGCATCACTGTAGTATAGCAAAGAACAAATAAAATTATTCAGGAGAAACACACCCTACGGCCCCCCCAAGCCAAAACCAATCCAGATCCTCTATTTAAACCTGTCACCTATTTTCCTAGGATCTGTATCCCTTTGCTCCCTACCCATTCATGTATCTGTCTATATACTCATTAAACAATGCTATCGTGCCTACCTCTACCACCTCCACAGCAACTTGCTCCATCCAGCCACCACGCTCTGTGTAAAGAAAATTACATGTGCATCTCCCTTGTGCTTTCCCCCTCATTTTAAAATCGTAACCCTTGTAATTGACACCAGCACACTGGTTAAAATCTTGCTACCAACTGTATCGATAGCGCACATGTTTTTTTCAGACATAATTTCTCTCATCAAAATAGTCCTAATCTACTCAACATCTCTTCATCACTCGCGCTCTTCATCCAAGGCAACATCATAGTGAACCTCCTCTGCACCCTCTCCAAACTAACACATCCTTTTGGAAATGTTGTGATCAGAAATTTATGCGGTATTCTAAATGTGGAACCATGAATACCTTCTACAACTTTAGCATGACCTCCCAACACTTGCACTCAATACACCATCCGATGAAGGGGAGCATTCCATTTGCTTCCTTGACCACTCTAGAACCATAGAATCCCGACAGTGAAGAAACAAGTCCTTTGGCCCAAGAAGTACACACTGAACATTCGAAGAGTAACACATCCACATACATTCCGCCATTCTTCTCCTCCACCCTTAAGCTGTCTTATACACGTAACCTACATGAGGACTTTGGGCAATTTATCATTGTCAATTTATCTAACCTACACTTATTTAGATTGTGGGAGGAAACCGGAGCACCCGCAGCAAACCCATGCAGACAAGGGGAGATTGTGCAAACCCCCCACAGACAGTTGTCTGATGCTGGAGTAGAACCCAGGTCCCTCGTGCTGTGAGACTGCAGTGCGAAGCACTGAGCCACTGTGCTGTCCTCTATCGATCTGCATTACCACCTTTTGGGTATAAAGTACCTTAACACCCAGATATTTCGGTGCATCAATTTTCACTCGGACTTTTCCTTTTGACGTATTATTCAATCTTGAATTGGATCTTTCAAATTACATCCCGTCCAGTTGCCCGGATCTGCTCTATCTCCAACGAAATATTCCCTCTGTCTGTATTCTGTTACGTTCCCTGACAGTCCCCTTTACGATCTTCCACTCCACTGAAGTAGTGCCAGCTGCAAACTTGCTAATCATATCGCCTATAACTTCCTCCAGATCACTTTTCTGTACCACAGAGAACAGTAGTCCCAACACGGATCCCTGTGAAACATCACTGTTCACAGTTCTCCATTTTGCGAATCTACCTTCCACTATTTTCTGTATCCTGTTGCTCAGCCAGATCTCTATATATCCAGCCAGCACGCCCTGGAACCCATGTGACTTCAACTTCCTCCATTAATCTAACATGGCGACCCTTCTCAAACGACTTACTGAGGTCCACGGATATGACATCGACAGCCCTTCCCTCATCAATCAACCTTTTCACTTCCTCAAAATATTTCCCTACTCCTGAGCTCCAATCCGACTGCAGTAAATGTCCATGTATCATTTGCCTTGGGGATTGCTTGCTGCAGCTGACCTGTTTCCCTGGACTGGTTCACAGGGGTAGCAAGATTAATGGCATGTGAGTAGATTCAAGGAGACCTTGGCAGGCATGAAATGGACAGATACATCGCAGCTCACTAAAACACTGAGAAAGGTGCAGTGATTCGTTACTCATGAAGGTCTGAGAAGCGGCAGAATAAACTGAATGATAAATTGTTAAAACTGGAGTATGGACAGAGAGACCTGGACTTTCGTCGTATTAGTGATTTTTAAAAATCTGTAAAGTCCTGAGAATTTTTCTTTGATACTTACATTTGCCAAGTTTAAAAGTTTGGAAAATTACGTTGTATTTAAAATTTAATGTTGTGATGTTATTCAGGGAGGTATTCAGTTGTGTGAGTACTCACATTCCCCCCTTTCAATCCTTGCTAGTTGCTTCTACCACACAGTCCTTCTCTCTCTTTGTGCTTGATTCTGTGCTCCACTCTGTGTCTCACACTGTCCCCATGTCTGACATTCCACTTACCGTAAACTATAACATTGTAATATGAAGGAAGACCATGCACACATTAAGCATGCACGAGTTTGCCGTGTCTTGGAGCGTTTAGGATTTGCTGGTGGACAGCAAACAGGGTTACATAAAACATAGAACATAGAACAACACAGCGCAGAACAAGGCCTTCGGCCCTCAATGTTACACCGACATGTGATGTAATCTAAGCTCATCTCCCTTATCATACCCCATTATCATCCATTTGCTTATCTAAGGCCTGTTTAAAACTTCATCATTTGGCTGAGTAAACTACATTGGCAGGCATGGTATTCCACGGCCTGACCACTCTGAGCACAGAACCTGACTCTGACATCTGTCTGAAATCTATAACCCCTTAAATTGCAAGCTGACATCATTTGACTAGAAAAAAATACTTTCACGGTCTACCCTATCTAATCCACTGTAGATCTTGTATCTCTCTATCAAATCCACTCTTACCCTTCTTTTTTCCAATCAGGAGAGATGCAAGTCTCTCAGACATTTCTCATTAGACATACCCCCAGACTAGGTAACATCCTGGTAAATCTCCTCAGTACCTTTTCCAATGCTTCCAAATCCTTCCTGAAATGGGGCGACCAGAACCGCACACAACCTTCCAAGTGAAGCCGCACGAGCGTTTTGTATAGTTTCAGCATGACATTACAGCTCCGCATCTCAATCCCTCTACCAATAAAGTTTGACACACCGTTTGTGTTCTTGATAGCACGTTAAATCTGGGTGGCAAATTTGAGGGATCTTTGTACATGGACTCCAAGATCCCTTTGCACATCCACATTAACAAGAATCTTTCCATTGAACAGTTTTATGCCTTCTTGTTATTCATCCCAAGTGATTCACCTCACATTTAGCCGCATTGAACTTTATTTGCCAATTCTCAGCCCAGTTCTGCAATTTATCCAAGTCCCCCTGCAACCTGCAAAATTCTTCCACACTGTCCACTACTGCACAGCCTTTAGTGTTATCTGCAAACTTACTAACCCATCCACCTATGCCTGCGTCTAAGTCCTTTATAAAAAATAACAAACAACATTGGTCCTAAAACAACCCTATGTCATACCCCACGAATACATAGACTTCAGGCTGAATATTTCACATCAACTACAACTTGCTGCGCTTTTTCAAAATCCAGTTTCCAATCCAAACTGCGAATTGCCCTCAGTCCCATGCCTCTGCATTTCCTCCAACTCAATGGTTTATTTCCAGCTTTGTGAGCTGGTACTCGTGGGGGTTTCTTGAAGCGTCTCTGTTAAAGTCACAGCCATTTACAAACACTGTCAATTATTTTGCCAAATGGAACAAGTGCAATGCCCCTACGTTCACTGACAAGACCCATGTTGGTTGGAAAAGAAAGTGTGAGGGCGACCGAAGAGGCTGCAACTTGCTGTAGACATGTTCACTTATTGGAAACGTAAATGTCAAATCGAATAGTGTGAACATACATCCCTGTGCAGCAGCGATTTCCAAATGAACTCAGAGACAGATTAAAAGTCTCTTTCCATGCTGAGTCCAAACTTCCAGACCCATAAAGGGGTATCCATGACAGATGGCAGTTTTCTGACTGGTATTATGAAGTTGCAAAACGAAAGTACTGAGAGTACAGTTCATCACATCTAATCATAGCGTCTACGTTGCAGAAAATGTCATACGAATTATATTGAAAGAATTCGGAGATGGAGTATCATTTGGTGAAATATGATTCATGTTTGTAGAAAGAATAGACAAAAAATGAATGTTTCTGTTAAAAATAAGGTGAACGTATTGAACATTATTGCCCAGAAGGATTACTGTTGTCACAAATTTACATGACGGTGGAGGCAGCGTGGAGATGCCAACAGATTGTATCAGGTACATAAGGATGTCTTGTTAGGAATCTCTCGAGTTGAGATTTTCCCCACTATTGAGTATCCTTTGAGAGAGTCTTGCTCTCACAGTCTCTCTGTGACACTGTCTGCATGCAGTCACACTCATACGTGTGCATTATTACACACTCACCATCACCCACAGTCAATCAATCTCACACATAATTTTCACGCACTCAGAGCACTCTCTCAGTCAAAAACAAACAATGACGAACTCCCTTAAACTCTCTCCCTCTCTTTCTCCCTTTCTCACACACATGCACGCATTTGCGAACTAGCATTCTTAAACACACACATAGACACTGTCTCTAACACACAGAGACACTAAAAAAGCATCTCCCACACACATTATCCTTCAAACTTTGTCACACAGTCACATGCTCTCTGTCTCACACTTTGTCCCTCGCACTCTCTCACGCACTCCCCCTCACACATTCTCCCTGAAACTTTGTTCTCGATGTGCCTCTCTTACTTGTTCAGAGACAAACTGAATTGCGCACAGACACACCGATACCCTCCACAGACACAATGACTCCCTCGTAGAGAGTATGACTCCCTCACAATCATTCAGAAATTATCGACAACTCACTGGCTGCACCAACATCGCACCGAGTCCCTCTCAGATACATTGCATCTCTCACAGTTATGTTACACTGAATTCCTCACAATCACACTGACTCCCTCACAGTCACACTGATTCCCTCACAGGAACACCGACTCCTCGGAAAAGCACTGACACTCTCACAGGCACACCGACATTATTGCAGATGCACTGACTCCCTCACAGTCACGCTGACTTTACCGCCAACACACTGTCTCCCTCGCAGACAAACTGACTCCCTCAATGTCACTTCCTCACTATCTCACTGATTCTGACACAGTCTCACTCCCTCACAATTTCACTGTTTCCTCACTGTCATAATGATTTTCTCGCTGTCACCCTGATTACGTTGCTCCCACTCTCATTCCCTCACAGTGTCGCCACTTCCACACTGTCACACTCACTCCTCCACTGTTGCTCTCAACTCCCACTGTCAAACTGGCTCCTTCAGTGTTGCACTCACTCACAGCCTTATTCACTCACACAGTCTCACTGATTCCAACATTCCATGCTGAATCCCGCACAGTCTTACTCACTCCGTCACTCTGCCTCCTCTACTGTCAGACATCCTCCCTCAATTTCACAGTCACTCCATTATTCTTACTCACACTCTCACAGTATCACTCACTCCTTAAGTCTCAGTCACTCCCTCCATTTCGCATTGAATATAGCACTCTCTAGCTCAGTTCCTTTCAGTCATACTCTTTCCCTCAATGTCTCACTGTCACGTCCTCTCCCTAAATTGGACCGAAAACTCCAGGCATTCATTAATTGGCAATTCTGCTTCCTTTTAAATGCAGAACATTTGAAGCAAATGTGTTTTTTTTTTGATAAAATTGTGTTTTCTGCATAAAACAAGGCGGAGACGAGGTAAATTCTGAGACAGATCCTGAACAAGGTCCACACCTATTATTCAGTGGATGACCTCAAATGTCACGTTTTGTACATGTATGTCGCTCTGTCTGTTTGAAGCTTGAGAAGTAAGCAGGATCTGCTGAAACGTCTAATTCTCTCAGAGCAGTAACTTCAAACATATTCAGGAATGTTTATCTTCGTCAATCGAAACTTCCACATTATTTAGAACAGAGTTCTACAGATCCTGCTTCTCCATTTCAGACTGATATCTTTGCAAGGCAGGAATTTCTGAATGAAAACACCTTTTGTCACATTTGCCTCTCACGTGTGCTGTCAGATTTACACAACCAAACTGAAGGCTTCCCTGTTCCTTCACCCAGTTTAAATCTTTAATATTGAGTTTATATTGTCCCTTCTAATTCTAAAATCCAGAACCAGTTCACATCGCGCTTAGATTCATCTGTAGGAGGCTGAGAGACATCGGACGAGTAATTAGAAGGTGTCAGTCAACTATTTAAAGATTGGTCACAGCAGCCATTTTTATGGTAGCACAACACTGATATCAGAGGAAAATAGAAGATAGGAGCAGGAGGAGGCAATACGGCCTTTCCAACTGTCACCGTTATTCATCACGTCCGTGACTGACCTTCCAGCTCAATAGGCTGACCCTTCATTTCTACCCATAACCTTTCATCCCAAATGCACTAAGTTGTACATCTTACCGTCCCTTGAAAACCTACACTGTTCTGGCATCAAATACTTCCTGTGATAATGAATTCCAGAGGCCCATCATTATTTGGGTGACGAAATGCCTCCTCATCTCGATCGTAAATGTCTCACCTCGAATCCTCAGGCAGTAAACCCTGGATCTGGACATATGCACCATTAGGAACAGCCTCCCTGCATCTGCCCTGTCTAGTCATGTTAGAAACTTTATAAGACTTTATGATACCCTCCCTCACTCACTGAACTCCAGTGAAAGTAATCCTAACCTGACCAATCTCTCTACATACTTCATTCCAACGTGCCTTGAAACAGCCTGATAAACCGAGTCTCACTCATCTTATAAACAGGGAAAGGCAAGAAAGAATGTGGACTTGGGAGTCCTTGCTCAAGTCAGTTCAATGTTGATCAACGAGAATGGTGGATGGACAGCAAATATTCAATGGCAAGGCAGTAAAATGACACAAACCCACGGTTGCATTATTTAAGGATGGGATAGAATTGAAGTTTTGAGGCAGTAATACAAAGCACTGGGATAGATAAAAAAGTTTCTTGCTGTTTTTGAATGTAAGGCTAGAATCATATCTAATTATCTAACAATGCTCTGAAACATATCAAGGCTAAAATGAAGGACCAACGCCTTGAATTTCTGTACATGTGTGGATATCAGGTGAGGATGGTAGAATTTCTCACCAAAGGGCAGCATTGAGTCAGGTTCTTTTTTTTCCAACTATCTGGGAATGATGGTCTTTGTGGAGTTATCTCACCCAAAGCCTACTCTGTTCTGCGAGCAATGCCCGGTCACACTATCCCTCCAATCCTCTGGGAATGGACCTTTGGCCTACCACATAACTAGTCCGATATCAATGGCCTCCTACTCCACCCCATCTCACTTGCCATAGCAACAGTCAGTTGTCCCACACACATTGTTCCCCTAGCAACGGTCTGTAACCACACCCCTCTGTTCCCACAGCAGCATAACAGTCACACACAAAATCTGTTCCCTCAAAATTGGCCTGTGTCGCATCTGTCCTCTGTTCCTTATCAATGATCAATGGTTCCACTCCCTTACTTTCCCCAAGGAAAGGTCAGTAGTCCAACGCGACTCGGTTCTCAGGATATATACCTGCAGACCCTTCCGATTCTACTTAATGAGCAACAGACTGTGGCCTATTCTCAACCTTTCCCAAGCAGAGGCCTGAGCACCACAGCCTGGACAGTCGGCTCTGATTCCACCCACACTTCCTCCTTCAGAAATGATTGTGGCAATGCACCCACACTATTCCAAAGCAAAACCTTTGAAACCACCTGACCCACCTTTCTCATAGCATCAGTGTGTGACCCCGCAAACACAGTGTTCCCCTGGACACAGAAGGAGGCTTAAACGACTACCGTTTCGCTTAACAATGGTTTCCAGCCAAACACTCTCTCTGTTCCCTGAGCAAAGGCTTGCTGCAATGTTTCCACGCTGCTCCCCCAGCAACAGACTGCATTTTCACGCGCACTCTCTTCCCCTAGCAACGGACTGTGGACCTACCCACAACCTGTTCTTGAAACACCAGTCAGTGATTCTGCATCTAATCTTCTCTCTTAGCAAAGACTGCTGGATCCATCACCTTTCTATTCCTTTTGTGGTCATATATCCATTTCGACTGCCGAGCAACTAGCAATTGTTGCACCGCTACTCTGATCCCACATGAACACCCAACGTCATCAACTCCCTCTGTTATCCTTTGCAATGTTTATGCTCTCACTACCTTGCTTTCCTGTCAGCAATGGCCTGAGAATCTGTACCTGATCTGTTCCCTTAACAAAGGCCTGTGAACCATTCCTCATTCTATTCACCCACCTTTTCCCAACCCTTTCTCCAAGCAACGGTCTTTGTGCACATAGCCACTCTGCCCCCCAGCAAAAGACAGTGGTCGAACACCAATTATTTTCCCCTGGCAACGGAATGTAGGCCCATCCCACACTCTTCCAAAGACAACATCCG
This sequence comes from Chiloscyllium plagiosum, assembly GCF_037043375.1. NCBI lineage: Eukaryota > Metazoa > Chordata > Chondrichthyes > Orectolobiformes > Hemiscylliidae > Chiloscyllium > Chiloscyllium plagiosum. The sequence goes on along the minus strand of NW_028270179.1, from coordinate 17,542,537 downwards.
TCAGCCCCACCACCATACTGTTTCTCTGACAAGGATACATGATCCTACACCTGCTTTTCTTTCCCTAATAACTGGCTGCTGGACCACCACTGCACTGTTGCATTAAAAACAGGCTTTGTCCACTTCCACATAATTTTCCCACGGAACAGTTCATTGTCAAAACCATCCCCGTGAACACCTTCGAAAACCAAGTTGTTCCACATATATACTTCTCCCATAACAATTGCATCCCTAATTTGAGCACGTTCCTGCTGTATTCGCCGAGCAACCGCATCTTCACTCTAACCCAGTAGAAACTGGGTGAACTCATAACCATTCTGTTTCCTCAGCCACAAAAAGTAGTTGCACACAATGTGTTCCATTCACAGGAATATTGTCCGACGCTCACCTTTTGACCAAGTAACAGCCATTGCTCTCACATACAGAGTCCACGAGCAATTGCATTTTGCCGAAACCCCACACTCTATATGTGCATCCCGTTCTGTTCCCCAAACAACAGATTGCAAAAGTAAACACACTCTGTTTCTCCAGCAGCAGAAGCTAAGAGGGAGTTGGAGGTACAGGGAGAGCAAGACGAAGAAACAGTGAATGAGAATGGGGGAGGGAGATACAGTGAACAGCAATTACAAAATAGGAGGTGCTGTGAGTACAAATGAGAGAAATTGTGAGAATGGGAGAAAGATATGAATGGAGGGGAACAGAGAGAAAGTTGAATTCTGCTGAGGCCAGGACGGGGTGTTTAACACAGAGGTGAAAGCAAGGACAGAATGACTTAAACAGAATTCAGGTGTCCCATCCGGTTCCATCCCCTTCTCGGATGACAAGGATATCGGTGAGAATCTCCAGCTCAGCTTCTTCAAAGCAAAGACAAACTCTACTGCTTGACACTTTTTAATGAACGTTTTAATCAGTTACGCATTGAAGTTATGGATACAGTCAGGTGAGAGCATTGCCTTGCCTGGCTGGCTCCTGAGTTGAGAGAAACGCTGAGATATACCCCTATAATCACCTGTCAGAGGATAAGGATGGACAAACCAGTACCGTCCTCAGTCTATTACCATATTGACAAGCTGCTTCACTGCTGAAACATTGAATTGAAATATGAAAATCCTGAATTGATTGATTAATGAGTGAATTGGATTGATTTATGAATTTGAATAAAGGGATACATCAGCACATTCTTCAACTGCTGTCTGAACTTTTTCTGGGTCACAGCATATATCGCTGTGTTTGTGCAGCAACTGAGGAGCTGCAGCATGAAGCCTAATTCCTGCACAAATGGATAGACAAACACAGACCTATACCCTAAATACCACATCCGGTTCCATATAGAATACACCATCAGCATTGACCATAACAAGATGAAATTGCCCGAGATCACAAACAGCAAAATTATGGATCTTTGTCGATTTCGCATTTCTGTGTCACACTGACCGTCCCCATTTGTGTGAGCACGCAGTCTCTTGCGGGCTCTGCTGGTCACTAAAATGTGTCTGACGGTGAAAATATTGAGTAGTACAATCAGGAGAAATGGAAGAGCCGGGTTTAGGACGTGATGGAGGAACTCGATTGCAGTCCAGACACGAGAGGATTGAACACTGCTTGTTATGTGACAAAACCAGGGGATGTTATCCAGATTATACAGCCCTGACAGCATGAAATACCAGAAAATGTTCTTTAAGCAGCTCAGCACAGTCACTGTTCCAAGAACCACAGCCGCTGTTTTCTCACTACAGTATTTACTTTTCAGGTTCTGGCAACAAATGGCTACAAACCGATCAAAGGTGAAAGTGACTGTGAACCAGACAGAACAGTCAGTTGCTGCATAAAGCAGGACGGCGTGGATATTACACACATGTATGTACCACAGGAAAGTAAACTCTTCCCAATAAATAATGGGAATGTGTCTCAATATCAGATCGAGGATAATGACCAGTAGATCCGCCACTGCCATGACCCCCAGGTAACGACTGACACAGGGAGACAATCCACAATCTTTATGAAGCAGGATGAAGATTGTCACTCTGGTAACTGTAAGGAAGGTAAACAAAGAAAATATGCATCATCATACTGGAGGTAAAGTTGTCAGTTTTACTGTGGACAGAGTCATATTTCAAATGGCTCACTGTATTTAAAGATCTATTGAAATTATTGGAGCTGTAATAACACAGCACAATGTCTGAATTACTTTAGAGATGTGACATAAATACAAGAATTTCTCCTTTCCCAAACACGGAGACGAACATTCATAAGAACATATATTTTCTAAGACATGGTCACACACTCGATCACTTGTAAGTAAACAAAGGTTACTTCTTTACATTTCCTGACAGGAAAAGTGAAAATCGTTCTTAACGGTTCTCACCGGTTCAACCAGTTCCTTACAGACAAACGGAGGTTGGAAATTCCTGTCTTTCAGTCTAAGTTGTTGTGGCCATTCTGTCCTGAAGAAACGTAAACGCAGACAAAAAAGTTCACCCCATTAACTGGCCTGAATGTACTTCGAAACAATGTGTCCTTCTCCCTGCAACGTGATTTCTTTCTTGAGAATCATGTCTTTTGGTCAATTCACTGACTTTTGGCCAGTGACTAATACCATCAGTTGAAGAACGCTCCATAGATTGTTCCACTCCTTTTTTCCGTCCAACTGTTCTTCTCTCTCTTTGGGATTTCTCCCCAATTATCGTTTAAGTTTAACCCCTTGGTTCTGGAAAAAAAACTGACATTTTCCTCCGATGATCAGTTCACAAGTCAGGACACCAGACTGCATGGCTACTTCATAGAGTGCAAAAGTGAACCGGAGCTTCCAGCTGTCTTACACTTGCACACACGAACCTATTCCCCGTCCATCATCTTTCTCAGGCTTAGTCCAGTGCTTCAGCGAAGCTCACCATCATTTGGAAAAGAAACACCTCATATTCTGCTCAGAGACTTTGCAACACTCTGGACTCAATATCGAGTTCAAGTTTACAAATAAGACTAACTGAAAGGCAGGTGTCAGAGGGGTCCACTTGACTCGGGGCGGAGCTGAATGCGAGAGAGCAGAGAGCAATCTAGAAAGATTTGTGAAATAAAATCTTACCTCGTGTATTTATCTTCATTCCATATGCGTAGCACACTCTTTGCAAAACAATTGCGCCTCAGTTTCCATTTTACTCTTTCCACTCTAACCTTAAACTTATGCCCACTCACCCTCTGTTCCCAATGCTGTGAAAAATGATGAGTGCATTCAGTCTATCCATGCCCCTCATGACCTGATACACTTCTATGAGGAACTCACACAGTCTCCAACAAAATATGGGAAAATGTCCGAGTTTATCCAAACTGTCTTCAAATGAGAGCGTTGAGTTCTGGCAATATCATTGCAAATTTATTCTGTATTCTTTCCAGTTTAAAACATCCTTTCGACAGAAAGGTGGCCCAACCTAAACACTTATACTCCACGTTCGGCCTCATTAACGTATTTTTTTAGCTCTGACATAATTGTGCAACTTCTGTACTCAGTGCCCTGATCGATGAAGGCCAGTGTACCAAAGGCCGTCCTCACTGCCCTAACAATCTGTGACGCCATTTTAAGAGAACTGTGAACCTGAACTCCATGGCCCCACTATTCTGGTACACTCCTTCAGGTCCGAACATTGACCATAAAATTCCTACCTTTATTTGAGGTGCCAAAACACAACACCTCACACACTTATCTACATGAAACTCCATTTTGCATTACTCGGCAGACTTCCCCAGCTTATCAAGATTCTGCTGTAATTTCTGATGACCGTCCGAACTTTCGATGGTATCATCTACTTTAGTTTCATCAGCAATTTACGAAGCATGCCTTGTCCATCCTCATTCAAATCAGGAATGTCGATAAGAAACTTGAATGTGTGACATGAGAATGCGGTATGAATAGGTACCAAACAGCAATCAGAAACTCGAAATAAATCAGCCTTGATCAATTTGACAGAACATATCATGTCGAGTCACACAGTAAGCAGTACTGGGTGTTCAGCTGTTTGGAATAGGTATCAATAATTTAGCATAAATGCACTGTAACTATGTTAGGCGATGACGTTAAGGTAAACAGACAATTATATCATTCAGAGAAGGTGCAGAGTGTCCAAATGAATACTTGGAGGTGAAAACAGCGGGTAAAAGTTTGGAAGATCGAATATAACATGACATATCCCATGTCATTTTATTTTCAGGACGAATGTGAGGCAATATGTGAGTGAAAGGGAGAGAGATGGCAGCATTCGTGATACAGTGTGAACTGGAAGATCCACTCTTACCCGGTCAGACTTCGGAAATTTTGCTAAATCTGATGGACTGCTCTGTCATGTTCTCAGTTATCCCATTTCTCTCAGTGGCACGTGATGAGATGGGGGGTGTTTCAAGCCCCGTATTAAGGACATGACGTCAATCTGAAAGGCCATTTTTTCCTTGCACGTGAAGGGAATGGCAGACTGCTTCTAAATGAAGAGGCTCTGGCTGTTTTTCGGACTGTGGTTATTCATCAACACGACGTGCCATGCATGGGCACATTTCAACATTAGATTCTATTACATTAGATTAGATTAGATTAGATTAGATTAGATGAGATTAGATTAGATTAGATTAGATTAGATTAGATTAGATTAGATTCTCTACAGCGTGGAAACATGCACTTCGTCCCAACAAGTCCACACTGACCCCCACCCCTCTCCGCCCCTCCAAGAGTCACCCACCTAGACCCATTTCCCTCTGGCTGATGCACCTAACAGTATGGACAATTTAGCATGGCCACTTGAACTGACCTGCACATCTTTGGACTGTGGGAGCAAACCGGAGCTGGAATCGAACCTGTGATCCTGGTGCTGTGAGACAGCAGTGATAATCACTGAGAGATCCTTCAGTCCTTCTACTTCACCGCGATGACATGTGGACCACGCAGTTCCATGTATATGATCATGAGTACCGCTATACTGGGAAAATAAGCATACACTGGGTGGCTCCCTGCTGAGAGGGAACGCATTGTATTCCCATAATCCGCAATATATATACTCCAACATTGAAGTAAGCATCATGGGAGATGATTGATATGTTACCCATACCTGCCATGCAATTTCCGGATATTCGACGCTGAATGAAACTGTGAATCTCGCACGATCCTACCCCTGGTGTGAAGCTGCAAGTCGTGTTGCAGGAGGTGACACCGCTCTGTGACCAGCTCCTTGATAAATCAGGGTTCCCTCACACACTGCTCCTGGGTTAAGCATAGGTTGGGAAGGTGTTCTTGGAAATCCTTGGATGGATACATCAAATTACTTCCCTATCTCACCCACACTCCAAAACACACGCACGCACACACACACGCACACACCTGTGGTCATTGCATTTTCAGATTACGGTTGGGCGTTCAACAGGGTTCGTCATGGTAGACTGTTAAGTACAGTAACATTGCATGGAATATAGCGATAAAAAGATATTTGGATACAAAATTGGATTGAAGGTAGTAGTCAGAGAGTGTGGGGAAAGCCTACGTTTTGTGACCAGTGGTGCGCCAGAATAATTTGTTTAGTGTTCATCTTTTGTGATTTATATGAATAAGTCGGAAAGGAATATAGGAAGTCGATCATTAGTGAGTTTGCAAATGACACCATAAGCGATGGTTTAAGGGGCAGAGATGATCGTTATCTCCGAGTCCGATGAGCCCTTAAGTAACTGGGTCGTTGGGCCAAGGAGTACCAGATTCAAATTAACATTGATAAATGTCAGTTCCTGTATTTTGGTCTGACAAATCAAGCATGGACTCATGTACAGAATCAAGAGAGTTCTGACGATCCAAGAGACCTTGGAGTACAAGTTCAGAAACCGTTGAGAATGGCTGACTGCTTCTGAATGAAGAGACTATGCCTACTTTTAGGGCTGTGCGTATTGACCCACACGGCGTGCCATGCATGGGCACATCGCAACATTAGATTAGATTAGATTAGATTAGATTAGATTAGATTAGATTAGATTAGATTAGATTAGATTAGATTATTTTCGATTCGATTCGATTAGATAAGATTCTCTAATGTTTGAAATCAGTCGCATAGGCAGACAGGATAGTGAAGAAGGTGTTCTTTTCGATTGCCCTTTTTTGGTCATTGCACTGAGTCTTGGAGTAGGGAAATCATGTCGTGGCCATGCAAGGCATTGGTTAGCCCACTTTTGGATTACAGCATTTATTTCTCATCTCCCTACTATTGGAAAAATGGCGCGAAACATGAAATGGTGCCAATAAGATTCACAAGCATGTTCCCAGTGGTCGAGAATTTGTGCTGTAGGGACTGGCTGAAAATGTTGGGGCTGCTTTCCCTGGAGCATTGGAGGCTGAGTAATAACCTGAAATAAGCTAAGATAATCATGCGGGGCATGGATACACCTGATAGTCAATGTTCTTTTCCAAGATTGGGCGAGCCCAAAACTAGAAGGCATAGGTTTAAGGTGATAAGGGAAGCATGCGAGATGAATGTAAGATCAAATGTTTCAGGCAGAGGATGGTGCGTATACAACATGAGCTGCTAGAGCAAGAGCAGGAGGTTGGTACAAGTGCAATATTCAAAAGACATCTGGATGAGTAGTTGAATAATAAGTGTTTAGAGCGATATGGTCCACATGCTGGCAAATGGGACGAGATTAATGCATAATGTCTAGTCGACTTGGATGAGTTATATCAAAGTAGCTGTTTCGCTGCTGCACATCACTATGAGTTTATGACACTGCGTTTTCAGAGTTTCCACCCCCTGCAGACTCGGCTCCATTTGTTGCTCATGTTACAGACCTTGATGATGCACTACAGTACTCATGCTCCATCAAGAGTTGGAGCACGAAATCCTCAGGTCTCCCTGAATGTCTGAGACATGTCACAGAACAACATCCAGAAAACCACCTCCAGCAACTCCTCTAAATGTTCAATAACAGGAGCCAGTCAAATCCCCTCAGCTGCAAGTTAGAGGTTTTGTTCTGTCCGGTAATTCACGATAAGATTCCTCGTGTTACTGAACGCATGGTCAGCTCAGAGCGGCACACATTGGCACTGAGTGCACAGACACAGACAACGTTTCAAAGACGTGAGTCAAACCTGATGAACCCCTTGTCCAACATACAGCGCCACAAGGGATACAGCACAAAGTAAATAACAGCCCGAAACGTACCATTTTATTGTTTCTGAGGTTCACAAGGCCGGTACTTGATAATCTAAAGAGCAATATAACAAGGCCGGAAAAGGTACAAAGGGACTGGAAGATTCGTATTAAAAATGGAAACAGATACTTACTTTCCTGAGAACATATGGTAGAAATAGGGAAAAAAGACAAGAAGAGTGCTACTAACTGAAGGATTCAGACCTGAGACGGTCCAAATCACAAGAATGAGAACATTGAATAAAGGCATTGCATGAACTTCGCTCTCTCAACATCTGAATCTGGACCAACCCAGACACAGTAAAGAGGTACAAGACGACAGGGCAATATGGAGTGCTGCACGGACTATGCTAGTTTATTGTTCAGAAAGCTGAACTATCTGCCCGGTATGGCGAGCATTAAAAAAAAGCCTGTATATTAGTACTACAAACAGTATATAACAGCATATCATGGGGAAAGTTGCATCCTATGCTGTAAGTGAAACTAAACGTGGTTCCTTTCAACTTATCAGACGAGAAAGGGTGGACTGCAGATGCTGGAGATCAGAGCTGAAAATGTGTTGATGGAAAAGCGCAGCAGGCCAGGCAGCATTCAAGGAGGAGGAGAATGGACGTTTAGGGCATAAGCCCTTCTTCAGGAATGAGGGAAGTGTGCCCAGCAGGCTAAGATAAAAGGTAGGGAGGAGGGACTTGGGGGATGGGCGTTGGAAATGCGATAGGTGGAAGGAGGTCAAGGTGAGGGTGATAGGCCGTAGTGGGTTGGGGACGGAGAGGTCAGGAAGAAGATTGCAGGTTAGGAAGGCGGTGCTGAGTTCGAGGGATTTGACTGAGACAAGTTGAGGGAGGGGAAATGAGGAAACTGAAGAAATCTGAGTTCATCCCTTGTGGTTGGAGGGTTTCTCGGCGGAGGATGAGGCGCTCTTCCTCCAACCGTCGTGTTGCTATGGTCTGGCGATGGAGGAGTCCAAGGAGCTGCATGTCCTTGGTGGAGTGGGAGGGGGAGTTGAAGTGTTGAGCCACGGAATGGTTGGGTTGGTTGGTCTAGGTGTCCCAGAGCTGTTCTCTGAACCGTTCCAAAAGTAGGCGGCCAGTCTCCCCAATATAGAGGAGGCCACATCGGGTGCAGCGGTTGCAATAGTTGATGTGTGTGTCGGTGAAGATGAATTTGTGGCGAATATGGAAGTATCCCTTGGGGCTTGGAGGGAAGTAAGGGGGGAGGTGTGCGTGCAAGTTTTGCATTTCTTGCGGTTGCAGGGGAAGGTGCCGGGATTGGAGGTTGGGTTGGTGGGGGGTGTGGACCTGACGAGGGAGTCACGGAGGGAGTGGTCTTTTCGGAACGCTGATAGGGGAGGGGAGGGAAATATATTCCTGGTGTTGGGGTCCGTTTGGAGGTGGCAGAAATGACGGCGGATGATCCGCTGGACATGGAAGTTGGTGGGGTGGTAGGTGAGGACCAGTGGGGTTATGTCCTGGTGGCGGTTGGAGGGGCGGGGCTAAAGGGCGGAGGAGCGGTAAGTGGAAGAGATGCGGTGGAGGGCATCGTCGACCACGTCTGGGGAGAAATTGCGGTCCTTGAAGAAGGAGGCCATCTGGGTTGTACGTATTTGTAACTGGTCCTCCTGGGAGTAGATGTGGCGGAGATGAAGGAATTGAGAATATGGGATGGCGTTTTTATGGGAGGCAGGATGGGAGGAGGTGTAGTCTAGGTAGCTGTGGGAGTCGGTCGGTTTATAGTAAATGTCCGTGTTGATTCCGTCGCCCAAGATAGAAATGGAAAGGAGTAGGAAGGGGAGGGAGGAGTCTGAGATGGTCCAGGTGAATTTGAGGTCGGGGTTGAAGGTGTTGGTAAAGTGGATGAACTGTTCAACTTCCTGGTGGGAGCACGAGGCAGCGCCGATACAGTCATTGACGTCGCGAAGGACTAGGTGGGGGACGGTGCCAGTGAAGCTGCGGAAGATGGACTGTTCCACATTTCTTACGAAGAGGCAGGCATAGCTGGGGCCCATGCGGGAGCCCATGGCTGCTCCTTTGGTTTGGAGGAAGTGGGACGATTGGAAAGAGAAGTTGTTCAGGGTGAGAACCAGTTCAGTCAGTCGAAGGAGGGTGTCAGTGGAAGGGTACTAGTTGGTACGGTGGGAAAGGAAGAAGCGGAGAGTTTTGAGTCCTTCGTGATGGGGATGGACGTGGTCAGGGATTTGATATCCATGGTGAAAATAAGGCGTTGGGGACCGGGGAAGCGAAAATCATGGAGGAGGTGGAGGGCGTGGGTGGTGTCCCGAACGTAGGTGGGGAGTTCTTGGACTAAGGGGGACAGGACCGTGTCGAGGTAAGCAGAGATGAGTTCGGTGGGGCAGGAGCAGGCTGAGACAATGGGTCAGCTGGGGCAGTCAGGTTTGTGGATTTTGGGCAGGCGGTCGAAACGGGCGGTGCGGGGTTGTGGGACTGAGTTTGGAGGCGGTGGATGGGGGATCCCCTGAGGTGGTGAGGTTATGGATGGTCTGGGAGATGATGGTATGGTGTTGTGAGCTGGGGTCATGGTCAAGGGGGCAGTAGGAGGAGGTGTCCGTGAGCTGGTATAAGGTCGGTGCGCTAAACTACTCCCTCCCTTGTCTGCTGGTTTGATAGTGAGGTTGGGGTTGGAACGGAGTGAGTGGAGGGCTTGCGAGGGTGAGAAGTTGGAGTGGGTGAGAGCGGTGGAGAAGTTGAGGTGCTTAACGTCTCTGCTCCCAGGAGTACCAGTCCCAAATCCGGACAACCCAGATGGCCTCCTTCTACAAGGACCGCAATTTCCCCCCAGACGTGTTCGACGATGCCCTCCACCGCATCTCTTCCACTTCCCGCTCCTCCGCCCTTGAGCCCCGCCCCTCCAACCGTCACCAGGACAAAACGCCACTGGTACTCACCTACCACCCCACCAACCTCCATGTGCAGCGGATCATCCGCCGTCATTTCCGCCACCTCCAAACGGACCCCACCACCTTTCACAGGAATGATCGTAACAGGGGATTTCTGGTGTCAGTTCGGATGGAGCTTCGAATCAGAATATATTTCTACACATTTGAAGCTGGCAGTGTCAGTTGCAGATTATTCGAATCAATCAGAATATATTTCCCTGCTGAAATTTTAAATAGATGTTTGGATGAGCCAGTCAGGTATGTTCTGGATGTTTCTGGAAATAAAATAAGGAAATGGTAGGGCATGGTGTCGGAAATCAACTCATGGTCAAAGGCATTACCACAGTTATAGGTATCATTAAAAATAAGGCATATCGTAAAATTAAGGCATTTGGCATAGTTGGCGACAATGTAAGGGACATGAATTAAAGCAATAGTCATGTTTTTCTGCAGCTTTTTAAAATATTAATTTTAAAATGCACATTTGGTATATTGTGTACAGTTCTGATCACCACATTTGGAATATTGTGTACAGTTCTGATCACCACATTACCAGAAGGACATGAATGTTTTGGAGAGGGCACATAAAATATGTTTACGTTGTTTGTTGGGGGATTATAAGTTTGTATAATGTTTGGGCAGGCTGAGTTTCCTTACATTGGAATGCAGGTGATTGAAAGGGGAAACTGATGGAAGTTTATAAAATTGTGAATAGCATGGATAGATTCGAAAATATGGGGCTTTTTCGCAGGGTGGCGTGGACATTTACTTGGCGACACAGGTTCAAAATACAGGTATGCGGGGCAATTAAGTTAGATGTGCGTGCCATGTTTTTCCCACAAAAGATGCTATGCCTGGAATGCACTGCCAGAGGAAGTAGGGGAAGCAAGAAAACAAAGATCAGCATTCAAGACGTATCTGGATAAATACATGGATAGGAAGGAAATAGAGTGATACACATCTTGTAATTGAATCAGTTTTAATATGGAAGGACTGTCTTGATCATTATTCTTTGTTCTAATTGTGAATCGCCCGTTTCAATCTCATTTATTGTCCAGAGATGGGATAAAGTCAGAGATAGGAAATGAAACTTGCATGCAAAACACAAGACAGTGAACTATCAGTTCTCAACATTAAATAACAAGGGCAGTGATACAATATACTGTGTTTCACAGGTAGAACTGAGTATGTTAACACAGACAGACCTACGACGGGCACTGCCTGAAGCAAAGATGGAGAGAATGAATGAACAAGTTCACTGATGCATATAATAGTGGTTTGCACGGTGAATTTCTGGACTCAGTGTCTCAGCAGGAACAATAACTGTAACAAGGAGTGGAAGCATGAGAAGTACAATCAAACAGTCACACATAGTTTATCAAAACAATATTTGGACAATGAGACTTACGAGGGACACCAACGATAGCCAGGATGGGATAATAAATATATTGAATAATGAATAGTACATATTCGATCCGACGTGATAATGGCAACCAATGATAGTATGTAGAAAGATACCAAATTCTCCACGCTAAACTCCTGTCCATTGCTGAAACATTCCAGTCTATCATTCTCAAATTATCAACCGTTTTTTGATAATTCCAGTTGAATGTTCTCAGATTCTGATCTCTTCTCTAAATTTCTCCGGAGTTGTTGAATCCTATTAGTGCTGTGGGTGTTGCTTCCTCTCATACTATTTGATTAGATATCTACGGAGCTCATTTTTCATTTATAGATATAAAGCCTCCACTGGCTTAATTAGAATCTGTGGAGACTTGCATTAATAACAGTCTCTAAACAAACATTTTCAGTTAACACCTTCCTTATATCACTTTTCATATCACAATGAAAGGGAACATTTACACAGTCTGACCGAAAAGTTGAGGGTTGCTATGGGATGGACCATAAATCTTTGAAACGTTTTCATCTTTCTTCCTTGCTTACAGAAACAGTGTCAGAAGACTGCATATTTCTAACTGGTCCACTCAGTTTATACAAGGAGACAGGGATAAAATAACGCACCAGCTGCATAAAATGACTTCTTCGGGGAATTGTTGCAGACCAGAACGCTGGGCAACGATATTCATTACACATTGTCTCTGTGTAAAGCTTCTCCAACTTTTAATTAGTGTGTTATTAAATTCTTTCATAACCTTGAAACATTATTCAGAGCATTCAGATTGCTGTTTGGGAACAAAGGGAATCAATTGTGTTCCCATCTGCCAGTGACAGTGGGTTAAGAAGACAACATTCAACCCAATGTTGCCTATTATCACTTGACGAAGTGGAGCGCTGGAATGTTGCCTTATTGTGCAAAATGTATCGTCAATATACAGAGAAGTATTGTTACAGCTGTACGAGTTGCTACTGAGATGATACCTGGAGTAGTTTTGTTGTGTGTGTTTATGTATAGGAGAAGGGAGGAGCCTACATCAAATACAGTTGAATCGATGGTCATCATCCATGGGATACCATGGGATAATGTGCTAATGATGGATTGAAGGCGGACATTAAACTATCAATCTTACTACATACTAACAGCAAGAGGCCATTCAGTCTATCTATTATGTAACAGAGGGACAGGAGGAGGCCATTCAGCCTCTTGAGCCTTTTGCAGCGGGAGAGATGGGGCCACTCATCCTGTCGAGCCTTTCACAAGGAAACAGGATAACATCGCCTACATTTTAAGCCTGTTTAACATTAACTATTAGTTTTTTAAAAAAAAAATAGTTTTAGATGCTTCTTATTCTTATATTACCTTTGGAATTCTAATCTAGAATGTGGCGAATTTTGAACATATTATGCAAACAATTGCAAAATCTGACTCGGAAAAACGATTTGCGGGCAAAAAGGATCGTTTGAAAGTTCGGTGTGTTCAAAAATAAGATAACGAGAGTCGAGAGACTGTGTGTTCCCGTCAGTGTGAAGGACAGAAATGGTAAGTTTAGAGAATGCTGGATGAGTACAGAAATGGAAGCTCCAGTCAAAAAAAGAAAGAAACTTATTATAGGTACAGTCAGTTGGGATCGAGGGAATCCCTAGTGGAGTATAACAGCAGTAGGACAATACTTTTAAGAGAAATCAAAAGGGCAAAAAGCAGACATGAGATAACTTTGGCAACGAGTTTTCAGGAGAATACAAAGACATTTCGTAAGTACATAAAAGACAAAAGAGCAACGAGAGAGTGACGAGGTGCCCGAAAATATCCACAGGTTCTTCTATGCGTGCGGCCGCAGGGATGAGTGAGATGCTAATCGATTAATTTGCTTTAATGCTTACTGTGGATAAGGCTCTAGAACTAGGGGAAAAATAAATAGTGACCTTTTGAAAGTTTTCATATTACAGCGAAGGTGGTAATGGATATCTCAATATGCACAAAGGTGAATCAATGCTTAGAGACTGATCATGGGCATCCCAGAAGCTTGTGGGAAGCTAGTGAAGTGAATGCTCGGTCCCATGCTAAGTTTTTCGTATATTGTATATCCACAGGAGAGGTGAAGGAAGACAGGAAGGTGTCCTAAGTCAGAAAGTTGTGAGGAAAATCTATGGAAAAATAGACCAGTAAAGCTGACATCCGTAGTGGGCATGTTGTTGCAGGGGATTCTGATGGACTGTGAGGCAGCAATGTTTCCAATCAGCCATTGTGTCGACTTGGAATGAAGGTTCACCGTTTCTTCATGGTGAGGTCTGATGCAGACAGGGTACTGAAGAAGGCTTTTGGTACATTGCTTTCATTGGTCAGAGTTTTGAGTATCGGAGAAGAAAGTCATTTTGTGGAACTGCAGGGCACTTGTTAGGCGACTTTTGGATTACTACATTTAATTCCATAGGAAAGATATTCTTAAGCTTCAAAGTGTTCAGATAAAAAATACATGATTGATGCCAGGTTTGGATTGTTTGAGCTATCGGGAGAGGCTGAACAGGTTGGGTATAATTCCCCTGGAGCGTTGGACCCTTGGGGACTCTGGGGGTAACTTTACAGAGGTTCATGACATCATGAGGTGCATGGATACGTTGATCAGCCAAGGTCATTTCCTGGGTCGTGGAGAGCAGAAATGGAGGAACGAAGTTTACGCTGACAGGGGAAGAATGCAAAATGGACCAAAAGGGCATATTTCTCACATGGAGGGTGGTCCGCGTACGGAGGGAAGAAAAACAGGTTCCAGGCGAAGTGGTGACGGTTGTTTTAGTTGCAAAATTTAAAATTCATTTGGATGGATTCAGAGAAGCAATGGCCAAATACTGGTAAAAGGCATAAGAGTAGTTAATGATGTTTGATTCGGATCGACGGCTCTGGACAGAAGGCTCTGTTCCCCTGCTGTGTAACTCTATGACTTTAAAAAGGAGGAGGCAATTGAATTATTGAGAGTGTCAAAGTGGTGCAAGAGGAGGCGATTCGGCCTCCACAGCCAGTTACAGAGGGACAGCAAAAGCCCAACCAACTTCAAGATCATGTTACACAGGGAATGGAGGAAGTCATCATCCTCGAGACCCTGTTACAGAGGGACAGAAGCAGCGTTTAGCCTCTCAAACTCCGTAAGCAGAATATGAGGAGTTCGCTAAATTTCTCGAGACGTTTTACACAGGTTGGAGCGTTTGACCTATGAAGAGTGGATGTATATGGCTTAGCTATTTTCCCAGGCGCGTCGTTGGCTAATGTTTGGCCTTACACAAATGTGTCCAATCGTGAAGGGCATAAATACGGTAACTGGTCAATGTTTTGCCCCTGGGGATGGGAGTCAAAAACTAGATGCATTAGGTTTAATGTGTGAGAGAAGGAGTGAAACAAAACATTTAAAAGACATTTGGATGGGAATATACACAGGAACGCTTGAGGTAAGGCCCAAATGCTGGCAAATAGGACAAGATTAATTTAGGACGTCTGGTCAGCAGGGAGTTTCTTTTTCTTTGAATTTTATTTCCATGCTTCATATCTCTATAAAAGTCCAATTGGAGGAGACTAGTTAATTTCTCAAGCCAGCAACACAGTAATAGGAGGGGTCCATTCTGCCTCATGAGTCTGTTAAAGGGACCGAATTAGGCCATTCAGCCTTTCAAGACTGGTAGACAATAGAAAGACAGGGCCATTCAGTTTCTGGATTTTATTATATCAAAAAGAGCCAATCGGCCTGTTTGCTTGCTCAGTAACTCAGAAAATAAGAAACAAAAATCTATCATTCCGATATTGAGGTTGTTTTACAGAAATAGGAGATAGGATTTCAGTTAGTATAAGCTGCAAGAAATGTGAAGAGGACATTCAGTCCCTCAATTCCATTCCACAGAAACAGAAGGAGGTCACAGAGTTATCCAAGCCTGTTACTCGGGAAAAGGATTTGGGCATTTTTTTTCACAAAGCTGTTGCATAGGAACTGGAAGCAGTCATTCAATTGCTCGCGACTGTTACACAGAAAATTTAGGAGGTGAGTAAGGCCGCAGGATCACTTTGTCTTTCAAGAGAGGGAGGTGACTCCCTCCGCACCAGTATTCGACACGAGGAGAGAAGGGGAATTGGCTTGTAATAAACAGAAGTACCTGAATAAGTTGCAAGAGTGGGCCTTCAATTCTGCTCTGTCATTCATTAGACGATGGCTGATCTGATTGAGGCTCCTGATTCATTTTACACGTATTCCCCTTTCTGCCGCTTCTGTTCCATTCTTTGCTCATTTTGCAGATTCCGATGCTTAAATACAGTCACCGTGATGTTTCCACAGTGGGTCACGAAAGCCGCTGGTCTTACTGAATATCCACAGCATCTTAAAACGCAATGGCAACATCTGCACTAACTTTTCAATTCAAGAATGATGTCAGAATATTCATCTACAAGTTCGAAGCACGGTCTGATTCAATGACAATTGAGAGGATTCCACATGTTACTGATCACATGATCAGCAGAGAACGACCAATGCAGGCGAGCAGCAAACTGGCATAGAATAAGTTCCAAATATGTGTCTCAAAGCTGCTGAAACCCCTTGTCCATTACTGAGAACCACACGGACATCTGTAAGTGATAGAAAGCACGAGCAACATTTTTGGTTGGTTCAGAGCTTCTTAATGGAGGGACCTGATGTTCTAAGGGTAACAACACGAAGGCCAGAGAAAGATAAAGGGCAAGTATTCTAGTTAAAACTAGACATTTGCTATATTTTTTAAAATGCTGAAATGTGTGTGTACAGAAATGGGACAAGCTGGATGAGTCACATGTTGGAGTATATTCAGAAGAATGAGAGCATAAAGTAAAGTATATCTGCTGAAATGGTTAGTTCTATCACATTCTGAATCCACCTCACAGAATCCGTCTTGACACCACAAACCCTGACAGGATATATGTTAATTTTGGAGCACTATGTAGATCAGACTTGTGTACTGCCAAAGTGAACCTGACGATTTGCCCGGAATGGGACATTGTGCTGAATGCTCAAATGCATTAACCTGTATTCCGAGACAAAATACCTGTCCAGCTGGAGGAGCACCAAGACATCACTTGTCTGGTGGTGAGAAGCTCACGACCTGTGAAATTCCTGATGTGCATCTGGTCGGTCTGCACCACCGCACGTTGCCCTCGAAATAATTGCAAGGGGGTAGATTTTGTCTCATATCTCCTGCTGGAAAGTGCCTCTGCAAAGGAAGCCTGGAGTAAGAACGCGGTTTGTCCAGTGCAGCACTGTGAGATAGGTCTGTGTGCTCATTGGTTTGTTCTCCAATGGGCACAAGGAGACAGCTCCGTCTGGAGGACTAACAACTCGGTGACCGACGGTCTTTGCTCTGCCCGAAAGTTGTTCGTCTTCCAGAACAAGGAGTTGAACTCCACAGAGTGTTGCAGACTGGCTCATTTTCACGTCCAGGAGTACGTGCTGCGGGAGACACTAAATATCGGGATAGCTGCCACTAGGCACAGTTGGAAAAGACCACTGCCTGAGCTCTTTCTGCCGAAGTAAATTGAAGTCTGTTCAGTCGTAAGACTCCTGTAGTATCACAATGCATCCAAATATACATTTGCATGAGTCTGTGATGCCCTTTCTTAGGTGCATTCAAAATCCCAAGTTCGTTTGCTTCCCTGAAAGCCTCATCCATGATGAAGAGCTTGTGTTCCAAACGTTGATTTCTTGCTCCCTGGTCGCCATTGGATCAGCTTTCCCAGCACCACACACTTTCAATCTGATCTGCAGCATCAGCACTTTCTCTTGCTTCCCTTGACATGTCACCATACAGAACTGAACTGCTTTTGTGACTATGTACGGATTCGATTTTTTTATGTAAGTGAATTACGTAATTTTTTGCAATAAAATAGTAATTGTGAAAACCACAATAACACATTGATCTATGAAGCTGGACCTAATATTTCTCCAACTCAGATCCTTCAGTCTTTCACTGGAGACAGTTGGATGCTCGATTTAATTGTATCTCACCTCGTGCTATCCCTTTCCTCATACTGTTTGATGGGGACGGTGCAGAGGAAGGTTCGCTATATATCTGTAACTCTGTCTCTAAATCGGTGCTGTCTCTGTCCTGGGTTTTTTTGAGGAGGATAGTGTGGGGAGCATCTTCATTAATATCTAAACCACGCTGAACGTGGTCTATTTGGCAACGGCCAGTGAAGATTAAAATTCAATTGGGAATTAAATTTATGGATCCATGCCATCGGATTTTTTTATGGGGTCAGAATGAAGGAATGTATTAATCTGTATCTAAACCTGTGTTATTTCTGTCCTTCAATGATTCTGCTGGACAGGTGTGGAGTGATTTACTGGGAATATAAGCCATGTTTAACGTAGGCTGCAAATTTGATAAGTGTGACATTCTGGATAAAACCACAAGTTGTCATGGGACTGATTTCAGGGAAAACATGGCAGTGATTTAATCAATACCGAACCCCATACTGAACATGGTCTTATTATTCGAGAAGTGACTGCATTGAATGATTTTTACTCGTAATGCAAAATACGGAAGTACAGTTCCTGGAATATTTGATGGGGACAGTATAGAGTAGTCCTACAGCATCTGTGGAGAGAAGGCAAATTTAAAGATCTGAAAGAAGGGTCACCAGATCCAAAACTTTAAATCTGGTTTCTCACACCATATACATCCAGATCTGCCGAGCTTTTCCAGCAATGTCTATTTTTGTGCCTGCATAAGAGCATCTGCATTTCTTTCTTTTTTTTTGAACTTTAATTTTATTTGCAGTTTCAAGTCAGAGAACAGGCACCGCACAATATCTAATTACTTTCTGCGTCTATCGTGGGAGAGTTTAACTCGGAAAATGTTAAAGGAATTTTAGTTTTATTTTGAAAGTGTACAGAGAGATATATTGAGAATGTTTGATTGTGACAGTGTGTGGTGTAATTCAATGATCATTTAATTTATCATTGAACATAGCCTGGGAACCAGAAAGATGCGAGTGCAGAAATAGCTTTATGGTGCATCTAAACCTGCGGTGTTCCTATTCTGGAGTGTTTCATGGTCACAATGATAAAGACGGCTTATTTTCCATTTAGTATTACTTTAAAAGGGAAGGGGATTTAATTCATAACTAATTGTGTGCTGTCACTGATTTGGCACTGTTTGGTAGACACCAGCGTAGATGCAAAGTTAACTTGTTTCTAACCGTTTCTGTACCTGCCCTAAGGCTGTTTGATGGTAACATTATAAAATGAGCATTATTCTGTATTTAACTCATGTTATAACTATCCTTCATTTTTCGCTGAGGACAGCGCAGGAGTGAGTTTTCATCTGAGTCTGATGCTGTGATTAACTTCGACTGGAATCTTCTGATGCAGGACAGTTTAGATGGTGCATCCATTGTATCTTATCCCATTGCTTACCTGTCCTGTGAGTGTTTTGTGCAGGCAGAGTAATTCTGATTTAGATAATAAGTTACATCATGTTGAATGTGGCATGCAAATTTGGAAGTTGCTACCGTAGTGGAATCTTTAACTTGTATCTACCTCCGTCCTGTATTTCACCATCAGTGATTGATGTTGACAGTGTGTGCAAGATGTATTGAATATCTTACGTCATGCTGAACATGGCCTAGAATTTAGAAAAGACTAATGGAAGCCTACCTTTATTCTGTCTTGAAACCCATTCTGTCCGTGTTGTGGAGAGATGATGGGGGCAACGCAGTGTGAGAATTATTCTGCATCTGTCCTTTTGCTGTATCTGTCCCATTTGTCTGGATAAGTACAGATAACCGTTATCCACCGACGTGCAAAAGCAACAAGGTGCACTGTCAGCATAGTGTCCTGCAGAAATTCACTAAGACGCCACACACAGCATCTCTCACCTTGATGGGCATCGAGATGACAAGGTTGGCATATACGTGGGAACAACAGCATGTGCAAGTTCTTTTCAAAAGCCGTTCACCAGCACTATTTGTAAATATGTCTGCGTTCATTCAGTGCCAATGTTTTAAGATTCTCCCTGATCACATTGTAAATATTCTTATCGAAAACGGAAAACAACTGTTCAAGAAGTCATCTCTCTAACACTTTCTCAAGGGAAACAATGTGTCATGCCTTATGAGCGATGCCAGCTTCCCATCAATAATTTATGGTCCAAACATGATCAATGTTGGACATTCCGTTTTGTATTTTGTCAGTGCAGGTTCGTTGGGTCCATTCAGTAGTTTGCTTGCCATGTGCTGCGGAAGGGATATGCTGTTTGAAACAATCTGTCAGTCTTTCAGAGGAATGGCCTACTTTTCGACCATCCAATGGTACTGACATTCTCATACAATACGCGACACTTTTAATATAGAAGCAAAGAAAATGTACGCGAATCTGGACTGTAGAATATTCAGACACAGTTAAGTTCCTGATATGACAATAATTGTGAGTGCATATTAGCAAACAATATACATGCAAATGAAAATAATTGTACATTTTCAAAGCCTTTGCACTTAATCATTTGATCTTGGATGCAGTAACCTGACTCATCTGGTCGAATACCCTATTGTGATTTCTGCACTACTTTCCCTGCATTCTGGCCATAACAGTTGAGGGATTCAATATAGAGCGTAGTGTCCTGCAAGAGTCCATCACCTTTATAACACTTCCATGCAGCATTGGAGCAAAGTTATAGAATAACACAGTTTAGGTCATTCACCAGAAGTCATTCACATAGATGAACTTGCGAGCCATGGTTGCTCACACCTCACTTATATTAATGTTAAATTATATTTGAACTAGCACTGAGAACTGCACCATGTATTTCCTGGTTTTCCAGGTACGTCTTTAACTGGTATGTCGCGAGCTGTTGTGTGGATAACTGTCTCGGTCCAGCTCTGTAGACAGACATAAGAGATGGTCAATGTTCTGGAGGTTGTCGTGAAGCTCGGTAGCACTGTGTCTGAATTCAGGCGTTTTGAAAAGCCATTTTCAATAGATTTGCTGTTTGCGAGATGGTGTGTTCACAGTTATGAACATAAATCAGCTGTTTACTTTGGGAATTATAATGTGTAACAATCAAATGCTTACTCTGCTAATTTAATAATTGTTCACTTCAATTAGTTTTAACTGAGAAACAATGACGTTTAGTTTATTGTTATGCATCGAAGAAATAAACTGATGTTAGCACTTTGTTGTAGATTATATTAAACTGAACTGAGACACATTTCTCACAGACTAATCAAGTAACAGTTGGTCATTTTCGGTGACATAGCATTCTGTAAGCATGACTGTCTGCCGACAACATCATCACATAGAGTGGTAGAGATCAACGGCATAGAAACAAGACATTCGGTGCAACTTACCAATGCTTGCGTGTCTTCTGCATGAAAGAAAGCTCGGAATCGTAAATGGCTGGACAGAGTAAATGGTGTTTCCCGTCATAGGAGAATTTAGGATAAGAGGGTAAAACGCAGAATAAAGAAGCAATAATTTCAGGCTGAGTTGAGCAAGAATTTATTCTCTCAGAGAGTTGAGAGTCTTTGTATCAGCTTGACAAACAGAGGCGTGGGGACAGAGCCTTTGTGATGATTGCACGCTGAGAGTGTTAGTTCTTGCCCTGTGACTGAATCAAGGATAAAGAGAAAATGATAGAAAAGTAGATGTGAACAATACTGGTTCAGAGATGATCCGATTGAATGGTAGAGCAGGCTTGAGGGAGTGGAAGGCGTATTCCTGTTCCATTTCAGATATTTTTTAAAGGGACGTCTCTTCACTGGTCAGAGGGTGACTTCGTACATAGGATGTTCGTTGTCGTGTTTGGAAGTTGGTTTTCTCATCTTCAGTACATATAGCTGGAGGTCTGTGAGAATGTGTTCCAGGCCCAAACATCTTCAATTGTTTCATCAATGAGCTTCCTCCACTAACGGTCCAGGAATGGAAATGTTTACTGAAGACAGCACAACTTGAAACAGTATTTTAAATAATCAGATACGAAAGCATTTGATTCACAAATGCAACAAGATTTGGATAATGTGCAGGGCTTGTGTTGACAAAAAAAAGCAAGTAATAGTCTTGCCGGGACTATCTGAAAGATTGGAGCAACGGGGCTTGTATACCCTTGAGTTCAGAAGGCTGAGAGGGGATCTGATTGAGACGTACAAGATTTTTAAAGGTTTTAGACACTCTGGAGGCAGGAAGCAAGTCTCCGCTGATTGGTGAGCCACGAACCAGAAGACACAGGTTAAAAAAATGGGGAAGGCCATTTAGAACAGGGTAGCGAAGACACTATTTCACCCAGTGAGTTGTGGGTGTGTGGAATGCTCTGCCCCAGAAGTCTCTGGATACTTTCAAGAAAGAGTTGGATAGAGCTCTGAAGGATAGTGGAATCAAGGATTATGGGGATAATTCAGGAACAGGATACTGATTGAGGATGATCAGGCATGATCATAATGGATGGTGCTTCTGACTCGAAGGGCAGAATGGCCTACTCCTGCATCTATTGTCTCTTGTCTATTGTCACACAAAAGTCAAAAAAATGCATCTTGAACTTTGGGGAACTTTACCACCGTCATGCAATAGTACTACCATGGCTGAATCTTTTGGCGCAAACATTTGGAGGTCTATCCAAAACAATATAGCTGCTATGATTAAAACAACAGAGCAAAAGTTAGGAATCCTGAATCCAGTGACTTTTCTCCTGTCTGGGAAAAGCCTGTCCTCTATCACTGAGGCTCCATTCAGGAGTGTGATGGAATAAATCGCACTTCCATGAATGAGTGCAGTTCCATCAGTGCACAGACCGTTTGACTCGATCAAAGACCACCATACAACGTAATTGGTCCCCATCCATGATTATTCAATCCCTCCGCCACCGACACTTAACATGAGATGTGGGTACCATGGCTTTACATAGATCGGCCCTTCCACACTCATTACCTCTGGCATCTGGAAGGGAAGGGACAGCATTTCAGGAATAATAATCAAAATTCAGTTGCTTCTGACTTATTTGTTGAAACAAACTATGATAGACCATGAGCAGGAGTTTTAATTTGAGTCAGTCCAATTATAATATCTAAGAAGGTATTTATTTAACGTGAACTGAAAACAATGGCAAGGAAGTATTTGAGAATATGAATAGTTGCAAGAATTCTGTAAAGGGATTAAAGTGTTTCCAAGAAAATATGTTCTCGCAAAATAAAAGAGTTCACTTTGCTAAATTGAAAGCTCCGGGTAAGTTCAGGCAGAAAAGCAAAGCTTATTTAAGATACTGAGCAGTCAATTCTCCAGAAAGTGAAGAGGAATATGAAATGTGGAGGGGTGAGACGCAAAAGAAACTGAAGGAGGAACGCATCATCTTCTGACTCTGGAACCCACAACAACGTTTCATGATCATTGAATTCGCCAGTTTAAAAATCACCCTCCACCACCCAACCCTCTGACACAGATCTTAACTAATTGTCCATCTTCCTTCCCACCTATCCGCTCCTCCATTCCCATTAACCGAACACTTTCACCTCCTATCTTCGCCGAACAGACGCATACCTGTCGCCTAGCCCCACACTCTTCCTCCCATGTATTTTTTTTTCAATAGAAAGAAATTAAATACAATAAAAGGCAAACAATCGAAACAACATACAGATGCAGCAGGTCTGTATGTGTTTATAAATGTTGGCTTAAAGCTTAATAGGATCTCAACAACACTGGTTACCGCGATGAATCTTGTAGAATTACGTGAAAAGCCCATCAGACCCTTCTGCCATCGCAAGGAGATATTTGGATTTAGCAATAGGCGATACGGCATTAAAGGCAGGGTGACAAAAAATGGGACGATTTGTGAACCTTTGATGATAAGATAAATTGTGAGGACAGTGTACAGAGTCCAAAAACATAAAAGGAAAGAGAGGCTTATGTAAGAGAGAGAAGACTGAAGACAGACAGAGGCCTCACAAAATATTTTCAGAAAGGGAAAAATGGAAACGAAAATAACGAGTTAGCATGGAAGGGACCATGATAATCCTATGCAAAACAGGATTAAGGAAATCCCAAGCCGTTTTTGATTGGAAACTTAGGAGGAAGAGGCTAGCCATGGAAAGGTTACGTCCACACTGGCCAAAGGAGGGAAATTATTCCTAGAGCTGAAAAATGTGGCTGAAATCCTTCACAAATACTATGCTTCGGTACTCACAAAAGACAAGGAGATGCTTCGGTGAGTGTAGAGCTGAGGTAGGTTGATATTCTAACGTATTTCGATGAATAAAAATGGAGGACATCAATCCCAAAATATGAGAAAAACAACAGAGTAAACTGTTGGGTTTTTGCAAAACGTCAAAGACAATGGCGACTGCAGATGCTGGAGAAATCACAGTTGATAAAATGTGACCCTGGAAAAGACACAGTAGGTCAGGCAGTATCTGGGGAGCAAAAGACTCCCTGGCATCACCCTTCGTTGGGCAAAATCCTTCTTTTGGCATCACCATTCATCAGGACAGAGGAGCAGGAAGGAGTATGAGATATACATGGAAGGAAGAGTGTGGGGTTAGGTGATAGGTAGGCGTCCGCTCGGCGAAGATAGGAGGTTAAAGTGTTCGGTTAATGGGAATGGACGAGCAGATAGGTGATAAGGAAGCTGGACAATTAGGTAAGATCTGCATGAAAGGGTTGGATCTAGGATTGGCAGGAAGAGGGGTGATTTTTGAACTATCGAATTCAATGATCATGAAACTTTGTTGTGGGTTCCAGAGTCAGAAGATGATGTGTTCCTCCTTCAGTTTGTGGGTGGCCATGAGTATATGGTAGACGAAGCCGAGAATACATTCATCCGTTGGGGTTTGTCAGGGGGTGTTGGTGTACATGGCCACAGGAAGGTGGAGTTGGTTGATGCATAGAGACAAGAAATGTTCCCTGATCCATTCCACAACTTTGTGTTTCATCTCCCTGATTTAGAGGAGACTATATCGAGATTACTGAAAACCGAAAATGCATTTGAAGTATGTAGCAGTAAATCTCTGCCGGATTTGAAATTGGATGGAGGTTGGGCATTGGTTTTGCATCGCTCATCGCGTCAGGGGAAGGCGCCAGGAGTGGAGACGTATTTTTTACGGAGTGTGGACCTAAAGAGCGAATTGCAGAGGGAATTGTCCCATTGGAATGAAGTTATTTTAGGTGCTGGGTTCTTACTGTCGGTGTTGAAGCTTTTGTATGTTCTTTGGTGTTTGGAGAGTTGACAGAAGACTGCGGAAAAGCCACCACTTTACCTTTGTTAAGGAAGGGTAACAGGGATAATGTAGGAAATTTCAGGCGGGTTAACCTTATGTCGGTGGTCGATAAATTATTGGAAAATCGTCTGAGAGATAGAATTAACACGTGCTTGTAAAGTCTGGACTTTTGAGCGACTGACAGCATGGTTTTGTGCGCATGAGGTGGTGTCTCAAAATAAGATTGGGTGTTTTGATTCAGTGACGACAATGATTAATGAGGGTGTTTTCCATATGGCCCTTTACAAGGTGTTTGATACGGACCCCCATGATTGGCTGATGCAGACGTTAAAGTCAACTGCGATCTGTGCTGAGCTAGTAAAATGCACACAGACTCAACTTGGACATATAAGGTAGGGCAGCGGTGGAAATACGCTTTTTTGATCAGAGATCTGTGACCAGTGTTGTGTCGCAGAGATCAATTCTGAGACCGATATTGTTTGAAACATATAGATTACGGGAGCTCCGTAACGTTAAGATGATTGCCAGAGGATATAGCAGGTTATAGATAGGATGGCGACTTGGATGGAGAAAAGGCACATGTAATTTCATCCAGACAGTTGAAAGATGGTTCATTTTGGAAAGTCGAATGCAGGAGAGAAGTATGCAGAAAACGGAAGAACTTTTTGTAGCATCAACATCCAACATATCATGGTCCTTGAAATTGATGACGCAGGTGGACTAGATGGTCAAGAAAGCATGAGGCATGCTGAAATGTGGCGCATGGTATAACAATTGGCAAGAGATGTTGCAGCTGTAGAGAACTTCAGTTCGCCCACATTTTGAGTATTGTGGACAGTATTGGTTGCCACACCAGTATAAGGATGATGAGTCTTGGGAGAGGAAATGGAATAAAAGTTTTCCAGGATGTTGCCCCGTTTTGAGGTTATCAGCAACGAGGACAAATTTAGTATGCTTCAGTTGGACTTAAGTGGCTGAGGAGTGGCCTGACAGAGATATACAAAATTATGAGAGGCGTCGATAAAATGGATGGTCGGGTCCTTCTTGCCAGGGTGAAAATATCAGTTGCCGAGCGGGCATAATTTTAAAACAAAAGGGGACGCTTTCGAAGGAAATGTGACAGGCAATTGTTATTTTGCACAGAATGTGTAAGTGCCTGGAATATGTAAGTGCTGACAGACGGGGTGGTAGAAGAAGATGCAGCATCAACACTTAATAGATATCTGGACATACAGATGGGAAAGCACTGGATAGATTGATACATACAGAGACAAAAGTACTTTTGGAGGTGAGAAAGGCATCATATGGCAACAGACGCTTGCTGGACCGAAGTGCATAATCCTGTATTGGACTGTTGTGTGAGATAAGATTTTAGCCACTAAGTGGCGAGGTACTGACTAAGTAATTATTGATTATCAACAGTCACTAATGTAATCCATACTCATTAATTTGAAGCTTCGTATTCTTCCTCTCACTGCAGGGAATCTCAGCGTTTGACACGAAGGTCAGATCGGGAACTCATGACTTAATCTCGTCCCTCACTCATTCAGATACCAACGTCTTGGGGGATGCTGCACAGACAGAGGCTGCATGCACCCCACACCCACCAACGATGTCACATGTCAGCTTCACCATGACGTCACAGTGCATCTCCCATCTTCAGTGGTGCAGTTCAGTAAGTATTGACAACTGTCATTGCAATGCTGTGATAATAAAACTGTTCTCAGGAACATACAGCCAGCTCACGAGTGCATCTTCAGACTTCTCAGTATGGGTTTGTACATGATCATTTTGAGTTGACTTGAATGCTCACAAAATGATTCCCTCACCTAACACTGCATTTACCAGTGCATGAATTTCTCCTTCATCAAAACTGCTCGGCCCACATGATTGCTGTGCTTTCTTGTCATTAGCACGGATACAAATCAACAAATCTTGATGTAATTGCCACAGTAAAGGTGTCCAGCACAGTGAGCAAAGAGTAGTGTCAGATAGCGTTCTGTTTTTGGACACGGTCAGTCAGCCTCTCGTGGTTGTTTGAGTCAAGACCCTTCCACAGTTATGGGTGAGGAGCAGAATGTTGGGGAGGCCACTGTCCATCTTCTTTCTTACCGCCCTATTGTGGGATGACTCCTTCTGGAATGACGGAATTATCAAAAAGTATTAAGTGATGTGGAAGTGTTGGTAACAGTTGTTAGTGGTTGTACAGGTGGGGGAAAAAGTGGTGAGATGTCCTGAGGGCGTGCTTAGGCAGCATGTACACCAGGCAGAGTTGAGAAGAGGGACAGAGAAGAGGTTCGTTAGAGAACGAAAGAAGATGTTACATTGAATAATGAGAGAGTAGAAACATGGGCTTTGGTGGGAGGTAGGTTGTAATAGTACGGATTGAATGGGAGGGAGGTAACAAAGTGCAGATATTGGCATTTCCTGCTGTGGCGTAGTTTAGGTCACTAAACTCATTCATACACTGTTGGGCTGGAGACTCACTAACTGAACGGTCAAACTGAAAACAAGTTTACGGATGTGCAGTAATCGCCTCCCCTGGAAGTCCAGTTGGAAGATGATGTCACGCTTTCACGTCACCAGACCAGATACCCGCAAAATATTTTAAGAATGCTGCCCAGACTCTGAATATGCTAGCTGATTCAGGCACCTCTAAGGTGGATATCTCAGGAGTGGGGCAGCTTGTCAAACCATGTGGCTTCAAGTAAAATAGAATTTGTTGAAACACCGCTAATAGAAACACAAACAAAAGAAATCAGAATTTAAAAAAAAACAACGATTTGAAAACACGGACAGATGCGAATAACCCCCACAACTGAACAAAGAGGTGGCCTGATTTCCAGCAACGTCCCATAAATACAAAAAAAGGTAAAGTTAAACACAGTTTCTTGTAGGGGAGAGATTGTGGCCAGAATTAGCTCGGGATCGTTTGCTGAAGCATGGAACCGCTTTCCACTCAAGCAGCTTCTATGCATAATTAGCTAAAATCAAAATACAGCAGGAATAATCCCTGACCTGGGGGAACTGTCCATCTCCCCTTTTACTGACCACTTCCAAGATAACGTTTTAGGTACAGTTCCTGATCAAAGAGACCTTGGAGTGAAGAAACATAGATCATTGAAAGTGGATTCGCAGGAGATATGACAGCAAAGAAGGCACTTAGTATGGTTTCCTTGATTGTTCAAAGCATTGAATATGGAAGTTTGGAAGTCATGTTGCGGCAGTACAGGACATTGGTTAAGTCACTTTTGAAAGGTTTTATGCAATTCTGATTTCCCTGTGATTGTTATGATGTTGTGAAATTTCAAATAGTTTTGGATCGATTTACAAGGATGTTACCAGGGTTGGAAGGTTTGAGGGAGAGTGAAAAGATTGAAAAATCTGGGATTGTTTTTCTTGGGAGTGCAGATGAGCAGAGAGATCGCGGTGTCCATGTACACAGATCACTGAAATTTGCCACCCAGATTGACAGGGTTGTTAAGAAGGCATACAGTGTTTTGGCCTTTATTAATACAGGGATTGAATTCCGGAACCAGGAGATTATCCTGCAGCTGTACAAAGCTCTGGTAAGGCTACACTTGGAGTATTGTGTACAGTTCTGGTCACCGCATTATAAGAAGGATGTGGAAGCTTAGGAAAGGGTGCAGAGGAGATTTACTAGGATGTTGCCTGGTATGGAAGGAATGTCTTACGATGAAAGGCTGAGGGCCTTAAGGCTGTTCTCGTTAGAAAGAAGAAGGTTGAGAGGTGACGTAATAGAGACACACGTGATTATAAGAGTTAAAACTAATTATTCTAATTCACCTGAAAAACGGAGAAAATCTGAACAGAAAGTCACAACACATTAAAATCGATTCTTAACGGAGCAGTTGGAGTGTCCTCCAAATTGTGGGTAATGAAAATTTTATTTATTATTCCAGATATGGAATCATAGAGTTACATTGATGTACAGCACAGAAACACACCCTTTGTTCCACGTCGCTCATCTCAACCTGATATCCTAACCTCGTGTGCTCCTTTTTTCCAGCACCTGTCCTATAAAGCTTTAAACACTTTCTATTCATGTATCAATCTATGTGCCTTTTAAAAGCTGTCATTGTACCAGCCTCCACCAATTCATCTGACAGATCATTCCATGCACGCGCCAACCTCTGCATGGAAATGTTGTACCTCAGGTCCCTTATAAATTGTTCTCCTCTCACCCTAAACCTATGCCGTCCAGTTCTGGATTTCACCACCTGTAAGAAAACGAAATGTATATTCATCCTATACATGCCCCTCATGATGTTATAAATCCCTATAAGGTCACCCCGAAGCCTCTGATGCTCCAGGGAAAACAGCCTCAACCTAATCAGCCTCTCCCTGTAGCTCAAGTTCTCCAACTCTGGCAACATCCTTGTCATTTTTGTTATATACCCTTTCCAGGTTCTCAATATCCTTCCAACAGGAAGGACACCAGAATATCACACAATATTCCAATTCTTTGGATATTTCCTTTTTGTTCTCCAGAGCAATGATTGTTCCTCAGGAAATTAATTGCCAAATATAGCATAATTGCACCGTGTGCATCTCTGGCTCAGCAGCATTTATTGCCCATTCACAATTTCTCATGATCGAGTCGTGATGAGCTACCTTCTTAAACTGCCGACTTCCTGTTCTGTGAGCAGTCTCACAATTGTTAGGAAGGGAATTTCAGGACATTCACCCAGCAATAATTTCATTACCCTCTGCATATAAAAGCGAAAAAACACACATCTATGTTACACTTTTGATATCGACTGAGCTAGGCATCCAACGTTAGAAAAACATTGCTCGGAAAGTGTATATTCATCCATCCCAAGTCGGTTCGCTCTTTCACTTAATTTAAAAAAAATACTGAAATTTGATTCTGTGCCCGCTAATTTTGCATCCTTCCCATTCATTGTTCAGTTCATTACTGAAGACCCTCCTTTCAACTAGAATTTTGTTAGAAGTGGTCATGCTATTTCGTTGAAAGGAAGTCTCTGATTTAAATCTGGTGCCTCAATTCCTCCAACATCCCAAAATGTCCGTGGGCTCGGCCAACAGAAATCGAAATATTCAATGTTTGTTACTTAATCATCAATAAAGCAATTTGCTCATACTTCATTTGACAAAATGTGTGCAACATTTTTTAAAATATAGATGGGTTCTTTGCGTCATATGGCTGCTCACTTTCAAACTGGGAGAACATCTGTGGCAAAAGAAAGATAAAATTTGTGCAATTTCCGGTAACCTGCATGAATATATGTTCTAAGTATAGAAGATCAAAATGCCTATTCAAACATATTGTTGTAAATTAACATTGCAAAGAAAACATAAATGGAGCGAATTAATTTATACAGTCATCTCAGATATTTGGGATACTGTTTCTGACTTTTCCCAACGGGGACATTTTGTGGTAGAAATAAAAAGAAGGTAAGGTATATATGATACACAGGAAAGCTGAAGATATTGGCCCAGCGGCTGTCATTAATGAAAACTGCAGTCTTGTTTTTAAACGTACGATATTGTCTTGCCAAATCCCAACAATCTGAAACCACAGCCATTCCTATTAGGAATTCATGAATGGTTACAGTTATTAAATCACTGACCACTTTCGAATAGCACTAGCCTCTATGGAAATCAGTGAACATTCTTACCAGAATCTGTTACAACTGCTTTCATTTTTTCTTTTTCCCTGTTATTCCACAACGAGAAATGGGGCAGAATAGAAAAGATACGTTTGGAAGGAACATTAAAATGTAAAAGAACAGATTCAGTGTACTGAAAATGAGAGCAACCCAGAAGGTTTCCTATTTCTGAGTTTCAACAATGTCCGTCTCTGAACATGACAACGTCGAGCGTTTGGTTGTCTTCTTTAAAATGTTCCATTTCACAATCACAAAGCGCTGACTTTAAAAAAAAAATGTATGGAAGGATTCAGCTGGTGTACATTGCACATTTGGAGAGACAGATGCAGCAATTTAAATACAAAATGACATTGCAAAGAAGGACGATAGTCAAAGAATCCCTTCGGCTTGCAGCAGGCCATTCGACTCATCCAGTCCACTGCCACCCTCCCTCTGGAGGTTCCACACAGAGCCAACCCCTAATCTATCCCTGCAATCCAGCTTTTTTACTTGGCCAATCCACCTAACCTGCACATTTTGGACTGTGCCTGGAAACCAGAGCAACAGGAAGAAGCCCACACTGATACGAGAAGAATGCACAATCATCTGCCGCTGGAATCGAGGCCGGCTCCCTGGCAGAGTGATGCAACAGTGCTAACCACTGAACCACTGTGCCATCCTTGATAGGTTGATTTAAGTTACGAGCCTATTTGGGGCCTTCGCCTGGAAATTGACTCATCCTTCCAATAGTTTTTCTGGTAATGTCCATATCTCACCTCTGTTGCGGCTCGCTGCAATTTTTTTTCTTTCTTTCACGTCATTGTTCAATTTGGAAATAAACTAGTAGCTACAAATCAATTTGGATTTTCTGGCAAAAAAGAAGTGTTTACATGAAAACTTCATCTCACGTTTCACACGCAAACACCTGTTGATTTCAACACTACCATTTGCAGTCCTGTTGGAAGGCTGTTAATTCCACTTCTCTCTCCATCCACAGCCTGTGAGAGTGTACAGTCCCGCTTGAGGCCACCCACATGGGTACTGAGCTTGGCTATCTGCCTCTGCTTGGCCACTCTGCATTGTTTTTCACCGCGAAGTCTGCCTTGGAGGATGGTCAGCAGAATAGCTGAGGCAAAAGTGAAGATTGCAGATGATGTAAATCAGAGTCTATATTATACTGGTGCTGGAAAAGCACAGCAAGTCAGGCAGCATCCGAGGAGCCTGACCTACTGTGCTTATTCAGTAACACTCTAATCTAGACCCGAATATCTGAGACCGAATGTCCTTGACTACCGAGGCTTTCCCCAACTGGAATGGAACACTCCTATCTGGTGACTGTTGTACAGTGTCATTTCATCTATTGTCGTAGCATCTGCTTAATCTCCCCAATTTGCCATACCTCGGGGCATCCTTTCCTGCATCATGCACACACACTCACTCACCACCCTCTCACAGGCATATACTCCGAGGCACTCGTGCACAGATTCTGGCAAGCACACACACAGACATGCACAAACAGACGCATAAAGACACACACACGCGCGCACACACATACATTCTTTCTCATTCTCTTTCATAAACACATAAGCACACAAACACACACTCGCTTTGCGTCTCCCTTAAACACATACAAGAGCACGCGCAAATGCAAATCTCTGGGGAGAATTTGCATTTGCAGATTTGTATTTGGAAATAATTATATTTTGCTCAAAAAACGCACAATCTGTGGGCAGTGAGTTAATTTGACATTTAATGAATTCGTACTTTGGAAATAAAACCAGTGTGACTCCAAATTGGGATGCAGACAGACTCTCATCTCACACCTTATATGCATGGTCTCAGCTGAGATGTCACCTTTTCTTAATATCTCGTGGCAATGACCTGAAAGAAATTTTGTGATTCTTTTATGTTAATCAATCCAAACCGGATTGAATAGTGAACTTCACAGGATCAATGTCGTGGGGATTGTTGGAACTGAGGTCCTGACAAAAAGTCATTGGACTCAAAACATGATCTCTGTGTTTCTCTCCCCCGATGCTACCAGACCTGTTGAGCTTTCCTACGACTTTGCTTTTCGTATTCGTTTGATATCGTTCCCTGAAGTTAATTAATTTATGTTAGGGCATAGACCATGATTGAATATGATTTCCCTGGCGGTGGTGGTCCACTGCATCAGACAAATGTCTGGTTCTTCAGTTGCCAGGTCTGTTAAAGGTCTATGAATTTACCATGGTGAAACTGCCACGCAGCAGAGCACAAGGTATTCTCAATGTGAAAGTGGATTCTTGTTCACTTGGACTGCGTGCTAATCATCCATAAAAAACCGTTATAGATAGATACCTCTATGGTAAGTACATTGGTAAGGACGAGTCAACAATGGCCTTCTCCTCTCTCCTTTTTTCTTTTACGATCTGTGTGATGGAAAACTCGACCAGCTAGATAGTGTGGAAATTGATTGTAAAGACTTCATAGCAATGTGTATTTTGGAAGGATCTTTCCTCTTGTCCACAAATCTTCACCTCGTTTAATAAGTGCTAGCCATCAAACAGGGAAGTAAGTATAATTGTGATTCGCGTCAGAGTTTATGACTCTTTGGAACACCCGTCTCGAGATAGTTTTGCAGATGTTGTGTTATATTTTCCTATGGCAGAGGTAGGTATATTCTTGAGTAAGAAGGAGTCTAAAGGCGACCTGTGGGAACCGGATTGAGAACAAACATGATCTACCCAAGTGACAGAACAGTATTGTCTGGTCAATTGACTACATTTCTGTGCTCTTAACACTTGCAAAACTGGCAGAACGGATGAAACTTTTTTTTTCCATTTAATAGGAAATACTACCAGAAATATTCATTTTATTTTCCAGGAAGGATACTGTGGACGTGCATGACGTACATTTAAATGTCATAAAGTCCCGAGGACTAGTCCCTCAATCATGCATTTTTCAGATATTGTTTTATTCCATTTCGCAATGTAAGCATCTTTGATTTCATTTTGAAATCATCACTAAACTGGCTTTCTCGGCCATTTTAGGGGACAGGTAAAAATCAATCAGATTGCTTAATTCAGGGGCTGTAAGTCAGTCCGCCCAGGTAAAGACGAAACACTTTAAGATCACCATAGGTTCATAAGACATTGAAGCAGAAATTAGGCCATTCAGCCTATCTACCATTCAATGATGGCTGATAAGTTTCTCAACCCCACTGTCCTACTTGCACCAGTTAACTCTTGATCTACTTGACAAACATCAACTTGTCCATCTTCGTCTTAATTATGCATAATGACCTGGCTTCCACATCCTTCTTTGACAATGAATCCTACAGATTTACCACTCCCTGGCTGCGTTTGTTCCAACCTCTGCCCTAAAAGGTCTCCAATTTACTCTCAGGCCCTTGGTTCTCTATTCGCTCATATCAATGGAAATATCGTTCCAGCATCTATTATGTCCAGGCCATTCAGTATTCCGTATGTTCAATTAGATACCCTCCTTATCTTTCTAAACTCCACCGAGTATAACCGAAATGTCTTCAAACCTAAAGAAAATGATTTGTTTTTTGATGATGCGCGATGACAACCTCATGGCAGGATGGGTAAAGTTGCTTTACGTGTCGCCTTACTTGAAAAGTATCATTGCACCACATAATATTACTGTGTTCAGTTCAGTGGGACTACAATTTCTTCTCCTTGTCCAATTGATGGGTCCTCAAAACTTCAACATAATTGACATAACCTCTGCAGGCCGAGGATTATTTTCGGGTCCTGTGTTGGAATGCTGCTATGATTGCTGTTGCAAACTGAGTTCAGTTAAAAGAAATGGTCGATATGGAGTGCAGCAATGACCATTAGAATATTTCTAATTGTTGGGCAACATCACCTGGGTTGCTAATGATCCTTTGGGAAAGACATTTGCTGTCCTTACTAGACTGGTCAATCTGAGAGTCCAGACATGAGGTAATGTAACTGACTCTTAAGTACACTATCGGCAATTAAGGATTGGCAATCCACACTAGACTAGCCAGCGATGCCCATCTTCACAGAAAGAAATAAAATAGAATCCTTCGATATTTCCTATGCATCAAATCTCAATAGGAGCGAGAAAAAGATAGGCTTACTGGAAATCAATGCATGCAATGCAGTACTGACTGCAACATTGGCATAATGTCCAACCTAATCAATTAAATGAGGAGATCAGATTGTAAAATAACAAATGACTTCATAAGCAGCATTGGTGTGGTACGTCACTTTATCAGCAAAGTTTGCTTAGGAATACAAAGTACTGTCATTGTCCGAATTTTCAAAAAGAAAATAATTTTATAAATTTAACAAGTACACTAAATGGATATGTCACCAAATTATTGACCTCGCCTCTGAATTTAATTTGGGTACCTGCATAAATGAAAGGGTTGACACAGGAGCTAAGAAGTTGAAACACAGATCCGCTTTCCTCCAGAATAGAATTTGGTACATCGTAATTTGTACCCAAGAAACAAGAAGCAGTTGCAATTCGAAAGTAAATAAATGTTCCAAAAATTCATGCGTATTAAAGGGTGAAGCTGCCTGAATTGGCGAAAAGTAACATTATAGAATTCCCTCTGATCTTCATCTTTTCGTCATTCTAATTAACTCCATTGTTTTGGGCCATGAGGCTCCTGCATGCTCTATTGGAGGCTAGAATATGTCTGATGGTCAGAACATTGAGCGATAGAATGAAAACGAATGGAATAGAAGGATTTTACATGCGACAAATCCAGTCAAATGTGGCCCACATAATCAACATAAAAAGTATTACTTTTCGGCGACAGAGACAGGGTGTGTTGTTTATTATGGACAAAAGTTCATATATGTTTAAACAGCTCATATACAAACAGATAGAGTAACCCGTGTTGTTATCTTTTCGATGCAGTTTTTTATTTTTAACTTCTGAGAACAAACGGCAAAAGATTGGACAAGGGACAAAACAATAGTTTACCAGATGGAAATGTCTGTTGAAGCACATATCAACACAGATGGATGAGTGCATATTGTAATTACAGACAGGAAACGGATTGGGAAATAAATCCCAGTGATCCAATTTAATACTGCCCCAGTAAGCTTTACCTGGATGTCTGTCATCGCCATGGACACCAGGTAAGAGATCATACATCTGGAGAGACGGCAACTTCTTTGAGACTGGATTATAATCACTGTAAGGTTAGCTGTGGTAAAACAAAATGGGACATAAAAACCAAAGGTTGAAGATGTTAACGTTTTTTGAAATGCCGTCTGATTTGGTGGTTTCTTTATTTATTCATGAGAGACGGTTTGCGCTGGCTGGACCAGCATGCATTACCGATCCCTAATTGCCCAGAAGGCAATTAAGAGTCAACAACATTGCTGTGGGAATGAAGTCACGTGCAGCCCAAACTGAATGAGGATGGCAGTTTCTTTTTCTTAAAGGCATCAGTGAACCAAAATGTTTTTTTTTTCAGCAATCAACTCACGGTAATCATTTTACACTTAATTCTAGATATTCCTAAATTCTAATTATACTATCTAACGTGATGGGAGACCAACCTTGGTCCCTGTAACATCATTTGCCTCTTTACATTAGTAGTTGAGCAATAATACCACTTGGCCATTGCCTGAAACTTTCTTTTTATCGTGTTCTCTTTAATTAAAAAAAAGTGTTGCAACATATTCGCAAAAGTGACAGTAACTTCATTATGTCGCACTCCTGCATTGAGCAGTGGGTAACGAAAGCAAACATTTTCGAAAAAGTGTGCATAATTGCGGCTATCATTGTTGTCCCTTTCATTCATGAAATATATACTTTACTGGTTGGCCATTCATTCACTTCTGCAGCAAATTACTGCAGATACTTGAATCTGCACTGAAAACAACAAATGCAGGCTATCACAACACATCAGGCAGCATGCATGGGGAGAGAGCTAGCCAAGGTTTCGAGTCAAGAGTACTATAAATCAGAGTTGCATCATTCATTCCTCTTTCTGAAGCGTGCATATATGATGGTGTTGAGCTGTGTTTTTGAACAACTGAGGCAGTTTCATGTGTGTTAAATCATAATGTCGTCAGGAAACACGTTAGGCATTTTTCACTTCATGACATTGAACGAAAATTGGCATTGCTCCATGGAAGCTTGGAGGGGCAAATATAACCTTGTCCTTGAAGATGGTCCTGTTTATTCTATGGAAGATGACGTTGAAAGAACATTCGTAACATTCGGTATTGCATATGGAGATGCTGCACACTGCTACTCCTGTGGAGAACCGAGTGGAAACATCCGCTAATGCGATGTAAACGGAGGTTGGAAGGGTGGAAGGTGAGTATCAGGGCATACTGCACTTGTTGCGTTGGAAGGGTTGGATTTCAAGGGCGGATGTGCGGGAATTGGAGGCGATGAGCTGGAGGGCATCGCCGACCACGTGGGATGGGAAATTGCAGCATTTGAACAAGGATGCCAACTGGTATTTTCTGTGTTTGAATTGGTCATCGGTCGGAACGAATGCAGTGAATCTGGAAGAAGTGGAGATAAGGGTTGGCATTTTTAAAAGAGACAGTGGAGGAGGAGATGTAGTCCACGTCCTTCTCTGAAACACTGATGCGAACTAATCATTTAGTATCTCTCCCATCTCCTGCGGTGCACACATCGGCTACGCTGCTGATCTTTGTGCACCCTATTCTCTCCTTAGTTACCCTTTTGTCCTTAATGTATTGGTTACATCCCTTTGGATTCTCCGTAACCCAGATTGACAGAGCTATCTCATGCCTCCTTTTCGCCCTCATGATTTCACTCTTATGACTACTCTTCGTGCCTTTTTACGCTCCTCAGGATTAATTGGTATGCCAGTTTGGTCGCTGAGCTGCAAGTTTTCCTTTCAAACTTGACGTTACCGATACTAGGTAACATTATCATTGAGAGTCTCCGGTGAAGCATTGGTGGTATTTTCAGCGATTCTAATTAGTAGTCATTGTTTATTAAGATGAGTGATGTCATTTCAAGTGTTTGTTCCCAATTTAAGGTATGTTACCACACGGGATCAACCGACTCTGTTAACTTAAACTGGCAACACAGAATAGATATATCGTGTGCAGTAATTTGTGAAAATTCGAGAAGTGAATAACTATTTCGAGGAAATAGTCACAACTTTATTTGTTAAAGTACAACAGATATAAAATAAAAAATAAATATTCACAACACCTTCCTCTAAGTTATCTTTCATTTTCCCTTCTGTAATACTACTCTGATAAAAAGCCTGATTAAGGTTTACCAAAGTCAAAATTTCAAAACCAGGCAGCTGTCGAATCTTGCCTTTTCATCTTCCTTTGTAGATTTGCTGGTTCTGAGGACTTTGCTTTCACCAGTCGCGGATAGAAAAATGAATCTTGGAGAGATTTAATTTCCAGCAGTCTTCAGATGTTAGTAGCTTGGCAATTGTCTCCACAATTGTTCATTTTCCACCTCTCCTATGCCCCACACCGTCGAATTTTTCATTTTTAACAAAATATTGACAATATAGTGAATTCAAACTTGATTGGAGATTGGCATTTTGGTGTATAATTTCAACTGGCTGATTTCAAATTTGTTTTTGGCTCACAGCAATTCAACATCACGAATAGTTATTCTTTCTTCATGAAAGAAGAAGTTTCAGTGAAGTGGTTAGCAGAGAGCATACTGCGAGATTTGAATAAGGAATGCATCAAATAGTTCTGAAATGAAGAGTATACGTTGGCCACCGATATCCATTACACACCTTTCAATTTCCACTGTTACATTTATTATGCATCGTCACAGTATCCTACCTGTATGGACTCTCTTCCATTCTCTTAGCTTACTTCCCGATCGCATCTGCTCTAATGATGAGGCATATAGCGGGAGGTACCGGGGGAAAGGCGGTGCGTTATGCTCAGGAAAGTTTTGTTTTGGCAGTGAAGATTCCTGGCACCATCAACGACAGGGCTCTCAGCAGGACCTTCACTTAAAACGATGAAAGGTTCACTGTTGTACTGAACTGAAAACCCAGTAGTCCTTGCATCTGCAAGTTCGTAAGGAAGCATAATCATCAGCCACAGGGTGGAATATAGGAGGAAGGAAGTATTGTTGCAGACGCTAAAGAAAGATATGGTTAGTCCACAGTCTGCGCGGGTCCAATCGCTACAAAATCGGCAGGGAACAATTGCACTGCAGAGATTGCAGAACGGTTTCACGGGATGTTCCCTGAAGTGAGAGGTCTCAGCAAAAAGTTAACTTTTGTTTGGGGTCTGTGGAGCAGAAGAGGCTAAGGGGGCAATTGATGCAGACATAATGGTGAGTGATATAGACTGGGCCGATTGCGATAAACCCTTACGCGATGTCGGCATGTCTTAGACCAGTTGAATTAAGGTTAAAGTGAAAAATAAAGCATTTCGCGAGGATCAAATGGAAAAGCAAATTACCCAGGGGATGAGTCAAATATGGAACATGTTGCCTCAGAGGGTGGTGGAAACACGTAGAAGCGTCCGCATGAATACTTAAAATGGCAGGGTATATTACGCAATTGACAAAGTGCAGTAAGTGGAATAAGTCTGATTTGATTTTTGTTGCCCAGCAGATATGTGATAGGCTGACAGTTTTGTTTATATTCCATATGACTCTTTGGAGTTTTGCTATAGCTGAAAGCATCAAGCAGGATTCCAGAAACTCACGTATGTACTTCTCTCGTCCTTTGCCTGCATCCCCCAGGAAACGTTCACACGGGAGCACGCGGTTCACCTCTTCCTATGCTCCACATTCACGCCACAAACATTTGCCATTTTCCTTGCAATCGCAGGAGGTGCAAAACTGCCAATTTAGCTACTGCATCTCTCTATTCAAGGTCCCATTCATACATTTCAATTGAAGCAGTACTCTGTCCCCACTTGATTTAATTTGTTGTACTATATTCGCTTTTCAGAATGTAGAATCACAGCATTGGAAAACTACAAGGGATGATGAACTGCTGCATTAATTCTGGAGAATGAAGCTGGTTAAGTTTCATGGTGACATTGCAGGAAGTCTCAGGAAAAAGCTGAAAAGATGTAACTGGGACGGGCGGGTAGTAAAGAAGATATTTGAAGAGCAATAGGATAGGTTTCTGGGGATAATTCTGGAGTGAGAACATATTCATCCCAAGCAAGAAGGAAGCTACTAAAAAGATAACAAGACAACCGTGGCTGAGAAAGGAAGTCCGGGACAGCAGAAAAACAAAATGCAAACGTACAGCATGACGAAGACAAGTGGGAAGCCAATAGATTTGGAAGACAATGTAAAAAGTAACAGAGAACAATTCATTTAAGAAACAGGAAGGGGTGCACAGAGGAAAGTGCGCAATAAATTAGCCAGTAATATGAAGGAAGATTCCTACAATGTTTTTCACAATTTAGCTGGTTGAGCTAAAGATAAGACGGAGGCAAGAGTGAGAATTGAACTCGTGGAAAATGAGGCTGCAAAAGTGGTAACGAGGAACAAGAAAATGACAGAGGAACTGATCAGGTACTTTGCAACAGTCATCATTGCAGAAAGCACCAGTAGAATATCTGAAGTCCATGGGAGTCAGGGGCAGAGGTGTGTGAGATGACCATCATTAACAAGAATGTAGTAGTTAAGCTGAAAGGTCCGGGAATCGATGAAATGGACACAAAGACTCTGAAAGACATAGATGGCTGTTTGGGTATACATTGCTGGAGAGAATTTTTGTCAGAAATTGCTGGAATAACAGCAAGACCCAGAGGATTCAAAACGAGTGGTGTAAGAGGGGAAGAAGGCTGGGGAAGAGTGAAAATTGCATTTCAGTGAGCCTTACCTTGGTCATTGGTAGATTTTAGAATCTATTGCTAAACGCGAGATTTAAGTGTACTGGGAAGTGCAAGATAAAACAAGGGTACGTGCACAAGGCTTTTCAAAGGGGAGTTCATGCCTGAAAAATGTGCCAGAATTCGTTGACGAGTTAATAAGCAAATTAGACAAAGTAGAGTTACTGGCTGTTGTTATGGACCAGACCCGCCCAGTATATTTTGAGAAGGTATTTTCAATGCTAACCTTTTATTTTTCAGATGGATGTGGAATACTGCGTTCCAGGCACAATCCAATCAGTACAACTACTCAACGTTAAACGAAATACAATTCATTTAAACAGTAAAGTTAAAACACAAACAAAAGGATGAAGAATTTAGAATAACTTAACTATTGAAGAACTTTATCGAATAATAGGTACAGTACCTGTAACTAATTTACTTTTCTCGGACAGTAATAACCCTTAAACACACCCCGTTGCAGAATATCAAGTTCAGATAGCGATCTGCATAATGGAGTCGTACAATCCAAAAGGAAAACAGATTCCAAAAGAACTCAGGGAATGTTCAGGGAATCAAGCTAACGCACATTGAATTATGATTAGATATAAACATAAAAATTATCAAAAGAAAATCTAGGAAGCCAGGTCGGTGAGAACTAGTCACACGCAGGGTTCTTTCATTTTAGCAAATTTAAGGAAAAGCACAAGGCTTCGCAAACTGTGCTGTCACCATTGTATTGCAACCTCTCTTCAGAAAAAATAACAACAAAATGACCTCTTATCGTGACTGCATCGTTATAATGTGATCAAGCTACATTTCTAGAAGGCCCTTGGCTAATTGTTGTATTACAGATTGCTAAATCAACTGAGACACAATATCTATGGACAGAGAATTTCCACAGAGAGAACATTACCTTACTGGAACAAGACAGAGCGTATGGCAGATTTTTCTTTTTTTCAACATAGTAGCCTGTGACTAGTGATGTTCCATAAGGCTGAGTGTTTGCACTCAGAATCCACGTTCTATATTAACAATCCAGATGAAGGAAGTAAGGGCATTGCTGCAGCGTTTGCAAAAGACGCAAAGTCAGATTGGGTGCAGGTAGTATTGAGGAGGTCATGAGGCTGCAGAAGGACTTGGAAAGGCTAGAAGAGCAGGTAAAGAACTGTTATAATAAATAAAATATCAGAATATTTGAGGTCACGAACATTCTTTGGAACAATAAAGGTGAAGAATATTTTCCCAATGGGGAAACGTGTGGCAGAAAGAATGAGGATTATCATAGAGTCAAAATATCTGTTCATTTAACAGTTAGAAAGATTCTTCGAGGACTCGATAAACTCTGGTCAGACCAAATCTGGAATTTTGTGAGCCGTTTTGGAGCCCTTTGTATGGAAACATATTTTGAATTTGGAGGGATTCTGGAGGTGTTTTATAAAATCTCTGCTGCGGAAAAGCTTGTCATGTGAAGTGTGGTTCAGGATTCTGTGACTGGATCCGCTGCAGTTTAAAAGAATGAGGCGGGAGGGGCTCATTGAAACTTACAGAATACGGAGATGTCTGGATAGAGAGGATATGCATATGTTTCCCCAAGTAGAAGGGGATACAAAACTCGAGGACACAGACTCAAAGTGACAGGAGGAGCCTTGAAAACTGAGATGAAGTGGAATCTGTGGAAATCGTTCGCTGAGGAGCCTTTGGAAACCAAGTCGTCTAAAAGAGCGGTAGATAGTTTCCTAATCAGTCAGTGTCGCAAGGTATACGGAAGAAGGCAGGAGAATGAATTTGAGAAATATATGATCGAATTTGTGGAACAGAGCACATAGGCCGAATGGTCGAATTCTGCAAATATATGTTACCGTTTTTTCTCTCATCTAATGCCACCTTGAAAATGGTGTTTTCAAAAAGGGTCACTGGACTCGAAGCTCTAACCTTGCTTTCTCTCCACAGGTGCTGCTAGACCTGCTGCGCAGTTGGTGTAATCTAACATTTCTTCAGTCCAACCAGTAAAGCTTCATGTTAGTAATCTAGCACACTACTTCTTTGCGCTGGAGAGACACATACTGCGTTTTCTTAAAATCAAAAATCATTTGGTATCATACTGCTATTGCAGCATTTCCTAACTATAAGTTGATACTAATTTTGAGACCTCCCAAATGCCAATGCATTGAGCAATGTGTTATTGAATAATACCAGCCACCCAAAGTATTAAGTGCAGTGCACTTTAACCTGCGTTTCGGCTGAGAAAGCCAAATTGCAAAAGATTGGTCGAAACGATTAACTTGCAGAGAATTAGTGAACAGTTCGTGTGCAAGCACGGTTTGGCCTGATTAGGTTAAAAAAAACTTCTTTTGCTTCAGGCAGATTATTTGCCTGACTGAGAACAGGCGGCACGGTGGCACGGTGGTTAGCACTGCTGCCTCACAGCGCCAGAGACCCGGGTTCATTTCCCGCCTCAGGCGACTGACTGTGTGGAGTTTGTACGTTCTCCCCGTGTCTGCGTGGGTTTCCTCCGGGTGCTCCGGTTTCCTCCCACAGTCCAAAGATGTGCAGGGTCAGGTGAATTGGCCATACTAAATTGCCCGTAGTGTTAGATAAGGGGTAAATGTAGGGGTATGGGTGGGTTTCGCTTCGGTGGGTCGGTGTGGACTTGTTGGGCCGAAGGGCCTGTTTCCACACTGTAATCTAATCTAATCTAACCTGTGTCCAAAATAGAGATTAGTTCCATGTTAATTTTGAAAGTGGATCTTCAATCACGAGCAATTTTTATAAACAAAAACATAATGAATGTTTTCGTGTAATAGAAACAGGGGAGTTTATTTGGGGAAATAGGCTTTTGCAATAGATCGGAGATAACAAATAATTTAACACTCTCAACAATGAACGACTAAAATTGAAAACCAAAAATCTCTGCATGAAGACCCATCTCAGTTGTTTCATGGATATGGGTACAGTAGGACATTATGAAGCGATGTTCTCAGACTGAAAAGCTTAATATGATAGTACGAAATATTGTATGAACTAACAAGAAATGGAGGCAAGTGAAGCAGTGTTTTTTTTAAAAAACTGGAGGTTTCATCTTTATAGAGTAAAGGATGGAGTGCTTTCATCATTCAAGAAAATTTGTTCATGCAAGGAGTCACTAATAATCGTGAAACAAAGACAAAAGAACAAATCCAATTTCAACAAAGGAAGAGGCCATTCGGCCCACCAAGCCTGTGAATATTCAGATCCTCCATCAAAACTTGTCGTCTATTTTCTATGCATCTGTACCACTCTGTTCACTGCCCATTCAAGTATCTGTCTAGATATATCTTAAATGATGCTATCGTGCCCGCCTCTACCACCGCCACTGGCAATAGGTTCCAAGCACCCACCACCCTCTGTGTATCTAATCTTCCACGCATATAACCCTGAAACGTTTCCCATGTCACCTTGAACTCGTGAGCCCTCGTACATGTGTTCCCTACTGTGGGAAGGAGATTCTTCCTATCCAATCTGTCCATAACTATGATTTTGTAGACCTCTAGTGGGTCTCCCACTCAAATTCTGTCTTCCTGATGAAGATAATCCGAATCTGCTCAACCACTCTTCATTGCAAGTGCAGTCCAAATCAGGCAACATTCTGGAGATCTCCTCTGCACCCTCTCCAAAACATTCACATCCTTTTCGTAATGCAGCAACCAGATCTTTCTGCAGTATTCCAAACATGGCCGAACCAAAATCATATAAGACTCTCGCATGACCAGCCAACTCTTGTACTCAATACACCCGCCCAAAGCAGGGAAGCCTGCTGTATGCCTTTTTGACAACTCTGGCAATAGTGAGGACTGCAGATGCTGGAGATCAGAGTCGAGATTAGAGTGGTGCAGTAAAAGCACAGCAGGCCAGTCAGCATCCGAGGAGCAAGAAAATCGACCATTCAGGCAACAGCCCTTCATTAGGAAGGACTATTTGACAACTCTATCGATCTGCGTGACCACCTTCAGGGAACAATCCTTATGAATATCTAAATCTCTGTATACACCACTTTTTCCGAGGGCATTTCCATTTACTATATATTTCACACTTGATCTGGATTTTCCAAAATGCAACAACTCGCCTTTGATCAGATTGAACTCAATCCTCCACTTCTCTGTGCAACTCTCCAGTCAATCTATATTCGGCTGCATTCTCTAACAGTCCACTTAACTATCTGCTGCTCCACCAATCTCAGTGACCTCTGCAAGATTGGTCATCGCACCACCTGTACCTGCTTCCAGATTATATGTGTTATTTGTATCACAAGCAACAGTGGTCCCAACACGGATCCCTGTGGAACACCACTCGCCACAAGTCTCCATTGAGAGAATCTCCCTTCCACTAGTACTCCCTTGCTGCCCAGCCAGTTCTCTATC
Source organism: Chiloscyllium plagiosum (assembly GCF_037043375.1). Classification (NCBI taxonomy): domain Eukaryota; kingdom Metazoa; phylum Chordata; class Chondrichthyes; order Orectolobiformes; family Hemiscylliidae; genus Chiloscyllium; species Chiloscyllium plagiosum. The sequence continues at coordinate 17,498,043 of NW_028270179.1, read as the reverse complement.
CATCACGTTTGTACACACTGTTTTCCAGGCGACTTCACTTTCTCCAACAGCCTATCATTGGGAACTTTATTAAACGCCTTATTGAAGTTAATGTAAATGATATCTATAGCCCTTCCCTCATCAATCAACTTTGAAACCTCGTCAAATAATTCTATTGAAGTTAGTAAGACATGCCCTTTCCTGCAGAAAACCTCAGCAATGTGGTTACTGAGGGGGGGGGGGGGGGAAAGCAGAAGAAAGGAAAGAGTTCGTCTCTGTTCAAAAGAAAGAGGTACTGTGCACACCAGAAAATTTAAGAAAAAATAAAATTTGCCTAAAAGTGAGGAAACTAAGGTAACTATATAATAGCGTATTAGTTAGATTATTAGCATGGACTGGATAACTTACGGACATAAGCAGGGAATTAATATTAAATGGTAATGCACTTGCTTGAACACTGTGACAATAGAATGCCTCAAAGAACCCAATTCCATTCTGTGCTAACAAGTCGATGAGCAGAGAATGGTTGAGAGGAGAGACAGAGATATTACGATGTATCTTGATGCTTAAACACAAATGGTATTGCATGTTTTAGAGAAGAAAAACAGTTCTAATTGTTTAAAGTGAAATTAAACATCGAGGAGAAATGATGGAACATAATGAGTAGACGTCTAAAAATAATTGCTTTCATTTTATATTAGAGTTAGTGAAGGATCCAGCATATGCATCGATAAGTTGCTGATCTGAAATACTTTACGTTCGGCGAGATTAGGGACTGCAGGTGCAAATAAAACCTTTTAAAAGAAATGTCAAACTGTCAGTAGAAGAGGAAGTTTTTCCCGAATTGGATTCCCGAACTTTGTCAAAGGGAATTAGACTCCTTGACTGAAGTCAAAACAAGAAATTCCTGGAAAAGCTCAGCAGATATGGCAGCATCTGTGCACATAAAACAAAGTTAATATTTGGGGTGCAGTGACTTTACTCAGAATTGACTTATTGTCTGTGACATTGCTTAATGAATTGTGTCAGGCCATGCATGAAAGCTTAATTGTAATCACAATACTTATGGAGTTCCCGAACTGTATTGGATGTGCTTTAAAGAATGCTGTGCAAAATGAACCGGCCAAGAACGTGACCAATTTTTAACCCATTTAAAGAATAGGGTTTACATGGAGAACATGTCAAGAGTGTTATCTAGTGTGTTATAAAGTTTTGAAGGTGGTAAGAAATTAGATTAGATTACTTAGACTGTGGAAACAGGCCGTGCGGCCCAACAAGTTCACACCGACCCGCAACTCACCCAGACCCATTCCCCTACATTTACCCCTTCCCCTGACACTCCGGGCAATTTAGCACGGCCAATTCAACTAACCTGCACATTTTTTGGAATGTGGGAGAAAACCGGAGCTCCCGTAGAAAAGCCACGCAGACACGAGGAGAATGTGCAAACTCCACGTAGACAGTTACGAAGGCAGAAATTGAACGCGGGTATCTGGCGCTGTGAGGCAGCAATGCTCAGCACTGTGCCACCGTGCCGCACACTCTACCATTGGGGCAGTTGAAATCGACCAGGGAAATGGGTCGGCAAACAGAGTACTAGAAAATTTACAATATAACATTTTGTCAAGCAACTCGCAGTACCTGGGTTGGTATGAGACAAACAAAAATACAAATTCGTCCAATCAGTTTATATAATGCCCCCGAAACACCAGTCATGTGTAAATTTGGTATTTTGACAATAATAACACGAATGAAACAATCCGAGGCGTTGGAGTATAAGCATTAAGCATTGAACCACTGGAGGAGAATTTCCAAGCCACTGCAATATGCAGACTGCCAGCTGAATACTTTTCTTAAAGGTACCTTTTATCTACCAGCGTCTTGTAAAACCGAATTTCTTTGACGATAATTGACAGACTAAGATAATGCTGTCTGCTTTTGAAATTTGATTTTGTTGATAAATCTTAATCGGGGGTTTTACTGGGCCAATATTTTAAATGGTTAAGATTTGGCAGAAAAAGGACTTGTAAATAGGTGTCAGATAATTATTCTCTTTTAGACTTTATAAAATACAATTGTTAATTTTTACTTTAGGTAGTGACCTTTGGGATTGTTCTTCGATTGTCCAATTATCACGGGATTACTGCACGAGTTATTTTTTGTGAGTTCCTGGTTTAAATTAACAGGGGGATTTATATTAGGTCCTAATATTTGGGGACTTTCGTCTGAGCTTTGAATTGGCTTGCACACACTTTAATATATTTGGAAGTCCAAAAATTCCCAGGAGTTTTCAGAAATTGCAGGTTAATGACCTAGATCGTTCAATAAAGCGTAGGTGAGACAATTTGTTTAATTCCGGGGACATGTCATTGATTAAATTAAAATGGAGATAAATGGCTCTTTAAATTGCCAAAGAGGTTTTGCGAATTGAAGATGATTGCCGAGCAATTTTAGATGGAAAATAGAAGGCTATAATTTTAGAATTACCAAAGATGTTGGGTATGGATTTAAGCAAGGACAAAGCAAAGCTGAAATTGTACGTGTGTTACTCAAACAGTGAGGTGTGTCAGAGAAAAGGCACGAGCAGTAGAGGTACAAAAACGTAAATTGCAATTGAGGAAAATGCACTTTAAAGAGAATCAACGGGCGAGAAGAAGAGAGAAGAGAAATAGCGAATGAAAACAAAGAAAAATATTTTTAACTGAGAAAAGAGTGAGTAAAGAAAGGAGATAGAAAAGAGAGAGAGACGAAAAGAAAGATAGAGAAGCTTCTTAGAAAGAGAGATATTTTCAATTTGTGAAGTTGTAACTTAGTCAGCAAAGTCAAGATAACAGGATGGTGATTAAAAGAGAAGCGAGTAATATAAACAGACACGTCGAAACTCTATCACATGTTGATGAGAAACATGTAAAAGACTTCTTTATTTCATCTGTAAAATTGTTTGGGCAGATGGAGTGATTCGAAGATTTATGGGTCATAGGGTCGTAGAGATGAACAGCATGGAAACAGACCCTTCTGTCCAACCCGTCCATGCCGACCAGATATCCCAACCCAATCTCGTCCCACCTGCCAGCGCCCGGCCCGTATCCCTCCAAATCCTTCCTATTCATATACACATCCAAATACTTCTTAAATGTTGCAATTGTACCATGCTCCACCACTGCCTCCGGCAGCTCATACACGTACCACCCTCTGTGTGAAAACATTGCCGCTTATGTCTCTTTTATATCGTTCCCCTCCCACCCTAAACCTATGCTTTCCAGATCTGGACTCCCCTACCCCAGGGAAAAGACTTTGCCTATTTACCCAATCCATGCACCTCTTAATTTTGTGAACCTCTATAAGGTCACTCCTCAGCCTCCGACGCTACAGGGAAAACAGAACCAACCTATTCAGCCTCTCCCTATAGCTAAAATTCAGACTTAATAGGTAGGCAGAGCAAGTGCAGCATATGATGCGCTGGAGAGTGAGGGCGGAGTTTTGGGCAAGAGGTTTTGAAGAGGTTAAAAAGGTTGTTTAAAAGGGTTATGATTTGGTGCCAGAAGTATACAAACAGATGTTCAGAAAGAGAAAGAAGGAACCAGGTTAGATTTATCTTGATTTAGAAAGAATTATAAATAGTCATTTTGATAGATGGGGGCGTGTTTTAAAAAATCAACAGGACCTTTGGGGCTCGAAGAGAGATTATTCAGCTGGAGGAGGTAAAAACTCACTTCCAGAGATGGTAAGAATTCAAGTGAATGTAAAGAAATTTCAGAAAGTGTAAAGGGCAGCAGAATGATTAGATGAATACATGCGGGTGCGTAAAACATCTTCCATATAGAGGAATTTACGAATGAAATGCAATATTCGAAGAGGATAACTGGCTTTGAAATTTGATTTGCCATAAATTTTAGAGGGAACTTATCGGAACTGTATTGTTGTGTAGGAGGTAAAATTGGGTGAAGGGGATGGAGTTGGAAACAATTGTGTTTAATGTTGCCTTTTGGACTTATAGAATAAAATTGCTTTGTTTAAATAGTGAAAAGCGGGATAATACCTTGCCACTTGAAATTTAACAGATTATCGCACGAGGATAGTGTTTATGTGCATCTGTTTGAAATTAGCAAAGGGGTTTACCCCGTGTTTTGATATTTTCCAGAGGAAGCTGGACATGGCGCTTCTGGCAGAAGTAATCAAGGGGTGCGGGATGAGGGCAGGAATGAGATACAAAGATGGCATGATCAGCCATGATGCTATTAAATGGTGGTGCGGGCTCGGAGAGCTGAATGATCTACTCTTGCATACATTGTCTATGTTTCTGTTTTTAATTTTGGTGTGCAAATTGTGCTGCACTTGGAAGGAAAGCAATACCCCTCACTTGTTTATGTGCAATGCCTATACTCATCCGAGAAGACACCGTTTAATCCCATTTCCATAGTTCCATTTTCATCGTACACGTGACTGGATTTGTTTCACCATGCGCTCTTCAGGAGATGAATTACTGTGTCTCATTCGCTCGCAGCTGCATGAAATTTCAAGAAAATGAGGATGCTGTGTCTCCAGATATCCGGACGGTCAATGTTTTGTTTGGATGAAATAAGAATATATGTTTGAAATTTTCCTTGATATCTGCGTGTCACGCACATAAACAGAATCTGCCAGGTGGAATTTGGTAAACTTATGCAGCTGATTCTAATTATGAATTAAATAATTAACTCCATGGTGTATAGAAAATTGCATAAATGAGCTCGTCTTCCATTAGCTGTGACATCCAACAATCAGTTTCTTCTTTTTCATGCAGAATTCATGGAACTAAGATGGAAAAACCGACAATAATGCTCGCAAAAGAGATTTACTACCCGATTATAGCAACCATTTGTATATCTAATGAGTAATTAACACCGGTTTCTTGGTAACTGCGATGAGGTGTTGGTATTGGACTGGTGTGGACAAATTCAGAAGTCAAATGACGCCAGGTTATTTTCAGGTGATATCGCCTGCCTAAAGTGCAGTGCTCTGAAAGCTTGTAATTTCAAGTAAACCAGTTGCAGTATAATCTTTTATTGCGTAATTTCTGTACTGATCGCTATTGGCTACTTTATTGATCCTGTCACAAAGCAGTAAGATGATGATTACCTCAGATTAAGCATTCTAAGCTTGCTTGTCAGCTGAGCAAATGTTGTATTAGAATATTCCACATATCCGTTAAAAAAGTGACATTACTCCTGTTGCAATATTGTTGAAATTACTGCACAAATGTTTTATCAGATTTCGTATCACCCTGTGCACTTCAGACACAGATTTATAGTGATGTTTATACGATGCGTATAAAATAGTAGGGGGTCTTGTAAAATTCATTACATCTCATGCAATCTCCCGATAATAACCTCCACCATGCTGTTGTCAATATTGATGTGCAGTGAATGGAATAAAACATTCACAACAGGCGCTTCCAAATGAAGAGCAATCATTTTGCAAAACGTGACGAAACTCGTCTCCCTCTCTTGCAGCGAATGGCATGACAATTATGATTCTGTCACGAAGGAACTATGGTGTTTCTCAGTGCATCTCTATCTGCATACTAGCCATGGCCACAACGGATCTGGCTGTTGTTTTTATCGACGTAACCTTAAATCGCATTTTGTGTTTGCATTTTCCATTCTCATTCCTGTCCCGTACTCCAGTCTGCAGGGCAATTTTATGAACGATGATTTCCAGCTTTGATTTATCGGTTTGGTTCACAGTTTCCTTCATATTTGACCGTTTTGCAGCTCTCTGTAAACAGACATTTGAACGAAGGATCTGTACAAGTAGAAATGCTGACGCGGTAATAGCAACGTTATCCTTTTTCACATTTCTCAAGACTATTCCAATTTTCTTTGCAAATGAATCTCAGTGGGGATGTCAATCAAGTGCGGACTTTTTTTTCTCATCACCAGGTGTAGCTTTTGTCTGGTTTCACAGCACCCGGGTCGTTTCGTTTCCTTTTACACTGATTCTCCTATTTAAATCTTTGACCATCCGATCTATTCTCCTAGCCAATAGAATCCACCAAGCAATCAGAGGTTATAAACATAAGAATCACAATGACCCAGAGATTGAGAACCGCACGAAATCCATCATTTTATTGTTCTTTTTTGTGAGGTTGTTTTATTTTTTTTTCGCAGATGGCTTCTGGAAGCTTTGTGTCTACTATAATAACTAACACCACTTACTACAAAGGCGACGACAGTGATTCTCAGTATATCGCTGTTGAAGCAGGGACTTTGATTTTGATTTGATCAAAGTTTTTGATTTGTTTAGAGAACACATTCATTCATGTAATAACCCAAAGGAAATTCAGAAAAGCGCTGAACAATATGATAAGCTCGCTCTGGTCACTAACTCTGAGCCCGTTTGAGAAATGGGTCTAAATTTAAAATGAAATTGCTCACAAATAATGTTCAATTGCAACTTTTTAAAATCATAACATGTCTTGCTTTGTTGTGTTATGTAAACAAAATGCATTAATTAATTTGCACACAGTTCTTTTGATTTATAATAGATGGTTGTTGGCTCTATTAAATGAACTCCACTTCTACAATCTGTTAAACTTCAATCATGACAGCCAGAGTCACAGCGGCAGAAGAACGACATTCAGTCCATCAATTCTGCTCCATCATTCAATGAGTTGATCTGGTATTTCTTATCTCCACATTGTGTATTTTCCCAATAATCCCTGCTTTCTGAGAAACCTAAACAGGAGGAAAAAAAACGTAACAAACCTGCATCGGATCGTTGGGTGAAAGAGTAAGCCAGTTATGTTTGAGTTACAGGAGTCCATTCAATCAATGTTATTCGTTTATACATTCATCACTGCAAGTGTTGCGCATATCAACTTTGCCCGATATCCAGGACATTTCATGTAAATATTGAAGTGGGTTTCAGTAGGAACCTCATTCCCAAACAGTAATTACCGACGTGATGTTTATTCAGTGGATGAAAATGAGGGAACCCGTGTTCAATTAAATGGAAATTTGACAAGTATTTAAACTAAATATTAGCTATAATGCTCGGGAAGTGGTTTGGCTTAGTTCACTGGATTGTTGCTTTGGCTTCATGGGTTGATGGGTTCAATTGCCATCAGTGGTTGAGTTTATTATGATCGGCTCTTCTTTTCAAACTCTGTCGTCGCCTGAGGCATGGTAGCGTTCATGTTAAATGACAACCTGTCCCTTCTCCCTTCAATGAAAAACCAGCCTTTATGGTCTGGTAAGACAATGGCATCACAACAAATTAAAATGCTGTATGTACCAACTTGCCTTACTACTGTCAGGGATATCTTTCCTTTGTTAGTGCAGGGAATGTTTGCCCTGAATTTGTTTGTTTAATCCTCTAAAAGTAATCTAAAAGCTCCGTATATTTTGTGAAAATGTGCATCCATGGTACGAAGTTTGAATAAAAATGCGTGATTTAACCCTTGTACCACATTGGATAGCATACTAAACTGGAAAATGGGGTAATTTACCAATCGAGATTCCCGAGTCCTGGAAATATAGTACATAGAACAGGGAAAGGTACAGCACAGAACAGGCCTTCAGCCCACAAAGTTGTGCCGAGGATTATTCCTAATGTCAAATATAGTAACGTCAGCTCCACACCCGTAAACTCACTGCTCTCCATGTGCATGTCTCGCAGTCACGTAAATGTCCCCAATGACTTTGCTTCCACTAACACAGCTGGTAACGCATTCCAAGTATTCACAACTCTCTGCGTAAAGAACATACCTCTGACTTCTTCTTTATACACACACCCTAATATCTTCAAACTATGACTCCTCCAGTCAATCCTGCCCTGGGGAAAAGTCTCTGGCTATTGACTCTATCAATTCCACTTATTATTTTGTACACTTCGAACAGGTCTCTTCTCCTCCTCCTTTTCATCAGAGAGAAAAGTCAGAGATTATTCAACCTTTCTTCATAGTGCAAGCTCTCCAGTCCTGGAAACATCCTGGTAAACCATCTTTGCACCCTCTGTTGCAAATCTTCAAGGCTGATAAACTCGATTCCCCAGTTAATGAAAGCCAAAACACCACATGCTTTCTTAACAACAATATCAACTTCGGTGACAACTTTGCGGGATCTATGTACTTGCACGCCCAGATTCATCTGTTCCTCCACACTGCCAAGAATCCTGTATTTAATCCTATATTCAACACTCGAGTTCGACCTTCCAAAACGCATCACTTCACAGTTTTCCAGGTTGAACTCCATCTGCCATTTCTAAGCCCAGCTCTGTATGCTGTCTATGTTGCACTGCAGACTGCAGTAGCCCTCCATACTATCGGTGACACCTCCACCATGGTGTCATCTGAACATTTACTAACCTACCCCTCAACCTCCACATCCAAGTAATTTATGTAAACTACAAACAGCAGAGTCCAAGAACAGAGCCCTGAGGGAACCCACTCAGCACTGACATCCACGCAGAATACTTTCCATCCAAAACCACTCTCTGCATTCTGTCAGCCAGCCTATTCTCAATCCAGACAGCACATCCCCTGTATCCCATACAACCTGACGTTATGAATGAGCCTACTTTATCAAATTCCTTTCTGAAGTCCACATACACCACATCCACTGCTCGACCGTCGTCGACCTGTCTTGACAGCTCAAAGATCTCTATAAGATTGTGAGGCATGACTTGCCCCTCACAAATCCATGCTGACTGCCTATAACCACGCTATGCTTTGCAAAATAATCATACATCATGTCCCTCAGAATTCTTTCCAAAACTTTGCTGACCACAGACGTAAGACAGACTAGTCTGTAATTGCCAGGCATTTCCCTATTACCCTTCTTGAAAAGAGGAACAGCATTCGCCTCCTTCTAATCCACCAGTACGACTGTTGTGGAGCGGGAAGAGGCAAATATCCTCGCCATTGGCATAGCAATCGCCTTTCTCGCTTCCTGGAGCAGCCTAGGATAAATCTGTTCTGGACCTGGGGACTTATCAATCTTACTGTTTTCCAAAATTTCTATCACATCATCTTCATCAATCTTGATCTGGAGAAGACTGTATCCCAGCACCTCGAAATCTTTTGATTAACAAGTTCCATTTCCTTGCTGGAAACCGAAGCAAAATACTAATTTAGGGCTTGTCTGGTTAGATTCCACGCACAAGTTCACTCCACTCTACCTGATCAGCCCGACCTTCTCCCTGATCATTCTCTTATTCCTAACATATGAGTAAAATGCCCCTAGGTTCTCCTTAATCCTTCTTGCCAAGCCTTTTTCGTGCCACCTCCTAGCTCTCCTCAGTCGATGTTTGAGCTCCATTCCATCAAGCCTGTTATCCTCTAAAACTGTGCTCGATCCTTGATTCCTCCACCTTAAGTAAGCTGCCTTCTTCCTTTTGACGAGGAGTTCCTCTATCATCATCATCCAAAGTTTCTTAATCTTACCCCTTCTTACCTGTCTCAAAGGAACAAATTCGTACATCACTTGCAACAGCCTATCCTTAAATAGACTCCACATATCTGCTCTGCCCATTCTATGGAACAATTGCTCCCAGTCTCTTCGTACGAACTCCTGTGTGATAGCGTTATAATTTCCTTCCCCCCAATTAAATGTCTTCCCTTGTTAACTGCTCTGTTCCCACTCCAAGGCTATGCTAAATGTGAGGCAGTTGTGATCACTTTCACCAAAGTGCTGTTCCACCGCGAGGTCTGATACCTGTCTTGGCTCGTTGATGAGTGCCAAATCCAAAATGGCCTCTCCCCTCGTCGGTCCGTCTTCATAATGAGTAATTAACCCCTCCTGAATACATCTGACAAAGACGGTTCCATCAAAACTATCTGCACTTAGGAGGTTCCAGTCGGAATTGGGAAAATTGAAATCATCCATAACAACAACACTGATATTTCTGCATTTTTTCCAGAATCTGCCTGCCTATGTGATCTTCTATCACTCTACTGCAATTAGGTGTTCTGTAGAAACCCCCCAATGCGGTGGCTGTTTCCTCGTTTCTAAATTCCACTCATACTGACTCAGTAGACAAACCTACCCCTTTGTTTCTGTAGCTGTGATGAACTCTCTGTTGAGCAATACTACATCCCCTCCTTTTTACCACCCTCCCTGTTCCTTTTAAACGTTCAAAACCGTGGAACATCAAACAACCATTCCTGCCCCTGTGGAACCCACGTCTCCGCAATGACCACAACATCGCAGCCCCAAGTATTGATCCATGTTCTAAGATCATCATTGTTATTTCGGACACTCCTTTCATTAAAGCAGACACGCTTTAACCAATCCCTTTGTTTCATCTCGTGAGAAGCCTTCCTGAGAGATTTAATGTAACCTGTCACTGTCCAGTCTGCAACTGACCCCTTTCAGACATGTGGCTCTGATTCCTAACAACACCCCACCCCAACCACCCCGCCAATCCCTCCCGCATCACACGAACAAATCTCCCACCCAGGACATTTGTGCCCCTCCAGTTCAGGTGCAACCCGTTCTTCATGTACAGGTCCCACGATGCCCAGAAGGTATACCAATGGTCGAGGTATCTAAAGTCCTCCCTCCTGCACCAGCCTCGCGGCCACGTGTTAAGCTGCATTCCCTGACTGTTCCTCATCTCACTATCTCGTGTCACCTGCAGCAAACCTGAGATCACTACTCTATTTGTCCTGCTCTTCAGCTTCCAACCTGATTCTCTGTCGTCACTTTTCAGGTCCTCTATCATTTTCCCGCTATATCATTGGTGCCAACAATCTACCAAGATTTCTGGCTGCTCACCACGCCCAAACCACTCCCTCCTGTTCAGAATCTTGTAAACCCGATCAGTGACATCCCGGACCTGAGCACCAGTGTGAAAGCATTACATCCCGGAGTCCCGTTCCTGACCACAAAATCTCCAGTCAATCTGTCTAAATATTGAGTACCCTAAAACTAGCGTTTTTCTATTTCCCCCCTCCCATCTGAATCACAGTGCCAGGCTCAGTGCCAGAGACCTGACAACTGTAGCTTTCTCCTTTTAGACTGTCCCCACCCGCAGTATCCAAAACGATATACTTATTGCTGAGAGAAACGGCCACAGGGGATCCCTGCTGTGACCGTCGGTTCCCTTTCCTCCCACTTACAGTAACCCATCTGTCCTTCTTCTCTATCTGGGGAGTAACCACCTCGCTCTACATCCTCTCTGTTACCCCCTCAACCTCCCGGATGAGCAGTAGTTCATCCAGCTCAGGCTCCAGTTCGCTAACTCGGTTTTCGAGGAGCTGGTGGTGGGTGCACTTCGCACAGGTGTAGTCGACAGGGACATGTGAAGTGTCTCTCACCTGCCACATTCTGCAGGAGGAACATGCAACTGCCCTGGCATCCATATCCCTCTCCTCTGAAAGCCTGCACAGAACTGAACAAAGGAAAACAGGAAAAAAGAGAAATCTCAAAAGCATACCTAGTTTACAGACTCTTAGTAAGGTGAGAGGCGGTAGGTGGGAGGGAGGGCTTATGGTGAAGTGTCTCGGGTTTAGATCTCACCCGTTTAAAATCTCCCCAGAAAGTCCTTTGCTCCTCCCTCACACCTCTCGCAAATGGAGGCCCCGACGCTTGCACTAAGGTTTTTTTAAACCGTTAGACCTACCTTCCCAGAAGTCCTTCGCTCCTCCCTCGCACCTCTCTGCATTTGGAGGCACACCGACGCCTGGACTAAGGATTTTAAACCGATAGACCCACGTTCCCAGAAGTCTTTCCTCCTCCTTCGCACCTCTCGGCAAATGGAGACCCGACGCCTGAACTAAGATTTTTAAACCAATAGACCCACCTTCCCAGAAGTCCTTCGCTCCTCCCTCGCACCTCTCGTCAAATTGAGGCCCTGACGCCTGAAGTAAGGTCTTTAAACAATTAGATTCACCTTCACAGAAGTCCTTCGCTCTTCCCTCGCAACTCTGGGCAAGACTCCTGTAAGACAGCACTGTGTGCCGTCATGTCCAGCGGCCTATGAGAGCCGAGATTTTGGCCTCCAGCTTCTGCCAATTCGTCGCCCAGGATTCCTTAGCTGGGCGAAGTGAGACACCCAGTAAGTGGAGTTCGGTGAAAGTGCAGCTGAATCCCCGTAACCCCTTCGGTAGAGAGTCCACCCACCACTGGAGTCCCGAACAATTGGACCCAATTGATCCAGGAGGAGGACACTAACTAGTACCTTGCTTGGCACGTGCACATGCTCCGAGGTCAGCTGGGTACATGAAAGTAAAAATCACATCGTCCGTGGATTCTAATAAGATCGCCTCCATGGTTTCACCCTGTAGAACTCGCAGTGCAGCTCTAATTCCGATGTCACTGGCATCAATGATGACTTGAAAAAGTTTTGAAAGGTTCGTTGTAGTTAACCTGGTTTAGTGATTAATATTGCTTTCAAATTGTCGAATGCCTCCTGGCATTGTACTGTCAACCGAAACTTTGTCTTCTTCTTCAGCAAATCGTTTAATGGTACACTGCTGAAGTTTGTACCACTGCAGAGGATTAAACCTCTGATAGAATATCCTAATAATCGATGCATCTGTATCTTCTAGGTTTGTCATGGAAATTCCTTGATGATCTTCGTGTTTATGTTCCGGGGGGGGGGGGGGGGGGGGTCAACATTCCATGACTGATGCTATGTCCCAAGAACGTCACCTCTACTTCAACGAATTCAATTTTGTTTAAGTTTATCACGAGTTTTGCTTCTGGTCGTCATTCAAAGGGCTCTGCCAACTGTAACATGTGACCCTTCCAAGCCTTACCAAAGGTCACGACATTGTTCAAAAACATTTCACAGTTTGGTAATAGAGGCAAAATTCTATTTAAAAAGTCTTTGGACCGGTGCCTCTTCAATCAAAACAGCATCACTTCAAACTGATATAGCCCATTTGTGGTTACAAACGCAGAAGTTTCTTTTGAAATCTCTGACAAAGGTTCCTGCCAGTAACCATGCACAATGTCCAACTTGGTGATGAAACTGGCTTGTTAACTTTTTCCAATACTGTTCTCCAATCTAGAAATTGGATATTGCCTGGTTCTGTAACAGCGTCCACCTTCGGAAAATCCACGCAGAATTATTCTGCTCCAACTCTTAGTTTAGGAACCAAGACGTTCGACGAACTCCACTGACTCTGGTTTGGTTCGATGACATCCACTTCAAACATGTACTCCACCTCCTTCTGGAGCTATCTGCCGTGAAAAGCATTAAGCTGGTAGGGGTCTGTTTCATTGCAACAATATTAATTTTGTCTACTTTGTGTACAATTGCATTAGTCCTCCCCCAGTGATTTTAACATAAGTCCATATGTGGCATTACCAAATCTAACAATTTAGTTCTATGCTCTTGAGACAGGTAGTTTACTCACCTATCCCACCCCTCAAGAAATTCTTCACATTTTAATCTAGTTTGAGGCACATCGACATCTATATCATCTGGATTCGGTTCCTCACTTTATGGGGCAATAACTAACACCTGTTTCTCTAGTTCGTTCTCTCTGTTTTAATACGGTTTCAACATGTACAAATGACAGACCGATACGTTTTTGTAATATCTGACATTTTTACTACGTCGTACACTTGACTCAACCTTTTTTCAATTTGATAGGGACCACTAAACCTGGCTTTGAATGAATCTCCTGTTACGGGAAGGAGCAATAACACGACATTCCCTCGGGAAAACATCAGGGTCTCAGAGCTTTGATCTGCCTCCAGCTTCATTCGAAATTGAGCCCGTTCTCGGTGCTGGTTATGAACTCACCTCCTCGATTAACTCACCGCTCGCCTCTGATATAAAAACTAAGTGTAAGATGTCCCAATTTGGTCTTGTCATTTTTTTCTTGAATGAATTTCAAGGGCCTCTTACTTCATGCCTGAATATTATCTCAAAGGGAGAGAACTGAGCAGTTTCGTTTGGGGTATCTTACACTGCTAATAATACGAATGGGATAGGTTTATCTCAAAAAGTTCAGGCAACTCTAATGGTATGCTCTCAACATGGTCTTCAGCATCTAATGCTTCCTGGGAACCGGGATCATATGCACTAGAATTACCGTGTTTTATACTTATGCTATCCACAAACTCCATAAAAAAACTTAGAGTAAAATTCGATCCTTGGACCGAATGAATCACACACACTGGAAAGAAAGCTATTAACTCCTCTACTACACTTTTTGCATTGATACTCCATAATGTAATTTACTCTTCAAATCTGGTAGATTAATTCATTTTAGTTAACAATTTTTACTTCCCATTTTTGTTCTCGGGAGGGGACAAACACATTCTATTGGAAGCCGTGTGACAGGTTCTTTTAATGCGGGATTTGGATTAATTTCCATTTCAGACCAATAAACATTGTTGTAACTTAGCAAGAGAATTTCGTACCCCAAGGTGAACTCCTACCAGTACTTCATGTGCTACCTGTAACACATCCAGTCTGCATACTACCAGCCCCAACATAATCTGCTGCACTTTGATCCATTTCTCGTCTACACTAACCTGCTGTGGTCTCTATTTCTATCTTAGAATTCTATATGTCTGATAATTATTTTCAGCAACATTGTCTGCCTCCTTTTCGGAGTATTCATCCACACATATGTCTTTGACCGTCTTGTCTTGCAATTCAATCCCTTAGCGTTTCAGGAATAAACACTTCCATCTGACCATCTGCCTGTTCAGGTTCACCCTGCACCATTAAGTCAACCAGGGTTTCCAGTTTAGTTGCTTTATCTTTCTCTTTTCTTTTCGCTTTGTGCTGTGACTTATGTTGGTGGGATCTGGTTACGACACAGACTCGGAAAATAGCAAGATATTCTGTTTTGACTGTTCCGTTTCTTCATCTTCCTTGGGTTTCTACACAACAAGGTGTAACACTCCACATTGGATCCTGCCAAATCATTCACAAGAACAAACTGAATTCCTGGAACAGTCACTCCCACTGTTAATCCCCCAGTCTTGAGTTGGCAAGATAACCTGATCTTACAAGGGAGAACACTAAATTTCATCTCCTCTGTCCCACAAATTGCCACAACTCTCTCGGTAGCAGATCAGAAAGAGTGCATATTCGCTCATCACTTAATATCAGCGACTGGTTAGATGCTGCATCTCTCAAATAGTAATTTTTTGTCCTTCTCTCCGTGTTCTTTCTGAGTAACCTTTTCCAGGAGGCGAATTCTTTGTCGAGATCAAATATGGAATCCATACTGAGCCCATGTTCAGGTTATGCGTTCTCGTGCAGCTCCTTGGCGTTTTCCTTGGGGTCACTTTTATTACTTTCATTACTGCTACTGGCTTAGCTTCATTTACCACATGTTTTCTCACAGTGCGGTTCTTTAACCACCAGCACTCTGACTTTCCGTGGCCGACTTTCTGGCAATTAAAACATGTTGTCCCAGTGCCCTTGTGAAACCACGAGCACTGTAATTCTCTGTGGCAAAGGTGAAGAGCGCAGATATTGGAGATCAGAGTCCAGATTAGAGTTGTGCTGGAAAAGCATAGCAGGTCAGGCAGCTTCTGTGGAGCAGGAAAATCGGCGTTTCTGGCAAAAGCCCTTCGTCAGGAATGAAGGCAAGGGAGGCTCCGGGGTGGAGAGATGAATGTGAGGGGGTCGGGCTGGGGTGAAGTTAGCCAAAAGTACAATAGGTGGATTGAGGTGAGGATGAAGGTGATAGGTCAGTGGGGGATGGAGGGAGCGGATAGGTGGGAAGCAAGATTGGCAGGTAGGATAGGTAATGAGGATGGTGTTAAGCTGAAAGTTTGGAACAGCAGTGAAGTGTGTTCCAGCACAAGTCCAGTCTCGACTGTAATTTTCTGTGTCTCACTCCATTACAGTGAAAATACCTGAGACCTTTCACCTTCCTTTCACCATTTTGACATGTGGTAAATTCTTTCCAGTGCTGCCTAGTTATTCTTTCTCAGGACGAGTTTCTGGCTGGAAGCTTGTCTTAGGCAGCAACGTGCATTTATCTGCTAATTCTGCTGCCTTTCTCCCTTCCTGAACTTTCTGTTCCTCCATGTGAATTCTGACAATCTCTAGAAGTGAGTTTTCAAGCTCCTGCACCAGAATAATCTCTCATAGAGCCTCAAAGGTCTTATGTATTTTTAAAGCACGCAGCCACCTATCAAAATGACTGTGTTTAATTCTTTCAAACTCAACGGAAGGCTGACCTGGTTCCTTCTTTACGTTCCGAACTGTTGTCTACATGATTCTGGTGCTAATTTATAAGCACTTAAAATATCCTGTTTCACCTCTTCACAATCTATTTCCATTCAACCGATAGCGCGGCAATACCTCACTACCTCTATCTACTAGTTTAGTCTGAAATAGCAGAAACCATAAATCTTCGGACCACTCCACTGGCCAAGACATTTCTTTTTAAAAATGAAATAATGCACGCTCCAACATCTTTCTCATCAAATGTGGTATAATTTTGACATGCTTATCTATCTATCTATCTATCTATCTATCTATCTATCTATCTATCTATCTATCTATCTATCTATCTATCTATCTATCTATCTATCTATCTATCTATCTATCTATCTATCTATCTATCTATCTATCTATCTATCTATCTATCTATCTATCTATCTATCTATCTATCTATCTATCTATCTATCTATCTATCTATCTATCTATCTATCTATCTATCTATCTATCTATCTATCTATCTATCTATCTATCTATCTATCTATCTATCTATCTATCTATCTATCTATCTATCTATCTATCTATCTATCTATCTATCTATCTACCTATCTATCTATCTATCTACCTATCTATCTATCTATCTACCTATCTATCTATCTATCTATCTATCTATCTATCTATCTATCTATCTATCTATCTATCTATCTATCTATCTATCTATCTATCTATCTATCTATCTATCTATCTATCTATCTATCTATCTATCTATCTATCTATCTATCTATCTATATAAAAACATCACTACGTGTTAATTTCATGTCCATCCTCTTAATTACATTTTGCTGAATATGTCGCAACTTCTCAACGCCAAATTCTCTCTCTTTTTGCTCACGTAAGAACTTTATTGTTTTCTTCTTCCGTGCTTTCTCTTTCTCTCCCTTACTCCTCTCTCTCTTTACTCGCTCTCTCGCTGTTTATCTTCTAAATTCATTTCCTCAGTTTTGGGGTTTCTACTCTACTGCACTTGTCTGTTTCTTTGACATACCTATGTGTTTGAGTAATTCCCTTCCAATTTCAGCTTTCGTTGTTTTTCCTTGGTTAAATCCAAATCTATGTTTTTGTTTTACTGATTCTAAAATTATCACCTTATTGTTTTGTTTTAAACTTTCTTGGCAAATTTGAGAATCATCCTAAAATCTCAGAATGACTTCAGCATTTTTAAGCGCTATTTCCTTCACTTTTAATTTAAGCAATCACAAGTCAGCGAAGTTAAGGAAAAATTGTCTCACCTACATTTTCTCTAAATATCTCGAACACATGTTTAAATCTGCTGGGATTTTTCATAGCCCGAACAATATACACATGTATCTAATCTACTGGAAAACCCAGACTGGATCTATCTAAAACAGTTTAAATCGCGGACAAAAGCCTCCAAACTGTTCAAATACTGATAAGGAGCCGCAAAATGGTTAAATCACGACAATCACACCTGCTAATTTAATCTAGTAGGAAAGGAAAGAGGTTTAAAAATTCGAGAGGTCAAGAAGTCACTATTTGAAATAAAGATTTTTTTTAACGTCCAACAGAGAATAATTAACTATCAAATATTTACATCTCCGTCTGACTTAACTTCTACTTTCCCTCTCTTTCACTGGTACGATTAAAAAAAAAATGTGTACAGAAAAAAATCAAATTTCAAAACCAGCCAGTTGTCGGATCTTCACTTGGTATCTTCCTCTATAGATTTTGTTTCGAGTTTGGTGTCGATGTTTTTTTCTGTGCAAAGTCCTTCTCTAGACAGGTACCTGTCAGAGAGTTCTGAATGGAAGCCCACGTCTGTTGGTATTTCGGCATTTCTCCCGCAAATGTTCAACTTGTTTAATATTTATACCCCAAGAATCGGTCGTTCCATTGGTCTTAATATTGCCCAAATACCAAATTCAAACTTGATTAGAATTTAGTATCTTCTGTATAATTTAAATTAACTGGCCGAATCTGAATGTATTTTTTTTTTTGTCTGATAACAACCCAGGTACTGTTAGCTGCCGGACCAAATGCTACGTTGAAAATTGTCCAACACTCTGTGTGATTGCTAAGTCCTTCACACTCTTTATGGGACAGTACTCCTCTGCACCTTCATAATATGAGAGACTGGATTTGGAAGACCATAGCTTGATTAGAGATGGTCAGCATGGCTTTTTGAGTAGCACATCATGCTTCACATGTTTTACTGAATTATCTGCGATTGTGATAAAACACGTTGATGTAGCTGGAGCAGTGGATGATATGTTCATGGATGTTAGCAAGTCGTTTGTTAAGGTTCCCTTTTTTCGGCTCATGAAGAAAGTAAGGAAGTATTAGACGCAGGAAAGTTTGAAAATCTGAACACTGCGTTGGCTGGCCCATATTCGGAAGAGAATGCGAGTTGATAGAAAGTGTTCAGTGTGGAGCTCAGTGACCAGTGGTGGTCTGCAAGGATCAGTGCTGCGACCTCTGCTCCATGTGATGTTCTTATGTAAGGAAGTGGAAGGATGTGTTAGTGAGTTTGCCAACGACACGAACGTTGCAGGAGTTGTGAATAGTGTGGAGGCCTTTTGGAGGTGCAATTGGACATTGACAGGATTCAGAGCTGTGCTGAGAAGTAGCAGCTGGAGTTCACCCTGGAAAAGTGTAAATTAGTTATTTTGGTAGATGCATATTGAATGCAGTACGCAAGCGAATAGGCAGGATTCTTGGCAGTGTGGAGGAACGGAGGAATCTTGAAGTCCACATCCACAGTATGTTCAATGCTAATACACAAGTTGGCATGAGTATTTAGAAGGCTAAATTTTCATTGGCACCAGGATTGAGTTTGAGAGGCGTGAGGATATGCTGCAGCTCTATAAAACCCTGATCATACCACACTGAGAACATTGTGTTCAGTTCTGTATGCATCAATACAGGAAAGATGCGGAAGCTTCAGAGAGGGTGCAGAGGAGATTTGCCAGGATGCTGCCTGGCAGGCGTTCAGGTCTAAGAAGATAATTTGAGGGATTTAGAAACTTCCTCATTGGCGTAAAGAAAGAAGTGATGTGAATTGATGGAGATGCACAAAATTATGAGGGGAATAGATTGAGTGTAAAGACAGAAAAAATTCCCAGGGCCGGAATGACGATCACGAGTGTCCATAATTTAAGTTAATTACAGGAAGTGTAGGGGAGACTTTTTTTGTGCAGAGAGTCATGGGTGCGTGGAACAACTGCCAGCAGTAGTCGTAGAGTCAGGCACATTGGGGACATTTAAGCGACACTTCTATAGCCACATGGATGATTGTATGATTAAGGGTATGGAGGCTAGTTTTATCTTCGAGTGGTATAAAAGATTGGCATCACATCGAGGGAAGAAAGGCCTGTTGTATGATGTACTGTCCTATATTCCATGTTGCTCAGTATTAAATTAGTGCCTCTCTGTTCTGTGATTCCCTGGTAATTAAATCCCCCGTTAAGGAGAAGTTCCTCCAGCATTTACACTGTCAAGCAATCATCAGAATCCTGTCTGTTTCGTTCTTCCAAACTTTATTGAATAGTTCGCAAACTGCTTAGCCTTTGCTTATGTGATGCTACCTTCAAACACGAAATTATTCCAGTATACCTTCTTTGAACTGCCACCAAGCAAATAACATATTTCCTTCCAAAAAGGAACAAAAACTGCTCACGATATTCCAGACTTTGTTTCCCCAGCACCTGGTTCTGTTGCAGTCTGAGTACTGCACTATGATACTTCAAGCCAAGGAAATGTGAGACAACATTCCATTGCCTTTTGTGATTGCCTGCTGTCCCGTGTGCCAACTTTCTATTTTTCGAGCACAAGTGCTCCGAAGCCCCATTGTTTTGTAGTTTTCTTCATTTAAACAATATTCTGTTCTTCGTTCTCTCTTGCAAAATGGCACCTTCAGGTCTTCCTATATTATACAATAGTTGTCAAAGTTTGGCCCACCGACTTGATCCAAATCATTAATACCGTGCAGGTACAACCTGATCAGACTCTCCACTCGCCGTGGCTGTGGCGACCGTCAGGTGAAACCACAACCAGTTTTCTCCGCATTCTGATTATGTTACTTCTTTAACGAGATTGTTTTGCCCTGATTGCTTTCATAGCAGTCAGAAAGACAAAGGCTCTGGGCTGTCTTATAAGACAACTGCAAGTCTGTGAGACGAGGTTAAATAGTAGAGGATGTTTTAATCTACCAGCTGTCTGTATCTGCTTTACTGAAACACAGCTGTCGAAATTTGTACCAAAAATAAAAACCATGTAAATACAGACACTTCAAGACAAAGATTTGCCAGATAATCATTGAAAGGTAATAGATGTTCGAAACTGAGAATGTGAAAGACGAAATCGAGCAGTTTCAACATTACTTCAAGATATTGGAATATGTCAACTAGCATGGATTGTATAAACTTAAAGAGATGCATTAACGTCAGTCTGGAGCGATGTTTGGAAGAACTTGCACGAGTGGAATTGTTCTTCAAAGCGAATATATCGGGAAGAGCAGGAGTATATTACATTGATGTTCATCTGCCGAAAACAAGTCGTCTGAACATGGGACAGACCTCTTGGAGTTCACAAGATTTCTGACATCAATGCTGATTATTATGACCAATGTAAATGAGGAAGTGAGATGAGCAGTGTTTTGTTCACAGATGTTTAGTTAACAGTAGACTTTGTGATTGGAAGATATGGGCAAAGATCAGTAGACCAGAAGACCACATGCTGACTGGCGTTATGTGGTGGGAGAATGGGTTGGAGCTCAAGGCACAACGATGATGGTGAAAATAAAATTTGCGTCAGTTTCTCCATGTACCTGCAATTAGCTGTAGCAGAATGTAAATTTTCTTCTATATTCATTCATGGGATAAGGGTAACGCTGGCTGGACAAGTACTTATGGCCTGTCCTTAATTATCCAGAAGGCAGTTAAATTTCAAATGTGAAATAAATTGAAACAAAACAAAGCATCAACTCTGATCTATTGAATCAAAAGAAGGACAATGACATGTCTTGTGGTTGTACAGTATCGCTGAATCTAAAAAAATGATCAAGCAACGTATATAACCGGACTTGGTTATTAAAGGCATAAACACGGACATCAATGTAAAAAAAGATGCATTTCCCCTGAGTAGCAGTGATGCTGAGAACGTCAGATGCAAATTGCAAGGTACATCAGCCAAAATTCCGAAAGAGTTGTGAATTCTGGAATTATGTAACACAAGCAGCAATCACTAGAAAATCTCAGCAGATTTGGCAGCCTCTTTGCAGAGACATCTCATTTAAGTTTTCTATTCCAGTGACCCTGCTTCAGCTCTGATGATATCGAGGAAAATGATATTTGTATTTCCACAAGGTGGCGTATGCGAGGGCGAGTGGAAGAGAGAAGGAGAGTAAATGATAGTTGGAGATAATGCATCGATGCTGCTTCTGTGACAAGGTTATGTTGCAATTATTTTTTTTTCCGGGATTTTGCAAAGCAGAGATTCTGATATGTCTGGAACTATTGACTTGAAAGTAATTTAAGTTTTTTAAAATACTTGTACAGTGTAAGGGAGTGGCCAGTCCTCCCAGGTTAGGCTTTTGGAAGCTATGATTGACACTGCTGGTCAGGTTTTAACTGGGGACACAAGGAAGCAGCTCCATGCTGATCCTCTTGATCCCTGCCATTTCATTTGTAAAAATCTGATTTATTTTCCCGCTTTTTTTGCCAAATGTGTGTTTATGGGTATTTGCAAGTTTATCTTTCGAACAGCATCATTAATTTGTGATACAGTCAATCGGGCGGGGAGTAGGGGTGTTCTCTTTTGTTCATGCTTTCTTCAGTAGTCCATGAATAAATTATGTTTCGTTTAAAATTCTTCCAAGATAGAACCACCCTGTGAATGCATCGCTTGGCATATAAAAGAAATTTCAGGCACAGACTGTAAAATGCAACAATCCAATCCAGGACGGAAAAAAAAATCCGCATGTAAACGTAGTCAACGAAGCAGCTCAGAGACATTCGCTGAAGTTTGTAAATGTTTTAAAAGCCCAACAGAGTCCGACTAAATCTACACTGAAAAAGTTGCTACATTTTTCCAAATTTACAAAAAACTATCTCAAAGCTTCACGGACTGTGTCTTCAAGTGCTCTTCAGTGGCCAGGTGTGAAAATCTCATTCACCCCCTCTGTGAAAAGACACTATGACAAGGAAACACTTACATCGACAGCATCAGCACAATGTGGCCTACTACTGGCTGACAATGGCTATTTTGTGGTGGCAGGCCATGGGTTGACGAGGGCTGGTGTATGGGTTTGCAGAAAATCGTGGGGGAAGGTGTTCGGTCCTAAATGTTGGTGAGTTCAATATTAAGCTGCGGTATTCGCATTCGGAAAAAGATGTACTGATTTTCCATACTGCGCTGAGTTTCACGGCAGCAAGCCTGACCCAGGAATGATCGCCGAAAAATTCAGTGGGGTGTTGAAATAACGGGTAAAATGGTCATATCTGCGAACACAACATCGTTGTTCAAAGAAATAATAACATATTCTGCGTTTCATTACCCCCGTGTACAGGGCACGACATTGAAAGCAGTGAATAGAGAAAGCTACATTGACTATATCAAGGTAAAACTTTGCCTGGAACAAGGGAAGATCAGCACTGGGAGAGTAAACAGGCAGGAGTTAAACATTCTAAAATTGCACAGGAATGTGCAATAAGGCTAGAGTCGATTTGGGAGAGAAGAACGAATTGTTGTGGAACAGACACCTGTAAAAATATGTTACGAAAGTAACCACGAAACTAATGTTTTTGTATCTTATTGGCAAATGTGCAGTGCATATTCCAGGTGTGGTGCAGCTACTCAAACCACTCGGCTGTACATAAATCTGAATCTATTTAAACACTACAGTTGAAACACAACCAAAAGAAAACGGAGTTTACAAAAAACTTAGCTAATAGAAATCTTAACTGTCCCGACACAATAACATAACCACGGAACTGTTCCAAACCAAAACTCATTCCACAAACATACACATTGGCAAAGAAAAAGTAAAGTCTTACACAAAGTTTTACACGCAGGAAGGAACAACGTTCAAATAGGTTTCAGAGAGAACATCAGACATGAATCATTTCCTGGAGACTGCAACTTATCCTGGATCCAGCAGATCATGTCCAATCCAGCTTAAACATACTAGAATCAACCTGAACTGAGAAAAACAGCCACTCCCCTGCCATGGCTTAGCTGGGCTCTTCCTCGACCCTTCAGCACCTCTGTGTGTACGATCTCTCATTAACAAAAAGAATCAAGGACCAAATTACCTTGTTAAAATGACAGTATCGTTACAGAGTACTCCAGGGAGCCTCAGCGTGAGAGCTGTTTTGAGGAAGGCTGACACAGGACTAGAGAGGATCCTATAAATCGTGGTGGCAACCCGCTGCGGTGGCACAAACGGCTGATAATGCTCCTTTGAATGCTGTTGCTGTTGTGTCCAGACAAGGTGACCACTATCAATGTTGAGGGGGCGAATGAGAGTGGTTAGGGGAGAAGGGTGGGAGACGGTTCAGATACAGGTGAGGGCTCTGGCAGCTACAGTGCTGTGAAAATCTACATTGAGCATTAAGTTGCACATTTCTGAAGCTTCCTTGTTTAATAGATGCGACGGAAAAAGAGAAACATGGAGAATGGAAAAGAATCTTTCGAGAAAGCAGGGTGTGTGAACTTATAATTGTGTCAACATAATTGTATCGCCAATGGACTGTTAATGGATACTAGTGGGCAACCCATCGCCAGAAATCTAAATGCAGATATGGAGGGGGGCAGGGAGGAGGAGATCCAAATTTGGCCAAGTGAAAATGACAGCAGGGTGGAAAATGGAAAAGAAGTAGCTAAACATCCTTCAATTCTGAATGAGACAATAAAAGAGCACTGATAACGTCATCGATATCACAGAGAGAGAGAGAGAGCTATGGGCGGCGACTGGAACTAGGGAAGTCACATCTGTTTCACAAGGACGCAGACTTCACCGTGGGCCACGCAAGAACCCATGACCCCTTTGGCCTGGAGAAGTTGAGAGGGGTTAAAAGATCTTTTGTTCAGCGTGAGCCTAAGCTGGGAAAGGTTGAGGAAAGTCTGGGTACATGTTGCCTATTACTATAAAGAACCACCAGAAAGTTCAGAGACCACCCTGATGGGGATGGTGTGTTAAATTGATTGAATGTCCTGTGGTAGAGAAACGTTGGCTAGATTCCACCACCTGAAAATCCCGAAACTGCAGTGAAGCATCAGAGAAATGGCGGAGGTATGTGGGAATGAACCGAAGCGGAGAGTAACATCGAATCGAGTGTGGAACAGATGGGTTCTGCTGGGCAAGAGCGGACATAATCCACAGGTATGCCACCGAGACCTGTTTATCACTTTTGGCTAGGACATGGAATTATGGTGAACGGAGTAAGGAGAGCATGAGAATGTCATGCAGTGGACGGGAGCTCAGAAGTTAAAATAAGATCAGTGACCATTGTGGACACTTTAGTCGGCTGTTCAATGTTGGAGGAATGGTCCACGTGGAGGGAGCTGGAGTTATTCAAAAGCTACTGTTCAACAGCTGTAATGCAGAGGTCAGTAGGTCAGGCAACGGCAGCACAGTCCTTGGTGACAGGCTTTATAACAAAGTCAGGGTTGAATCAGAAAACACACAATGCAGTCAGTTCAGAGGGATATCAGCTGAAATGGGAGAGAATGCACAGAGAAATTGAGGCGACCAATTTGATGGCCATAGTTCTCAATAAATAGGTCGACTTCAGGTGACAGGTCAGAGGGAGTGGTGCATTTGCAGGCAGAGTGTCGGAGCAGAGTAAATGAGTATCTGGGACAGGGAGAGAATTCGTCTTCAAAGGAAATGGCATGGAGGGGATCTGGTACAACAGGATCCATCGTCAACTGTGTGGTGATGCTCCTCCTTCACCAAGGTTATTTTGTCTTGGTTTTCTGTACAAAGAGCTCAAAAAACAAAGCTTCAGGGATGTCAACATTTGAAAGGTTTCAGGGTCAATTTGCTTATAGCTAACAGATAGTGCCTCAGGAAAGAAAGGTTTTCAAGTTTAAAAGTAAAGACTTATACAATGAAAGGGTCTGGGCCAGTTCTGCCAGCTTAGCTTTTGATTGGTTTGGTTTGGTGTTAGCCAGCAGTCAGTTTTGAAGTTGCTGGACCCAGAGAAGCAGGTTCGTGCTGATCCTCCCTCTCTCTGACATCTCTCCTGGAAGAACCAATGTTTGGTGCTTTCTTTTTTGGTAAAGGATTGCTTTTGGGGATTGTTGCAGTTATTTGGGACAGCATCAGTAAATTGCGATAATCTCTCGGGTTTTGCATTTCTTAAGTTATTCTATATTCCGTTCTGTTTTGATTGTGTTTCATTCAGTAAAGTTGCAAATACATTTTTAAATATTAATTAGTTCGGCCAGCTGCATCACGCCAGAAATATCCACAACACAGCTGCTCAAAACAATAACAAAATGTTTGGACCAGGTTACATTCTTGAAGTAGTTGTGGGGGTCTGACTTGTTCCATAGCACATGGAAGATTTTAACGGTCAACGTATTCAATTTGGATAACATCTTTTGCAGAAAGCGTCTGTATTCATACAAGTAATAGAGATGAACCATTCAGGAAGATGCAAAAGAAATATAAAAACAGCAGCACAAGAAGGAGGACTGAGAAACAGCTGCTGGATCTTTATGGTTTGTAATCAAAAATAGAATCACGGTCTTTTTTCCCTCATCTTCCATTTGTGGAAGAATTAGGTGTAGGAGTAACATTCAAAGATGTGGACTTCGTTCACAAGCATTTCGTTCATGCATTTCTGAGTGTGAACATAAGATATCGTCTTCGAAAATCAAGGTATGTTTGAGAGAATATGGTGAGCACATACCGGGAACAAATGTTGCAGCCAGCTAAGTTCCTGACAGATGAGCGAGAAGGTGTTTGCTGTGTGAGAAAATGGAAATCTTTTAGCAGTGAATACAACGACTAAAACCTCCCTCAGTAGCTTGTGTCTGTGTATGAAATCACGCAGCCATCGGAGACATTCTCCTTAGAACCTTATGCGAACCCAGAGGCTGTGAGCGGATATCAGTTTTAGAAGATAGAGCATAGAAAAATACAACTTAGTGCACACCCTTCGGCCCTCAATGTTTCGCCACCTGTGAAACCAATCTGAAGCCTATCTAACCAACACTGTTCCATTATCAGTCATATATTTATCCGATCACCATTTAAATGCCCATAAATCTGTCGAGGCTACTACTTTTGCAGGCATGACATTGTGCCCCATTATTGATCGCTGAGTAAAGAAACTACTTCTGATATCTATCCTACAATCTACTGCCACTCAGTTTAATATTACGTCCCCTCGTCCTAGCCGTCTCCACCTCGGTATAAAAGTTCTCACTGCCCGCCCTTTCAAAACCTCTGATCATCTTATTTGCCTCCATTAAGTCACCTCCTTGCCTTCTTCGCTCGAACCAAACCAGCCTCAACTCCCTTAGCCCTTCCTCATAAGAATCTCTCTCCATAATATATGTTAAGGTATGTAAATATGATTTAAAAATCACTGACACATTTAGGCAGATAATATCTATCAGGCCCTGATCATTTTTCAGAGGCGATGAGTCAGCCAGCATCTCAAATAATCAGTATTTGTCGATTGGCATGGTCCAAAGTTGAAAGGGTTGGTGAACGTGGTCCTGTTCACAGGAAAAGGCGATATAGCCCAGAAAACAGTGATGTCGTCAGTGTTCACTGAGTCCGGTGTGTCCCAGTGAATTCATAGACATGGGAATTATAGGAGGTTTAAATAAGAACGGTCTCCAGAGTGGGAGATTCCCAAACTGTTGGAAATGCGAGAGCGCAGATGGCTCAGAGAGACTGGGCCTGAAACAAATTAAAGAGATATAATACATTAGCAGATGCAGTTGGGGTCCCAGAAGTTACCCACATGTAATGATCGATAAGTTTACACGAGAAGAAGTCCCGATGGTACTTCAATAGGTATGTAGTAGATTTTTTCCACTTTGCAGTTCTTGTCTCATTCAATCTCATGTTTCAGTGAATACAATCTTTCCTGATTCTATTTATTAAATGCGTGTGATTACTGTAACTGATTAATTCCTCGAGGAATCGGTGTATGCATAAACACAGAATCCCTTTCATTGACTTTGCTGTGGGTACTGAAAGTGTTCCAGCTTCTGCAGATATCATTCACTGTCATCAAAAATGGTGAAGCCTGCAATTCTGCTCGTGAAAGTAATTTATTACCCGCTACTTATTCTGTAGCCATGCGAGGTGAGTGGATTCCATTTTTAAACAATTTTTTTTCCTGATGGACCTTTTCGTAGATGATTTTGATACGTTTGAAGCGGAGAGTGGGGGGATTTGATTCAGTGTTTCTCACTCCAGAGTTACAGCTACTGTCATTGCTCCACGAGAGGACTTTGTATGTCATTGTCATCTCTCTGTATTGATCCCTATCATCACTCTTCTAGCTAATTCGCATAATGTATCAAGTGAACAAATTCTTTCGTGCCACCATTGCAGAATAACTAACTTGGAGAACTGGCTTGTCTACCTTGCGTTTTAATCACTGGTTTTGCTTCATCTTTCTGGCATGATAATAAGGCTCCTTAATGATTCTGTGTATACCAGGACTGACTTGTTATCCCTTAGATAATGATCCCTGCGCTAGGTGACAAAATATTTCTTGTATGTTGTTCAGCACATGATATAGACTGACATGATCATATTTCATTTGAATCAGGCACTGATACATTATGCACTGCTTTTTTCTCCTGTCTTATAGCGAAATTGGCCACAATTTGGATTCTTCCACAAAGAAAATGCGGTCTTTCTAAATGTATCACTGTTTACATGATAGCCATAGCAACAACAGATCTACTTGTCCTGATCAACAATGTAGTATTCTATCACATCTGCAGTTATCACTTCCCTTTGTCATTTCTGTCGCACACTCATGTTTGCAGAGTCGTTATATATTTGACCGCTGTCACACCCGATTTATGTGTTTGGTGCCTTGGTTCTTTCACACTTGATCGATTTGTTGTGATTTGGTGCCAGAAATTTCAAACAAATTATTGCATCGAAAGGACTGCAATCGCTCTCGTAATAACCATCACAGTTGTGATTGTATTGAAGGAAATTCTGGTTTTAAATGCTTATGAACTTGAGAAAAATATTAACAACGTGCAGTGGAGCTGTTTGTCAAGTGCAGCATTTTTTTCCTCTTCTGCAGGGAGAGGTTATGTCTGGTTTTACAGCGCCTGTGTG